>NC_133623.1:48461612-49112862 GCF_048593235.1 Sminthopsis crassicaudata | reverse complement strand
TTAGGGTTAGCGGTTACTCTCAACTTATTATATTGGAGAATTTATTTTATGTACTTAATAAGAAAAGCATTCCATCCAAAGATTTGCTGTTATTTTCTAATCTGCACAATTTAGAATTTGGCAAATTCTACTCCTTGAAAAAAATTAAGTGGCTTATTAGTTAATAAACAACTCAGAAAAGCTGTGCTCAAGAGCATATTGCTGTAACCTAACTAATCCTTTTTTATCTACTACATATATAATCCTCATATTAATCTTCCTTTGTCTTTCTCAGAGTTTAAATACTTTTTTATCAAAAAGCTTAAATATTCTAATGAACATGATTTTGTTTTAGCTTCTTTCAAAAATACAAATGATTATGTAATAGAATCTTCTCATTTGTGTCATTTTACACTTACTCGTGACTTTTAAGCTAAAATTTTAGGATTTAGGAATGCGTGCATTATCTAGAACAGTTTTCGTACCATACATGATCATCCATGGACATACCCTATGCTACAAAAACAATTTCATAAATAGAAAAATTAATGTAATCACCATTGCAGACATCACATTAAACAAAATTTAATTAGCAAAATCTAACATACAACCTTTAAAAATAAAGTATCATTCTCAAGAGAATTTTGTGACTTTCTATTTATGAATTTTTAAGAAATCAAATAAATATATTTGATGCATGGTTTTGATATGTAAATATTCATGTATGCACAATATATGAGCACATAATTTATGTGCATATATAATGTCAAACATATGCATTTATGAAGAACTACAATGACAACTCAAAAAATTCAAGATTAATTTTAAAATGAAAACTTACATCATACTGTAAACTCAGGGGAGAAGGTTTTAAATGCACTGAAGTTTGATATCACATATTACACAATGACTCTATGCATGTGTGTATATGCTCTTATAGACAGACTTTTATATATATAGTCTCAAAATGTATACTAAAACCGTATCGTTTACAAAGTTCACACAAATATGCATGATAAATTAAATTGGCTCATTAAAAATTATGAAATTCGTTTAATCAAATTCCAAAGGGAAATCTGAGATTTTAGAATGTAGCATTTACACAAAGATACATACATAAATGTACACATATCTGTACGTATGAAAGTTTACTATATGTGAATTATGTAATTGGATTAAAATAAATTTCATAAACTTGACTGAGCCCATTTCTTTTATCACAGATATATTTATATCTATATCTATATTATTTTTCCAGTGTGGTTTGTGTACAGCCCCATGACTTAGATTGATACAGTATATATTTTGAAACTTTTTTCCTTAAAAAAAGATTTAGTAAATTTGGAATAATGCATATTATGTGTGTCATTGAAGGGAAGTTTTCAGATCAACTAGCTCCTACAGGTAAATAGTGTTCTACAAAAATAAAAAAGGAAGTTAATAAGAACCATGCTTTTGGAATCATTTTAGGGATTTTTATATCAAATGCTTATCTACTTAATTCATATTCTGAAAAACTCAATGAATTTTTAAAAAATGAATAACACATAGTAATATTTTCTATATAGTACACTTTTCTTTCTTCTTCATTCTGAGGCTTACATTTTGCCCATTCTAATACTTGCTAATTCATTTGCCATTGAAAGCTAAAAGGAAGATCAAATTTTAAGTAGGATGTTTATTAATGATACTAACTTTCTTCTGCATTATGGGTAAAAAAAATAGGCAATATTTGACTACAATATAAAACCCAATACACATGTAATTAGTAATCCTGATTTCAAAATAAATATTTCATAACTGAAACATACCATACTTTAGCTAGATGCAAATAAAAAAACTTTTTATTTAACATTTCTAAGTTATGATTTCATGACAGCAATTACCTCATTATGTAAGTTATATCTTAGTGCGTTTGAAAGTCACAGACACAAAGCAGAAAAGCAGAATAAGAAAATAGTACCCAAGGATATGGTTAAATATGCTAACATTAACATTAAACCAACAGTATTTTCCCCACAACATGTATAACTAATTCTTCTAATCAAGTAGAAATAATCTAAACTAATCTAAATGGGCTCTTACATATTAAAATTATCACACCATGAGAAAACTAAGACAAAACAAGCACACACTCATTACAAAAGCATGCAATGCAATGTTTTCATAGGCTCATGCTTTTATGTGGTATTCCAAACCCTGACAAACCTGGCTCAGTTTGCCTTTTCTTTTTCAGTAACGGTTTGTCATCAGGTATTGTACCATTCACCTTTTTCTTCTGGTCTTCCCATGTAACTTCTGGCATAAACCAAGAGAAATCAGAACTTGTCAGAAACATTAATTAAAAAGCACAAGAAGATACTTAAAAGCATTTCAGGGAACTTATTATATTCAAATAGCATTTTTGGAACAAAATGTTTTGCTATTTAATAATTGAAGGACATTTTTTTCCTATAGGCTCCCAAGTATGCTTTATTGTACACATTTGTAAGAAAAACATTATTACTATGAAATGTTTTCTATTGCCTTTAAAAATCCAGTGATTTAAACTTACACATTTTAAAAACTAATTCAAATGAAATCATTGAAAATAACAAAATAGCTTTTTTTTCAAAACTTTATATTGGCATTACATGACGTTAAAAAAAACTAATCCATCAACATTTTGCAACTCCCATTATTAGAAAAAATATTACTGTAAAATTAAATAAAATTTAGCTATAAAGTTTAACATAGAAAAATATAAAAGATAAAAAGGTTTTTTTTTCAAAAATAAGATGAGAAAATGAAGATCCAGAAATGGAAATGCTCATGTTTCAAAAGATCACATGGTTAAATATTAAACTTGTTAATGTCCTTTACATCTTCATTAATGAGAAAAATTGCCAACGTGTATGTTAATCATTTCCATGATTGACTTAATAAAGATATTCATAAGAATAATCTTCAAGACTTTTGAAAATCATTAGTGGTAGCTAGGTGACACTGGATAAAGTGCCAGGCCTGGAGTAAAGAAGACATCTTCCTGAATTCAAATCCTACCTCAAACACTTGTGACCCAGACCAAATCATTTAGCCCTATTTGCCTCAGATTCCTCATCTGTAAAAGGAGATGGAGAAGCAGTGGGAGTTAAGTGACTTGCCCAGGGTCACACAGTTAGGAAGTGTTAAGTATCTGACCACATTTGAACTCAGGTCCTCCTGACTTCAGGCCTGGAGCTCTATCCACTGCACCACCTAGCTGCCCTGAATTTTCTTTTTTTTAGGGCAGTTAAAAGGAGTCTATATAGACAGAGAGCAGTCATATGTGTTGAATTTGAAAGGACAGTAACTAAAACAATAAAAATAAGGGGTTAAAAAGAAATATACTAAGAAAAAGCAAAAGGGAGAGGTAGAATGGGGTAAAATATATAAAAGAAGCAAGAAAAAGGTTATTTTTACACTGAAGAAGCAGATGGGGGTTATAAGAAAGAATGAGTGAACATTACGCTCTTCAGAACTGTCTCCAAGAGGGAATAACATTCACACTTAATTGGGTATAGAAATCTATTTTACCCTACAGGAAAATAGGAGGGAAAGCAGATAAAACAAAGGGAATGGAGTGAGGATGATCAAGGAGAAACAAGACTAGGGGCAGGGTGGAAGAAAGAAGAAAACACTTCTGATGAGGGAAGGTGTGAAGGGAGAGAAAATAGAATAAAAAGGTGGAAACAGAATGCAAGGAAATACTGTAGTATTTAGCAATAGTAACTGAAAAAAATTTGAAGCAAGTTTTTTTCTGATAAAGAGCTCATTTCTCAAATATATAGATAACCAATCAAATGAATAAAAATAAGATACATTCCCCAATTGGCAAATGATCAAAAGATATGAACATTTTTCAAATGAAGTAATCAAAGTTTTCTACAGCCATATGAAAAACTGTTCTCACTACTGATTGGAGAAATGCAAATTAAAATAATTCTGCAGTACTACCTTTTACGTATTATAGTGCTTGATAGGTCAGAAAAGAAAAATGACAAACGTTGGAGGGAATGTGAAAAAAATGAAAACTTAATGGTTGATGGAGTTGAGAACTGATTAAACCATTCTGTTGAGCAATCTGGAACTATGTCCAAAGGTATATAAAATCATGCATATTCTTTGACCTAGAAACATCACTACAAGGTCTATATCCAAAAATAATTTTTTAAAGGAAAAGGACCTATATGAACAAAAATATTTATAGCAGCTTTTTCTGGTGGCAAAGAATTGGAAACTGAAGTGATGGTCCTCAAAAG
This sequence comes from Sminthopsis crassicaudata, assembly GCF_048593235.1. Classification (NCBI taxonomy): domain Eukaryota; kingdom Metazoa; phylum Chordata; class Mammalia; order Dasyuromorphia; family Dasyuridae; genus Sminthopsis; species Sminthopsis crassicaudata. The sequence continues at coordinate 49,108,603 of NC_133623.1, read as the reverse complement.
CGGGTAAAGGATGAACAAATTGTAGCATGTGATTGTGATGGAACACTATTGTGCCATAAGAAAGGACCATCAGGATGCTCTCAGAAAAACCTGAAAAGATTTCCATGAGCTGATACAAAGTGAAATGCACTATGTATAAAAGAACAGCAGTATTGTAAGATGATTTAACTATTCTCAGCAATACAATCATTCAAGACAACTCTGAAAGGCTTATGATAAAAAATGTTATCCATCCACAAAGAAAGAACTGAGGGTGTCTGAAGAAGTATACTTCCACTTTATTTATTTTCTTGAATTTTTGTCTTTGTTTCCGGCTAAGTGTCTTTGTCAGAATTTGAATTCAGATCTTTGTGATCCTGGGCAAATTATTACCTTTCTCAGATTTCTTTTATTTTTTACTACATTCTTTTCTCATTCAAGAATCTTCCGTAGAGCTCCTTATTGCCAAGTACCCCTAGTCTCAATTCCTTATAGACTGGCTCTCAAGGTCATTCTTCCAACTGCCTCTTTTTATCTTGAATCCTCACTTTCTCCCAAAAGGATGTGTGATTCAGCAAAGGTAACACGCCGATGATTACTTCCTTCATCTCTTTACATACATGACATTCTCTTCCTTTTTTGCTAATTCATGGTTCTACCTCCCTTCAAAAGTGCGCATATGCTCCAAGAACTTTCCCTGAGTAATTTGACCTAATCTCGGGGCTAGAGGGGTGACCCTTGGGAATCTAGCAGCACACATCTGGGGTGGTGCAAAAGGGCCACAGAAGGAGGAAGTGAGAACAATTCTGACACTAATACTCCTGGGATTACTTCTTCCTGGAACACTGGAAGAAAGACCCCCTGGTGAAGTGGGACTCAATGAGGGTGCAGAGCTCAGTCCCTTTGGCGTGTCCCCCAGAACAAATAAGCAAGACAAAGTGTAGGGTCTGGTGACATCCACTGGGATGGATGGGAAAGATGTTGGTTTCCCAACCAGGGAATCGTCCCCTGTGGCGTGGAGGCTGCTACATGGGGAGAGGATGGGAGAAGAAGTAAAAGGCTCAGGAATCAGGCATCACTTTATTACATGATCAATTTGTGTCTCCCTCTTATTTTGAAGTTAAGGCACTGGTGAAACTGTCCAGTCTCCTTGGACTCAGGGGATTCATTTTGGCTTTTAGAGGATTGCTTTATATGTGTTAATTTCTCTTTCATTCTCCCTCCTTCCATAATCTCAGTTTGGTACCTATGTCAGAGTTCTGCAGACATTGGGAAAGGAGTAAATTGTTTTGGTTACTGAAATTCAAGTACTTAAGTACTTTACCACATGAACAGTCTCCTCTTACTCAATCTATTTTCAAAAAGCAAGCAATCCTTAAGGACAATCAATCCTTCAATCCTTATCTACCTGATTTTTTGTCATTTACAAAGTATGGGGAGAGGGATGGAGTCCAGCCTTAGGATTAGCAGTGTAGAACATCAAGAAAAACAGTAAGGTCACAGTATCTTCTATGAAACCCATGACAATATTCTTCTCTTGGTTAATGGAGGAACAAGGCAATAGATCCACACAATACATATTTAATATCTCTAATCCAGAGGGACTGGGATTCACATCCAAAGCAGGCAGGTTTCTTACCACTACCCCAATTCTAGAGGCATTTTGGAACATTCCTCTATTCTAGTTATAATTGTGAAGATGTTCACTACATTAATGCAGCATTTTAAAATCTATAAAGTGATTTAGATACATGATCTAGTTTGATCTTCACAAACAGTACAATGAGAAAACTGACCCCTGCAGAGTTCTGTGGGATAAAAACTTTCTAGAATCTTTCTACGATAACAGGATTAATTTGACCTAAAGCTTTTTGGGTTTTTTTAAGAAGCTTCCTCACATTACTGATTCATACACTAAGCCTATGGTCAATTAAAATACTTCTTCCTCTGTTTCCTCAAAGTTTTCCAAAAGGATTAAAGTCTTTTCTAGCCCATATTTGTGGAAGTAATTTAATTTTACTTAAATGTATACCTGTTGTTATTGCTGTTGATTACATTTCATCTAATTTGGCTTCAGTTCAACATTTCAAGCCAAATGAGATTAACTTTAAATGTTTACTATCATCTTTTTTCTTTAATCTTTTCCTTCTATATTTCACTTCTTGAAGACTTCATTTCATAACATAGATTCAATTATCCTATTTGGACAAATGTGTCTCAAATCTAGATACACTCTCTAAAGTTATCCTGAACCCCAACCTTAAATTTTCAACTGCCTATTAGGACAATTGTGTTTCTGTCTCTTTTCAATGCATCTACACCTGAAGCTCATCATCACTGCTTCCGAACCTGTCTCTTCCCTCAAATCCCCCATTTTCTGGTGACAGCACTATTACTTTTTTTCTATTACTTAATTAGAAACTTGAGAAAAATTTCTAACTTTTCATTTTCTCTCATCCTCCACATCTATTAATTACCAGGGCCTGTTGCACTATTTCTGTGTTAATCTATTGCATTTCTAAACTATTTCTTTCTTTCTATTCTTGTAGTTCAGATGTTCATTACTTTTCTCCTATAATTACTAATTATTCCCTGGTACTAACTTCTCCCTCTCCAATCTAACTTTCTTACAGCTATGTAGTATAGTAGAAAAATAAAGACTTATGCTTGTATTCCCCAAATTTTATCCTACACAATAGGTACTTAATACATGTGTGCTGAATGGACTTAAAAACCAAATAATGTGAGACACCAATAGGGGCATGGAGAGAGTGCTAACCTCAAAGCTGGGAGAACTGGGGTCTGAATCCCACCTGTCCCTCTTCATTCAGAACTCTGGTCAAGTTTCTAAGAGCATAAGGTGTCATGGCCCAGAGAGGATCTGCTTATCTGAGAGTAAATTTCATACCAGTGAGATCACAAGAACTCTATTATCTGCCATGTTATACTGACTATACTTCCTAAATCGATTAAAGAGAAAAAAAAGAAGCCAGTTTACCTTGGCTGAGCCACATTTTTCCCAGGTACCCTTTTTTTCCCCCTCCACACCAAATACATACTTACCGACAACATACATATAACTTTTATGAAGTGCCCTTTGGCTCAGGCTATACAACTATAAGAATAACCATTTGATGTCTTCTATCCAGTGTTTTGGGTCCTGGAATATAAGTGTGAAAAATGACCCTCAAGGAACTTACAACCTTCTAAGGGGAATATGCCTTTGGGGCCAAAGGGAAACAATGAAGAAATAAAGATCACTTTGCAGAGGACAAAGAGTTTACCTCTCCAATAAGACCACACAAGGTTGTTTAGTGATGAGATCCAGCCTGTCAGCTTTGCCAAAAGGAAAGGAGCAGCACTGGAGTGGCTCACCTGCTCAGTAGTGGGTAGAACGGCTGTATCTGAGCCTTGACGCCGATGGTGCTGGGCCATTTTGGCCATGATCACAGGTGATGTACGTGGACTGTCTAGCCCAGGATCTGATAATCCTGAGTTCCTTTTTAACAATGGCTGGGGGAAGGAGAGGGAAGTGGGGAGAGGGAGAGGGAGTGCAGAGATGGGATCTGTTAGTCACAGAATAGGCAAATGCTTAACTTGTTCACCCAGTTTAGCTACTGTTGTCAGGCAGCAATCTGTTTGAGAGAAACTGTTGACTAAATGAGATTTTTTTTAATAGTTTTTACTTACCAGATATTTGCATGGGTAATCTTACAGCATTGACAATTGCCAAACGTTTTGTTCCAATTTTTCCCCTCCTCCCCTCCAGGTCGACCAATACATGTTAAATATGTTAGAATATAAATTAAATACAATATATGTATACATGTCCAAACAGTTGTCTAAATGAGATTCTTAAAAGTTAATCACAGCTCTTCATAGGCACTGATATTATCCCCTTAGTTTTGTTGAATTAAATCTTTTCATAATACTTTATTTACTCATAGAATTTATATACTAGCAATCCTAGAGAGAATAATCAAAATCTGAAAACTTTCTTCCATGATATTTATGTCTAACTTGAGGAGAGGAGTTGGGAAGAATTAAAATACTAATGTTCAAGTACTGGTATAAAAACGGAATCATTAAGCCAAACAATTCTAAAAAAGAACCAAGAGTTGGGGCAATCAGGTGGCACAGTGGACAGAGCACCAGCCCTGAAGTCAGGAGGACCTGAGTTCAAATCTAGCCTTAGACAATTAACACTTCCTAGCTGTGTGACCCTGAGCAAATCACTTAACTCTAATTGTCTCAGCAATAAATAAATAATGTAATTAATTAATAAACTAATGAATAAATAAATAAATTAATAAACTAATAAATGAATGAATAAATAAATAGATAAATCAAGAGCTGGCTGGATGTGTGGATTTCAATAAAACAGCATCCTTGTGAATTTGGATAATTGATATCTGATCTAAAGCAATTAGAAGTAAAAATGCATTTATTTGCCTATCGTTTATACTTAAATATTCCTTTTTAGAGTATAGATCATAGCAAATGCTTACAAACCAAAAAACCCCAGGGCATAAACTCCCCATATTTTATCTTTGACCTTTAAAATAGGTTGAGCCCTCAAGTACAGGATTTTACCTCTTCACATGGGGCCCAATCCCTCCACAATCTCACCTCACTAAGGGAAGGGCAGTTCAGTTTGCAGAGTCTAAGCCCACTGTCCTCCATCTTGGGAATCCAATCTATGGAATGGTAAAGAACAGTATAGGAATGAGAACCTCTGTTCTGAGGCCCTGAATACAAAGAAGAAAGGAGAGCACTTTTGTCTGTTCTTTCCTTTAACAGTTTCCTCTCTCATTTTGTGGCTCCAATTCAGATTCTCTTCTGAGCAAAGCTGCTTTCTGACCAGGCCTAGCTCCTTTGTCATTTCTAAAACTACTCAGGGAGGCTTGGAGAGACTTACAGGAACTGATGCTGAGTGAAATAAGCAGAACCAGGAGATCATTCTACACTTCAACAACAACTTTGTATGAGGATGTATTCTGATGGAAGTGGAGATCTTCGACAAAGAGATCCTCTCAAGACCCCATTAGTGGTTTTCTTAGCAGAGATACTGCAGTGGTTTGCCATTACCTTCTGTAGCTCATTTGATAGATAGGGAAACTGAGGCAATGTTAAGTGAGTTGCCAAGGATCACATAGTTAACAAATGTCTGAGGTCATTTCCTGATTTTAGGCTTAGCACACTATCCACAGCACTACTTACCTATATCATGTGTTCTGTCACAACTGGGTTGTTTTGTATTGTATCATATGTTCATAAAGATTAGTTTGGTTTTATTTATCTGTTGTGATTTACCGGTGATACAAGGTCATTTAAAGTCACATGATTATAAATAAATGTGTATGGTTATACATAAATGTGAAGTTTATGAAAAAATACATAATTAATTTATGTTAAAAATCTTGAAAAAATTTTAAACCTCAAAAGTACAATGTTAATGTGACAAAAATAAATTGTAGGTGGTAGCACATGGAGACCCAAACCTTAAATGGTGTACATGCACACACACACACACACACACACACACACACACACACACACACATCTATATCTACATATACCTATGCTGTGTTGGAAACATTATCCTTATGATGTTCAAACTGCACACAGTAGTTTGGGAAAATCGGTTCCCAGAGACTGTGTGTGACCACTCTGAGACAAGGACATACTACATCAAGTAAGATTCTTGTTAGTGTGGGTTTTAAGTGAAAGGTGAGGGCAGAGGGGGGAACATAATCCTCTATCAATGCTGGACTTTTGAGAGACAGAGAATAGAAAAGGGGGCACCCTTATGAACAGTAAAAGTGGCTGGGTATTTCCCAGAAGCTGTTCCCACCCTCATCCCCCACCCTCACCCCTGCCTTTCCATTCACACATAATCAAGAACCTTTGAGGGTTTTTTGAGGCAGGAACAAAGAGGGAAAGAGACAGAGATAGAGAAAATGTGAGAGACAGTAAAAGAAAAAGAAAGAAGAGAGAAAAAGAGAGAAAGAGAAAGTCATTTCAAAAAAAAATACAAATTTGCAAAACTGTAACTTTTATAATGTTCCAAATTCTAATTTTTCTATTGATTTGAATTTGCATTATTCTTATTAGTACTTAATTTTCTAAAAGAATCTTTCAATGACAGACATTAAAAAATTATTACATGTCTACCTTTAGTCTGATACTATATACTTGCAGTATTTTATCAAGAGGGAAGTATCCCGCCCCTCCAAAAAAAAAGTTAAGGTTTTAAAGTCAAAAATAACTATTTTCATCCATATTCATCATCTTGTTTTTTAGGTATTAACCATCATAAAATCTTTTCAAAAGAAACCTGTTTTTATATAGCCATAATTTTTGTTCACATTTTGCCTTAAGCCTTATTCAACAAATAACCTCAGGAAATACTTCTATTTTGTTTTCTTTTTTCAATCACATGATTATTTATCGACAACTCCATTATCCCTTTAGTGTCACAGTAAAAAAATAAAAGCCAAAGAAAATTTTAGATATTACCTCATCAGTTAAATCACAAAATAATTTCTTTTAACGACATAATAGATAAACCACTGTAGTAATTCCAGTTCTTCACTGTAGAACCATTTAAATTTTAATCATTTTATGAAGAAAATCAATATTTAAAGATTTGGATATTACCCTCTCAAATATACATATTTCAGGAAAAGGAAATACTTGTAGTGTTTATTTTAAATTAAAAACCCAACAATTTTCAAACACTGATCTAAAAAGCATACAGGAAAAAAGTTTTAGAAAAATATTTTGGCAAACTAAGTTAAATATGGAATGCTCTTTTACTCTACAATTTACTGACTACCAACAATCCAAATATCGCCAAGTTTGGGATCCTTGAGAACTCAGTATTTTTTTTCATCTGACTAAAGCCAACCTGAAATGATTAGAAACAAATCTACACAATGTTGCAAAATACATAAAATCCTTTAACTCCAAATATATTTTTCTTATTTGCATATTATGATCAAATCTGGTCTATACTTCATAATTCCATCTGCACTAAAACTGACATTCTATCATAGATGACTCCTCTATAAGAAGATATTTTGGAAGGAGCTAAGAAGCAAAAGATAAATTTGGTACATATTGTACCACACATATCTATCCAATGTTAATATCACCACCACATCAAGATTTTTCCCTCTTCAGAAATTAAAGTATATGCAAAATTATTTAAGATTTTCTATTCTTTATAGCTCTTTATATATCTTAAAAACCAAACTAAGAAGGGTAATGAATATTACACAAAATCTTATTCATTTAGTTAACAAATACCCATTTATTTATTATAATTCATAAGGTAATGTGTTTTTTAATGAGTGTATATGTATAATTAAAAAACACAAAAAAATGAGTGTCCAAGGATTAGAAAAATAATAGAAATATTATTTGATAAATATGTCATATGTTTAAAATCTTAGCATATTAGAGTAAATTAATACCTCAGAGACATGAGAATATGTTGAGTCCAAGTAGCCCTGCCATATGTAGTTTGCTTGGATGTGGGTGAGATTTTGGCTACCTTTAGTCAATGGCACTTCTGTTGGCTGTATATCCTAGAATTTAGGGGCAAAAGAAGTATGACTGCCCCAGATTTAATTATTTGTATCCTTTTTCAATGATAATAGATGAAGAGTTCTACTATTGAAAAAAAAACCACTATAATGTGGTTTGTTTTAACTAAATGTTTCAAAGGTTCTCTATCAAAACTAAGTAAATGTTTAATGTCATAAATTTAGTAGTTCCCTCCAAAGATGGAGAAGCCAATCATTTATCCCTGCTCATTCTGTGAAACTCTTGCAAAAAGTTCACCAATTGGATCTACCTAACATGAGAGAAGGCTTCCACATTTTTTGATACGATGAAGGTATCAGTAGAATCCTTTCCCTTTTTTCCCTTGCTGTTATGAAATATAAATAGATTTTATTCCCCTTCTGTCATAAAATACTTTGATGACATTCTTTACTCCTGTTCTTCAGAGTGGATTGTTGGTTATGTGATTCCTATTGTTGAGAATAAGTCTTCCTATCTCCCCAAGTTCGATATGCACTGGTCATTCAAAAGTCAGGCTCCATTCCTCATGGAAGGATTATATTTGCAATTCATAAAATTTTCTCTTTATTTAATTTTTTTTTGCTGAGGCAATTGGGGTTAAGTGACTTGCCCAGGGTCACACAGTTAGAAAGTGTTAAGTGTCTGAGGTCACATTTGAACTCAGACTTCAGGGCTGGAGCTCTTTCCACTGCGGCACCTAGGTGCCCTGAATTTTCTTTTTATTAGGGCAGTTAGAAGGAGTATATATAGACAAAGAATAGATGTATGTGTTGAATTTGAAAGGATAATAACTAAAACAATAAAAATAAGGAGAGAAAAAGAAATATACTAAGAAAAAGCAAAAGGGAGAGGTAGAATAGGGTAAAATATCTCATATGAAAGAGGCAAGAAAAAGTTGTGGGGGGGTTTTTGTTTTGTTTTGTTTTATACTGGAGAAGCAGATGGGGGGGGGGAAATAAGAAAGAATGAGTGAACATTACTCTCATCAGAACTGTCTCCAAGAGGGAATAACATTCACACTTAATTGGGTATAGAAATCTATTTTACCCTACAGGAAAGTAAGAGGGAATGCAGATAAGACAAAGGGAATGGAACGAGTATGATCAAGGAGAAACAAGACTAGGGATGAGGAGGATGAAGGGAAAAAAAAAACATGTCTGATGAGAGAAAGTGTGAAAGGAGAGAAAATAGAATAAAAAGGGGGAAACAGAATGGAAGGAAATACTGTAGTATTTAGCAATAGTAACTGAAAAAAATTTGAAGCAAGTTTTTTTTTTTCTGATAAAGAGCTCATTTCCCAAATATATAGATAACCAATCAAATGAATAAAAATAAGATACAGTCCCCAATTGGCAAATGATCAAAAGATATGAACATTTTTCAAATGAAGTAATCAGTTTTCTACAGCCATATGAAAAACTGTTCTCACTACTGATTGGAGAAACGCAAATTAAAACAATTCTGCAGTACTACCTTTTACCTATTATAATGATTAATAACTCAGAAAAGAAAAATAAACATTGGAGGGAACGTGAAAAAATGAGAAATTAATCAATGGTTGATGGAGTTGAGAACTGATTAAACCATTCTGTAGAGCCATCTGGAAATATGTGCAAAGATATATAAAACCATGCATATTCTTTGACCTAGAAACATCACTATTAGGTCTATATCCAAAAATAATTTTTAAAGGAAAAGGACCTATATGAACAAAAATATTTATAGCAGCTTTTTCTGGTGGCAAAGAATTGGAAACTGAAGTGATGGTCCTCAAAAGTGGGTAATGGATGAACAAATTGTAGTATGTGATTGTGATGGAACACTATTGTGCTATAAGAAAGGACCATCAGGATGCTCTCAGAAAAACCTGAAAAGATTTCCATCAACTGATACAAAGTGAAATGCACTATGTATAAAAGAACAGCAGTACTGTAAGATGATTTAACTATTCTCAGCAATACAATCATTCAAGACAACTCTGAAAGGCTTATGATAAAAAATGTTATCCATCCACAAAGGAAGAATTGATGATTTCATGAGTAAATATGCATCACCTATATTAAATTGCCCTTCTTTCAATGAAATGGGATGAGGAGAAAGGCAGAAAATTTGGAATTCCAAAGTTTTAAAAATTAATATTAAAAATTGTTTTTATGGAAATTAATATGGCAGAAATTCGATATGGATCCACACTTAACACCATATACCAAGATAAGATCAAAATGGGTCCATGATTTAGGCATAAAGAGGGAGATAATAAATAGATTAGAGGAACAGAGGATAGTCTACCTCTCAGACTTGTGGAGGAGGAAGGAATTTATGACCAGAGGAGAACTAGAGATCATTATTGATCACAAAATAGAAGATTTTGATTACATCAAACTAAAAAGTTTCTGTACAAACAATACTAATGCAAACAAGATTAGAAGGGAAGTAACAAATTGGGAAATATTTTTAAAAGCAAATGTTCTTACAAAGGTCTCATTTCCAAAATATAGAGAGAACTGACCCTAATTTATAAGAAATCAAGCCGTTCTCCAATTGATAAATGGTCAAAGGATATGAACAGACAATTCTCAGATGATGAAATTGAAACTATATCCACTCACATGAAAGAGTGTTCCAAATCACTACTGCTCAGAGAAATGCAAATTAAGACCACTCTGAGATACCACTACACACCTGTCAGATTGGCTAAGATGACAGGAACAAATAATGATGAATGTTGGAGGGGATGTGGGAAAACTGGAACACTGATACATTGTTGGTGGAGTTGTGAAAGAATCCAACCACTCTGGAGAGCAATTTGAAACTATGCCCAAAAAGTTATCAAAATGTGCATACCCTTTTACCCAGCAGCGCTACTACTGGGCTTATATCCCACAGAAATACTAAAGAGCGGAAAGAGACCCATATGTGCCAAAATGTTTGTGGCAGCTCTTTTTGTTGTAGCTAGAAACTGGAAGATGAATGGGTGTCCATCAGTTGGAGAATGGTTGGGTAAATTATGGTATATGAAGGTTATGGAATATTATTGCTCTGTAAGAAATGACCAGCAGGAGAAATACAGAGAGCCTTGGAGAGACTGACATCAACTGATGCTGAGTGCAATGAGTAGAACCAGAAGATCGCTGTACACTTCAACAACAATACTGTATGAGGATGTATTCTGATGGAAGTGGAAATCTTCAACAGAAAGAAGATCCAACTCACTTCCAGTTGATCAATGATGGACAGAGGTAGCTACATCCAGAGAAGAAACACTGGGAAGTGAATGTAAATTGTTAGCACTAATATTTGTCTGCCCAGGTTACATGTACCTTTGGAATCTAATGCTTATTGTGCAACAAGAAAATGGTATTTACACACATGTATTGTATCTAGGTTATATAGTAACACATGTAAAATGTATGGGATTGCCTGTCATCGGGGGGGAGGGAGTAGAGGGAGAAGGGGATAATTTGGAAAAATGAATACAAGGGATAATATTATAAATATATAGATAATAATAAAAAAATAAATGAAATAAAATAAAAACCCTGAGAGCCTTCCCCTCCCAGGTAGATTCATTCATTCAAAAAAAAATTGTTTTTACTTGTTACTATGGAAAAATAAAATACTAAACATTTTTTAAAAGAATGCTGTCTATTGTACTGAATATCCTGGAGAGTTTGTCTAATCATATGTATATTTAAGAAAGATAATAGAGATGGACAATGAATTGGACCCAGAACTTAGAGGAGGGCACATAAGGATAGGTTCCCATGAAAAAATTGCAAAGCACTTTACTGATTCTAAAGTTTCTTATGAGTTCAATTTAATAAAAAAAATTAATTTATCTATAAATTGTAGAAAGAGAGAATTAGTTATGGGATGGATTCCTATAAATATGTTTTTGTTTTTATAAAGCAAGAAAATGAAAAATAGAAAAGAAGGGGACATTTGTAAAAATATTTCAATATCTTACCTTCATCAGGAATTGCTGTAGCAGCCTAAAAAGAAAAATGAAAGCATTAAACCTTCAGTTGTTCAAAGATTTCCAAAATTGAAATTTCTTTTTCTGGAAGCCAAATGGAGCTCTCCAAATTATAAAACATAAAAACACATTTGCAACATTGTCACGATAAAGCTTATTCTAACTATAAGTGAGAGAGCAAAAACTACCACCAACAATACATTTATAGACACCTGTGAACAATGTTGCTTTTATTAAAAACTCTTCAATAATTACTATTCAACATTTGAAAATCTGAAAAAGAATTATCATCCGTAGAATAACAAGGCAAGTTTAACCTTGGAGTACAAAATGAAGCCTGGGAGAGACTAATGAACTTTTGTCACAACAGCTCATAATCAATAAGCATTTTTCAACAACCCAAAAGGCAGTCCTAGACATGGATTTAAACCAGATGGTCAATATAGAAACCAAAATGGTTACATACTTTGTAGCCAAACATGGAGAGGCTCTATGTTAAAAACAAGTTAAAACAAGGCCTGGAACTGTCTGTGGATCAGATCACAAAATTCAGACTTGTATTGAAGAAAGTAAGGATAAACCATGAGACCACGAAAGTAGGACTTAAATCACATCCCTCAGGAATAGGAAGTGAAGGTGATGAATCAATTTAAGGGATCAGATCAGATAGAATAGCTAATGAATTATGAACCAAGGTTCATAATATTGTAGGAGGCAGCAACAAACGCATTTGAAAGAAAAAGAGCAAGAAAACAAAATAGCTATTCAATAAAGAAGAAGAGGGAAAGGTAAAGGAGAAAGAAAAAGACATATACAGCTGCATGCATGGCAGGAAAGAGAAGTGAAAACATTTTTTTAACATATAAAGGCGCAATAATACAAATCTAAAATTAACCATCCTCCACAGAACTGACTTCACAGGTTAATGAAACAAAAAAGCTTAGACTTCATCCTTACCTCATCTTTAAAAAAATAAAGATATTAATCTATACAGATAATGTTAACCATCTATTGTAAGGTCAAATACCTGTAAGGTGTTATGGATAAAGGAAAAAGAACTAATATACATGTTGACAAATCTACCAAGATAGTTTTCTTTGCTTTTTTTCTCAATTTTAAATATTCTGTTATCCAATATCACAAAGCAGTTTGGAAAATTTCACAAGGTCATTTTTGTAATTCTTCTGAAAATTACACTTTCAAATAGCTTCACATTCTTAAGAGAAATGAGAAATAAAAACCCAACCCTACTAAAAGATAAGCGTATTGACATATTATACACAGAACTGTAAACTGGCCTATCCATTCTGCATAATAATTTGAAATTGTGCTAAGAAAGTATCAAAATCGTTTATATCCTTGGACCCAGAGTTCTCACTATTACCATAAGGAGACCACAAACAAAAAAATAAGATCCTTATCAAAATATTCATAACCATAGTTTTTCTTGTAGTGAGAAGTCAGGACACTTAATGGATGCCACTGATTAGGTAAACAAACTGTGATACATAAATATCATGGAATTGTTAGAATGTCATAAGAAGTGATCCATATAAAAAATTCAGGGAAATTTACTCATGTGAACTAATACAAAATGAGCACAGCAGAATTATGAAAGAAAAATATATGGTAACTCTAACAACTTAAATAGAAAGAAATGCTTCTGCAGGGAAAAAGGAAAATTAAAAAGAAATAGAATTTTTTATATTTACCTAGTTCATATTCAAAGAAGAAATGAAAAAAAAATGCATCTCCTCCCCTATTTGCAGAAATGGGGAACAATAAGTGTAGAGCATTGCATATTTTGCAAATAAAGGCTGATATGTTAGTTTTGCTAAAGTATTCTTCCCCGCCCTCTTTCTTTTTTCCCCTCTTTTGATTCAAAACATATTCATCTATAAATAACATTTTGTACATTGTCTCATCCGTGAGAAAATGAATCCCCAGAGGATTGGGGGACCAAGTTTTTGGTTTTCTTTGTATCTTTTGCACTTAGCACATAGTACCTGGTTAATTAACATTATATAACTGATTACTAAATGTTTGTTTAGAATAATAATGATGATTGGTTATAGTGGTAATGATGATGGTGATGATGACAAGGGACAGATCCCTAGTGGAAGAGGATGATAAAAATGAAACTATTATGAAAATAAATTATATTAAAATATATTATTTGTATACTATCTATATAGTTGTATTATTATTAAATAAGTAAATATAAACACATATTTTAATAATATATGAAACTCATATAAAACATTTGGTTTAAAAAGTGCTTTCTGACAACATTCCTGTAAATCAAATAATATATTAGAAGAAACATTAACATAATATTTCCAGGAACGTTAAAAAAGATTATTAGAAAAATATCTAGTTTTGTAAATAAGTATAAACTTATAAAAATTATCCATCCATTCTGTTATGGATCATGTGAAATCTGCATTAGCAATGAATTATCAAAAAAGGGTAATTATGTTTATACTTTTTCCCCTTTTAATTAAAGCATAGGATAAAACATGCAGTAAACTTACTTTAGTGTCTCAAGGGGCATCTGTAAATTGTAATTGCCTTCCTGTTCTTGAAGCTTAGAGAATTCTACCAAGCAGGGGGGTGTTGTCTCTTGTCATCTCTGACCTGAAAAATAGCAGCCAGTTAGTAGAAGTTTCCTCACTATTTTAAAGCAATATTTAAAGAAAATATATAAAATTTAGAGAAAAAAATTTAGGTTGTTCCAAAAATAATGTTAGTGTAAGAACTACCACCAATCCCGTTCTACAGTATGTTTTAGTATAGAAAGATAGTGGGTAACATCTACTTACTACTTGCATTAGGAATCAAAATTATTTTAAAATAAACTTGTCAGACTTTTGGGATAACATATATAGTTAAGTAAATATGTTTTCAAAATAAGCTATAGTTGAAGATAATTATAACAGAAAAACTTTTTCTTGTTTCATTCTCTCACAAAAATAAACACCATGAAACCCAAATTCTTTGAGGACAGGCCTGTTTGCTTTTTAATTGTTATCCACCGCACTAAGTGATGTATCTGGCATATGCTTTGCAATTGATAATTGAGGTTTGCATATTAAAATGTAATCATATTTTCAATATCTTGTAGGAACACACTGAATCATCTCATTTTACTTGCTTCTTTGAACACAGAAAATTGTAACATATTTACTTTCCTTGACCATCAACTTATTCCATCAAACTTCAGGTTTATTGAGCTATTCAGATGACCTATGATAAAGAGAAGCCTCTGACTCAGTTTTGAGCTGGTATAATATACCTTTTTTCTCAATTTGTCCATTGTATAACAATGGTACTCAGGAAATACAATTGCCTCTGAAGAATTAAAAATAAGTATCACACAGAAGACAATGGACAGGTGCACAATGATTATGAAAGTACATGAAGGCTGCTAGGTGCAATCAGTGAATCACTTCAAAGATTAGGAATAAAAGATAGCATGAGGAATTTTATGATACAGAGAAAAAAGTGCTAGTTACATAGAAAGAACAAGTGATAAACAAATGAATTATGACTGTTTTTTTTAACCATGTAAAGTGAAAGTAATGCTAATTGCCTATAGGTAGGTCAAGATAATATAATAAAAATGACAATATTACCTAAATTGATTTAATAATTCAGTGTAATGCTAACCAAACTACCAAATAATGACTTTATAAAGAGATAAAAAATAGTAAAATGTACCTAGAGAAGTAAAAGGTTAAGAATATCAAAAGAATTAATAAAAAAAGAAAAGAAATTAAAGGTGACCTAACAGTATCAGATATCAAACTCTACTGCAAAACTATAATCATCAAAACAATTTGGTATTGGATAAGGAATAGGGAAGTTGATCACTGGAATAGACTAGGTACAAAATATTAAGGAGGAAATGAACAGTTTTGGATAAATGTAAGCATCCCAAGCATTTAGGGCAAGAACTCACGATTTCATTAAAACTGATGAGAAACTTTAAAAGTAGCCTAGTAGAAATTAGATATACATCAACTTCTCACACTGTAAAACAAGTTACTTCTTCCACTTCATTGAACTTCTTCCATTTCATTGAAAAGTGAAAGGAAAGGAGTAAGCTAAGGGGAAGGGAATACAGAAGTTGTGAGGAAAAGGGGTAAAATAAGGGGAGGATCTTTAAGGTAGGGGAGGGATCCTAAAAAGGGAGGGCTGTGAAAAGCAGGTGGTGTTCACCAGTTTAATACTGGGTAGGGGGGTAAAAGGGAAGGAATGGGGAAAAGCATAAGCAGGGGTTAATAGGATTGCAAGCAATATAGAATTAGTCCTTCTAACCATAAACTTGAATGGGGCAAACTTCCTCATAAAGAGGAAGCAGTTAGCAGACTGGATTAAAAGTCAGAATCCTACTATATGTTGTTTACAGGAAACACACCTGAAACAGGGTGAGACATTCAAACTAAAAGTAAAAGGGTGGAACAGAATCTATTATGCTTCAGGCAAAACCAAAAAAGCAGGAGTAGCCATCCTCATCTCAGATCAAGCAAAAACAAAAATTGATCTAATTGAAAGAGATAAGGAAGGGCATTATATCCTGCTAAAGGGCAGCATCAATAATGAAGCAGTATCAATATTAAACATATATGCACCAAGTGGTACAGCATCTAAATTCTTAAAAGAGAAATTAAGAGAGCTGCAAGAGGAAATAGATAGCAAAACTATAATAGTGGGAGATCTCAACCTTGCACTCTCAGAATTAGATAAATCAAACCACAAAATAAATAAGAAAGAAGTCAAAGAGGTAAATAGAATACTAGAAAAGTTTGATATGATAGATCTTTGGCGAAAGCTAAATGGAGACAGAAAGGAATATACTTTCTTCTCAGCAGTTCATGGAACCTATACAAAAATTGATCATATACTAGGGCATAAAAACCTCAAAATCAAATGCAGTAAGGCAGAAATAGTAAATGCATCCTTTTCAGATCATAATGCAATCAAAATTACATTTAATAAAAAGCCAGGGGAAAATATACCAAAAAATAATTGGAAACTAAATAATCTTATACTAAAGAATGATTGGGTAAAACAGCAAATCATAGACATAATTAACAACTTCACCTAAGAAAATGACAATAATGAGACATCGTACCAAAATGTGTGGGATAAAGCCAAAGCAGTAATAAAGGGAATTTTTATATCTCTACAGGCCTACTTGCATAAAATAGAGAAAAAGAGGGGGCAACGAATTGGGCTTACAACTAAAATCGCTAGAAAAGGAGAAAATTAAAAACCCCCAGACAAACACAAAACTTGAAATTCAAAAAATAAAAGGTGAGATTAATAAAATTGAAAGTAAAAAAACTATTGAATTAATTAATAAAACTAAGAGTTGGTTTTATGAAAAAAACCAACAAAATAGGCAAACCCTTAGTAAACCTGATTAAAAAAAGGAAAGAGAAAAAGCAAATTGTTAGTCTTGAAAATGAAAAGGGTGAACTCACCACTAATGAACAGGAAATTAGAACAATAGTTAGGAGCTACTTTGCTCAACTTTATGCCGATAAATTCGATAACTTAAATGAAATGGAAGAATACCTTCAAAAATATAGCTTGCCCAGATTAACAGAGGAAGAAGTAAGTAGTCTAAATAGTCCCATCTCAGAAAAAGAAATAGACCAAACTATTAACCAACTTCCTAAGAAAAAGTCCCCAGGACCAGATGGATTTACAGGTGAATTCTACCAAACATTTAAAAGAACAACTAACTCCAATGCTATGCAAACTATTTGAAAAAATAGGGATTGAAGGAGTCTTACCAAATTCCTTCTATGACACAGACATGGTACTGATACCTAAACCAGGTAGATCGAAAACTGAGAAAGAAAACTATAGACCAATTTCCTTAATGAATATTGATGCTAAAATCTTAAATAAGATATTAGCAAATAGACTTCAGAAAATCATCCCCAGGATAATACACTATGACCAAGTGGGATTTATACCAGGAATTCAGGGCTGGTTTAATATTAGTAAAACTATTAGTATAATTGACCATATTAATAATCAAATTAATAAAAACCATATGATCATCACAATAGATGAAGAAAAAGCATTTGATAAAATCCAACATCCATTCCTACTAAAAATAGGCTTGAGAGTATAAGGAATAAATGGACTATTCCTTAAAATAATAAGGAACATATATTCAAAACCTTCAGTAAACATCATATGTAATGGTGATAAACTAGAACCTTTCCCTGTAAGATCAGGAGTGAAACAAGGTTGCCCACTATCACCATTACTTTTCAATATAGTACTAGAAACTCTAGCCTCAGCAATAAGAGCCGAGAAAGAGATCCAAGGAATTAGAGTAGGAAATGAGGAAATCAAATTATCACTTTTCGCAGATGACATGATGGTATACTTAGAGAACCCCAAAGACTCTGCTAAAAAGCTATTAGAAATAATTCAGAATTTTAGCAAAGTGGCAGGATACAAAATAAATCCACTTAAATCCTCAGCATTTTTATACATTACCAACACAATCCAACAGCAAGAGATACAAAGAGAAATTCCATTCAAAATAACGGTCGATAGTATAAAATATTTGGGAATATATCTACCAAAGGAGAGTCAGGAATTATATGACCAAAATTACAATACACTTGCCACAAAAATAAAGTCAGATTTCAATAATTGGAAAGACATTCAGTGCTCTTGGATAGGCCGAGGGAATATAATAAAGATGACAATACTCCCCAAATTAATCTATTTATTTAGTGCTATACCAATCAGACTCCCAAGAAACTATTTTAATGACCTAGAAAAAATAACAACAAAATTCATATGGAAGAAGAAAAGGTCGAGAATTGCAAGGGAACTAATGAAAAAAAGTCAGAGGAAGGTGGTCTAAGTGTACCTGATTTAAAGCTATATTATAAAGCAACAGTCACCAAAACCATTTGGTATTGGCTAAGAAATAGACTAGTTGATCAGGGGAATAGGTTAGGTTCACAAGGCAAAATAGTGAATAAAAATAGCAATCTAATCTTTGACAAACCCAAAGATCCCAAATTTTGATATAAAAATGCATTATTTGACAAAAACTGCTGGGAATACTGGAAATTAGTATGGCAGAAACTAGGCATGGACCCACATTTAACACCACATACTAAGATTAGATCAAAATGGGTCTAAGATTTAGGCATAAAGAACGAAATCATAAATAAATTGGAGGAACATGGGATGGTTTACCTCTCAGACTTGTGGAGGAGGAAGGAGTTTGTGTCCAAGGGAGAACTAGAGACCATTATTGATCACAAAATAGAAAATTTTGATTAAACCAAATTAAAAAGGTTCTGCACAAACAAAACTAATGCAAACAAGATTAGAAGGGAAGTAACAAATTGGGAAAACATTTTTACAGTTAAAGGTTCTGATAAAGGCCTCATCTCCAAAATATACAGAGAACTGACTTTAATTTATAAGAAATCAAGCCATTCTCCAATTGATAAATGGTCAAAGGATATGAACAGACAATTTTCAGATGATAAAATTAAAACTATTTCCACTCATATGAAAGAGTGTTCCAAATCACTATTGATCAGAGAAATGCAAATTAAGACAACTCTGAGATACCACTACACACCTGTCAGATTGGCTAAGATGACAGGAACAAATAACGATGAATGTTGGAGGGGCTGTGGGAAAACTGGGACACTGATGCACTGTTGGTGGAGTTGTGAAAGAATCCAACCATTTTGGAGAGTAATCTGGAATTATGCCCCAAAAGTTATCAAAATGTGCATACCCTTTGACCCAGCCATACTACTACTGGGCTTATATCCCAAGGAAATACTAAAGAAGGGAAAGGGACCTATATGTGCCAAAATGTTTGTGGCAGCCCTTTTCATAGTGGCTAGAAGCTGGAAGATGAATGGATGTCCATCAACTGGGAGAATGGTTGGGTAAATTATGGTATATGAATGTTATGGAATATTATTGTTCTGTAAGAAATGAACAACAGGAGGAATACAGAGAGGCTTGGAGAGACTTCCATCAACTGATGCCTAGTTCTACTAGGGGATCATTATACACTTCAACAATGATACTGTACGAGGATGTATGCTGATGGAAGTAGATATCTTCAACATAGAGAAGAGGTAATCCAATTCCAATTGATTAATGATGGACAGAATCAGCTAAATCCAGAAAAGGAACACTGGGAAATGAGTGTAAACTGTTATTTTTACCTTCTGAATCCAATTCTTTCTGTGCAACAAAAACTTCGGTTCTACACACATATATTAATATCTAGAATATACTGTAATATATTTAACATGTATAAGACTGCCTGCCATCTGTGGGAGGGCATTGGGGGAGGAAGGGAAAAAATCTGAATAGAAGTAAGTTCAAGGGATAATGTTGTAAAAAATTACCCATGCATATGTACTGTCCAAAAAAAGTTATAATTATAAAATAAAAATTAAATCAAAAAAATTAAAAGAAAAAAAAACAAGTTAAGTTCAAATTGTGGTCATGATTTAGACATAAAGGGTGATATTCTAAGTTAATCATTTGATAATGGAAAAATTACTTTTCAGATCTAAGGATATGGAAAGAGTTTATGATCAAAACCCAGAAATAAAGGCAAAGTGAAATGGATAATTTGAGGTAAAATGGAAAATTTAAACGTTTTTGTACAAATAATACCAATGCATCTAAAATTACAAGAAAAGCAGGAAACTGGGAGAGGGGAAAGTCTGGAGGGAGGAAGAGAGATGGGAATCTCTGTAACAAACCACCCAACCCAAGAGATTTAAAAAGAGAATTTCCTTCCCTCTTCTCTAGTTGCAGTTGAATATAACCTCCTACTGAGATGCCTTTGAAAAAAAGAAATCCTTTAATAAATGATGGTAACTCTCTTTATATATAATTGGAAAAGTAAAATAGTATTGAAGTTGAAAAACAACAGCAGCAACAACAACAACTAACAAGCTGCCTGAGATGAGAGGCGATTTGAGTTGATAACACACCTGGCATGTGTCAGAGGCCCAACTTGAACCCAGGTCTTCCTGATTCTTAAGGTTTTTATTTCAGGGAACAATTACTGTTTAATTCCCCATATTTGATCCAGTCTATTGTCTAATTATTTCTCCTCTGGAACCAGTTCAGCATCCATCTAGAATATCTAAATTACTTATATTGATACAGTAGTTCAATCAAATGACATATTAAAACAAAAAAATGGACTTTTTCGTGCCCTTAATGTTTTAATGGATTTTTTTATGCCGAAATCTTGAGAGCTATTGTTGATCTCATTTAGGAGACCCCATGGCATTCTAAATCTTACACTGAAACATTCAACTGGAGGCTAAGCATGACTATCCTTAGTAGTCATTCCAATCAAGCACACAGAAACTTGAGGTGAGCCTGCTTTCAGATATACAGAAAGAAAGGGCACTCCCCTCCTGACTTCCGAACAGGAGCAGATATTATCTATGTCTTGTTGGACTTGAGGACTAAAAGGTTCATATCTTAGGATACTTAAGTTTTTAAACTGATTGTGGACATGGAGCTCTGTGGATATACTGAAGAGACTAAAATATATCTTTAATGAATTTTCCCATGATCCCATATTACTCTCAAATTTTATTCTTGACGTCCATGTTAACATTACTGAATTTAAGTACACTAATCACATCTTTTCCTTTGACAGAAAAGATTTTTAATACCGTTCTAGTTATGTGTTTTATAATTAAAGGACAATTCCATAAAGCTAACAATGCAACATGAGAGAGACGTGCCATTGTGTCTTTGTTGAAATTTAAGTATTTTGAGGACTATGGAGTTTTACATCTTTCTAAGAGAAGTGAACTTTTCTGGTTCTACATCTGGCAATTCTAATATTAAAAAGAATTTGTCTAACTATGGCTTCTAAAGATCACTTTATTAGATTTTGTGTTAGTATCTTTGACCCCCATAGTAAAGCCCTTTCTTTTTCCGGTCATTATGCAGGGGAAGGGGCATTTTGTTTTATTTCTGAGCCTGGATGGAAGAGCAAGGAGGCCTATTTAAGTTGTGACCTCACTGCCTCCAACCTGGATCTGATGCTGCTCCTAACCCCTCCTGGGAGCTCATCACATTGGTAACTAGGCTGTGGAGACACCAGAATATTTGAATTCACTGAATCCCTTTCTCCTGGTACCAATGAAATGTACTACCACTACCACATTTGACTGAAAAGCAATTTAAAAATAATTTACTATATAGTAAACATGAATACAACCAATTCAGTCCATCAACAAATGTCTATTAAGCACCAAGCACTTACAGGGACATAGTTAACAGAACTACTGCTCTCAAGAAATGTAGATTCCATCAATTGACCTTGTTTAGCACCAATTTACATTTTAAATAAATGAATAATTAGTTAATTAAATTTACAATAACTTTTCAACCATTTTCTGTCTCTAAAAGGGAGAACAAAGTCAAAAAAACAAAGTCAAAAACCTCCTGGTTCATATTTTTTTTATTTTGCATTTCATACTTCCTTTTAGATTAATTAGCATACATACTTCCTACATTCCTTTAGCTTACATACTTAGTTTTTTAATTGCAATATGGTGCTCCATTGACTGTCTGTGGGACATTTAGATGGTTTAGACCAGTTTTGTGGGCTAAAAAAAAATTGACAATTGTACTTTTTGATAGCTTTAAACAAAACTTTCAATGTTTATATTTTCAAAATAATGGGTAAGAAGCACAATTGTTTTAAAACTATTATACCATATTGTCAGATTGCTCTTCAAAAATTCTAAACATATTTCCAAAATTAAGATGGTGCATAAGAAAAATCAGATCAAAAAGGAAAAAAATACAAATATATTAATTTTAAAAATATTTCCATATAAATCGTGTTGGGAGTGAAAATCAGAATGAAAGGGAAAACCAAGAGAAGGAAAAATAAAAAAGTGAACATAGTGATGTGATCTATTATGTGGAGTTTATAAAAGAATGTATTCTTTCACACCTAAAGGAGGACTAGGGAGAAGGGAGGGAAAAAATCTGGAAGACAAGGTGAATTTTTACAAGGGCGAATTTTGAAAATTATCTATGCATATCTTTTGAAAACAGAAAGCTTTAATAACAACTATAAAAAATTTTAAAAATAAAAAAACCTCTGATCATTTATTTAGACATTGGAGGCTGAAAATTGCTGTTGTAATTTTTTACCTATTTCTCATATATTAAGATGTAAGGTTCACATTAGATTTTCCGTTATCCCCAGTGCTACATTCATGTTTTTCTTACTAATAAATGCTCCATGTTTGAGCATGACCCGAGTTCAAATCTGGCCTCAGACACTTAACACTTCATGGCTGTGTATCTATTCCCCTCTAGGCTCATCAAACCCTAATGTATATTGGGGAGTAGGCATCTGAAACCCACTTAGTCCTACTGATTTACTTTTGGACCAATACCAGATTTGTTAATCCCGTTATATTTTCAAATCTGCGAATGCAAAACCACTTGTTACCAGTGTTTTTTTTTTTTAATTCCTGTTTGATAATTTTAATTCTTATTCTAACAAAACTACATAGTGCTATTGAGTAAACATGCTTTAATTAACTGAACTCAGACATTTTACTGTTCCTCTGTGCTTTATTTAACCCTTATTGTATAGAGAAGAGCAGTAAAAAAATAAAAGAGCACAAATCTCAATTTTGCTTTAGAAATACAAAATAGTCAGAAGATTCCAGGTGTAAGTTTCAACCTGGTCTGGAAGCAGCTGTATGGACAAGTTTAATGAGGGAGCTAGGTGGCTTAGGGCACATTCGGGTACTTACCAGCTATGTGATCCTGGGAAAGTCACTGAACCTGTGAGCCACTCCAGGATCTTTGCCAAGAAATCACCGTGCACAGTACTGCTGTGCTAGGGTCCCGTGGACAGTACTGTTGTGCAAGGGTCCCGTGGACAGTACTGTTGTGCTAGGGTCCACAGGTCATACGGAGTCAGACATGACTGAAATGAATGAACATAAACATGAATGAGCTGACAAAGAGAAAGAGAATTTCACAAAGACGGGTGCAAAGTCAATAATTTAGCATATACGTGATATGCAATCATAAGATCCCTGACAGTATTTGATTCAACCTTTACCCACATTTTGACAGGCTTATCAGTTTTTCTGGGATGGTAAATCGAAATGGAGATGGAGTTAACTTTAACTTGAGTGTCAGGGAATGGTAGAACCTCTCAATGGATACATCCAAAAGACCACACTGAAAATGTAACAGGACAGAATGAAAAGTCAAGCCTCTTCCTTCAGAAAGCACAGATCTTAAATTTTTTCTGCAACCAATCACAGAAGAAAAGAGTTGGAAGGCATCCCAGAAATCCTGTAGTCTAACCCAGAGGTACAGATGAAGCAATCAAGGAGCTTTTAAAGAAAGCAATGTTCATTGTTTCAAATTTAAAATATAAATACGTAAGAAAATGACCAATGTTGGTGAGGCTGTAAGGAACAGATACATTAATGTGCCATTGTATAGAACTTTTTTCACATCAGTTACAATGGGAATTACTCTGAAACTGAGTACCAAAGGGGACTAAATTATGCATCCTTTTTTGATCTAGCAATCTAACAATCTATAAAACAATATATACTGTTATCTATCACTATATATGCAATATATACTGCTAAAATAATCCAAATGTTCAAAAATATAACAATTCCTTTTTAATAAAATGACAAAACAAAAACACAATTACTTTATGGGAACTAAGGGAATACTGACCTCATGGGGAATGACTGAACAAATTACAGTATATGAACATATAAGGGAATTGCCATTGTGCTATAAGAAATATAAGAAGGATGATAAGAGAAATGATTTCAAAGACACTCAGAAAGATTTCTATGATCTAATACAAAGTGTTGAGAACCAAGGGAAAAACCTGTATTTTTGACATTGTCAAAACAAGTCTTTCAGACTTGAACTTGAATGACCAAACACACTTGCAGAAGATTCATGATGAAACTGCAACCTAACTCCAGACAGAAAGGTGATAGACTCGGGGTGCAGCCTGAGTCCTCTTTATTGGACTAGGTCAGTGGAAGAATCAGATTTGCTTGAGTATGCATATAAGTTTCGTTTTACTTTTTTCCCCCCATGAGAGGAAAAATAATTTAAAATTTTCAAAGCAGGTTTTAACTTCAAATCTGGTACAATTCCATTTCCCCACAATTCATTTTTTTCTAGAGATGTGCTGATGTTTTAACAAAGGACTCACAAACAAAAGACCTCTGCCCATACTGTGTGTATATACATCTATAGGCATCGGTTTCACAGCTATTCAAAGCAGTAATATTTTATGTTCTAAATAGCTTTGTGTCTTTGCTCTCCTTTTAGTCACTTTATATTCCAGTCCTGGTACAGAACTCCAGCATGCTATATCTACATTATCCTCCAGTAATGAAAAAAACTCACTAGCCCTCAAAGCAGTCAGGTCTGAGTTTTAGTGGTCAGGACATTTTGCTTTATATTAAGTGGAACCTCTAGGGTTGGGTTTGGTTTGGTTTGGCTTGGTTTGGTTTTGGCTGAGGCAAATGGGGTTAAGGGACTTGCCCAGGGTCACATGGCCAGGAAGTGTTAAGTGTCTGAGGCCAGATTAGAACTCAGGTCCTCCTGCCTTCAGGGCTGGGGCTCTATCCACTGAGCCATCTAGCTGCCCCCAAATCTGCAATTCCTATAAGTCACCCCCAGCCATGCCCTAGTTGTACTCAATGGCCCTGTCACACACATCAGGCTGGAGCATACATTCTAGGGAAATAATCTGCATCTTTAGCTCTCTGGTTCACTAGCAGTCTTCAATTCAAACTGAAGAAACTAGCTCTAGCATATTTATTTTCTTTTATTAACTTTCACAAACACATTTATAATGAACTTTCAATTAGCTACATGAATTTTTATGACAAGTTTCCAAATCTGAATTAGCTTTCCAGTCAGCGAATTAGTTTGTGGCTCAGAGAATTCCCAGACTAAGCAGCAATAATTATGAAAATAAATCCGCTCCCCAAAACAAAAATCATAATGTATTGACATGGCAGGTGCCCATATCCAAAATCGTAAATGTGGATCAAAGCTCACCTTCAACGGCAAGGAAAAGTAGAAATTCACATTAATTATCTATTTTAAATAACCAAGACTAATACCCCCTAATATTAACACATTGAAATCAAATATATGGCAAACGGCTTAACAACAATATAAATCTAATAAATATTTAATTGGGGGTGGGGAGAGATTCTATAAGAATTTGCTTTCATGTCTGCAGCTTGCAATTTAAGTTTACATTAAAACTCAAAGACACCTCCGCAAGGCCTTGTAAGAGACCAAAATAATATATTCATTTCGTCATATCTGAATTACTTTCAACTTGGTAGAAAAAAAAAAAAAAACAACAAACTTTCCAACTCCCAGACCAAAATAATATATTCATTCAGAAATATCTGAATTACTTTCAACTTAGTAGGAAAAAAAAAAAACAAACACTTTCCAACTCAAAACCGAACTTTAAGTGAGGTCTGGGATATGCTAGTATTCAGTCAAAAGGTCAATGCTAAATTGCACTGGAGGCCTTAAAAAGATCTGCCTACAGTGGTTCTTCCTGGTGCAAAGGAATGGAAAAAGAAAGAATTCCAATGGGCTCCACAAAAGATTGTGTTTACATACACAACAGCAAAGGAGCTTGAGGTAGAAAATAAACTAACAGGTTTTTATCAGCAGATATTTTCTATATTTTTGGAACTCAGACCAGATAAAACTTCAAAGAATCAGAAATCTGAAGAGTATCTTAGTTGCAATTCAAAAACACTCATTTTCCCCAACAATATTAAACTTCAATAATATTTATTAAATCATTTACACAAATTGTTAAAAAATCCTGACACTCCCAAACTCCAGAAGAGGACTATTAACAAATAAAAATAGTCAGTCTTCAAACTCGTAATTCTTAATGAGGCACACAGTAAATGAGCTATAGTTTCCCCAAACCCAATATAAATGTTTATGACTTACTCTCAAATTATCTGACTTAGAAAATAAATCTTAAGAATTGATCGATTGAGTAATTCATCCTGAGTCAAATTAGTTTCAAGTGTCCAATGTGTTATCTGAAGCTAGATCTGTCCACACTAGTATTCTATCCACTATATCCTGTTGTGTCTAAAAGTAATACAAATGAATACTAATAAAAATAATGCAAAAATGGGAAAACCTAGTAACCAATTTTTTTTCCTCAAGGAAAAGAATAAAAAAATTCTTTCCAAAAAGCAAACTGAACTAGAGATAACTAAAATACTCATTTTCTCAGAAAAAAAAGCACAAAAATAAAATTTTAAATAAATTTCACAGCCATGTGTGAACATTCTTAAGAATGTTTGCTTTGTGCTTCTTTTCTCTCAAATTCTCCAGCATCTTCCTGACTACTACACATGATACTTTTAGATGCTGATGGCTGGGAATAATCCTCATTCTCTTGGGAGTCTGATGTCTGTAGTATCTTTTCATCACTTTCCTCAACACATGAGTCATTGATTTTATTGTTCTTATAATCTGGAACATCAAAGCCCCCTTTTTCCCCTTGTGTGGGATTTTCTAATGTGCCTTTATCTAAAATTTCACCTTTCTCCTCTGGAAGCCAATTTTCTCACAAAGTCCAACATCTGTGGCAATGGGGTGGAAGTGGAGGATTTATTTTGTCACAGGAAGGACACTTCCAATAATTCTGCAATGAAAGAAGAAGTAGAATCAATCTCAATGGTTCTTGAACATCTATGAATAACAATGCTAGTTATAACAATGTACTCTGTCTGTTTATTAAATGTTTGTTTTGCCATAGAAAGAAGATTTTGCACCCTCACTTTTTGTTGTTGTTCTTTTTCATTTTGTTTTCTGACTCATTTTCTTTCCTTTTTGATCTCATTTTTCTTGTGCAGGAAGAGAATTGTGCAAATACGTTAGCACATATTGGATTGGACATATATTTTGACATGTTTAACATGTACTGGATCGCTTGCCATCTGGGGGAAGGGTGGGGAAAAGGAGGGGAAAGTCTGGTAAGGGAAGCTCTGCAGGTGTCAATGTTGAGAGATGATCCATGCATATGTTTTGAGGGTAAGAAGCTTTTAAAAAAAAAGATTTTGTAGATTATTTTGCAATATCTCAAATCCTACCCTACCTTTATCTCTTAGCAACTAACTTCTGAAACTGAAATTGTGGTTAACTAGTTTCGCCTTTTAGAGATTTAAGAAATTTTAAATTCTGTTAGTTGTAGATGTTTTTTTCATAGGAATTCATCTCTATTTCTGGCAAGATCTCCTAATATCCATCAGCTACCATGTCTATTTTTATTGTGAAGTATTCAGATGAATCTCTTAGCAGCCATTTCCTCCTTCTTCTCCCTTCCTTTTTTGGTAAAACAGAGATGGAAGCAATTTATAAGAAACTGGTCAAATTCTATTCATAGATAGTTCCTCACCTTACAAATGGTTTGTGTTAATTGTTACAAATCAATTTTTTGAAAAGAATCAATGTTCTCATAGAAATACTGCTACAAACGGAAACTAGGTTTGCAGGCCCAATTCAGAGAAGTCTACTTTATCTAGAATAATTTTAGTATTACTAGGTACCAAACAATGTAAAGATGGAAAAGGCTGAGAGGGTGGCTAGAATTATGTATAGAGATCATCTAATGGACAGTCTAGTTCCATTGCACTGTGGAGGGGAGCCTGAGGTAAAGCTTGTCTTTGACATCTTCTTCATGATCCCTGAGCATTTTTCTCTCATCTCTTGGTAAATCTTCCTGGTGTCCTAATGTGATCCATCTTGGAGTTTCACTCATATGTGCCCTCTACTGTTCTTCATGTTCCCAAATTAACTATGATATTTTCACTTGAAGCAAAACTTTTAATCCAACTGTCAAGATGTGTTAGGAAGAAAGCCTGAATTAAAGCAATGTAATGATTCTGAGCCCTGGAAACCTCCTAGAGTAATCCCTGCATTTCTTTCTTTTTTTTCAAAGGCTTGCAAATCGAATGAACCCTAGTTATTTCAGGGACTAAGTGAAGTAGAAACATTCAGAAAGTGAACATTTGCAAAGGTCTCATTTCCAAAATATATAGAGAACTGACCCTAATTTATAAGAAATCAAACCATTCTCCAATTGATAAATGGTCAAAGGATATGAACAGACGTTCAAAACCCTTGATAATCTCAAAATCTTTTCCCAGTAGATTACATATTTGAGGACTGTAACTGATCTCAACATTATCTTTCCTCTCTCCCCCACAAAAACCTAACACAAGACTTGTGCATACTTGGTGTTTATTCATACATGGTGTAGACTTCAAAACATAAACAGTTATAATTATAAAAATAATTTAAAAAAAGAACTGATCAATATAAAAAATTCAGGACAATTTACTCATGTGAACTAATAGAAAATGAGGATAGCAGAATTATGAAAGAAAAATGTATGATAAGTATAACAACATAAATAGAAAGAAATGCTTCAGTAGGGAAGAAAGAAAATTAAAAAGAAATAGAATTCTTTATATTTACCAAGTTCATATTGAAATAAGATGTGAAAAAATGTATCTCCTCCCCTGTTTGCAGAAATGGGGAACAATGAGTATATAATGTTGCGTATTTTGCCAATTAAAGCTGATATGTTGGTTTTGCTAAGCTATTCTTCCCGGCCCTCTTTTTTTCCCCTCTTTGGATACAAAACATATTCATCTATAAATAAAATTTTGTACATTATCTCCTCCATGAGAAAATGAACCCCCAGAGTGTTGGGACCAAGTTTTTCCTTTTTTTTGTGTCCTTTGCAATTAACACATAATACCTGGTTAATTAATTACTGAACTGATTACTAAAGGTTTGTTGAGAAACATAATGATGATTTGTAGTAGTGGGAATGATGATTATGATGACAAGGGATAGATCCCTAGGTAGAAGAGGATGATGTAAATGAAACTAATATGAAAATAAATTATATTAAAATACAGCATTTTATATTATTATATAATATGTAAAGATAAACATATTTTAATAATATAAACAATGCATATTAAACATGTGGTTTAAAAAGTGCTTTCTGAAAACATTCTTGTAAATGAAATAATATATTAGAAGAAACATTAACATAATATTTCCAGGAACATTAAAAAAAGATTATTAGAAAAATATCCAGTTTTATAAATAAGTAGAAACTTATAAAAAGTGTCCATCCAATTCTGTTATGGATCATGTGAAACCTGCTTTAGCAATAATCTATCAAAAAAGGCCAATTATGTGTATACTTTTTCCCCTTTTAATTAAGGCATAGGATAAAACATGCAGCAAACTTACTTTAGTGTCTCAAGGGACATCGGTAAATTGAAACTGTGTTCCTGTTCTCGAAGCTTAGAGAATTCTACCAAGCAGGGGGGTGTTTTCTCTTGTCATCTCTGACCTGAAAAACAGCAGCCAGTTAGTAGAAGTTTCCTCACTATTTTAAAGCAATATTTAAAGAAAATATATAAAATTTAGAGAAAATATTTAGGTTATTCCAAAAACAATGTCAGTGTAAAATCTACCACCAATCAAGTATTACAATATTTTTAGTATAGAAAGATAATGGGTAACATCAACTTACTACTTGTGTTAGGAATCAAACTTTTTTTATACTCCCACAATTTAAAATAAACGCTTTTCTCTTTGATCTCTATACAGACCTAATAGTGATATTTCTGGGTCAACTGATAAAAGCAGTTTTACACAGAGGTGGGCATAGCCCCAAGTTGTTCTTCCGAATGGCAAAAAGAGTTCAAAATGATAATAAAAAACCCATTTTCACATATCCTCTCCAGCGTTTGTCATTTTCCTTTTCTGTCTTCTCTGTCAATCTGAAGTGAAGCAAAATGACTCCACTTTGTATCTGCTGTAGGCATCATCTCACTATCTGACAACTCAGTCAAATGTATGCTAAACATGGCACTTTCTAGGACTCTTTGGGTTTCTTGATGTGGCAATTAATTTACATTGATTAAACTTTTTAATAAAATTACTATGTATGCTACTTTTTTATTATTTTTCTTCCTTTCCACATTTGAATAGCAATTACCTCTTTAAAGAATTCAGAATCAAGTTGCTTTAATTTATGACAGACCCTTTTATCATTCTTCCTTCTTACCAAGAAGATCTTCATCTAAGCAAGTTGATGCTCTGACTATACTTGCATAACTGGAATAATTCCAACTTCAATAAAAATTCTTTCCTGATTTAATAAGACAGAACCAAGTTTAGGGTTTTCAGTGTTCCTTGGTGGGGGTTGTGCCCCGCATGTGCCAATTATTTTAATAAGGAGAGTGCTCCTTCTATAAAGACATGAGGCTTCCATGGAATCTGTGGCCTCTGCTATTCTTTATTCCTAAATTATGCTTAAATGATGCCTAAGAGGCAAGCGTGGGGGACTGGAAGGATGGGAGTACTATTGACAGTAATGTAATAATCTATATTACAGAAGACCTGTAGGAATATAAGTACACTGATGCATGCTTGTTAGAGCCACAAATCGGTTCAATTCATTTGTAAAATAATTTGGAGTCATGCCAAAAAAAAAAAAAAAAAGAGATACATACTCCTTAATTCAAAACTACCACTTCTAGGTATATGTCTGAAAGAGGTCAAGGTAGCAATAAGATATTCATAAATACCAAAATAGTAACATTTTCCTCTTTTTCTCATAGACAATAAGGATTGATTAAGCATCTATTATGTGACTAGCATAAATACCATGCTAAATAAAGATATACAAGGGATACAGTGTCCCCTCAAGGAGCTCACAATGTATTGGCAAGAAGAGAAATAACAAACAAACAAACATACATTTAAACTTTATTCAGAGAAATAGGAAATAATTAATGGAGCAAGCTTCTAAGAATAAGAGATGTGGGGGAAGCCTTCCAATGGAAGCTGTGATTTTAGTTGGAACTTGAAAAAGGCAGGGGAAGGAGAGCATCCTAGGCAGCAGGACAGCCAGAAAGATTATCTGGTGTCAATATGTCTTATTTGTGGAACAGCAAAGAGGTCAATAACACTGGATCAGAGTCAGTTGGGGCAGAAGGTGTGATGTGTAAGAAGATAAAGGGGGATAGGTCATCAAGGGCTCAGAATGCCAGAGGATTTGTATTTGGCCCCAGAGGTAACAGGAAGGCAGTGTGAGAGGAAGAGGGATGAGTTCATTCCTGCATTAAGGACAATCACTTTGAAATCTGGAGGATAAAATAGAATAATAAGAGACCTGAAGCAGGTAGATCTACCAGGAGACACTTAAATAGCAAAGGTGTGAGGTGATAGGGTCGTGCATCAGATGGTGGCAGTGCCAAGTTTGAGAGACGCTGAACACGTGAAATCGATAGGCCTTGGTAAAGATGCATCAGAGGAGGGAAAGGGAGAGATAATGAGAAGGTGAGGATGATGCCTTTGTGGCAAGCCTGGGGGACTAGGAGAATGGGAGTACCAGTGAAGATAATCGGGAAGGAGTGTGTTTAGGGAGAAAGATAAAATTTCACTTGGAGATATTTTGAATGAAAACGGCTGAGTTGTAATATTTGTTTAGCATATGATCCATAATAAGTAGCTTGCTTTCTCTGTGACTCAATTTACTCATCTGAGAAATAAAGTAATAATTTATTATCCCATCTACTTTCCCAGGATGTATAAATTTATCTGACACTTTTTAATTATTCTGGAATCTTGAAATAGAATTAACAAATTAATGATAATATTACAATCATTACTCTGATAAATAAGTTGACTAAATTATATGTAGGATATGAATTCTTTATATATACCAAGTTCATATTCAAAGAAGAGATGATAAAATGTGTCTCCTCCCTTATCTGCAGAAATAGGGAATAATAAATGTAAAATATTGAATATTTTATCAATTAAGGCTGGTATGTTAGTTTTGCTAAACTATTCTTCCCTGCCCTCTTTCCTTTTATCTCCTCTGTCGATGCAAAAAATATTCATATACAAATAACCTTTCGTACATTGTCTCCTCCATAAGAAAATGAATCCCTGGAGGGTTGGGACCATGTTTTTGGTATTCTTTGTATCCTTTGGACTTAGCACATAGTACCTGGTTAATTAACATTAATTAATTGATTAATAAATGTTTGTTGAGAATAATAATGATGATTAATGGTAGTGGTAATGATGATGATGATGATGACAAGGGATAGATCCCTAGGTAGAAGAAAGTACAACAGTTTCTGTACTTGAGGCAAAGTAGGACACTTTTAAGAAAGACTGTGGTTCCCAAAGAAAGGAGTCAGGCAATTGGGGTGACCTAAAACACCATGCCCAGAAGGCAAAGGGAGGGTGTTCAGTCCACTGGGGCTCAGTTATTCGGGGAGTCGAGGGGGACCCAGCCTGAAAGAGAAATGGGCGAGAAAGAAGAGCGAGACCAAGCAGGTTCTTGTCAAGGTCTCAGTTTATTGCTCTTGGGGTACAGCCTATATAGCAAAAAGTATGAGAAAGAGAAGCAGGGTTGGGCCTGGGAAAGGAACATGGGAATGGCTGGTTCAATGAACAGGAACATTTTGCAGTTAGGATACACAATGTTGGAACATACACAATGTTGGAACATTCTATGGTCAGCTGATTCTTGGAAGGATCATGCCCACCTGTGGTCGGCCTGATTCTCAGAACAATTTGTCTAAGGGTAAGGCCCACTTAGGGGGGAGAAACACCTGGGCCCAAGCCCTTGGCTCCCAACAGGAGGGCCTCAGAACTCAGGAGTCTGGGAAATGCATGCTGGGCTTGTCTATGCAGAGGTAGGGAAGGGAGGGACTCTCCTGGAGCTTCTGGCCTTCCTCTTGATTGTCAAGGAGCCTTAGAATTAAAGCCCCCCATAGTAAGTTATCAATGGCATAATAATAGAATCTTTTCCTGTTGATTTGGAGAAGATCTGAATCTACAAATTCTTTTGAGACAATCTGTGATACCAGCCCAAGATTTCAATATACTTTGGGGATTCAAATTTCTTCTCCCCCACATTTGGTGTCCTGTGTAAAGATAGTCCTAAAACTCCAATATTTATGGGGTTCAATGTTTCTGCACTCCCATAACCCATTTTCATGACAAAAATTAATTTATACATTTCATCCTCTATCAATTAACCTACAAGGTCTTGACAAAATAATAACAGAAATGAACCAGAATAACAGAATAAAAGTAGGTCTATAATAAGGAAAATAATAACAGAAAAGTATGAATGGAATAGTACCTTCAAAGTTCAAATTATTATAAAACTTTAAATATCAAAATGATTTCATGATGGTGAAAAAGTAATAAATAATAGACAGAATTTTTATTGTATTTTAAGGTTTGTAAAGCTATTTATCAATATTATTGCATCAAAAAACAATTAATATCATCTTTTTACAGATGAGGAAATTTAAGGAAGGTAGAGCTTAAGTAACTTATCTAGAGGCACAAAATCAACAAGTATGTCAGTCAAGATTTTTAACTTGTTTTCCTAACTGTAAGTCTACAGTATGCTCATTTCTTTTTGTTGTTTTTTTTTTTTCCTCCCATGGTTTTTTCTTTTCGTTCTGATTTTTCTCTCCCAACATGATTCATAAAGTGATTTGTGTTAAAAATAAATTTTAAGCTTTACCTAAAAATAAAATAACATTAAGCTGTTTAGCTGATGAAATTCACTGTTAATTCAATTTCTATTAATCATCTTTGTTGTTCTGAAGTATCTTTACATTATTTCTGAATTTATTCTTGGATTATCTAGCCAGAAATTAGTATATGGCTATATCTCTTTAAGTTGGAAATACAAAATGTGGGTACATCACTGAAAGTTTAAAATAGTTAGAGTCTCAAATTAAAACAAATTGGAATTATTTAAATATACATGTAAATGCACATTATTCATATACACCGTAACATTTAAAAGAAAATGTTTTAATTTTAGTATCTTTCTATTGTCCTCCATCTCAACAGATTTTGGCTTTTACTAAAGTTAATACATTCTTCAGTTATTAGATGTTTGCATACTATATATAACAAGAGGCAGAATGTGTGCATTTCCAAGTTGCATAAATTAATATAAGGACAAAAAAGCTTCCTTTCAAACTTTATGAAAGCATATGATATTTACCTGACCATAGATAAAGTCCATGGAATCTGTAGGAGAACAAATCATCTCCCACACATTTTCCACCCCATTCTTCACCAACCCCAGGATAGGGTGAATAACCTGTTGAAGCCCAACCTACTCCGAGATGCGTTGCTTCAGCTGTCACAAAAGGTTCTGCGTGGTCTCCTGTGAGTTCATAGTACTATTTCCTCTACTGAGCTGACCCTTCACTGATGCCAAGGAAAATATTGGGCTGCATGCTTTCAAGAGAAAAAAAAATACCAGTTGAAAAAAAACTAAATATCTATTATCACTTTTATTTTATATTACTTTTCTTGAATTATACTCTTCTGAGAAGAAATAAATCAAAGCCATATCATTTAATTTAACATTTGCTGACTTATTATACAAGTATATTCAGTATTGACCATTAACATAATTCAATAAACAAAATGTTTGAAGTTCTGGTTAAATTATGCTTACACTTCTGATTAAGTAACAAATCAAGTGTTTAATGTTGTTGGGATTTTTTTATCTTAATTACCTTTCTATGATATTTGCAGGAGTATGCAAGTTATGCCCCTATTTTAAAATTAACCCTCTGGGCAAAAATATATGCAAGACATTTTTCAGTTTAATCTGCATTACTAATATTCCCTCTATTGTTTCTTTAAGCCTAATCAGGAAAAATAAATCCTTGATTTGTAGTGTCTGGTGATATCTGAGCCTTTAATACTCATACAAAATTTAACAATTGGCTCTCAAGAGCAAGTTAAAATTGATTCTAGAATATCTCTGCCTATTTTGCATCATATATTTGAGTTCATATGTTAGGAAACAACATAAATTAGTTCATGAACGATAATCTTTTTAATTAAAAACCATAAATCCAAACCAAAATTCTTTGAATGGAAGCAAAACATCAAATTTCTACTATAATAAGTTTTCTATTACTTCTGGATAACATATACAGTTAAGTAAATATGTTTTCAAAATAAGCTATAGTTGAATATGATTATAACAGAAAAGCAAACTTTTTCTTGTTACATTCTATCACAAAAATGAACACCATGAAACCCAAGTTCCTTGAGGACAGGCCTGTTTGCTTTTTAATTGTTATCCACCGCACTAAGTGATGTATCTGGCATATGCTATGCAATTGATAATTGAGGTTGGCATATTAAAATGTAATCATATTTTCAATATCTTCTAGGAACACACTGAATCATCTCATTTTACTTGCTTCTTTGAACACAGAAAATTGTAACATATTTACTTTCCTTGACCATCAACTTATTCCATCAAACTTCAGGTTTATTTAGCTATTCAGATGACCTATGATAAAGAGAAGCCTCTGACTCAGTTTTGAGCTGGTATAATATACCTTTTTTCGCAATTTGTCCATTGTATAACAGTGGTAGTCAGGAAATACAATTGCCTCTGAAGAATTAAAAATAAGTATCACACAGAAGACAATGGACAGGTGCACAATGATTATGAAAGTACATGAAGGCTGCTAGGTGCAATCATTGACTCACTTCAAAGATTAGGAGTAAAAGATAACATAAGAAATTTTATGATACAAAGAAAAAAGTGCTAGTTACATAGAAAGAACAAGTGATAAACAAAAGAATAATGACTGGGTTTTTTTTAACCATGTAAAGTGAAAGTAAAGAAAGTCTCCAGCACATCTAGGTAGACATCCATGGTAAATGTATGGAAATACATAGACAAGAGTTATATAGAGGAGATAAACATGAAGGGGTTGTAATCTGTAACACTGGAAGAACTCTAGAATTAAGATCACAAATCCATTTCAGTCTTGGAATAAGGTAAATACTTTATGAATGACATTCATGTAAATTCATATAAAATAATATTTAATGCTGCTCAATGAGAAAGTTAAAAGATTCAACTTCTAAAAAAGAGGCTTAGTAAGTCTGTATATCATTAGACTTTAATAAAAAAATATCTGAGGCCAGATTAGAACTCAGGTCCTCCTGACTATAGGGGTGGTACTCAATCCACTGTGCCGCTCAGCTGACCCCCCAAAATTTTATTAAAGATACTGATAACAATGAGACAACACCAAAATTTTTGAGATTCAGCCAAAATAATACGCAGAAGAAAACCGATACGTGTAAATGCTTATATCAATAAAAGAGAGAAAAAGGAAGAGCAACATAATGTGTATCTCAATAAAAAACAAACTTACACCCTTATAAATAAATACCAAAATAAAAATCATGGTAATAAAGTTTATAACAAAATATCAAGCTATCGAAAGAAAATAGGAGCTGGGTTTTTTTGGGGGGTTGGAATAGATAAGTCATTGGGTAATTTGATTTTAAAAATAGCAAAGTAAATCAAACTACTAGTATCAAAATTGAAAGGGGTGAATGTTAAACCACATGAACATAAAATTAAGGTAATTTTTACCCATTTTGCCCAATTATTTGCCAAAAAAAATAATCATACGAATGATATGGATTAGAATTTACAAAAATATAAAGTGACAAAAGAGAATTAATAAAAGAAATAAGATGGGGGATGCCCAGAAGATTGCCCTTGAATATTTAATGAGTATTGGCTAGGGAATCACATGAGGGACTTTTTGTCAAACAGAGCTTTTGCTTGTGCATGTTAGGCCAATTCGAATATAATTCATGAATTAACTGAAATAGATAAATATTTCCAAGAATATAAAGTGTCCAGATTAACCAAAAAAGGAAATAAAATATTTAAATAATCCTACTTTAAAAAATGAAATAATGCATAAATGACCTCCTTATCCAAAAAACCCAGCACCACTTGCATTTACAAGGGAATTATACCAAATACTTAAAGAATATTAATTCCAATATTACATAAAGTATTTGGAAAAAAAACAGATAAAGAAGTTCTGTTGAATTTACTTTAAGACACAATATGGTCTTGATATCTGTTTCAAGGAGAGTAAAAACACAGGGGGGAAACTATACATGAATTTCCTCAATGTATATTGATGCAAAAATTTTAATGAAATTTAAGCAAGGAGACTGCTAATAGCATTGTAAAAATCATATGCTATGAAGAAAGGGCATTTATATCAGGAATGCTGGACTGGTTAATATTAGGAAAACTAAGCAAATGTATTATGTAACAATAAAATCAGCAAAAATGATATTATTTCAACAGATACAGAAAAGAATTTTGACAAAATGCAATACTTGATGAGGAGTAAATGATGAGGAGTAAACTGAGGTCTGAACCGAGATGGGTCAGTTCCTTTTCTCTCTCTCCTTCCTTCCCCAAAGTAACCCAGGGTGGGTTCGGCAGCATAGGAATTTGCTACTTAATGCTGTATGGAAACATAGTCTTTATTGTTTAGAATGGAAACACCGGAGAGCCTGTGGGCAAAATGGCTGCATGGTACAAGGCCAATTTTGCAAAGGGTAGATTTTTGAGTTCTCTCTTTTATACAAGAGCACAATCATTCAGATGCAGTGATGTAAGGAGGTTCCTGAGAGTGATGCAAATAAGCTAAGGATTCTCTTGTTATCTTTTGGGGACAGACAGAAGTCTCTTCCCAAAAAGGAATTTCCTGATGCCATTTGGTCTATCTGAGTAGATTAGAATGGGGGCTGTAAAACCCTGGCCAGCTCAGATAGCCCAAACTAGTTTGACCAGATCTTGGATCAAAGGTCCAAGTCCTAAAAGAAGTTGGAGATCAAACAAGGAATACCAAGGGGCTACCGCCCTCAACAATACTGATTTTTATTTAAAAAAGCAACACACACACTAGAAAGCACAAGAATAAATGGTGCTTTTACTTAGAAGAATAAGGAAAATTGCTTTAAACAAAGAGCTACCATTGTCTTTAATGGGGTTATACCAGAAGACTTTCCAATAAAGTCAAGGATGAAGCAAGAATGTCTATAATCCCCATTAATATTCAATATTGTACTAGAAATGCTTGGTATAGCAATAAGACAAGAAGAAGAAATTGAAGGAATAAGGATAATGAATAAGAAAAGAATATTTTTTCAGAAGGTATGATGGTTTACTAGCATGTCAACTAAAGGAGTAATAAAAATAATTAAACACTTCAATAAAGCTGAAGGATATAAATCTTCCATAAAAATCTTCAGCCTTTCTATTTGTTACTAATAAAACCTTGCAGAAGAGATAGAAAGAGAAATTAAATTTAAAATAACTAAAAAGATTATGAAATACATGGGAGTCTACTCATCAGAACATTCACAGCAACTACATGAACAAAATTAAAATAGACTCTTCATATAAATGGAGCTCTATATAATTGGAGTAATGCTAATTGCCTATAGGTAGGTCAAGTTAATATAATAAAAATGACAATATTACCTAAATTGATTTAGTAATTCAGTGTAATGCTAATCAAACTACCAAAGAATGACTTTATAAAGAGATAAAACATAGTAAAATGCACCTAGAGAAATAAAAGGTTAAGAATATCAAAAGAATTAATAAAAAAAGAAAAGAAATGAAAGGTGACCTAACAGTATCAGATATAAACTCTACTTCAAATCTTTAATCCTCCAAACAATTTGGGATTGGATAAGGAATAGAGAAGTTGATCACTGGAATAGATTAGATACATAATGTTAAGAAGGAAATGAACACAGTTTTTGATAAATCTAAGCATCCCAGCATTTAGGGCAAGAACTCACGATTTCATTAAAACTGATGAGAAACTTTAAAAGTAGCCTAGTAGAAATTAGATATACATCAACTTCTCACACTGTAAAACAAGTTAAGTTCAAATTGGGGTCATGATTTAGACATAAAGGGTGATATTCTAAGTTAATCGTTTGATAATGGAAAAATTACTTTTCTGATCTAAGGATATGGAAAGACTGTGACCCAAACCCAGAAATAAAGGCAAAGTGAAATGGATAATTTGAGGTAAAATGGAAAATTTAAACGTTTTTGTACAAATAATACCAATGTATCTAAAATTACAAGAAAAGCAGGAAACTGGGAGAGGGGAAGGTCTGGAGGGAGGAAGAGAGATGGGAATCTTTGTAACAAACCACACAACCCAAGAGATTTAAAAAGAGAATTTCCTTCCCTCTTCTCTATTTGCAGTTGAATATAACTTCCTACTGAGATGCCTTTGAACAAAAGAAATACTTTAATAAATGATGATAAATATCTTTATATATAATTGGAAAAGTAAAATAGTATTGAAGTTGAAAAACAACAGCAGCAACAACAACAACAACAAGTTGCCTGAGATGAGAGGCGATTTGTGTTGATAACACACCTGGCATGTGTCAGAGGCCCAACTGGAACCCAGGTCTTCCTGATTCTTAAGGTTTTTATTTCAGGGAACAATTACTGTTTGATTCCCCATATTCGATCCAGTCTATTGTCTAATTATTTCTTCTGTGGAACCAGTTCAGCATGCATCTAGAATATCGAAATTATTTATATTGATACAGTAGGTCAATCAAATGACATATTAAAAGAAAAAAAAAATGGACTTTTTCGTGCCCTTACTGTTTTAATGGATTTTTTATTCCGAAATTGTTGATCTCATTTAGGAGACCCCATGGCATTCTAAATTCTGACACAATCAGAACAATGTTATCCACAAACAGAAGCATGTGGGGTACTGTACCACTTACAGAGTGTCAGGTATTAGTACTTTCTCTGCATGTAAGGAAGCTTAAATGCGTCTCAGCTCTGTCTTTTATATAACTTTCTGCTGAGAACAGGAGAACGTGCTTTAAGTTATCCAATGTGAAAAAAAAAGGAAAACACCAAGAAGTTGGAAGGCCATCCTGTCTTGTATATTAATCAGTGAGTATCCTTTATTGCAGGCCAGTGTTTACCCTGGAAACCTGGCCAGTTCCTTGAGTAAAAACAGTCCTGCTAAAGGAATGAACAAATAGTCTTCTTGGGGGGGTCTCATGTGATGGAGCATCCTGTACCTGGGATGTTGCTACATCTCAAGAGTCACATATCAAATGAGAGTCCTTAGTGTAGTGCCTTCTTTGTTCTCAGCTGAGAAAAGCCTCTTAGTGGAAAGGGACTTTGAGAATTTAGCTAGGAAGTAATAGACTTGCCTACCAATGCCTGTCACTTGCCACTATGAATAGCTGTGACCATGAATTCTCTCAGCAGGGGAATTCTGATGTTTTCCTCAGAGTGGCCATGATGCATGTTGTATGTCGTTATTGTGGCCACTGGGTTTATTAGTTGTATATTAATTACTTTTGTGCTATGAGTTTCCTTTTTTATTTTCCTGTCTTATTTAAATGAAAGTTCCAAGCAGTAATAAACTTGTGCCCACCCTCTTCAACCTGCCTGTTGAAATGGGAATTCCAAACCTAGATTAATCTTACACTGAAACATTCAACTGGAGGCTAAGCATGACTATGCTTAGTAGTCATTCCAATCAAGCACACAGAAACTTGAGGTGAGCCTGCTTTCAGATATACAGAAAGAAAGGACACTCCCCTCCTGACTTCCGAACAGGAGCAGATATTATCTATGTCTTGTCGGACTTGAGGACTAAAAGGTTCATATCTTATTATACTTAAGTTTTTAAACTGATTGTGGACATGGAGTTCTGTGGATATACACAAGAGACTAAAATATATCTTTAATGAATTTTCCCATGATCCCATATAACTCTCAAATTTTATTCTTGACCTCCATGTTAACATTACTGAATTTAAATACAGTAATCACATCTTTTCCTTTGACAGCAAAGATTTTAATACCGTTCTAGTTATGTGTTTTATAATTAAAGGACAATTCCATAAAGCTAACAATGCAACATGAGAGAGACGTGCCATTGTGTCTTAGTTGAAATTTAAGTATTTTGAGGACTATGGAGTTTTACATCTTCCTAAGAGAAGTCAATTTTCTGGTTCTACATCTGGCAATTCTAATATTAAAAAGAATTTGCTTAACTACGGCTTCTAAAGATCACTTTATTAGATTTTGTGTTAGTACCTTTGACCCCCATAGTAAAGCCCTTTCTTTTTCCGGTCATTATGCAGGGGAAGGGGCATTTTGTTTTATTTCGGAGCCTGGATGGAAGAGCAAGGAGTCCTATTTAAGTTGTGACCTCACTGCCTCCAACCTGGAGCTGATGCTGCTCCTGACCCTTCCTGGGAGCTCCTCAGATCCAGGTTGGAGGCAGTGAGGCTGTTGAGACACCAGAATATTTGAATTCATTGAATCCATCAGATTCATTTCTCCTGGTACCAATGAAATGTACTACCACTACCACATTTGACTGTAAAGCAATTGAAAAATAATTTACTATATAGTAAACATTAATACAACCAATTCAGTCCATCAACAAATGTCTATTAAGCACCAAGCACTTAGGGGACATAGATAACAGAACTACTGCTCTCAAGAAATGTAGATTCCATCAATTGACCTTGTTTTGCACCAATTTACATTTTAAATAAATGAATAATGAGTTAATTAAATTGACAATAACTTTTCAACCATTTTATGTCTCTAAAAGGGAAAACAAAGCAAAAAAAAACAAACTAAAAAATCTCCTGGTTCATATTTTTTTTATTTTGCATTTCATAATTCCTTTTAGATTACTTAGCTTACATACTTCCTACATTCCTTTAGCTTACATACTTAGTTTTTTAATTGCAATATGGTGCTCCATTGACTGTCTGTGGGACATTTAGATTGTTTAGACCAGTTTTGTGGGCTAAAAAAAATTGACAATTGTACTTTTTGATAGTTTTAAACAAAACTTTCAAGGTTTATATTTTCAAAACAATGGGTAAGAAGCACAATTGTTTTAAAACTATTATACCATATTGTCAGAT
This sequence comes from Sminthopsis crassicaudata, assembly GCF_048593235.1. NCBI lineage: Eukaryota > Metazoa > Chordata > Mammalia > Dasyuromorphia > Dasyuridae > Sminthopsis > Sminthopsis crassicaudata. Next base: position 49,066,029 of record NC_133623.1, on the reverse strand, counting down.
TGCTCTTCAAAAATTCTATACAGATTTCCAAAATTGAGATGGTGCATGAGAAAAATCAGATCAAAAAGGAAAAAAAATACAAATACATTAAATTTAAAAATATTTCCATATAAATTGTGTTGGGAGTGAAAAATCAGAATGAAAGGGAAAAACCAAGAGAAGGAAAAAGAAAAAAAGTGAACATAGTGATGTGATCTATTACGTGGGGTTTATAAAAGAATGTATTCTTTGATATCTAAGGGAGGACTAGGGAGAAGGGAGGGAAAAAATCTGGAAGACAAGGTGAATTTTTACAAGAGCAAATTTTGAAAATTATTATTTTAAATAAATGAATAATTAGTTAATTAAATTAACAATAACTTTTCAACCATTTTCTCTCTCTAAAAGGGAGAACAAAGTCAAAAAAACAAAGTCAAAAGTCTACTGGTTCATATTTTTGTATTTTGCATTTCATAATTCCTTTTAGATTACTTAGCTTACATACTTTTTACATTCCTTTAGCTTACATACTCAGTTTTTTAATTGCAATATGGTGCTCCATTGACTGTCTGTGGGACATTTAGATTGTTTAGACCAGTTTTGTGGGAACTCAAGGGAACTCCAAGGAAGAAAGAACTCCAGAAGGAAGGCTAGAGGGAACGTTAGGGAACATTATGTAAAGAGTTAGAATAAAGACCTGTTGCTGCATACTTGAGTGACTTGGGTGCTCAGTAGAGGAACCTCTAAAGAGGTAGCTCTCTGATTGAGATAATCAGATCCAGAGACGTCCAAAGACCTGGGGAAGGTAAGAAACCAGTTGACCCCTGCTGAGGTAAGCAGCTGGGAGTTAACAGTAAGGGAAGCCTTGGCCCTCTGTTTTGCTTTCTTAGAAATCACATACATGATCTGGAAGAAATTTGTTTGGTAGTTACCTCATCTCTCTTCAGCCCACTATCCCCACACCCACCATATAAAAAGCTTTGCATCAGGGGGTTTCTTTGGGAGGGTTGGGTAGCCCTCGCTTATTTAAGGGAGCTCTCTGCTTCTGTAAGGCAGCCCTACTCATTCTGGACTTGCCACTTGTCTGAGATTCTAATGAAACTTCCTACCTTCACTTTGAGGAGTGTGCCAGTAGTCAATTTTGGGTTAGGGTCTCCATACCCCACACATCGTGAAATATAAACATAAATATAACTCTCCCTTACCTCAAGGTTTAATGAGTTACTAGTAGTCCCCAAATTTAACGCTTCTGGTGACAAACTTCTCTAAATTGGCTTAGCTTGGTCCTGAGAGAACACACACTGACAGTCCTTCACTTGGGCCTAGACTTCTCGGCTTGGTAAGAATCTGCTAGAGCCCAAGTCTCAGTGGAATAACTTTTGAGAAGTCAGGATCATTGTATAATGTTATAACAAGGCATTAGATTAAGACTAGTGAAGGCCTCTGCTTACAAGAAACAAGACTAGAAAAAAAAGTTTGGGTAAAAGGTTAAGTATACTTTGTAAATATTACCTCACTTGATCCTCACAATAACCCTGCAAGGTAGGTGCTATTATTAGCGCCCATTCTATAGTGGCTGAGTCAGGCAGAGAATATGTGACTTGCCCAGGGTCACACAACTAGAGATTGTCAGAGGCTGGAAGTGAACTCGGATCCCCCTAACACCAGGCCCACCACTCTATTATTCACCTTACCACTTAGCCAGATGGACACACGAGGAACAGAAAAGGGCCTGAACAAAAGCAAAGAGATACAAGACAGCAAGTAATGCAGTTTAGCTGGAGCACTGAGGCCATGAGAGAAAAAAGTGTGACACACTGGTAGAAAAGCCAAGTGGTCAATACATCTATTCCTATTCAGCATCATCTAAACAAAACTAAGCTTGCCTAGAGTCTATAATGCTTTCTTGCAATATTAAAATAAAATAAAAAAGTCATAAAATTATTTTCACTAACTTCTTTTAAAATTATAAAATATGTAATATACAAGTTTCTGTTAGCAGGATGAGATAAAAATATGATTGTCCTTCCTAGATCATGTACTTCAAAATAGATTAGGGACTTCAAGATATTTATATACAGGACATTATCTGAAACTTTTCAATCAACTTGACCTCAATATATCAATATTAAGAAATCAGCTGAACTTTCAATTTTTTTGTTTTCCAACATTACAATGAAATTAAAATAAATCTTCCCAAGTCATACATTATGATAGGGTTTTTATCATTTCCAAATAGATCTGTGATCTCAATGATTGGGACATGCCTTTTAGCAGGAATACACATCACAAATTCATTGAAGTCTCCTCAACTTGCTTGCCCACGCCCTTCCCTAAGTTCACCATGGAGGTCTACCTGCTTTAGAAGCTTCCTGGCACAAGGATTCTAACTGAATCTTGAGTCATCCTCCTACACAGCCTTGTCCTCCCCAGAGCGATCTAGTCACCCAAGGAAGCACAGATCTCTCTACAGTGTATATCATCTCTTTTCATCTTTAGCATGACAAAATCTACTTTCCTACTAATTTATTCTTATAAGTGAAAACTAACTGGCAATATTAACCAAGTAAGAAGTTAGAATCATACAGTTTAACGAACACAATCTTTCTCCACATCAGTTAATGAATGAAGATGCAATCGTACAAGTACAAAATATAAAAATAAACATTTAAGAAAAAATTTTAACTGTGCTCCAATACACCAACACATATATAGCAAGAAAAGACAGATGTAAGTCATTAACATGTATTGTAATGTTAAAAATTAAGCATATTATACAAATTTCTTACCTCTTAAAAAAGAGTAGAAACTTTTTTCTAATTCTAAGTCTAAATTCATACCTCATCTCCAATTTTGGGGGGACTATCACAGAAAAGGAAAAGTTTATACTTAGGGCTAATGGGTATTTTAGGTTCTTCATCAGATCAGTCGGCGTCACTTTCTTCTGCCTGCTGTATCTGGCATATCTAAAAGAAGGTCCATTGATTTTGCTAGCTATTTCTAACACTTTCAGGAATCAGGAAAGACTATTGTTCATCAGCATTATGTGTCTTGTACAAGAGATTTAAAGATGGTTTTTTTTAGACTCTGAGCCGCAGATCTACTAAATTTGTTAAGCAAGACAAGTGTGACAAAGCTCCTATGGTGGAAGGTCCCATGCTTTGATGTAAAGAACAATAGATTTAGGATTCCAAAAATTTGGATTTGAATCTTACTTCAGTCTTAATATCTGAATGACTTAACGACTTAGATTTCAGTCTCCCTATCTGTAATATGAGGTCTACTAAAATATTTCTAAAGTGCTTCCTACTTATAACTTCTGTCAACTATGAAAAACACAAGTAACATCTTACTAAAGAGATCAATGGAAATTGCAAGACAATTTAACCATAACTTCCTATGGATTTTGAATCTTCACGCAGAAAAATGCAAGGATCACAATTAAAGAAAATACTTTATGAAGTAATCAGCCCCTACCTGATACTCCATATCCCAGAAAAGGTAGAGGTAGAAGGGGTTTTCAACACATCACTTCTTTGGTCCATCATCCAGATATGATTGGAGAGACTCCAGAAGCTCCATTATACTAACATGAACATATATCTAGCCTTTCCAATGGCACCAGTAATTACACATCCAGGGCCATCTCCAGTCCTCCTGATCTATACAGGACCATTGGACCCAGAGGGCTCTGGATGGCAAAGGGCAGCAGGTGACCTTCCCCAGACCCCCTCACTTAAATCCAATTCGCTTGCAGGTCATGATATCCCATCCCTGCTGTCATGGTCCTCTTTGAAAATGAAGGACAAACAATAACCACCAAGTTTGTAGAGAGAGCTCCAGTCCCAAGTACAGTGGGTTAGGACAGCCACATTAGTAGCCAACATATCTGATGCTGTATTTCTCTAGCATGGAGAATTCCGACCAATAAAGTCACCATCCCTCCTCCCTCAAATTGTATTCCTCTTTTCCCCATGCCCTTTTTAATCACTAGGATTTGTCTGTTATGCAGCTAAATTAAAATTCATTTCCAATTCTTCAATGACAAAAATGGTTCCAGCTTAAATGCATGAGAAGGAAAGAATACCACTATGTTCTAATGTGATCATTTATCTGGAGAGTAGAGATGAAGTTGGGCAGCAGATCATTTACTATTATTTCCCCGAGTTTTCCAAGAAAAAGCTGAAATTAAGAAATCTTAAATCACAGAAGTGCTTCTCTGTAAGGGACCTAGAACCAATCTTCCCTGTGCGGAAGGGAGCCGCCCTAATGTCAGTCATCTCCAGGATCTGGTTCCAGGTTGACTAATAGAGCTACGTGTCGGTAGATGCGTGGAACTATGAGTTGCTTGGCCATATAAGGAGAAAAACGGCTAGGCATTGCTAAAGGAGCTTGCCCCTCCCATTATGGGAGGAATCAGGGAGGGTCCAAGAAGAATCTATATAAAAGTAGGGAAAAGCAACCGCTCGGGGAGACATTTTGGGGAGCAGACAATAAAGAACAGCTCTGCTACATGTTGGCTCTCTGTTTGTTTATTCCCCGCTCCTGTCTCCGGAGCGGGGCCAGAGACTTCCGAAGGCTGGTGGAAGCTAGAAGCGCGCGGTAAGAAACTTTCAGTTTCCAGTGAAGCTGCAGGGAAGCAGACCCACAACAATTCTCTAGAGACTATTCTGTATATCTGCCTCACAGGTGTGATTGCTTCTTAAGGTGAATAAACAGTAACCAAACTCAAACTAAGATGGGTTTATTGTATATCTTCACAGCTAGCACCCACTTGAACAGATGAGCATTAAATACAGACCTACCTAACCTAAGAATAAAAAAAAATCATTAACACATAAAAGGGTCAAATTAGAAAAGTAAATTACCATATCGAATCATTGCTCACTACATATGCCACTCATAGGACAGGAATCAACAGTTTCCAAATGCCCCACATATTTATTTATTTTTTTATTAATAATTTTTATTATATATATTTTTTATAATATTATCCCTTGTATTCATTTTTCCAAATTATCCCCCCCTTCCTCTATTCCCTCCCGCCGATGACAGGCAATCCCATATATTTTACATGTGTTACAATATAACCTAGATACAATACATGTGTGTAAATACCATTTTCTTGTTGCACAATAAGCATTAGATTCCGAAGGTACATGTAACCTGGGCAGACAGATATTAGTGCTAACAATTTACATTCATTTCCCTGTGTTTCTTCTCTGGGTGTAATAATGTCTGTCCATCATTGATCAACTGGAAGTGAGTTGGCTCTTCTTTATGTTAAAGATTTCCACTTCCATCAGAATACATCCTCATACAGTATCATTGTTGAAGTGTACAGTGATCTTCTGGTTCTGCTCATTTTACTCAGCATCAGTTGATGTAAGTCTCTCCATGCCCCACATATTTAAAAAAATAGATAGATAGATAGTACTATTTTAGTAACAAAGAACCAGAAGGAAAGAACATCCTTTTGTTTTTTATATTCAGAGAGATGAAGCTAACAACAGTTCATTAAAGAACTCTGTGTACACCTTTTTCATCTCTTCAGATCTTTGTAACTGAGCTTGTGAATACTGTTTCTCAAATATTTTGCTGCAACTCAATTCTTCCATTCATAAAGCATTTTAAGGAAAGGTTTGAAAAGACATCCATTTAATTTACTATCTGAAAAGAGGTAAACATTTCCTGTTTCTAATTCGGTTTTATGACTTCTTTTGGCATAGCTGTTCAGAAAGGGTGGAATCTCCATCTGGCAAGAAAAATTTACACTTTATGTTTAATGCCCAATAAACTGATTTCAAATAGGTGAAACATTAATACATCCATTTTGACATTCTCGTAAATATGAAGAGCATACTAAAAAACAATACATCTAAATGCATGAGCAGCTTATAGGTTCTACTCTGAAGGCAAGGAATAAAAAGTGTCCCGGTCATGCGGGACTCAGTTATTCTGGAAGTCTAGGGGGACCCAGCCTGAAAGAGAAACGGGGTGAGAAAGAAGAGAGAGACCAAGCAGATTCTTGTCAAGGTCTCAGTTTATTGCTCTTGGGGTACAACTTATATAGCAAAAAGCATGAGAAAGAGAAGTAGGGTAGGGCCTGGGAAAGGAGCAGGAGTGATGGGGAAGTTGGGTTGGGGCTGGGAAAGGAACATGGGGATGGCTGGTTCAATGAACAGGAACAGTTTGTGGTTAGGATATATGTTGGAATACTCTCTGATTGGCCAATTCTCAGAACAATTTGTCTGAGGGTAATGCCCACTTAGGGGGGAGAGACACCTGGGCCGAAGCCCTTGGCTCCCAACATCTCCCCCTTTTCTCTTTAGAAGCAAAGATTGTATAACACAAGGGCTGGTGAAAGGCCTATCTTAGGCTATGTGGCCTGCACCTATGCTCGGTACCTAGATAACCAGGCCCTCAGGGCCAAGAAGGGCAGAACCCCTGTCTTAGGCTATGTGGGTTGCCTCCACTCCCCCCTGGGAGCAGACCCACAATAATCCCGTCATTGGGTACCACTGCAGCCATAAAAGATACGATTTTCCGAGTCATGGGGCCACAATATTCCCGTCATTGGCTCTTTCACAGCAATAGTCCACATTACTGCAATTAAGGCCGTGTCCTTTGGAGTGTAGTGGCTAGAAACTGGAAAATGAATGGATGCCCATCAATTGGAGAATGGTTGGGTAAATTGTGGTATATGAATGTTATGGAATATTATTGTTGTGTAAGAAATGACCAGCAGGATAAATACAGAGAGGCTTGGAAAGACTTACATGGTCTAATGCTGAGTGAAATGAGCAGAACCAGGATATCATTATACACTTCAACAACGATACTGTATGAAGATGTATTCTGATAAAGGTGGATATCTTCAACAAAGAGAAGATCTAATTCAGTTCCAACTGATCAATCATGGACAGAAGTAGCTACACCCAAAGAAGGAACACTGGGAAATGAGTGTAAACTGTTTGCATTTTTTGTTTTTCTTCCCAGGTTATTTTTACCTTCTGAATCCAATTCTTCCTGTGCACCAAGAAATTCGGTTCTGCACACATATACTGTATCTGGGATATACTGTAATATATTTGACAGTATGCGACTGCCTGCAGTCTAGGGGAGGGGGTGGAGCCATGCTCCAATTCTCCAATTGATAAATGGTCAAAGGACATGAACAGACAATTTTCAGATGATGAAATTAAAACTATTTCCACTCATATGAAAGAGTGTTCCAAATCACTATTGATCAGAGAAATTCAAATTAAGACAACTCTGAGATATCATTACACACCTGTCAGATTGGCTAAGATGACAGGAACAAATAACGATGAATGTTGGAGGGGCTGTGGGAAAACTGGGACACTGATGCATTGTTTGTGGAGTTGTGAAAGAATCCAACCATTCTGGAGAACAATCTGCAATTATGCCCAAAAAGTTATCAAAATGTGCATACCTTTTGACCCAGCCATACTACTACTGGGCTTATATCCAAAGGAAATATTAAAGAAGGGAAAGGGACCTGTATGTGCCAAAATGTTTGTGGCAGCCCTTTTCATAGTGGCTAGAAACTGGAAAATGAGTGGATGTCCATCAAATGGAGAATGGTTGGGTAAATTATGGTATATGAATGTTATGGAATATTATTGTTGTGTAAGAAATGATCAGCAGGAGAAATACAGAGAGGCTTGGAGAGACTTACATCAACTGATGCTGAGTGAAACGAGCAGAAACAGGAGATCATTATACACTTCAACAATGATACTGTACGAGGATGTATGCTGATGGAAGTGGATATCTTCAACATAGAGAAGAGGTAATCCAATTCGAATTCATTAATGATGGACAGAATCAGCTACATCCAGAAAAGGAACACTGGGAAATGAGTGTAAACTGTTATTTTTACCTTCTGAATCTAATTCTTCCTGTGCAACAAGAAATTCAGTTCTACACACATATATTGTATCTAGAATATACTGTAATATATGTAACATGTATAAGACTACCTGCCATCTGGGGGAGGGGGTTGGGGGAGGAAGGGAAAAAAATCTGAATAGAAATAAGTGCAAGGGATAATGTTGTAAAAAATTACCCATGCATATATACTGTCAAAAAAAAGTTATAATTATAAAATAAAATAAAAATAAAAAATATATATATTTAAAAATTAACAACAGAGAAAGGCCTCCAAGTAAAGGGGGGACTACTACCTGCATCATTTTAAAGATTATATTGGGTCATCCTGAGATTATTTAAAGAGCCTCAAAAATAATAGTTCTTTTTTTTCTTTGTCCTTTTGAAAAGGTTTCTGTTAAGGACAATATCCAATTTGGGATATTTTCCCACATATTGGGTATTTTAAAAGTAAACTGATTTGTATGAATAATGCTCACTTATGAAACATCTTCTTGGATATGATAATTGTTTAAGTTGTGAACTTATTGAGACAAATTCCTTTCTGCTATCAATATAAGGGTATGATAAATATTTGTTTAGAATTTATCAGAAATCTGATTAATGGAATCTGTTGGTGGGAATAAAATTTTTCTTGAGCTTATAGTTAAATAATCAATGCTTTTGGGGAGTCTCAAAGCTCCACCCTCTGGCAGTTAGTGGGGCAATTGATTGGAAGTTGAATTTTAACTACTCATGTTATAATTATGTTCATGCATTATTTTCCTCCTTTAACTAATTTCTATGATCACATCAATGGTCAATAGAATTGTTAATGCAACTCAATTATGTCTTATCTTGCCGATTCCAGCCTGATTATATGTAATCGTTGTATTCTAAATGCTTGGGCAAATAAGTGAAAGGACTTGGGAAGATTTAAGGGAAGATGTGAAAAACTTTGGATTTGTACAAGTGGAAGAATCACTCATATCAATTAGGACATTATAATGAAGTCTCTGACTGACATGCAGAATTAGAAATAAAACCCTATTTCCCTGTACTGTGTCTTATTTGGGGAAAAGACATGCTCATAAATAAGCAGTTTACACATTAATGGTTCCATAACCCCATTCATGCAGTCCATTCATACACACACACACACACACACACACACACACACACACACACACACACACACACACACACACACCATCTTATATATCTCCAGAATTGCTCTTCCCATCTCCACTCCCTCAAGAAAGCTCCTAAATTGGGGACTTTCATTTCTCTGGTTATTCTGGAAGCCAGCACAAAGCAGACATAATGTAGGTGCTTAAAAAACACTAGTTGATTGATCAATAAACACGTGCTGATTGATGACTTCAGAGGGCAATTTTCCAGCCTACCCATGGAGATTCTTCTCCAAGTCCTTCCAATAAATCCTGTTTAAAGGGGGGAAGGGTTGAAGACTGTCCTCAGGGCATTTAACATTTTTTAGGTGGCTAGTTAACCAATTCCGATAGTCCTCCCTTCACCTCCCCCTGACACACACCTGCTTTTTGTTTTTTAATATATACAGAGGTCCCAAAGAAGGAAGCTCGCTGACACTAGTGGCAATTACACGGCCAGCCAAGCAGTTTCAGCCTTGGATCTTCATTAGCATCACATACCATGCAGCACAAATAAAGCATCCGGAACCCTCGGCCCTAACATAGCATCCCATCCACACAAGGGGTCCCAGGTGGTAAGAAGACAAAGCTTTCAGGAAAAGAAGGGGGTGGGGACTTACCTTGGAGCCGTAGGAACCTTCCTTCTAGCTGATTATACATGGAAGTCCCCTGACTGGTACACCCAGGAGACAAGGGCCCTGAGGCACTGGACGTTCTTTGTAATTTCATTATGCCCAGTGTAAGACCCCTCCCACCCTCCCACCCCCGCCATGGATTGCTGCAGGAAAATTCCAATCCTGCCCCCTCCAGCATCCATCCAACAGCAGCACCACCAGAAAGGCAGTTTCCACGGGGGCTGCTGGGCTTCTGTTGCCCCCCGAAGTTTGGCTCATGTTGAACCTCCCTCAGATAAGGCTTCCGTCTCCAGAACCCGGCAAGCCGTCCAGGCGATTGAGCAGGGAGGCTGCAGGGGAATCCGGTGGCCTCTAGGGCGGATTTCCCACCTGGACCGGGAGCTTCCTCCTCCTTCCTCTTCCTTCAGTTGAGTGCTGTAGAATTGACTCTTTTTAATTGGGGTGATGCAGAAGATTTTTGAGAGTCCCTTGGATGGCAAGAAGGTCAATTCAGTTAAGATTTAAGGAATTAGTTCAGGCTACTCACTAGAAAGCAAATAATGGAGCTGAAGCTGAAATACTATGGTCACATAAGAAGAAGATAGGACTCAATGGGAAATACACCAATGTTAGGAAAGATTGAAGGCCAAAAGAAAAGGGGACAGCAAAGGACGGGATGGATAGATATTGTCATGGAAACAATGAACAGGAGTTTGAACAGACTTTGAGAGACAGTGGAAGATACAAGGCCTGGCATGCATAGGTCTATAGGGTTGCAAAGAGTAAGACATAATGACAGTGACACAACGGTCAAATTGATGCAATTTGTTTCAAATGAGCTAAGATTTTGGAAGTTTTTTTTTTTTTTAAGTTAACCAATTTTTTAAAATAGCAGATAAACTTTTTTAAATGTTGTAGGGATGCAAAATAGGATAATTCTATTTATTTTTCCCTTTAGAATTTCTAATATCCAAATAGGTAACCAAGTGGGAAAAAATAGAAAGGAATAGAGAAAGAGCAGTAAGCACTTTTAAATAAAATGGAATTTATATATGTCAGCAGATTTCCACAAGAAGAAAACTGCAAACTTGACTGAGAACACACATAATAGAACATAAATGTAGATTCTATATTAAAATATCAATAAAAGAATTAGTATTTAAGAGACAAAATAGTTGTCTTGGTTTTGTTTGTATAATGTTAGTTATAATGGTATCAAAATGTCTGCCAAATTTTGGCAAAGTTGCAACTTAAAATGTCTTAATGACTCTTTAAAATGTCACAATTCATCTTTTAAAAATAAGTTGTTGGGTTTTTTCTTTCAAATAAAACATACCTGTGAGGGAAAGGAAAGGAAGGGCTTACTCTAAAATGCATATTCTGAAATTGAAAGGGTTCTTAGAAACCAATTCATCCCAGAAAGGTTAAATGACTTAGCAGGGTAAAATGAGGATAAATGACTGGTGGAGTTGAATTATCTCACTGTGTTTCCAGTAAAATCTTTGGGTTTCCTGCTTGTTTCCTTCATTGTTTGCTGGGTTTGGAGATGAGAATGGTAAGCCTTAGCAAGGAAATGGGAAGATGCATCAGAGAAAGTGAAAATTCTACCTCAAAAAGATAGTAAGAAGGAAGGGAATCAGCATAAAAATGTTAACCATTAACTGATGATGAAAAACACTGGCAATGAAATACTAAAAAGAAAATCCCATAAATGGAGAAATAATAAAGAAAATGCCCTTGATTTATGTGAGAAATGTTTCATATTTATGTCAAGCACGTGTTATATGTCTTCATCTAAGGATGAAAACTTTGAAGCATTTTGCTCAAGTGTTTTGTTTAGTTTCCTAAATGATAACATATATAATAGTGACTTACGCTATTAAAATTAAATCCACAGTTGTGAAGGGAATTATGATCAAATCTGGTCTATACTTCATGAATCCATCTGCACTAAAACTGACATTCTATCATAGATGAATCCTCTATAAGAAGATATTTTGGAAGGAGCTAAGAAGCAAAAGATAAATTTGGCCTTGGCAAAGATGCGTTAGAGGAGGGAAAGGGAGAGATAATGAGAAGGTGAGGATGATGCCTTTGTGGCAAGCCTGGGGAACTAGGAGAATGGGAGTACCAGTGAAGATAATCGGGAAGGGGAGTGTTTAGGGAGAAAGATAAAATTTCACTTGGAGATATTTTTAATGAAAACGGCTGAGTTGTAATATTTGCTTAACATATGATCCATGATAAGTAGCTTGCTTTCTCTGTGACTCAATTTACTCATCTGAGAAATAAAGAAATAATTTATTATCCCATCTACTTTCCCAGGATGTATAAATTTATATGACACTTTTTAACTATTCTGGAATTTTGAAACAGAATTAACAAATTAATGATAATATTACAATCATTACTCTGATAAATAAGTTGACTAAATTATATGTAGGATATGAATTCTTTATATTTACCAAGATCATATTCAAAGAAGAGATGAAAAAATGTATCTCCTCCCTTATCTGCAGAAATGGGGAACAATAAGTGTAAAATATTGAACATTTTATCAATTAAGGCTGGTATGTTAGTTTTGCTAAACTATTCTTCCCTGCCCTCTTTCTTTTTATCTCCTCTGTCAATACAAAAAATATTCATATACAAATAACATTTCGTACATTGTCTCCTCCATAAGAAAATGAATCCCTGGAGGGTTGGGACCAAGTTTTTGGTTTTCTTTGTATCCTTTGGACTTAGCACATAGTACCTGGTTAATTAAGATTAATTAATTGATTAATAAATGCTTGTTGAGAATAATAATGATGATTAATGGTAGTGGTAATGATGATGATGATGACAAGGGATAGATCTCTAGGTAGAAAAGGGCTAAGAAAGTACAACAGTTTCTGTACTTGAGGCAAAGCAGGACACTTTTAAGAAAGACTGTGGTTCCCAAAGAAAGGAGGGAGCCCACTGGGTTGACCTAAAACACCATGCCCAGAAGGCAAAAGGAGGGCCTCAGAACTCAGGAGTCTGGGAAATGCATGCTGGGCTTTTCTGTGCAGGGGTAGGGAAGGGAGAGTCCTCCTGGAGCTTCTGGCCTTCCTCTTGGTTGTCAAGGAACCTTAGAAGTAAAGCCCCCCCTGGTAAGTTATCAATGGCATAGTAATAGAATCTTTTCCTCTTGATTTGGAGAAGATCTAAATCTACAAATTGTTTTGAAACAATCTGTGATACCAGCCGAAGATTTCAATATACTTTGGGGATTCAAATTTCTTCTCCCCAACATTTGGTGTCCTGTGTAAAGATAGTCCTAAATTCTCTGAATGGAAGCAAAACATCAAATTTCTACCATAATAAGTTTTCTATTACTTCTGGATAACATATACAGTTAAGTAAATATGTTTTCAAAATAAGCTATAGTTGAAGATAATTATAACGGAAAAACTTTTTCTCGTTTCATTCTCTCACAAAAATGAACACCAAGAAACCCAAGTTCCTTGAGGACAGGCCTGTTTGCTTTTTAATTGTTATCCACCGCACTAAGTGATGTATCTGGCATATGCTATGCAATTGATAATTGAGGTTGGCATATTAAAATGTAATCATATTTTCAATATCTTCTTGGAACACACTGAATCATCTCATTTTACTTGCTTCTTTGAACACAGAAAATTGTAACATATTTACTTTCCTTGACCATCAACTTATTCCATCAAACTTCAGGTTTATTTAGCTATTCAGATGACCTATGATAAAGAGAAGCCTCTGACTCAGTTTTGAGCTGGTATAATATACCTTTTTTCTCAATTTGTCCATTGTATAACAGTGGTAGTCAGGAAATACAATTGCCTCTGAAGAATTAAAAATAAGTATCACACAGAAGACAATGGACAGGTGCACCATGATTATGAAAGTACATGAAGGCTGCAAGGTGCAATCAGTGAATCACTTCAAAGATTAGGAGTAAAAGATAACATAAGGAATTTTAAGATATAGAGAAAAAAGTGCTAGTTACATAGAAAGAACAAGTGATAAACAAATGAATAATGACTGTTTTTTTTAACCATGTAAAGTGAAAGTAAAGAAAGTCTCCAGCACATCTAGGTAGATATCCATGGTAAATGTATGGAAATATATAGACAAGAGTTATATAGAGGAGATAAACATGAAGGGGTTGTAATCTGCATCACTGGAAGAACTCTAGAATTAAGATCACAAATCCATTTCAGTCTTGGAATAAGGTAAATACTTTATGAATGACATTCATGTAAATTCATGTAAAATAATATCTTAATGCTGCTCAATCAAAAAGTTAAAAGATTCAACTTCTAAAAAAGAGACTTAGTAAGTCTATATATCATTAGACTTTATTTAAAAAAGTGTCTGAGGCCTGATTAGAACTCAGGTCCTCCTGACTTCAGGGCTGGTGCTCTATCCACTGTGCCGCCCAGCTGACCCCCAAAGATTTTATTAAAGATAATGATAACAATGAGACAACACCAAAATTTTTGAGATTCAGCCAAAATAATACTCAGAAGAAAACCGATATGTGTAAATGGTTATACCAATAAAAGAGAGAAAAAGGAAGAACAACATAATCTGTATCTCACTAAAAACAAACTTACACCTTTATAAATAAATACCAAAGTAAAAATTATGGTAATAAAGTTTATAAAAAAATATTAAGCTATCAAATGAAAATAGGAGCTGGGGTTTTTTTTGGGCAATAGATAAGTCATTGGGTAATTTGATTTTAAAACTAGTAAAGGAAATCAAACTAGTAGTATCAAAATTGAAAGGGGTGAATGTACAACCAAATGAACATAACATTAAGGTAATTATTACCCATTTTGCCCAATTATTTGCCAAAAGAAATAATCATACGAATGATATGGATTAGTATTTACGAAAATATAAAGTAACAAAAGAGAATTAATAAAAGAGGAAAAATAATATATAAAAGAAAAAAGATGGGGGCTGCCCAGAAGATTGCCCTTGAATATTTAATGAGTATTGGCTAGGGAATCACATGAGGACCTTTTTGTCAAACAGAGCTTTTGCTTGTCTATGTTAGGTCAATTCGAATATAATTCATGAATTAACTGAAATAGATAAATATTTCCAAGAATATAAAGTGTCCAGATTATACCTCTCAGACTTGTGGAGGAGGAAGGAATTTATGACCAGAGGAGAAGGAGAGATCATTATTGATCACAAAATAGAAGATTTTGATTACATCAAACTAAAAAGTTTCTGTACAAATAATACTAATGCAAACAAGATTAGAAGGGAAGTAACAAATTGGGAAAATATTTTTAAAAACAAAGGTTCTGACAAAGGTCTCATTTCCAAAATATATAGAGAACTGACCCTAATTTATAAGAAACCGAACCATTCTCCAATTGATAAATGGTCAAAGGATATGAACAGACAATTCTCAGAGGAAGAAATTGAAACTATATCCACTCACATGAAAGAGTGTTCCAAATCACTAGTGATCAGAGAAATGCAAATTAAGACCACTCTGAGATACCACTACACACCTGTCAGATTGGCTAAGATGACAGGAACAAATAATGACAAATGTTGGAGGGGATGTGGGAAAACTGGGACACTGATACATTGCTGGTGGAGTTGCTAAAGAATCCAGCCATTCTGGAGAGCAATCTGGAATTATGCCCAAAAAGTTATCAATCTGTGCATTTCCTTTGACCCAGCAGTGCTACTACTGGGATTATATCCCAAAGAAATACTAAAGAGCGGAAAGAGACATATATGTGCCAAAATGTTTGTGGCAGCTCTTTTTGTTATAGCTAGAAACTGGAAGATGAATGGATGTCCATCAGTTGGAGAATGGTTGGGTAAATTGTGGTATATGAAGGTTATGGAATATTATTGCTCTGTAAGAAATGACCAGCAGGAGGAATATAGAGAGGCCTGGAGAGACTTAAATCAACTGATGCTGAGTGAAATGAGCAGAACCAGAAGATCACTGTACACTTCAACAACAATACTGTATGAGGATGTATTCTGATGGAAGTGGAAATCTTCAACATAAAGAAGAGCCAACTCACTTCCAGTTGATCAATGATGGACAGAAATAACTACACCCAGAGAAGTAACACTGGGAAATGAATGTAAATTGTTAGCACTAATATCTGTCTGCCCAGGTTGCATGTACCTTCGGATTCTAATGTTTATTGTGCAACAAGAAAATGATATTCACACACATGTATTGTACCTAAACTATATTGTAACACATGTAAAATGTATGGGATTGCCTGTCATCGGGGGGAGGGAATAGAGGGAGGGGGGGTAATTTGGAAAAATGAATACAAGGGATAATATTATAATATATATATATATATATATATATAATAAAAAAAAAAAAGCAAGCAATCCTTAAGGACAATCAATCCTTCAATCCTTATCTACCTGATTTTTTGTCATTTACAAAGTATGGGGAGAGGGATGGAGTCCAGCCTTAGGATTAGCAGTGTAGAACATCAAGAAAAAACAGTAAGGTCACAGTATCTTCTATCAAACCCATGACAATATTCTTCCCTTGGTTAATGGAGGAACAAGGTAATCTATCCACCCAATACATATTTAATATCTCTAATCCAGAGGGACTGGGATTCACATCCAAAGCAGGCAGGTTTCTTACCACTACCCCAATTCTAGAGGCATTTTGGAACATTCCTCTATTCTAGTTATAATTGTGAAGATGATCACTACATTAATGTAGCACTTTAAAATCTATAAAGTCATTTAGATACATGATCTAGTTTGATCTTCACAAACAGTACAGTGAGAAAACTGACCCCTGCAGAGTTCTGTGGGATAAAAACTTTCTAGAATCTTTCTACGATAACAGGATTAATTTGACCTAAAGCTTTTTGGGTTTTTATAAGAAGCTTCCTCACATTACTGATTCACACACTAAGCCTATGGTCAATTAAAATACTTCTTCCTCTGTCTCCTCAAATTTTTCCCTATGCATTAAATTCTTTTCTAGCCCATATTTGTGGAAGTAATTTAATTTTACTTAAATGTATACCTGTTGTTATTGCTGTTGATTACATTTCATCTAATTTGGCTTCAGTTCAACATTTCAAGCCAAATGAGATTAAATTTAAATGTTTACTATCATCTTTTTTCTTTAATCTTTTCCTTCTATATTTCACTTCTTGAAGACTTCATTTCATAACATAGATTCAATTATCCTATTTGGCCAAATGTGTCTGAAATGTAGATACACTCTCTAAAGTTATCCTGAACCCCAACCTTAAATTTTCAACTGCCTATTAGGACAATTGTGTTTCTGTCTCTTTTCAATGCATCTACACCTGAAGCTCATCATCACTGCTTCCAAACCTTTCTCTTCCCTCAAATCCCCCATTTCCTGGTGACAGCACTATTACTTTTTTCTATTACTTAATTAGAAACTTGAGAAAAATTTCTAACTTTTCATTTTCTCTCATCCTCCACATCTATTAATTGCCAGGGCCTGTTGCACTATTTCTGTGTTAATCTATTGCATTTCTAAACTATTTCTTTCTTTCTATTCTTGTAGTTCAGATGTTCATTACTTTTCTCCTATAATTACCAATTATTCCCTGGTTTTAACTTCTCCATCTCCAATCTAACTTTCTTACAGCTGTGTAGTATAGTGGAAAAATAAAGACTTGTGCTTGTATTCCCCAAATTTTATCCTACACAATAGGTACTTAATACATGTGTGCTGAATGGACTTAAAAACCAAATAATGTGAGAGACCAATAGGGGCATGGAGAGAGTGCTAACCTCAAAGCTGGGAGAACTGGGGTCTGAATCCCACCTGTCCCTCTTCATTCAGTACTCTCCTCAAGTTTCTAAGAGCATAAGGTGTCACGGCCCAGAGAGGATCTGCTTATCTGAGAGTAAATTTTATACCAATGAGATCACAAGAACTCTATTATCTGCCATGTTATACTGACTATACTTCCTAAATCGATTAAAGAGAAAAAAAAGAAGCCAGTTTACCTTGGCTGAGCCACATTTTTCCCAGGTACCCTTTTTTCCCCCCTCCACACCAAATACATACTTACCGACAACATACATATAACTTTTATGAAGTGCCCTTTGGCTCAGGCTATACAACTATAAGAATAACCATTTGATGTCTTCTATCCAGTGTTTTGGGTCCTGGAATATAAGTGTGAAAAATGACCCTCAAGGAACTTACAACCTTCTAAGGGGAATATGCCTTTGGGGCCAAAGGGAGCTCTGGGAAACAATGAAGAAATAAAGATCACTTTGCAGAGAACAAAGAGTTTACCTCTCCAATAAGACCACACAAGGTTGTTTAGTGATGAGATCCAGCCTGTCAGCTTTGCCAAAAGGAAAGGAGCAGCACTGGAGTGGCTCACCTGCTCAGTAGTGGGTAGAACAGCTGTATCTGAGCCTTGACGCCGATGGTGCTGGGCCATTTTGGCCATGATCACAGGTGATGTATAAGAAGATATTTTGGAAGGAGCTAAGAAGCAAAAGATAAATTTGGTACATATTGTACCATACATATCTATCCAATGTTAATATCACCACCACATCAACATTTTTCCCTCTTCAGAAATTAAAGTATATGCAAAATTATTTAAGATTTTCTATTCTGTATAGCTCTTTATATATCTTTAAAACCAAACTAAGAAGGGTAATAAATATTACACAAAATCTTATTCATTTAGTTAACGAATACCCATTTATTTATTATAATTCATAAGGTAATGTGTTTTTAATGAGTGTATATGTATAACTAAAAAACACAAAAAAATGAGTGTCCAAGGATTAGAAAAATAATAGAAATATTATTTGATAAATATGTCATATGTTTAAAATCTTAGTATATTAGAGTAAATTAATACCTCAAAGACATGAGAATATGTTGAGTCCAAGTAGCCCTGCCATATGTAGTTTGCTTGGATGTGGGCGAGATTTTGGCTACCTTTAGTCAATGGCACTTCTGTTGGCTGTATATCCTAGAATTTAAGGGCAAAAGAAGTATGACTGCCCCAGATTTAATTATTTTTATCCTTCTTCAATGATAATAGATGAAGAGTTCTACTATTGGAAAAAAAACCACTATAATGTGGTTTGTTTTAACTAAATGTTTCAAAGGTTCTCTTTCAAAACTAAATAAATGTTTAATGTCATAAATTTAATAGTTCCCTCCAAAGATGGAGAAGCCAATCATTTATCCCTGCTCATTCTGTGAAACTCTTGCAAAAAGTTCACCAATTGGATCTACCTAACATGAGAGAAGGCTTCCACATTTTTTGATACTCTGAAGGTATCAGTAGAATCCTCTCCCTTTTGTCCCTTGCTGTTATGAAATATAAATAGATTTTATTCCCCTTCTGTCATAAAATACTTTGATGACATTCTTTACTCCTGTTCTTCAGAGTGGATTGTTGGTTATGTGATTCCTATTGTTGAGAATAAGTCTTCCTATCTCCCCAAGTTCGATATGCACTGGTCATTCAAAAGGCAGGTTCCATTCCTCATGGAAGGATTATATTTGCAATTTATAAAATTTTCTCTTTGTTTAATTTTTTTTTTGCTGAGGCAATTGGGGTTAAGTGACTTGCCCAGGGTCACACAGTTAGAAAGTATTAAGTGTCTGAGGTCACATTTGAACTCAGACTTCAGGGCTGGAGCTCTATCCACTGCGGCACCTAGGTGCCCTGAATTTTCTTTTTATTAGGGCAGTTAGGAGGAGTATATATAGACAATTGACAAATGATCAAAAGATATGAAGATTTTTCAAATGAAGTAATCAGTTTTCTACAGCCATATGAAAAACTATTCTCACTACTGATTGGAGAAACGCAAATTAAAACAATTCTGGAGTACTACCTTTTACCTATTATAATGATTAATAACTCAGAAAAGAAAAATAAACATTGGAGGGAACATGAAAAAATGAGAAATTAATCAATGGTTGATGGAGTTGAGAACTGATTAAACCATTCTGTAGAGCCATCTGGAAATATGTCCAAAGGTATATAAAACCATGCATATTCTTTGACCTAGAAACATCACTATTAGGTCTATATCCAAAAATAACTTTTAAAGGAAAAGGACCTATATGAACAAAATATTTATAGCAGCTTTTTCTGGTGGCAAAGAATTGGAAACTGAAGTGATGGTCCTCAAAAGCGGGTAATGGATGAACAAATTGTAGTATGTGATTGTGATAGAACAATATTGTGCTATAAAAAAGGACCATCAGGATGCTCTCAGAAAAACCTGAAAAGGTTTCCATGAGTTGATACAAAGTGAAATGCACTATGTATAAAAGAACAGCAGTATTGTAAGATGATTTAACTATTCTCAGCAATACAATCATTCTAGACAACTCTGAAAGGCTTATGATAAAAAATGTTATCCGTCCACAAAGAAAGAATTGATGATTTCATGAGTAAATATGCATCACCTATATTAAATTGCCCATCTTTCAATGAAATGGGATGAGGAGAAAGGGAGAAAATTTGGAATTCCAAAGTTTTAAAAATTAATATTAAAAATTGTTTTTCTGGAAATTAATATGGCAGAAATTAGATATGGATCCACACTTAACACCATATACCAAGATAAGATCAAAATGGGTCCATGATTTAGGCATAAAGAATGAGATCATAAATAGATTAGAGGAACAGAGGATAGTCTACCTCTCAGACTTGTGGAGGAGGAAGGAATTTATGACCAGAGGAGAACTAAAGATCATTATTGATCACAAAATAGAAGATTTTGATTACATCAAACTAAAAAGTTTCTGTACAAATAATACTAATGCAAACAAGATTAGAAGGGAAGTAACAAACTGGGAAAATATTTTTAAAAGCAAAGGCTCTGACAAAGGTCTCATTTCCAAAATATATAGAGAAGTGACCCTGATTTATAGGAAACCAAACCATTCTCCAGTTGATAAATGGTCAAGGGATATGAACAGACAATTCTCAGATGAAGAAATTGAAACTATTTCCACTCACATGAAAGAGTGTTCCAAATCACTACCGATCAGAGAAATGCAAATTAAGACACCTCTGAAATGCCACTACACACCTGTCAGATTGGCTAAGATGACAGGAACAAATAATGATGAATGTTGGAGAGGATGTGGGAAAACTGGGACACTAATACATTGCTGGTGGAGTTGTGAAAGAATCCAGCCATTCTGGAGAGCAATCTGGAACTATGCCCAAAAAGTTATCAAACTGTGCATACACTTTGACCCAGCATTGCTGTTATTGGGCTTATATCCCAAAGAAATACTAAAGAGCGGAAAGAGACATATATGTGCCAAAATGTTTGTGGCAGCTCTTTTTGTTGTAGCTAGAAACTGGAAGATGAATAGATGTCCATCAGTTGGAGCATGGTTGGGTAAATTGTGGTATATGAAGGTTATGGAATATTATTGCTCTGTAAGAAATGACCAGCAGGAGGAATACAGAGAGGCTTGGAGAGACTTACATCAACTGATGCTGAGTAAAATGAGCAGAACCAGAAGATCGCTGTACACTTCAACAACAATACTGTATGAGGATGTATTCTGATGGAAGTGGAAATCTTCAACATAAAGAAGAGCCAACTCACTTCCAGTTGATTAATGATGGACAGAGGTAGCTACACCCAGAGAAGAAACACTGGGAAGTGAATGTAAATTGTTAGCACTAATATCTGTCTGCACAGGTTACATGTACCTTACGAATCTAATGCTTATTGTGCAACAAGAAAATGGTATTTACACACATGTATTGTATCTAGGTTATAATGTAACACAAGTAAAATGTATGGGATTGCCTGTCATCGGGGGGAGGGAGTAGAGGGAGAAGGGGATAATTTGGAAAAATGAATACAAGGGATAATATTATAAAAATATATATAATAAAAATTATTAAAAAAAAAAGAAAGTAAAGAAAGTCTCCAGCACATCTAGGTAGACATCCATGGTAAATGTATGGAAATATATAGACTAGAGTTATATAGAGGAGATAAACATGAAGGGGTTGTAATCTGCATCACTGGAAGAACTCTAGAATTAAGATCACAAATCCATTTCAGTCTTGGAATAAGGTAAATACTTTATGAATGACATTCATGTAAATTCATGTAAAATAATATCTTAATGCTGCTCAATCAGAAAGTTAAAAGATTCAACTTCTAAAAGATAGTTAGTAAGTTTATATATCATGAGACTTTATTTAAAAAAGTGTCTGAGCCCAGATTAGAACTCAGGTCCTCTCGACTTCAGGGCTGGTGCTCTATCCACTGTGCCAACCAGCTGACCCCCAAAAATTTCATGATAATGATAACAGTGAGACAACACCAAAATTTTTGATATTCAGCCAAAATAATACTCAGAAGAAAACCGATATGTGTAAATGGTTATATCAATAAAAGAGAGAAAAAGGAAGAGCAATATATTGTGTATCTCACTAAAAAACAAAGTTATACCCTTATAAATAAATACCAAAATAAAAATCATGGTAATAAAGTTTATAACAAAATATCAAGCTATCAAATGAAAACAGGAGCTGAGTTTTTTTTGGGGGGGGAATAGATAAGCCATTGGGTAATTTAATTTTAACAATAGCAAAGCAAATCAAACTACTAGTATCAAAATTGAAAGGGGTGAATGTACAACCAAATGAACATAAAATTAAGGTAATTATTACCCATTTTGCCCAATTATTTGCCAAAAAAAACAATCATACGAATGATGTGGATTAGTATTTACAAAAATGTAAAGTAACAAAAGAGAATTAATAAAAGAGGAAAAATAATACATAAAAGAAATAAGATGGGGGATGCCCAGAAGATTGCCCTTGAATATTTAATGAGTATTGGCTAGGGAATCACATGAGGGACTTTTTGTCAAACAGAGCTTTTGCTTGTGCATGTTAGGCCAATTCGAATATAATTCATGAATTAACTGAAATAGATAAATATTTCCAAGAATATAAAGTGTCCAGATTAACCAAAAAAAAAAAAATAAAGTATTTATATAATCCTACTTTTAAAAAATGACATAATGCACACATGATCTCCTCATTCAAAAAACCCAGCACCAGTTGTATTTACAACGGAATTATACAAAATACTTAAAGAATATGAATTCCAATATTACATAAACTATTTGGAAAAAACAACAGATAAAGAAGTTCTGTTGAATTTATTTTAAGACACGATATGGTCTTGATACCTGATTCAAGGAGAGTAAAAACAGAGGGGAGAAACTATACATGAATTTCCTTAATGGATATTGATGCAAAAAATTTAATGAAATTTGAGCAAGGAGACAGCTAATAGCATTGTAAAAATCATATGCTATGAAGAAATGGCATTTATATCAGGAATACTGGACTGGTTAATATTAGGAAAACTAAGCAAATGTATCATGTAACAATAAAATCAGCAAAAATGATATTATTTCAACAGATACAGAAAAGAATTTTGACAAAATGCAATACTGATTTTTATTTTAAAAAAACACCCTAGAAAGCACAAGAATAAATGGTGCTTTTGCTCAGAAGAATAAGGAAAATTGATTTAAACAAAGAGCCACCATTAATGGGGATATACCAGAAGACTTTCCAATAAAGTCAAGGATGAAGCAAGAATGTCTATAATCACCATTAATATTCAATATTGTACTAGAAATGCTTGGTATAGCAATAAGACAAGAAGAAGAAATTGAAGGAATAAGGATAAGGAATAAGAAAAGAATATTTTTTTTCAGAAGGTATGATGGTTTACTAGCATGTCAACTTAAAGGAGTAATAAAAATAATTAAATAAAAATAATTAAACACTTCAATAAAGCTGAAGGATATAAATCTTACACATAAATCTTCAGCCTTTCTATTTGGTACTAATAAAACCTTGCAGAAGGGATAGAAAGAGAAATTAAATTTAAAATAACTAAAAAGATTATGAAATACATGGGAGTCTACTCATCAGAACTCACAGCAACTACATGAACAAAATTAAAATAGACTCTTCATATTAATGGAGCTCTATATAATTGGAGTAATGCTAATTGCCTATAGGTAGGTCAAGTTGATATTATAAAAATGACAATATTACCTAAATTGATTTAGTAATTCAGTGTAATGCTAATCAAACTACCAAAGAATGACTTTATAAAGAGATAAAACATAGTAAAATGCACCTAGAGAAATAAAAGGTTAAGAATATCAAAAGAATTAATAAAAAAAGAGAAAAGAAATTAAAGGTGACCTAACAGTATCAGATATCAAACCCTACTGCAAAACTATAATCCTCCAAACAATTTGGTATTGGATAAGGAATAGGGAAGTTGATCACTGGAATACATTAGATACAAAATATTAAGAAGGAAATGAACACAGTTTTTGATCAATCTAAGCATCCCAGCATTTAGGGCAAGAACTCACGATTTCATTAAAACTGATGAGAAACTTTAAAAGTAACCTAGTAGAAATTAGATATACATCAACTTCTCACACTGTAAAACAAGTTACGTTCAAACTGACGTCATGATTTAGACATAAAGGGTGATATTCTAAGTTAATCGTTTGATAATGGAAAAATTACTTTTCAGATCTAAGGATATGGAAAGAGTTTATGACCCAAACCCTGAAATAAAGGCAAAGTGAAATGGATAATTTGAGGTAAAATGGAAAATTTAAACGTTTTTGTACAAATAATACCAATGTATCTAAAATTACAAGAAAAGCAGGAAACTGGGAGAGGGGAAGGTCTGGAAGAGGAAGAGAGATGAGAATCTTTGTAACAAACCACCCAACCCAAGAGATTTAAAAAGAGAATTTCCTTCCCTCTTCTCTATTTGCAGTTGAATATAACCTCCTACTGAGATGCCTTTGAACAAAAGAAATACTTTAATAAATGATGGTAACTATCTTTATATATAATTGGAAAAGTAAAATAGTATTGAAGTTGAAAAACAACAGCAGCAACAACAACAACTAACAAGTTGCCTGAGATGAGAGGCGATTTGTGTTGATAACACACCTGGCATGTGTCAGAGGCCCAACCTGAACCCAGGTCTTCCTGATTCTTAAGGTTTTTATTTCAGGGAACAATTACAGTTTAATTCCCCATAATCAATCCAGTCTATTGTCTAATTATTTCTCCTCTGGAACCAGTTCGGCATCCATCTAGAATATCTAAATTATTTATATTGATAAAGTAGTTCAATCAAATGACATATTAAAACAAAAAATGGACTTTTTCGTGCCCTTTATGTTTTAATGGATTTTTTATGCCGAAATCTTGAGAGCTATTGTTGATCTCATTTAGGAGATCCTATGGCATTCTAAATTCTGACACAATCAGAACAATGTTATCCACAAACAGAAGCATATGGGGTACTGTACCACTTACAGAGGGACAGGTATTTGTACTTTCTTTGAGTGTAAGGAAGTTAAATGCATCTCAGCTCTGTCTTTTATATAACTTTCTCCTGAGAACATGAGAACATGCTTTAAGTTATCCAATGTGAAAAAAAAAAAGGAAAACACCAAGAAGTTGGAAGGCCATCCTGTCTTGTGTATTAATCACTGAGTATCCTTTATTGCAGGCCAGTGTTTACCCTGGAAACCTGGCCAGTTCCTTGAGTAAAAAGAGTCCTCCTAAAGGAATGAACAAATAGTCTTCTTGGGGGGGTCTCATGTGATGGAGCATCCTGTACCTGGGATGCTGCTACATCTCAAGAGTCACATATCACATGAGAGCACTTAGTGCAGTGCCTTCTTTGTTCTCAGCTGAGAAAAGCCTCTTAGTGGAAAGGGACTTTGAGAATTTAGCTAGGAAGTAATAGACAACTTGCCTGCCAATGCCTGGCACTTGCCACTATGAATAGCTGTGACCATGAATTCTCTCAGCAGGGCAATTCCGGTGTTTTCCTCAGAGGGGCCATGATGTATGTTGTATGTCGGTATAGTGGCCACTGGGTTTATTAGTTGTATATTAATTACTTTTGTGCTATGAGTTTCCTTTTTTATTTTCCTGTCTTATTTAAATGAAAGTTCCAAGCAGTAATAAACTTGTGCCCACCCTCTTCAACCTGCCTGTTGAAATGGGAATTCCAAACCTAGATTAATCTTACACTGAAACATTCAATTGGAGGCTAAGCATGACTATCCTTAGTAGTCATTCCAATCAAGCACACAGAAACTTGAGGTGAGCCTGCTTTCAGATATACAGAAAGAAAGGACACTCCCCTCCTGACTTCCGAACAGGGGCAGATATTATCTATGTCTTGTCGGACTTGAGGACTAAAAGGTTCATATCTTAGGATACTTAAGTTTTTAAACTGATTGTGGACATGGAGTTCTGTGGATATACTCAAGAGACTAAAATATAAGGGAAATGAGTGTAAACTGAGATATATATATATATATATGGGATATATGTATAAAATATATATATATATATATATGGTTTATATATATATAAATATATATATGGGATATATATATATAATATATGGGAAATGAGTGTAAACTCAGAGCATTGTGTTTTTTTTTTTTTGGGGGGGGTTTGTTTCGTTTTGTTTTGTTTCTCTTCCCAGATTATTTTTACCTTGCGACAACAACAACAATAAAATTCGGTTCTGCACATATATATTCTACCTAGGATATACTATAAGATATTTAATATGTATGGGAATGCCTACCATCTAGGGGAGGGGGTTGAGGGAAGGAGGGGAAAATTCAGAACAGAAGGGAATGCAAGGGATTATGTTGTAAAAAATTACCCATGCATATGTACTGTCAAAAAAAAAGTTATAATTATAAAAATAATTTTAAAAAAAAGAACTGATCAACATAAACAATTCAGGACAATTTACTCATGAGAACTAATACAAAATGAGGATAGCAGAATTATGAAAGAAAAATGTATGATAACTATAACAACATAAATAGAAAGAAATGCTTCTGTAGGGAAGAAAGAAAATTAAAAAGAAATAGAATTCTTTATATTTACCAAGTTCATATTAAAAGAAGAGGTGAAAAAAATGTATCTCCTCCCCTGTTTGCAGAATTGGGGAACAATGAGTATATAATATTGCATATTTTGCCAATTAAAGCTGATATGTTGGTTTTGCTAAACTATCATTCCGGGCCCTCTTTTTTTCCCCTCTTTCGATACAAAACATATTCATCTATAAATAAAATTTTGTACATTGTCTCCTCCATGAGAAAATTAACCCCCAGAGGACTGGGACCAAATTTTTGCTTTTCTTTGTGTCCTTTGAAATTAACACATAATACCTGGTTAATTAATTACTAAACTGATTACTAAATGTTTGTTGAAAAACATAATGATGATTGGTAGTAGTGGTAATGATGATTATGATGACAAGGGATAGATCCCTAGGTAGAAGAGGATGATGTAAATGAAACTAATATGAAAATAAATTATATTACAATACAATATTTTATATTATCTATATATTTATATTATTATATAATATGTAAAGATAAAGATATTTTAATAATATAAACAATGCATATTAAACATGCTCTTAATGATGCACACAGTAAATGAGCTATAGTTTCCCCAAACCCAATATAAGTGTTTATGACTTACTCTCAAATTATCTGACTTAGAAAATAAATCTTAAGAATCCATTGATTGAGTGATTCATCCTAAGTCAAATTACTTTCAAGTGTCCAATGTGTTATCTGAACCTAGATCTGTCCAGACTGGTATTCTATCCACTATACCCTGCTGTCTCTAAAAGTAATACAAATGAATACTAATAAAAATAATGCAAAAATGGGAAAACCTAGTAACTACATTTTTTTCCTCAAGGAAAAGAATAAAAAAATTCTTTCCAAAAAGCAAACTGAACTAGAGATAACTAAAATACTCACTTTCTCAGAAAAAAAGGAAAAAAAATAAAATTTTAAATAAATTTCACAGCCATGTGTGAACGTTCTTAAGAATGTTTCATGTACAGGTTTCTACAGTTCCAGTTATAGTACAACACATTTAGAGAAAATAAGTTAACACAATCATTTGAATTGGCCGCCTGCACACTAGACAAGGCTCATTTCTCTTTTTTGATTCCTTAGCACATGTAAAACATGCCATAAGATGTCCTGTCCTTCCATGGACAATGCAACCATTTTGAGGTTGGTTCTGACAGATGACACAGGGCTCTACTGTGCTACAGGGAAGAAAAGATCTCATATTTTTTCTTTGCTTTGTGCTTCTTTTCTCTCAAATTCTCCAGTATGTTCCTGACTACTACACATGATACTTTTAGATGCTGATGGCTGGAAATAATCCTCATTCTCTTGGGAGTCTGATTTCTGTACTATTCTTCACTTTCCTCAATACATGAGTCCTTGATTTTATTGTTCTTATAATCTGGAACATCAAAGCCCCCTTTTTCCCCTTGTGTGGGATTTTCTAATGTGCCTTTATCCAAAATCTCACCTTTCTCCTCTGGAAGCCAATTTTCTCACAAAGTCCAACATCTGTGGCAATGGGGTGGAAGTGGAGGATTTATTTTGTCACAGGAAGGACACTTCCAATAATTCTGCAATGAAAGAAGAAGTAGAATCAGTCTCAATGGTTCTTGAACATCTATAAATAACAATGCTAGTTATAAAAATGTGTTCGGTCTGTTTATTAAGAAATGTTTGTTTTGCCATAGAAAGAAGATTTTGCACCCTCACTTTTTGTTGTTGTTCTTTTTCGTTTTGTTTTCTGACTCATTTTCTTTCTTTTTTGATCTCACTTTTCTTGTGCAGGAAGAGAATTGAGCAAATACGTTAGCACATATTGGATTGGACATATATTTTGAATTGTTTAACATGTACTGGATCGCTTGCCATCTGGGTGGGGAAAAGTAGGGGAAAGTCTGGCAAGGGAAGCTCTGCAGGAGTCAATGTTGAGAGATTATCCATGCATATGTTTTGAGGGTAAAAACCTTTTTTTAAAAAAAGATTTTGTAGATTATTTTGCAATATCTCAAGTCCTACCCTACCTTTATCTCTTAGCAACTAACTTCTGAAATTAAAATTGTGGTTAAATAGTTTTGCCTTTTAGAGATTCTACAGTAAGACATTTTAAATTCTGTTAGTTGTAGATCTTTTTTTCATAGGAATTCATCTCTATTTCTGGCAAGATCTCCTAATATCCATCAGCTACCATGTCTTTTTATTGTGAAGTATTTAGATGAATCTCTTAGCAGCCATTTCCTCCTTCTTCTCCCTTCCTTTTTTGGTAAAACAGAGATGGAAGCAATTTATAAGAAACTGGTCAAATTCTATTCATAGATAGTTCTTCACCTTACAAATGGTTTGTGTTAATTGTTACAAATTGATTTTTTGAAAAGAATCAATGTTCTCATAGAAATACTGCTACAAACGGAAACTAGGTTTGCAGGCCCAATTCAGAGACGTCTACTTTACCTAGAATAATTTTAGTATTGCTAGGTACCAAACAATGTAAAGATGGAAAAGGCTGAGAGGGTGGCTAGAATTATGTATAGAGATCATCTAATGGACAGCCTAGTTCCATTGCACTGTGGAGGGGAGCCTGAGGTAAAGCTTGTCTTTGACATCTTCTTCATGATCCCTGAGCGTTTTTCTCTCATCTCTTGGTAAATCTTCCTGGTGTCCTAATGTGATCCATCTTGGAGTTTCACTCATGTGCCCTCTACTGTTCTTCATGTTCCGAAATTAACTATGATATTTGCACTTGAAGCAAAACTTT
Organism: Sminthopsis crassicaudata; assembly: GCF_048593235.1. Taxonomy (NCBI): domain Eukaryota; kingdom Metazoa; phylum Chordata; class Mammalia; order Dasyuromorphia; family Dasyuridae; genus Sminthopsis; species Sminthopsis crassicaudata. The sequence goes on along the minus strand of NC_133623.1, from coordinate 49,036,608 downwards.
TAATCCAACTGTCAAGATGTGTTAGGAAGAAAGCCTGAATTAAAGCAATGTAATGATTCTGAGCCCTGGAAACCTCCTGGAGTCATCCCTGCATTTCTTTCTTTTTTTTCAAAGGCTTGCAAATCGAATGAACCCTAGTTATTTCAGGGACAAAGTGAAGTAGAAACATTCAGAAAGTGAACATTTGGAAGAGAAAATATTTTAGAATAGGTTCAGGGGCTGCTAAACAGTTGCTTGTCTGTAAGTTTATCAACTGCTGAGCTCTACCTACACTAGCGGGATAAGCAACAGTCAGCAATGTCTTCTCTTCCTGTTGAACACTAGGCTTAACTTGAATGTTTCTTATACTTCAGAGATCTATGATTTCACTTATGTAGCATAATCTCGCTGTGTGGGCCAGGCCATGTGGTTTCTTAGAGACTGTTCACCAAAGTAAGGCATGAGAGGCAGGGTCAGATCTCAAGGACAGAGTATAAGAGGCACCTGGAGGCTTATTCTGCCTGAGCCTGGTAAAAGGGCATTCAAGGTATTGAGTAAACCTCATTAACGAGGAAAAGCCTCTTTGCTCTTGCTGATCATGCTCAAACTTGTGCACTCTCAGTCATATGACCTGAGGACTATAAAGGGGGTTGCAGTAGGTGAGAGGGAACTCCAGAAGGGAATTCAAGGGAACTCTGAGGAAGAAAGAACTCCAGAAGGAAGGCTAGAGGGAACGTTAGGGAACACTATGTAAAGAGTTAGAATAAAGACCTGTTGCTGCATACTTGAGTGACTTGGGTGTTCTGTAGAGGAACCTCTAAAGAGGTAGCTCTCTGATTGAGATAATCAGATCCAGGGATGTCTGAAGATCTGGGGAATGTAAGAAACCAGTTGACCCCTGCTGAGGTAAGCAGCTGGGAGTTAACAGTAAGGGAAGCCTTAGCCCTCTGTTTTGCTTTCTTAGAAATCACATGATCTGGAAGACATTTTTTTTGCTAGTTACCTCATCTCTCTTCAGCCCATTATCCCCACACCCACCATATAAAAAGCTTTGAATCAGGGGGTTTCTTTGGGAGGGTTGGGTAGCCCTCACTTATTTAAAGGAGCTCTCTGCTTCTGTAAGGCAGCCCTGCTCATTCTGGACTTGTCACTTGTCCAAGATTCTAATAAAACTTCCTACCTTCACTTTGAGGAGTCTGCCAGTAGTCAATTTTGGGTTAGGGTCTCTGTACCCCACACATTGTGAAATATAAACATAAATATAACTCTCCCTTACCTCAAGGTTTAAGGAGTTACTATCAGTCTCCTAAATTTATTGCTTCTGGTGACAAACTTCTCTAAATTGGCTTAGCTTGGTCCTGAGAGAACACACTCTGACAGTCCTTCACTTGGGCCTAGACTTCTCGCCTTGGTAAGAATCTGCTAGAGCCCAAGTCTCAGTGGAATAACTTTTGAGAAGTCAGGATCATTGTATAATGTTATAACAAGGCATTAGATTAAGACTTTAGTGAAGGCCTCTGCTTACAAGAAACAAGACTAGAAAAAAAAGTTTGGGAAAAAGGCTAAGTATACTTTGTAAATATTACCTCACTTGATCCTCACAATAACTCTGCAAGGTAGGTGCTATTATTAGCGCCCATTCTATAGTGGCTGAGTCAGGCAGAGAATATGTGACTTGCCCAGGGTCACACAACTAGTGATTGTCCGAGGCTGGAAGTGAACTCGGATCCCCCTAACTCCAGGCCCACCACTCTATTATTCACCTTACCACTTAGCCAGATGGACACACGAGGAACAGAAAAGGGGCTGAAAAAAAGCAAAGAGATACAGGACAGCAAGTAATCCAGTTTAGCTGCAGATCTGATGCCATGAGAGAAAAAAGTGTGACACATAGGTAGAAAAGCCAAGTGGTCAATACATCTATTCCTATTCAGCACTTTGTGTAGTGGCCAAGAAGAGACTGCTGCACCTAGGTGCCCTGAATTTCCTTTTTATTAGGGCAGTTAGAAGGAGTATATATAGACAGAGAGTAGATGTATGTGTTGAATTTGAAAGGATAATAACTAAAACAATAAAAATGAGGGGAGAAAAAGAAATATAGTAAGAAAAAGCAAAAGGGAGAGGTAGAATGGTGTAAAATATCTCATGAAAGAGGCAAAAAAAAGTTGTGGGGGGTTTTCTGTTTTGTTTTGTTTTATACTGGAGAAGCAGATGGGGGGGGTAATAAGAAAGAATGAGTGAACATTACTCTCATCAGAACTGTCTCCAAGAGGGAATAACATTCACACTTAATTGGGTATAGAAATCTATTTTACCCTACAGGAAAGTAGGAGGGAAAGCAGATAAAACAAAGGGAATGGAATGAGGATGATCAAGGAGAAACAAGACTAGGGGTGAGGAGGATGAAGGAAAAAAACACATCTGATGAGAAAAAGTGTGAAAGGAGAGAAAATAGAATAAAAAGGGGGAAACAGAATGGAAGGAAATACTGTAGTATTTAGCAATAGTAACTGAAAAAAATTTGAAGCAAGTTTTTTTTTTTTTTTCTGATAAAGAGCTCATTTCCCAAATATATAGATAACCAATCAAATGAATAAAAATAAGACACAGTCCCCAATTGGCAAATGATCAAAAGATATGAACATTTTTCAAATGAAGTAATCAAAGTTTTCTACAGCCATATGAAAAACTGTTCTCACTACTGATTGGAGAAATGCAAATTAAAACAATTCTACAGTACTACCTTTTACCTATTATAGTGATTAATAACTCAGAAAAGAAAAATAAACATTGGAGGGAACGTGAAAAAAATGAGAAATTAATCAATGGTTGGTGGAGTTGAGAACTGATTAAACCATTCTGTAGAACAATGTGGAACTATGTCCAAAGGTATATAAAACCATGCATATTCTTTGACCTAGAAACATCACTATTAGGTCTATATGCAAAAATAAATTTTTAAAGGAAAAGGAACTATATGTACAAAAATATTTATAGCAGCTTTTTCTGGTGGCAAAGAATTGGAAACTGAAGTGATGGTCCTCAAAAGCGGGAAATGGATGAACAAATTGTAGTATGTGATTGTGATGGGACACTATTGTGCTATAAGAAAGGACCATCAGGATGCTCTCAGAAAAACCTGAAAAGATTTCCATCAGCTGATACAAAGTGAAATGCACTATGTATAAAAGAACAGCAGTATTGTAAGATGATTTAACTATTCTCAGCAATACAATCATTCAAGACAACACTGAAAGGCTTATGATAAAAAATGTTATCCATCCACAAAGAAAGAATTGATGATTTCATGAGTAAGTATGCATCACCTATATTAAATTGCCCATCTTTCAATGAAATGGGATGAGGAGAAAGGCAGAAAATTTGGAATTCCAAAGTTTTAAAAATTAATATTAAAAATTGTTTTTACTTGTTACTATGGAAAAATAAAATACTAAACATTTTTTTAAAAGAATGCTGTCTATTGTACTGAATATCCTGGCGAGTTTGTCTAATCATATGTATATTTAAGAAAGATAATAGAGATGGACAATGAATTGGACCCGGAACTTAAAGGAGGGCACATAAGGCTAGGTTCTTATGAAAAAATTGCAAAGCAATTTACTGATTCTTAAGTTTCTTATAAGTTCAATTTAATAAAAAAATAATTTATCTATAAATTGTAGAAAGGGAGAATTAGTTATGGGATGGATTCCTATAAATATGTTTTTGTTTTTATAAAATAAAAAAATGAAAAATAGAAAGGAAGGGTACATTTGTAAAAATATTTCAATATCTTACCTTCATCTGGAATTGCTGTAGGTGCCTAAAAAGAAAAAAGAAAGCATTAAACATTCAGTTGTTCAAAGATTTCCAAAATTAAAATTTCTTTTTCTGGAAGCCAAATGGAGCTCTCCAAATTATAAAACATAAAAACACATTTGCAATATTGTCACGATAAAGCTTATACTAACTACAAGTGAGAGAGCAAAAACTACCACCAACAATACATTTATAGACACCTGTGAATAATGTTGCTTTTATTAAAAACTCTTCAATAATTACTATTCAACATTTGAAAATCTGAAAAAGAATTATCATCCGTAGAATAGCAAGGCAAGTTTAACCTTGGAGTACAAAATGAAGCCTGGGAGAGACTAATAAACTTTTGTCACGACAGCTCATAATCTATAAGCATTTTTCAACAACCCAAAAGGCAGTCCTAGACATGGATTTAAACCACATGGTCAATATAGAAACCAAAATGGTTATATACTTGGTAGCCAAACATGGAGAGGCTCTATGTTAAAAACAAGTTAAAACAAGGCCTGGAACTGTCTGTGGATCAGATCACAAAATTCAGACTTGTATTGAAGAAAGTAAGGAAAAACCATCCGACCACGAAAGTAGGACTTAAATCACATCCCTCAAGAATAGGAAGTGAAGGTGATGAATCAATTTAAGGGATCAGATCAGATAGAATAGCTAATGATTTATGAACCAAGGTTCATAATATTGTAGGAGGCAGCAACAAAACGCATTCCAAAGAAAAAGAGCAAGAAAACAAAATAGCTATTCAATAAAGAAGAAAAGTGAAAGGTAAAGGAGAAAGAAAAAGACATATACAGCTTCATGCAGGGCAGGAAAGAGAAGTGAAAACATTTTATTAACATATAAAGGTGCAATAATACAAATCTAAAATTAACCATCCTCCACAGAACTGACTTCACAGGTTAATGAAACAAAAAAGCTTAGACTTCATCCTTACCTCATCTTAAAAAAAAAATTAAGATATTAATCTAGACAGATAATGTAAGCCATCTATTGTAAGGTTACATACCTGTAAGGTGTTATGGATAAAGGAAAAAAAAAACTAATATACATGTTGACAAATCTACCAAGATAGTTTTCTTTGCTTTTTTTCTCAATTTTAAATATTCTGTTATCCAATATCACAAAGCAGTTTGGAAAATTTCACAAGGTCATTTTTGTAATATTTCTGAAAATTACACTTTCAAATAGCTTCACATTCTTAAGAGAAATGAGAAATAAAAACCCAACCCTACTAAAAGATAAGCATATTGACATATTATACACAGAATTGTAAACTGGCCTATCCATTCTGGATAATAATTTGGAATTGTGCTAAGAAAGTATCAAAATCGGTTATATCCTTGGACCCAGAGTTCTCACTATTACCATAAGGAGACCACAAATAGAAAAAAAAAAGATCCTTATCAAAATATTCATAACCATAGTTTTTGTTGTAGTGAGAAGTCAGGACACTTAATGGATGCCACTGATTAGGTAAACAAACTGTGATACATAAATATCATGGAATTTTTAGAATGTCATAAGAAGTGATCCATATAAAAAATTCAGGGAAATTTACTCATGTGAACTAATACAAAATGAGCATAGCAGAATTATGAAAGAAAAATATAAGGTAACTCTAACAACTTAAATAGAAAGAAATGCTTCTGCAGGGAAAAAGGAAAATTAAAAAGAAATAGAATTTATTATATTTACCATGTTTATATTCAAAGAAGAAATGAAAAAAATGCATCTCCTCCCCTATTTGCAGAAATGGGGAACAATAAGTGCAGAGCATTGCATATTTTGCCAATTAAGGCTGATATGTTAGTTTTGCTAAAGTATTCTTCCCCGCCCTCGTTCTTTTTTCCCCTCTTTCGATTCAAAACATATTCATCTATAAATAACATTTTGTACATTGTCTCATCCATGAGAAAATGAATCCCCAGAGGATTGGGGGACCAAGTTTTTGGTTTTCTTTGTATCCTTTGCACTTAGCACATAGTACCTGGTTAGTTAACATTATTTAACTGATTACTAAATGTTTGTTTAGAATAATAAGGATGATTGGCCATAGTGGTAATAATGATGATGATGATGACAAGGGAGAGATCCCTAGTGGAAGAGGATGATAAAAATGAAACTAATATGAAAATAAATTATATTAAAATATATTATTTGAATACTATCTATACATTTACATTATTATAAAATAAGTAAATATAAACTTATTTTAATAATATATGAAACTCATATAAAACATGTGGTTTAAAAAGTGCTTTCTGACAACATTCCTGTAAATCAAATAATATATTAGAAGAAACATTAACATAATATTTCCAGCAACGTTAAAAAAGATTATTAGAAAAATATCTAGTTTTGTAAATAAATATAAACTTATAAAAATTATCCATCCATTCTGTTATGGATCATGTGAAATCTGCATTAGCAATGAACTATCAAAAAAGGGCAATTATGTTTATACTTTTTCCCCTTTTAATTAAGGCATAGGATAAAACATGCAGTAAACTTACTTTAGTGTCTCAAGGGGCATCTGTAAATTGTAATTGCCTTCCTGTTCTTGAAGCTTAGAGAATTCTACCAAGCAGGGGGGTGTTGTCTCTTGTCATCTCTGACCTGAAAAATAGCAGCCAGTTAGTAGGAGTTTCCTCACTATTTTAAAGCAATATTTAAAGAAAATATATAAAATTTAGAGAAAAAAAATTAGGTTGTTCCAAAAATAATGTTAGTGTAAGAACTACCATAAATCCCGTTCTACAGTATGTTTTAGTACAGAAAGATAGTGGGTAACATCTACTTACTACTTGCGTTAGGAATCAAAATTCTTTTCAAATAAGCTTGTCAGACTTTTCGGCTTCAGTTTCCATTTAGTCAAAGGACTGTTTCATGCCCAACAACTTATTCTCTCATAGCCTGAAAGGAATTCCTTCAGTTTCCCATTTTTGCTACGACAAAAATAACTTATATAGGTATTTTTTGGTACATATAAGCCCTTTTCTTTTTCTCTTTGATCTCTACACAGACCTAATAGTGATATTTCTGGGTCAAATGATAAAAGCAGTTTTACACACAGGTGGGTACAACCCCAAGTTGTTCTTCCGAATGGCAAGAACAGTTCAAAATGATAATGAAAAATCCATTTTTACATATCGTCTCCACCTTCTAGATTAACAGAGAAGGAGATAAATTGCTGAAATAGTCCCATTTCAGAAAAAGAAATAGAACAAGCTATTAATCAACTCCCCAGGAAAAAATCTCCAGGACCAGATGGATTTACATGTGAATTCTACCAAACATTTAAAGAACAACTAACTCCAATGCTATATAAACTATTTGAAAAAATAGGAGATGAAGGAGTCCTACCAAACTCCTTTTATGACACAGGCATGGTACTGATACCTAAACCAGGTCGATCGAAGACTGAGAAAGAAAATTATAGAGCAGTTTCCTTAATGAACATTGATGCTAAAATCTTAAATAAGATATTAGCAAAAAGACTTCAGAAAATCATCCCCAGGATAATACACTAAGATCAAGTAGGATTTATTCCAGGAATGCAGGGCCGGTTTAATATTAGGAAAACTATTAGTATAATTGACCATATTAAAATTCAAATTAATAAAAACTATATGATCATCTCAATAGATGCAGAAAAAGCATTTGACAAAATCCAACATCCATTCCTACTAAAAACTCTTGAGAGTATAGGAATAAATGGACTATTCCTTAGAATAATCAGGAGCATATATTTAAGACCGTCAGTAAGCATAATATGCAATAGAAATAAACTGCACCCTTTCCCAGAGAGATCAGGAATGAAACAAGGTTGCACACTATCACCATTACTATTCAATATAGTACTAGAAACACTAGCCTCGGCAATAAGAGCCGAGAAAGAGATTCAAGGAATTAGAGTAGGAAATGAGGAAATCAAACTATCACTCTTTGCAGATGACATGATGGTATACTTAGAGAACCCCAAAGACTCTGCTAAAAAGCTACTAGAAATAATTCAGAATTTTAGCAAAGTGGCAGGATACAAAATAAATCCACATAAATCCTCAGCATTTTTATATATCACCAACAAAATGCAACAGCAATTGATACAAAGAGAAATTCCATTCCAAACAAATGTTGAGAGTATAAAGTATTTGGGAATCCATCTACCAAAGAATCGTCAGGAATTATATGAGAAAAATTACAAAACACTTGCCACAAAAATAAAGTCAGATTTAAATAATTGGAAAGACATTCAGTGCTCTTGGATAGGCCGAGCGAATATAATAAAGATGACAATACTCCCCAAACTAATCTATTTATTTAGTGCTATACCAATCAGACTCCCAAGAAACTATTTTAATGACCTAGAAAAAATAACAACAAAATTCATATGGAAGAATAAAAGGTCAAGAATTGCAAGGGAACTAATGAAAAAAAAAGGTCAGAGGAAGGTGGTCCAAGTATACCTGATCTAAAGCTGTATTATAGAGCAGCAGTCACCAAAACCATTTGGTATTGGCTAAGAAATAGACCGGTAGATCAGTGGAACAGATTAGATACAAAGGACCAAAAAGGGTACATCTATAGCAATCTAATCTTTGACAAACCCAAAGATACCAACATTAGGGACAAAAATTCATTAATTGGAAAAAACTGTTGGGAAAACTGGAAATTAGTATGGCAGAAATTAGATATGGATCCACACTTAACACCATATACCAAGATAAGATGAAAATAGGTCCAAGATTTAGGCATAAAGTATGAGATAATAAATAGATTAGAGGAACAGAGGATAGTCTACCTCTCAGACCTGTGGAGGAGGAAGGAATTTATGACCAGAGGAGAACTAGAGATCATTATTGATCACAAAATAGAAGATTTTCATTACATCAAACTAAAAAGTTTCTGTACAAAAAATACTAATGCAAACAAGATTAGAAGGTAAGTAACAAATTGGGAAAATATTTTTAAAAGTAAAGGTTCTGACAAAGGGCTCATTTCCAAAATATATAGAGAACTGACCCTAATTTATAAGAAATCAAGCCATTCTCCAATTGATAAATGGTCAAAGGATATGAACAGACAATTTTCAGAGGAAGAAATTGAAACTATTTCCACTCATATGAAAGAGTGTTCCAAATCACTACTGATCAGATAAATGCAAATTAAGACGACTCTGAGATACCACTACACACCTGCAGATTGGCTAAGATGACAGGAACAAATAATGATGAATGTTGGAGGGGATGTGGGAAAACTGGGACACTGATACATTGTTGGTGGAGTTGTGAAAGAATCCAACCATTCTGGAGAGCAATCTGGAATTATGCCCAAAAAGTTATCAAACTGTGCATACCCTTTGACCCAGCATTGCTACTACTGGGCTTATATCCCAAAGAAATACTAAAGAGCAGAAAGAGACCTGCATGTGCCAAAATGTTTGTGGCAGCTCTTTTTGTTGTAGCTAGAAACTGGAAGATGAATGGATATCCATCAGTTGGAGAATGGTTGGGTAAATTATGGTATATGAAGGTTATGGAATATTATTGCTCTGTAAGAAATGACCAGCAGGAGGAATACAGAGAGGCTTGGAGAGACTTAAACCAACTGATGCTGAGTGAAATGAGCAGAACCAGAAGATTTCTGTACACTTCAATGCTGTATGAAGAGGTATTCTGATGGAAGTGGAAATCTTCAACATAAAGAAGATCCAAATCACTTCCAGTTGATCAATGATGGACAGAAATAACTACACCGAGAGAAGGAACACTGGGAAGTGAATGTAAATTGTTAGCACTAATATCAGTCTGCCCAGGTTGCATGTACCTTCGGATTCTAATGTTTATTGTGCAACAAGAAAATGATATTCACACACATGTATTGTACCTAGACTATATTGTAACACATGTAAAATGTATGGTATTGCCTGTCGTCGGGGGGAGGGAATAGAGGGAGGGGGGGTAAATTGGAAAAATGAATACAAGGGATAATATTATAAAAAAATATATATAATAAAAAATTTAAAAAAAATAAATGTACCTGCTCTAAAGCTATATTATATAGCAGCAGTCACCAAAACCATTTGGTACTGGCTAAGAAATAGACCGGTAGATCAGTGGAAAAGATTAGATACAAAGGACAAAAATGGTACATCTATAGCAATCTAATCTTTGACAAACCCAAAGATACCAACATTAGGGACAAAATTCATTATTCGAAAGAAACTCTTGGGAAAACTGGAAATTAGTATGGCAGAAATTAGATATGGATCCACACTTAACACCATATATCAAGATAAGATCAAAATGGGTCCATGATTTAGGCATAAAGAGGGAGATAATAAATAGATTAGAGGAACAGAGGATAGTCTACCTATCAGACCTGTGGAGGAGGAAGGAATTTATGACCAGAGGAGAATTAGAGATCATTATTGATCACAAAATAGAAGATTTTGATTACATCAAACTAAAAAGTTTCTGTACAAACAATAATAATGCAAACAAGATTAGAAGGGAAGCAACAAATTGGGAAAATATTTTTAAAAGGAAAGGTTCTGACAAAGGTCTCATTTCCAAAATATATAGAGAACTGACCCTGATTTATAGGAAACCAAACCATTCTCCAATTGATAAATGGTCAAGGGATATGAACAGAAAATTCTCAGATGCTGAAATTGAAACTATTTCCACTCATATGAAAGAGTGTTCCAAATCACTACTGATCAGAGAAATGCAAATTAAGACAACTCTGAGATACCACTACACACATGTCAGATTGGTAAGATGACAGGAACAAATAATGATGAATGTTGGAGGGGATGTGGAAAAACTGGGACACTGATACATTGTTGGTGGAGTTGTGAAAGAATTCAGCCATTCTGGAGAGCAATTTGGAACTATGCCCAAAAAGTTGTCAAACTGTGCATACCCTTTGACCCAGTATTGCTGTTATTGGGATTATATCCCAAAGAAATACGAAAGAGTGGAAAGGGACCTGCATGTGCCAAAATGTTTGTGGCAGCTCTTTTTGTTGTAGCTAGAAACTGGAAGATGAATGGATGTCTATCAATTGGAGAATGGTTGGGTAAATTGTGGTATATGAAGGTTATGGAATATTATTGCTCTGTAAGAAATGACCAGCAGGAGGAATACAGAGAGGCTTGGAGAGACTTAAATCAACTGTTGCTGAGTGAAATGAACAGAACCAGAAGATCACTGTACACTTCAACAACAATACTGTATGAGGATGTATTCTGATGGAAGTGGAAATCTTCAACATAAAGAAGATCCAACTCACTTACAGTTGATCAATGATGGACAGAAATAACTATACCCAGAGAAGGAACACTGGGAAGTGAATGTAAATGGTTAGCACTACTGTCTATCTACCCAGGTTACTTATACCTTCGGAAGCTAATACTTAATGTGCAACAAGAAAATGGTATTTACACACATATGTTGTATCTAGGTTATATTCTAACACATGTAAAATGTATGGGATTGCCTGTCATCGGGGGGAGGGAGTGGAGGGAGGGAGGGGATAATCTGGAAAAATGAATTAAAAAAAAAGATTTTCTATTCTTTATAACTCTTTATATATCTTAAAAACCAAACTAAGAAGGGTAATGAATATTACACAAAATCTTATTCCTTTAGTTAATGAATACCCATTTATTTATTATAATTCATAAGGTAATGTGTTTTTTAATGAGTGTATATGTATAACTAAAAAACACAAAAAAATGAGTGTCCAAGGATTAGAAAAATAATAGAAATATTATTTGATAAATATGTCATATGTTTAAAATCTTAGTATATTAGAGTAAATTAATACCTCAAAGAGATGAGAATATGTTGAGTCCAAGTATCCCTGCCATATGTAGTTTGTTTGGATGTGGACGAGATTTTGGCTACCTTTAGTCAATGGCACTTCTGTTGGCTGTGTATCCTAGAATTTAAGGGCAAAGGAAATATGACTGCCCCAGATTTAATTATATTTATCCTTCTTCAATGATAATTAATAGATGAAGAGTTCTACTATTGGAAAAAAAACACAATAATGTGGTTTGTTTTAACTAAATGTTTCAAAGGTTCTCTATCAAAACTAAGTAAATGTTTAATGTCATAAATGTAGTAGTTCCCTCCAAAGATGGTGAAGCCAATCATTTATCCCTGCTCATTCTGTGAAACTCATGCAAAACGTTCACCAATTGGATCTACCTAACATGAGAGAAGGCTTCCACATTTTTTGATACGATGAAGGTATCAGTAGAATCCTCTCCATTTTGTCCCTTGCTGTTATGAAATATAAATAGCTTTTATTCCCCTTCTGCCATAAAATACTTTGATGACATTCTTTACTCCTGTTCTCCAGAGTGGATTGTTGGTTATGTGGTTCCTATTGTTGAGAATAAGTCTTCCTATCTCCCCAAGTTCGATATGCACTAGTCATTCAAAAGGCAGGTTCCATTCCTCATGGAAGGATTATATTTGCAATTCATAAAATTTTCGCTTTATTTATTTTTTTTTTTTTGCTGAGGCAATTGGGGTTAAGTGACTTGCCCAGGGTCACCCAGTTAGAAAGTGTTAAGTGTCTGAGGTCACATTTGAACTCAAATAGTTCAGACTTCATGGCTGGAGCTCTATCCACTACGGCACCTAAGTGCACTGAATTTTCTTTTTATTAGGGCAGTTAGAAGAAGTATATATATATATATATATATATATATATATATATATATATATATATATATATATAGAGAGAGAGAGAGAGAGAGAGAGAGAGAGAGAGAGAGAGAGAGAGAGGGAGAGAGGGAGAGAGAGAGAGAGTAGATGTATGTGTTGAATTTGAAAGGATAATAACTAAAACAATAAAAATAAGGGGAGAAAAAGAAGTATACTAAGAAAAAGCAAAAGGGAGAGGTAGAATAGGGTAAAATATCTCATATGAAAGAGCCAAGAAAAAGTTGTGGGGGGTCTTTTGTTTTGTTATGTTTTATGCTGGAGAAGCAGATGGGGGGTAATAAGAAAGAATGAGTGAACATTACTCTCATCAGAACTGTCTCCAAGAGGGAAAAACATTCACATTTAATTGGGTATAGAAATCTATTTTACCCTACAGGAAAGTAAGAGGGAATGCAGATAAGACAAAAGGAATGGAATGAGGATGATCAAGGAGAAACAAACAAGACTAGGGGTGAGGAGGATGAAAGAAAAAAACACGTCTGATGAGAGAAAGTGTCAAAGGAGAGAAAATAGAATAAAAAGGGGGAACAATGGAAGAAAATACTGTAGTATTTAGCAATAGTAACTGAAAAAAATTGAAGCAAGTTTTTTTCTGATAAAGAGCTCATTTCTCAAATATATAGATAACCAATCAAATCAATAAAAATAATATACAATCCCCAATTGGCAAATGATCAAAAGATATGAACATTTTTCAAATGAAGTAATCAAAGTTTTCTACAGCCATATGAAAAACTGTTCTCACTACTGATTGGAGAAATGCAAATTAAAACAATTCTGCAGTACTAACTTTTACCTATTATAGTGATTAATAACTCAAAAAAGAAAAATAAACATTGGAGGGAATGTGAAAAAAATGAGAAATTAATCAATGGTTGATGGAGTTGAGAACTGATTAAAGCATTCTGTGGAGCAATCTGGAACTATGTCCAAAGGTATATAAAACCATGCATATTCTTTGACCTAGAAACATCACTATTAGGTCTATATCCAAAAATAATTTTTAAAGGAAAAGGACCTATATGTACAAAAATACTTATAGCAGCTTTTTCTGGTGGCAAAGAATTGGAAACTGAAGTGATGGTCCTCAAAAGCAGGAAATGGATGAACAAATTATAGTATGTGATTGTGAAGGAACACTATTGTGCCATAAGAAAGGACCATCAGGATGCTCTCAGAAAAACCTGAAAAGATTTCCATCAACTGATACAAAGTGAAATGCACTATGTATAAAAGAACAGCAGTATTGTAAGATGATTTAACTATTCTCAGCAATACAAACATTCAAGACAACTCTGAAAGGCTTATGATAAAAAATGTTATCCATCCACAAAGGAAGAATTGATGATTTCATGAGTAAATATGCATCACCTATATTAAATTGCCCATCTTTCAATGAAATGGGATGAGGAGAAAGGCAGAAAATTTGGAATTCCAAAGTTTTAAAAATTATTATTAAAAATTGTTTTTACTTGTTACTATGGAAAAATAAAATACTAAACATTTTTTTAAAAGAATGCTGTCTATTGTACTGAATATCCTGGAGAGTTTGTCTAATCATATGTATATTTAAGAAAGATAATAGAGATGGACAATGAATTGGAACCAGAACTTAAAGGAGGGCACATAAGGCTAGGTTCCTATGAAAAAATTGCAAAGCAATTTACTGATTCTTAAGTTTCTTATAAGTTCAATTTAATAAAAAAATTAATTTATCTATAAATTGTAGAAAGGGAGAATTAGTTATGGGATGGATTCCTATAAATATGTTTTTGTTTTTATAAAATAAGAAAGTGAAAAATAGAAAGGAAGGGGACATTTGTAAAAATATTTCAATATCTTACCTTCATCAGGAATTGCTGTAGGTGCCTAAAAAGAAAAAAGAAAGCATTAAACATTCAGTTGTTCAAAGATTTCCAAAATTGAAATTTCTTTTTCTGGAAGCCAAATGGAGCTCTCCAAATTATAAAACATAAAAACACATTTGCAACATTGTCACGATAAAGCTTATACTAACTACAAGTGAGAGAGCAAAAACTACCACCAACAATACATTTATAGACACCTGTGAACAATGTTGCGTTTATTAAAAACTCTTCAATAATTACTATTCAACATTTGAAAATCTGAAAAAGAATTATCATCAGTAGAATAACAAGGCAAGTTTAACCTTGGAGTACAAAATGAAGCCTGGGAGAGACTAATGAACTTTTGTCACAACAGCTCATAATCAATAAGCATTTTTCAACAACCCAAAAGGCAGTCCTAGACATGGATTTAAACCACATGGTCAATATAGAAACCAAAATGGTTATATACTTGGTAGCCAAACATGGAGAGGCTCTATGTTAAAAACAAGTTAAAACAAGGCCTGGAACTGTCTGTGGATCAGATCACAAAATTCAGACTTGTATTGAAGAAAGTAAGGAAAAACCATCCGACCACGAAAGTAGGACTTAAATCACATCCCTCAGGAATAGGAAGTGAAGGTGATGAATCAATTTAAGGGATCATATCAGATAGAATAGCTAATGATTTATGAACCAAGGTTCATAATATTGTAGGAGGCAGCAACAAACGCATTCGAAAGAAAAAGAGCAAGAAAACAAAATAGCTATTCAATAAAGAAGAAAAGTGAAAGGTAAAGGAGAAAGAAAAAGACATATACAGCTGCATGCATGGCAGGAAAGAGAAGTGAAAACATTTTATTAACATGTAAAGGTGCAATAATACAAATCTAAAATTAACCATCCTCCACAGAACTGACTTCACAGGTTAATGAAACAAAAAACCTTAGACTTCATCCTTACCTCATCTTAAAAAAAATAAGATATTAATCTAGACAGATAATGTAAGCCATCTATTGTAAGGTCACATACCTGTAAGGTGTTATGGATAAAGGAAAAAAAAAAACTAATATACATGTTGACAAATCTACCAAGATAGTTTTCTTTGCTTTTTTTCTCAATTTTAAATATTCTGTTATCCAATATCACAAAGCAGTTTGGAAAATTTCACAAGGTCATTTTTGTAATATTTCTGAAAATTACACTTTCAAATTGCTTCACATTCTTAAGAGAAATGAGAAATAAAAACCCAAACCTACTAAAAGATAAGCATATTGACATATTATACACAGAACTGTAAACTGGCCTATCCATTCTGGATAATAATTTGGAATTGTGCTAAGAAAGTATCAAAATCGATTATATCCTTGGACCCAGAGTTCTATTACCATAAGGAGACCACAAATAGAAAAAAAAAGATCCTTATCAAAATATTCATAACCATAGTTTTTGTTGTAGTGAGAAGTCAGGACACTTAATGGATGCCACTGATTAGGTAAACAAACTGTGATACATAAATATCATGGAATTGTTAGAATGTCATAAGAAGTGATCCATATAAAAAATTCAGGGAAATTTACTCATGTGAACTAATACAAAATGAGCACAGCAGAATTATGAAAGAAAAATATAAGGTAACTCTAACAACTTAAATAGAAAGAAATGCTTCTTCAGGGAAAAAGGAAAATTAAAAAGAAATAGAATTTTTTATATTTACCAAGTTCATATTCAAAGAAGAAATGAAAAAAATGCATCTCCTCCCCTATTTGCAGAAATGGGGAACAATAAGTGTAGAGCATTGCATATTTTGCCAATTAAGGCTGATATGTTAGTTCTGCTAAAGTATTCTTCCCCGCCCTAGTTCTTTTTTCCCCTCTTTCGATTCAAAACATATTCATCTATAAATAACATTTTGTACATTGTCTCATCCATGAGAAAATGAATCCCCAGTGGATTGGGGAACCAAGTTTTTGGTTTTCTTTGTATCCTTTGCACTTAGCACATAGTACCTGGTTAATTAACATTATTTAACTGATTACTAAATGTTTGTTTAGAATAATAATGATGATTGGTCATAGTGGTAATGATGATGATGATGATGATGACAAGGGATAGATCCCTAGTGGAAGAGGATGATAAAAATGAAACTACTATGAAAATAAATTATATTAAAATATATTATTTGTATACTATCTATATATTTGTATTATTATGAAATAAGTAAATAGAAACACATATTTTAATAATATATGAAACTCATATAAAACATGTGGTTTAAAAAGTGCTTTCTGACAACATTCCTGTAAATCAAATAATATATTAGAAGAAACATTAACATAATATTTCCAGCAACATTAAAAAAGATTATTAGAAAAATATCTAGTTTTGTAAATAAGTATATACTTATAAAAATTATCCATCCATTCTGTTATGGATCATGTGAAATCTGCATTAGCAATGAACTATCAAAAAAGGGCAATTATGTTTATACTTTTTCCCCTTTTAATTAAGGCATAGGATAAAACATGCAGTAAACTTACTTTAGTGTCTCAAGGGGCATCTGTAAATTGTAATTGCCTTCCTGTTCTTGAAGCTTAGAGAATTCTACCAAGCAGGGGGGTGTTGTCTCTTGTCATCACTGACCTGAAAAATAGCAGCCAGTTAGTAGGAGTTTCCTCACTATTTTAAAGCAATATTTAAAGAAAATATATAAAATTTAGAGAAAAAAATTTAGGTTGTTCCAAAAATAATGTTAGTGTAAGAACTACCACCAATCCCGTTCTACAGTATGTTTTAGTACAGAAAGATAGTGGGTAACGTGTACTTACTACTTGCGTTAGGAATCAAAATTCTTTTAAAATAAGCTTGTCAGACTTTTGGGCTTCAGTTTCCATTTAGTCAAAGGACTGTTTCATACCCAACAACTTATTCTGTCATAGCCTGAAAGGCATTCCTTCAGTTTCCCATTCTTTGCTACGACAAAAATAACTGATATAAGTATTTTGGTACATATAAGCCCTTTTCTTTTTCTCTTTGATCTCTATACAGACCTAATAGTGATATTTCTGGGTCAAATGATAAATACACTTTTACACACAGGTGGGCACAGCCCCAAGTTGTTCTTCCAAATGGCAAGAAGAGTTCAAAATGATAATGAAAAACCCATTTTCACATATCCTCTCCAGCGTTTGTCATTTTCCTTTTCTGTCTTCTCTGTCAATCTGATGTGAAGCAAAATGACTCCACTTTGTATCTGCTGTAGGCATCATCTCACTATCTGACAACTCAGTGAAATGTATGCTAAACATGGCACTTTCTAGGACTCTTTGGTTTCCTTGATGTGGCAATTAATTTACATTGATTAAACTTTTTGATAAAATTACTATGTATGCTACTTTTTTTATTATTTTCTTCCTTTCCACATGTGAATAGCAATTATCTCTTTAAAGAATTCAGAATCAAGTTGCTTTAATTTATGATAAACCCTTTTATCATTCTTCCTTCTTACCAAGAAGATCTTCATCTGAGCAAGTTGATGCTCTGACTATACTTGCATAACTGGAACAATTCCAACTTCAATAAAAATTCTTTCCTGATTTAATAAGACAGAACCAAGTTTAGGGTTTTCAGTGTTCCTTGGTGGGGGTTGTGCCCAGCATGTGCCAATTATTTTAATAAGGAGAGTGCTCCTTCTATAAAGGCATGAGGCTTCCATGGAATTTGTGGCCTCTGCTATTCTTTATTCCTACATCATGCTTAAATGATGCCTATGAGGCAAGCGTGGGGGACTGGAAGGATGGGAGTACTATTGACAGTAATGTAATAATCTATATTACAGAAGACCTGTAGGAAGATAAGTACACTGATGCATGCTTGTTAGAGCCACAAATCGGTTCAATTCATTTGTAAAATAATTTGGAGTCATGCCAAAAAAAAAAAAAAAGATACATACTCCTTAATTCAAAACTACCACTTCTAGGTATATGTCTGAAAGAGGTCAAGGTAGCAATAAGATATTCATAAATACCAAAATAGTAACATTTTCCTCTTTTTCTC
The DNA here is from genome assembly GCF_048593235.1 of Sminthopsis crassicaudata. Classification (NCBI taxonomy): domain Eukaryota; kingdom Metazoa; phylum Chordata; class Mammalia; order Dasyuromorphia; family Dasyuridae; genus Sminthopsis; species Sminthopsis crassicaudata. The sequence goes on along the minus strand of NC_133623.1, from coordinate 49,018,151 downwards.
ATAGTCAATAAGGATTGATTAAGCATCTATTATGTGACTAGCATAAATACCATACTAAATACTAGACATACAAGGGATATAATGTCCCCTCAAGGAGCTCACAATCTATTGGCAAGAAGAGAAATAACAAACAAACAAACATACATTTAAACTTTGTTCAGGAGAAATAGGAAATAATTAATGGAGCAAGCTTCTAAGAATAAGAGATGGGGGGGAAGCCTTCCAATGGAAGCTGTGATTTTAGTTGGAACTTGAAAAAGGCAGGGGAAGGAGAGCATCCTAGGCAGCAGGACAGCCAGAAAGATTATCTGGTGTCAATATGTCTTATTTGTGGAACAGCAAAGAGGTCAATAACACTGGATCAGAGTCAGTTGGGATGGAAGGTGTGATGTGTAAGAAGATAAGGGGGGATAGGTCATCAAGGGCTCAGAATGCCAGAGGATTTGTATTTGGCCCCAGAGGTAACAGGAAGGCAGTCTGAGAGGAAGAGGGATGAGTTCAGACCTGCATTAAGGACAATCACTTTGAAATCTGGAGGATAAAATAGAATAATAAGAGACCTGAAGCAGGTAGATCTACCAGGAGACACTTAAATAGCAAAGGTGTGAGGTGATAGGGTCGTGCATCAGATGGTGGCAGTGCCAAGTTTGAGAGAGGCTGAACATGTGAAATCGATAGGCCTTGGCAAAGATGCGTTAGAGGAGGGAAAGGGAGAGATGAGAAGGTGAGGATGATGCCTTTGTGGCAAGCCTGGGGGACTAGGAGAATGGGAGTACCAGTGAAGATAATCGGGAAGGGGAATGTTTAGGGAGAAAGATAAAATTTCACTTGGAGATATTTTGAATGAAAACGGCTGAGTTATAATATTTGCTTAGCATATGATCCATGATAAGTAGCTTGCTTTCTCTGTGACTCAATTTACTCATCTGAGAAATAAAGTAATAATTTATTCTCCCATCTAGTTTCCCAGGATGTATAAATGTGTTTGATACTTTTTAACTATTCTGGAATCTTGTAATAGAATTAACAAATTAATGATAATATTACAATCATTACTCTGATAAATAAGTTGACTAAATTATATGTAGGATATGAATTCTTTATATTTACCTGGTTCATATTCAAAGAAGAGATGAAGAAATGTGTCTCCTCCCTTTTCTGCAGAAATGGGGAACAATAAATGTAAAATAGTTTATATTTTATCAATTAAGGCTGGTATGTTAGTTTTGCTAATCTATTCTTCCCTGCCCTCTTTCTTTTTATCTCTTTTGTCAATACAAAAAATATTCATATACAAATAACATTTCCTACATTGTCTCCTCCATAAGAAAATGAATCCCTGGAGGGTTGGGACCAAGTTTTTGGTTTTCTTTGTATCCTTTGGACTTAGCACATAGTACCTGGTTAATTAACATTAATCAATTGATTAATAAATGCTTGTTGAGAATAATAATGATGATAAATGGTAGTGGTAAAGATGATGATGATGACAAGGGATAGATCCCTAGGTAGAAGAAAGTACAACAGTTTCTGTACTTGAGGCAAAGCAGGACACTTTTATGAAAGACTGTGGTTCCCAAAGAAAGGAGTCAGGCAACTGGGTTGAACTAAAACACCATGCCCAGAAGGCAAAAGGAGGGCCTCAGAACTCAGGAGTCTGGGAAATGCATGCTGGGCTTTTCTGTGCAGAGGTAGGGAAGGCAGGGACTCTCCTGGAGCTTCTGGCCTTCCTCTTGGTTGTCAAGGAGCCTTAGAATTAAAGCCCCCCATAGTAAGTTATCAATGGAATAATAATAGAATCTTTTCCTGTTGATTTGGAGAAGATCTAAATCTACAAATTCTTTTGAGACAATCTGTGATACCAGCCCAAGATTTCAATATACTTTGGGGATTCAAATTTCTTCTCCCCAACATTTGGTGTCCTGTGTAAAGATAGTCCTAAAACTCCAATATATATGGGGTTCAGTGTTTCTACACTCCCATACCCCATTTTCATGACAAAAATTAATTTATACATTTCATCCTCTATCAATTAACGTACAAGGTCTTGATGAAATAATAGAAATAAACCAGAATAACAGAATAAAAGTAGGTCTATAATAAGGAAAATAATGACAGAAAAGTATGAATGGAATAGTACCTTCAAAGTTCAAATTATTATAAAGCTTTAAAGGTCAAAATGATTTCATGATGGTGAAAAAGTAATAAATAATAGACAGAATTTATATTGCATTTTAAGGTTTGTAAAGCTATTTTTATCAATATTTATGCATCAAAAAGCAATCAATATCATCTTCCTTTTACAGATGAGGAAATTTAAGGAAGGTAGAGCTTAAGTAACTTATCTAGAGGCACAAAATCAACAAGTATGTGAGACAAGATTTTTAACTTGTTTTCCTAACTGTAAGTCTACAGTATGCTCATTTCTTTTTGTTGTTTTTTTTTCTCCCATGGTTTTTCCTTTTTGTTCTGATTTTTCTCTCCCAACATGATTCTTTAAGCGATTTGTGTTAAAAATAAATTTTTAAGTTTTACCTAAAAATAAAATAACAGTAAGCTGTTTAGCTGATGAAATTCACTGTTAATTCAATTTCTATTAATTATCTTTTTTGTTCTGAAGTATCTTTACATTATTTCTGAATTTATTCTTGGATTATCTTGCTAGAAATTAGTATATAGCTATATCTCTTTAAGTTGGAAATCACAAAATATGGGTACATCACTGAAAGTTTAAAATAGTTAGAGTCTCAAATTAAAACAAATTGGAATTATTTAACTATACATGTACATGTGCATTATTCATGTACACTGTAACATTTAAAATAAAATGTTTTAATTTTAGTATCTTTCTATTGTCCTCCATCTCAACAGATTTTGGCTTTTACTAAAGTTAATACATTCTTCAAATATCAGATGTTTGCATACTATATATAATGAGAGGTAGAATGTGTGCATTTCCAAGTTGCATAAATTAATATAAGGACAAAAAAGCTTCCTTTCAAACTTTGTGAAAGCAGATGATATTTACCTGACCATAGATGAAGTCCATGGAATCTGTAGGAGAACAAATCATCTCCCACACATTTTCCACCTCATTCTTCACCACCCCCAGGATAGGGCGAATAACCTGTTGAAGCCCAACCTACTCCGAGATGCATTGCTTCAGCTGTCACAAAAGGTTCTGTGTGGTCTACCGTGAGTTCATAGTACCATTTCCTCTACTGAGCTGACCCTTCACTGATGCCAAAGAAAATATTGGGCTGCATGCTTTCAAGAGAAAAAAAAATACCAGTTGAAAAAAAAGATAGAATTTCGCATGACAGAATGCTGGGATAACGGAATATAGGTTTAGACCTATTTAATATAAGGAAAATATTTTAGGAAGAATTAGTCTGATACACTGATTAGATTTGAAGGTGGGGGAGAAGAGGATTGAACAAGTAAAGGGAGAGAAATAAGGAAGTTCTAGATCATTTTTTGGCTTGAGTTAAATTTCTTTTCTTTTGTTTAGGATATTGATACTGGTAATATTAAATGAAGATTCAGATGACTCAGTTGCAGACCAATTCAGTGTTGAGCTTGAAGTTGAATCTAATGATTCAGAAGATTGTAGTCACATTGGAGAAGAATAAGAACTCTCAGATGAAGATGATGAGGTAGATTTTTTTAATCTACCTGCTTAAGGAATTGGTTAAATGTTTTCTATGTTGAGTGCTTTTATACCACAATTTGACCTTTTAATTCGAACTTAAATGTAATGTCATTTAAAATCCCTTAAATTTCTTCTGTTTATCTCTCTTACCCTCATGAGTAGAAGAAAACCTCACGTTGATTGTATTTGAAAGCATACAGTCTGTTTCCCTTGGAACTGAGAAGTAGATAACACAAGCATTGTCATGCCCATTTTATAGGTAAAGTTTAAAAAGGTGAAATTGCTTGCCGTCTCCTCACAGATTCAAGTAGCAGAGCTGGTCAGGACTCCCTGCTCTGCTCCCATGCCACTTTTCTGTTTGGTTGAGGGTCAGTTCTTCATAGTCAGAACACAACTTGTATTAAATCTAAAAAACTTGTCTGGATAAAAATGAAGTAATGAATTGGTATCAATGGACCTTATTTTAGATATGCCAGATACAGCAGGCAGATGAAAGTGACACCGACTCATCTGATGGAGAACCTAAAATACCCTTTAGCCCTAAGTATAAACTTTTCATTTTCTGTGATAGTCCCCCCAAAATTGGAGATGAGGTATGAATTTAGAGTTAGAATTAGAAAAAAATGTTTCTACTCTTTTTTAAGAGGTAAGAAATTTGTATAATGTGCTTAAATTTTAACATTACAATACATATTAATGACTTAAAGCTGTCTTTTCTTGCTATATATGTGTTGGTTTATTGGAGCACAGTTACAATTTTTTCTTAAATGTTCATTTTTATATTATGTACTTATAAGATTGCATCTTCATTCATTAACTGATGTGGAGAAAGATTGTGTTCGTTAAGCTATATGATTCTAACTTCTTGGTTGATATTGCCAGTTAGTTTTCACTTATAAGAATACATTAGTAGGAAAGTAGATTTTGTCATGCTAAATATGAGAAGAGATGATGTACACTGTAGAGAGTTCTGTGCTTCCTTGGGTAACTAGATCACTCTGGGGAGGACAAGGCTGTGTAGGAGGATGACTCAAGATTCACTCAGAATCCTTGTGCCAGGAAGCTTCTAAAGCAGGTAGACCTCCATGGTGAACTTAGGGAAGGGCGTGGGCAAGCAAGTTGAGGAGACTTCAATGAATTTGTGATGTGTATTCCTGTTAAAAAGCATGTCCAAGTCATTGAGATCACAGATCTATTTGGAAATGATAAAAACCCAATCATAATGTATGACTTGGGAAGATTTATTTTAATTTCATTGTAATGTTGGAAAACAAAAAAAATTGAAAGTTCAGCTGACTTCTTAATATTGATATATTGAGGTCAAGTTGATTGAAAAGTTTCAGATAACGTCCTGTATATAAATATTTTGAAGTCCCTAATCTATTTTGAAGTACATGATCTAGGAAGGACATAATCAGTATTTTTATCTCATCCTGCTCACAGAAACTTGTATATTACATACTTTTATAATTTTAAAACAACTTAGTGAAAATAATTTTATAACTTTTTGATTTCATTTTAATATTGCAAGAAAGCCTTGTAGACTCTAGGCAAGCTTAGTTGTGTGTAGATGATGTGTTTTAAAGTAAGTAATCAGTTTGGGTTTTTGGTGGTCCTTTTATGTCAAACTGAAAATGGGTCACTGAGCTGTACATCAGGATTTCTGTGGGCTACACATTGACTTAGTTAATGGTATCTGCTTCACTGCATTTCTTTATTTTGTAACGTTTCCCAGTTACTTTTTAATCTGGTCTAGGGAGTACTTGGGAGTGTGGTGTGTCCCCGAGATATGGATTTGACATCTCTCGTCTAATCTCTGAACTCTGTTGGTCAGAGAATTTTGCTTTTAGATTATCCATTTGTTCGCATCATCCTTTCCTAATTCCCTGCCTCTCTTCAGACTGAACCATATTGGTTTGTCAGGGAATCGAGGTTCAGGTTTTTCTTATTCTTTTAATTTCCGTTGTTGTTTTATGTATGGTTCTATGTATCTTTACATCATTTCATGTAGTTCTTCCCAAGTTATTCACAAAGTTAACTATTTCTTATAGGGCAATACTATCATGCTACATTTATATACTACAATTTGATGACTAAGCAGTCTCTTCTTGGCCACTACACAAAGTGCTGAATAGGAATAGATGTATTGAGCACTTGGCTTTTCTACCAGTGTGTCACACTTTTTTTCTCTCATGGTGTCAGTGCTCCAGCTAAACTGGGTTACTTGCTGTCTTGTATCTCTTTGCTTTTGTTCGGGCCCTTTTCTGCTCCTAGTGTGTCCATCTGGCTAACTGGTAAGGTGAATAATAGAGTGGTGGGCCTGGAGTTAGGGGGATCCGAGTTCACTTCCAGTCTCGGACAATCGCTAGTTGTGTGACCCTGGGCAAGTCACATATTCTCTGCCTGACTCAGCCACTATAGAATGGGCGCTAATAATAGCACCTACCTTGCAGGGTTATTGTGAGGATCAAGTGAGGTAATATTTACAAAGTATACTTAGCCTTTTACCCAAACTTTTTTTTCTAGTCTTGTTTCTTGTAAGCAGAGGCCTTCACTAAAGTCTTAATCTAATACCTTGTTATAACATTATACAATGATCCTGACTTCTCAAAAGTTATTCCACTGAGACTTGGGCTCTAGCAGATTCTTACCAAGCCGAGAAGTCTAGGCCCAAGTGAAGGACTGTCAGTGTGTGTTCTCTCAGGACCAAGCTAAGCCAATTTAGAGAAGTTTGTCACCAGAAGCGATAAATTTGGGAGACTACTAGTAACTCATTAAACCTTGAGGTAAGGGAGAGTTATATTTATGTTTATATTGTACGACGTGTGGGGTACTGAGACCCTAACCCAAAATTCAATTGCCTCTGAAGAATTAAAAATAGGTATCCTACAGAAGACAATGGACAGGTGCAAAATGATTATGAAAGTACATGAAGGCTGCTAGGTGCAATCAGTGACTCACTTCAAGATTAGGTGTAAAAGATAACATAAGGAATTTTATGATACGGAGAAAAAAGTGCTAGTTACATAGAAAGAACAAGTGATAAACAAATGAATAGTGACTGTTGTTTTTTTTTTAACCATGTAAAGTCAAAATAAAGAAAGTCTCCAGCACATCTAGGTAGACATCCATGGTAAATGTATGGAAATATATAGACAAGAGTTTTATAGAGTAAATAAACATGAAGTGGTTGTAATCTGCATCACTGGCAGAACTCTAGAATTAAGATCACAAATCCATTTCAGTCTTGGAATAAGGTAAATACTTTATGAATGACATTCATGTAAATTCATGTAAAATAATATCTTAATGCTGCTCAATCAAAAAGTTAAAAGATTCAACTTCTAAAAGAGACTTAGTAAGTCTATATATCATTAGAAAAAACTGACGAGAAACTTTAAAAGTAGCCTAGTAGAAATTAGATATACATCAACTTCTCACACTGTAAAACAAGTTAAGTTCAAATTGTGGTCATGATTTAGACATAAAGGGTGATAGTCTAAGTAAATCGTTTGATAATGGAAAATTACTTTTCAGATATAAGGATATGGAGTTTATGACCAAAACCCAGAAATAAAGGCAAAGTGAAATGGATAATTTGAGGTAAAATGGAAAATTTAAACTTTTTGTACAAATAATACCAATGCATCTAAAATTACAAGAAAAAATAATCTCATCTTAAAGAATGACTGGGGGAAACAGCACATTATAGAAACAATTAATAATTTCACCCAAGATAATGACAATGATGAGACATCAAACCAAAATCTGTGGGATGTAGCTAAAGTAGTAATAAGGGGAAATTGTATATCTTTAGAGGCTTATTTGAAGAAAATAGAGAAAGAGAAGATTAACGAATTGGGCCTGCAACTTAAAAAGCTAGAAAAAGACCAAATTAAAAACCCTCAACCAAAAATTAAACTTGAAATACAAAAATTAAAAAGAGAAATCAATAATATTGAAAGTAAAAAAACTATTGTATTAATAAATAAAACCAAGAGTTATTTTTATGAAAAGGTCAATAAAATAGATAAACCTTTGGTAAATCTGATCAGAAAAAAGAAAGAGGAAAATCAAATTGTTAGTCTTACAAATAAAAAGGGGGATCTTTCCACCAATGAAGAGGAAATTAGAGAAATAATAAGGAGTTACTTTGCCCAACTTTATACCAATAAATTTGATAACTTAAGTGAAATGGATGACTTCCTCCAAAAATATAGGCTTCCTAGATTAACAGAGGAGGAGATAAATTGCTTAAATAGTCCCATTTCAGAAAAAGAAATAGAACAAGCTATTAATCAACTACCCAGGAAAAAATCTCCAGGACCAGATGGATTTACAGGTGAATTCTACCAAACATTTAAAGAACAACTAACTCCAATGCTATATAAACTATTTGAAAAAATAGGGGATGAAGGAGTCCTACCAAACTCCTTTTATGACACAGACATGGTACTGATACTAAACCAGGTCGATCGAAGACTGAGAAAATTATAGAGCAATTTCCTTGATGAATATTGATGCTAAAATCTTAAATAAGATATTAGCAAAAAGACTTCAGAAAATCATCTCCAGGATATTACACTATGATCAAGTAGGATTTATACCAGGAATGCAGGGCTGGTTCAATATTAGGAAAACTATTAGTATAATTGACCATATTAATAATCAAATTAATAAAAACCATATGATCATCTCAATAGATGCAGAAAAAGCATTTGACAAAATCCAACATCCATTCCTACTAAAAACTCTTGAGAGTATAGGAATAAATGGACTATTCCTTAGAATAATCAGGAGCATATATTTAAGACCTTCAGTAAGCATAATATGCAATAGAAATAAACTGCAACCTTTCCCAGTGAGATCAGGAGTGAAACAAGGTTGCCCACTATCACCATTACTATTCAATATAGTACTAGAAACGCTAGCCTCGGCAATAAGAGCCGAGAAAGAGATTCAAGGAATTAGAGTAGGAAATGAGGAAATCAAACTATCACTCTTTGCAGATGACATGATGGTATACTTAGAGAACCCCAAACACTCTGCTAAAAAGCTATTAGAAATAATTCAGAATTTTAGCAAAGTGGCAGGATACAAAATAAGTCCTCATAAATCCTCAGCATTTTTATATATCACCAACAAAATGCAACAGCAAGAGATACAAAGACAAATTCCATTCCAAACAAATGTTGAGAGTATAAAGTATTTGGGAATCCATCTACCAAAGAATAGTCAGGAATTATATGAGAAAAATTGCAAAACACTTGCCGCAAAAATAAAGTCAGATTTAAATAATTGGAAAGATATTTAGTGCTCTTGGATAGGCAGAGCGAATATAATAAAGATGACAATACTTTAGTGCTATACCAATCAGACTCCCAAGAAACTATTTTAATGACCTAGAAAAAATAACAACAAAATTCATATGGAAGAATAAAAGGTCGAGAATTGCAAGGGAACTAATGAAAAAAATGTCAGAGGAAGGTGGCCCAAGTGTACCTGATCTAAAGCTATATTATATAGCAGCAGTCACCAAAACCATTTGGTATTGGCTAAGAAATAGAACGGTAGATCAGTGGAACAGATTAGATACAAAGGACAAAAAAGGGTACATCTATAGCAATCTAATCTTTGACAAACCCAAAGATACCAACATTAGGGACAAAAATTCATTAATTGGAAAAAACTGTTGGGAAAACTGGAAATTAGTATGGCACAAATTAGATATGGATCCACACTTAACACCATATATCAAGATAATATCAAAATGGGTCCATGATTTAGGCATAAAGAATGAGATCATAAATAGATTAGAGGAACCGAGAATAGTATACCTCTCAGACTTGTGGAGGAGGAAGGAATTTATGACCAGAGGAGAACTAGAGATCATTATTGATCACAAAATAGAAGATTTTGATTACATCAAACTAAAAAGTTTCTGTACAAACAATACTAATGCAAACAAGATTAGAAGGGAAGTAACAAATTGGGAAAATATTTTTAAAAGTAAAGGTTCTGACAAAGGTCTCATTTCCAAAACATATAGAGAACTGACCCTAATTTATAGGAAACCAAACCATTCTCCAATTGATAAATGGTCAAAGGATATGAACAGACAATTTTCAGATGATGAAATTAAAGCTATTTCCACTCAGATGAAAGAGTGTTCCAAATCACTACTGGTCAGAGAAATGCAAATTAAGACAACTCTGAGATATCATTAGACACCTGTCAGATTGGCTAAGATGACAGGAACAAATAACGATGAATGTTGGAGGGGCTGTGGGACAACTGGGACACTGATGCATTGTTGGTGGAGTTGTGAAAGAATCCAACCATTCTGGAGAGCAATCTGGAATTATGCCCAAAAAGTTATCAAAATGTGCATACCCTTTGACCCAGCCATACTACTACTGGGCTTATATCCCAAGAAAATACTAAAGAAGGGAAAGGGACCTGTATGTACCAAAATGTTTCTGGCAGCCCTTTTCATAGTGGCTAGAAGCTGGAAAATGAATGGATGTCCATCAGTTGGAGAATGGTTGGGTAAATTATGGTATATGAATGTTATGGAATATTATTGTTCTGTAAGAAATGACCAATAGGAGGAATACAGAGAGGCTTGGAGAGACTTACATCAACTGATGCTGAGTGAAACGAGCAGAACCAGAAGATCATTATACACTTCAACAATGATACTGTATGAGGATGTATTCTGATGGAAGTTGATATCTTCAACATAGAGAAGAGGTAATCCAATTCCAATTGATCAATGATGGACAGAATCAGCTACATCCAGAAAAGGAACACTGGGAAATGAGTGTAAACTGTTAATTTTATCTTCTGAATCCAATTTTTCTTGTGCAACAAGAGAAGTGTACGGATCTGCACACACATATTGTATCTAGGAAATTCTTCAACATGTTTAACATGTATATGACTACCTGCCATCTAGGGGCGGGGGTGGAGGGAGGGATGGAAAAAGTTGTAACAGAAGTGAGTGCAAGGAACAATGGTGTAAAAATTACCCATGATTTTGTTCTGTCAATAAAATGCTATAATAAAATAAAAAAAAGCTCACCTTCAATGGCATGGAAAAGTAGAAATTCACATTAATTATCTATTTTAAATAAGCAAGACTGACACCCCCTAATATTAACACATTGAAATCAAATATATGGCAAATGGTTTAACAACAATATAAATCTAATAAATATTTAATTGGGGGTGGGGGGAGATTCTATAAGAATTTGCTTTCATGTCTGCAACTTGCAATTTAAGTTTACATTAAAACTCAAAGACACTTACGCAAGGCCTTGTAAGAGACCAAAATAATATATTCATTTAGTCATATCTGAATTACTTTCAACTTGGTAGAAAAAAAAAAAACACTTTCCAACTCCCAGACCAAAATAATATATTCATTCAGAAATATCTGAATTACTTTCAACTTAGTAGGGAAAAAAAAACACTTTCCAACTCAAAACTGAACTTTAAGGGAGGTCTGGGATATGCTAGTATTCAGTCAAAAGGTCAATGCTAAATAGCACTGGAGGCATTAAAAAGATCTGCTTACTGTGGTCCTTCCTGGTGCAAAGGAATGGAAAAAGAAAGAATTACAATGGACTCCACAAAAGATTGTGTTTACATACACAACAGCAAAGGAGCTTGAGGTAGAAAATAAACTAACAGGTTTTTATCAGCAGATATTTTCTATATTTTTGGAACTCAGACCAGATAAAACTTCAAAGAATCAGAAATCTGAAAAGTATCTTATTTGCAACTCAAAAACAATCATTTTCCCCAACAATATTAAACTTCAATAATATTTATTAAATCATTTACACAAATTGTTCAAAAATCCTGACACTCCCAAACTCCAGAAGAGGACTATTTAACAAATAAAAATAGTCAGTCTTCAAACTCGTAATTCTTAATGAGGCACACAGTAAATGAGCTATAGTTTCCCCAAACCCAATATAAGTGTTTATGACTTACTCTCAAATTATCTGACTTAGAAAATAAATCTTAAGAATCGATTGATTGAGTGATTTATCCTGAGTCAAATTACTTTCAAGTGTCCAATGTGTTATCTGAACCTAGATCTGTCCAGAGTAGTATTCTATCCACTATACCCTGCTGTTTCTATAAGTAATAAAAATGAATACTAATAAAAATAATGCAAAAATGGGAAAACCTAGTAACCACATTTTTTTCTTCATGGAAAACAATAAAGAAATTCTTTCCAAAAAGCAAAGTGAACTAGAGATAACTAAAATACTCATTTTCTCGGAAAAAAAAGCACAAAAATATAATTTTAAATAAATTTCACAGCCATGTGTGAACATTCTTAAGAATGTTTCATGTACAGGTTTCTACAGTTCCAGTTTTACTACAACACGTTTAGAGAAAATAAGTTAACACAATCATTTGAATTGGCTGCCTGCACACTAGACAAGGCTCATTTCTCCTTTTTGATTTCTTAGCACATGTAAAACATGCCATAAGATGTCCTGTCCTTCCATGGACAATGCAACCATTCTGAGGTTGGTTCTGACAGATGACACAGGGCTCTACTGTGCTAGAGGGAAGAAAAGATCCCATAATTTTTCTTTGCTTTGTGCTTCTTTTCTCTCAAATTCTCCAGCATCTTCCTGACTACTACACATGATACTTTTAGATGTTGATGCCTGGGAATAATCCTCATTCTCTTGGGAGTCTGATGTCTGTAGTATCTTTTCATCACTTTCCTCAACACATGAGTCATTGATTTTATTGTTATTATAATCTGGAACATCAAAGCCCCCTTTTTCCCCTTGTGTGGTATTTTCTAGTGTGCCTTTATCCAAAATCTCACCTTTCTCCTCTGGAAGCCAATTTTCTCACAAAGTCCAACATCTGTGGCAATGGGGTGGAAGTGGAGGATTTATTTTGTCACAGGAAGGACACTTCCAATAATTCTGCAATGAAAGAAGAAGTATAATCAATCTCAATGGTTCTTGAACATCTATGAATAACAATGCTAGTTATAACAATGTACTCTGTTTATTAAATGTTTGTTTTGCCATAGAAAGAAGATTTTGCACCCTCACTTTTTGTTGTTGTTCGTTTTCTTTTTGTTTTCTGACTCACTTTCTTTCTATTTTGATCTCATTTTTCTTGTGCAGGAAGAGAATTGTGCAAATACATTAGCACATAATGGATTGGACATATATTTTGACATGTTTAACATGTACTGGATCGCTTGCCATCTGGGTGGGGAAAAGGAGGGGAAAGTCTGGCAAGGGAAACTCTGCAGGAGTCAATGTTGAGAGATTATCCATGGATATGTTTTGAGGGTAAAAACCTTTTTTTAAAAAAAGATTTTGTAGATTATTTTGCAATATCTCAAGTCCTACCCTACCTTTATCTCTTAGCAACTAACTTCTGAAATTAAAATTGTGGTTAAATAGTTTTGCCTTTTAGAGATTCTATAGTAAGACATTTTAAATTCTGTTAGTTGTAGATCTTTTTTTCATAGGAATTCATCTCTATTTCTGGCAAGATCTCCTAATATCCATCAGCTACCATGTCTTTTTATTGTGAAGTATTCAGATGAATATCTTAGCAGCCATTTCCTCCTTCTTCTCCCTTCCTTTTTTGGTAAAACAGAGATGGAAGCAATTTATAAGAAACTGGTCAAATTCTATTCATAGATAGTTCCTCACCTTACAAATGGTTTGTGTTAATGGTTACAAACCAATTTTTTGAAAAGAATCAATGTTCTCATAGAAATACTGCTAGGAACGGAAACTAGGTTTGCAGGCCCAATTCAGAGAAGTATTCTTTATCTAGAATAATTTTAGTATTACTAGGTACCAAACAATGTAAAGATAGAAAAGGCTGAGAGGGTGGCTAGAATTATGTATAGAAATCATCTAATGGACAGCCTAGTTCCATTGCACTGTGGAGGGGAGCCTGAGGTAAAGCTTGTCTTTGACATCTTCTTCATGATAACTGAGCGTTTTTCTCTCATCTCTTGGTAAATCTTCCTGGTGTCCTAATGTGATCCATCTTGGAGTTTCACTCATATGTGCCTTCTACTGTTCTTCATGTTCCCAAATTAACTATGATATTTTCACTTGAAGCAAAAATTTTAATCCAACTGTCAAGATGTGTTAGGAAGAAAGCCTGAATTAAAGCAATGTAATGATTCTGAGCCCTGGAAACCTCCTAGAGTCATCCCTGCATTTCTTTCTTTTTTTTCAAAGGCTTGCAAATCGAATGAATCCTTAGTTATTTCAGGGACAAAGTAAAGAAGAAACATTCAGAAAGTGAACATTTGCAAAGGTCTCATTTCCAAAATATATAGAGAACTGACCCTAATTTATAAGAAATCAAACCATTCTCCAATTGATAAATGGTCAAAGGATATGAACAGACGTTCAAAACCCTTGATAATCTCAAAATCTTCTCCCAGTAGATTACATATTTGAGGACAGTAACTGATCTTCACATTATATTACCTCTCTCCCCCACAAAAACCTAGCACAAGACTTGTACATACTTGGTGTTTATTCATACATGGTGTAGACTTCAAAACATAAACAGTTTAATAGATGAGATTTCAGGGTGAATTTGGAGAGGTAAAAGGATGATCCAATTTACGAAATTCTATCACTTACCAGCAGAGAGCTTGCCCAGCCAATTCAAATAACTGGTCACGTTATTTTATTCTACTATTCATGTTCATCTAGATGGAGACTATTCATAAAAAACCCGTCCTGAAGTGCTCGATTTTGAGATAATGCCCTTTCCTAGCTATTTCCAAAACTTTCAGGAATCAGGAAAGACTAATGTTCATCAGCATTATGTGTCTTGTACAAGAGATTTCAAGATGTTTTTTTATACTCTGAGCCACAGATCTACTAAATTTTTTAAGCAAGACAAGTGTGACAAAGATCCTATGGTGGAAGGTCCCATGCTTTGATGTAAAGAACAATAGATTTAGGATTCCAAAAATTTGGATTTGAATCTTACTTCAGTCTTAATGTCTGAATGACTTAACGACTTAGATTTCAGTCTCCTTATCTGTAATATGAGGTCTACTAAAATATTTCTAAAGTGCTTCCTACTTGTAACTTCTGTCAACTATGAACAACACAAGTAACATCTTACTAAAGAGATCAATGGAAATTGCATGACAATTGAACCACAATTTTCTATGGATTTTGAATCTTCACACAGAAAAATGCAAGGATCACAGTTAAAGAAAATACTTTATGAAGTAATCAGCCCCTACCTGATACTCTATATCCCAGAAAAGGTAGAGGTAGAAGGGGTTTTCAACACATCACTTCTTTGGTCCATCATCCAGATATGATTGGAGAGACTCCAGAAGCTCCATTATACTAACATAAACATACATCTACCCTTTCCAATGGCACCAGTAATTACACATCCAGGGCCATCTCCAGTCCTCCTGATCTATAGAGGACCATTGGACCCAGAGGGCTCTGGACGGGAAAGGGTAGCAGGTGACCTTCCCCAGCCCCCCTCACTTAAATCCAATTCGCTTGCAGGTCATGATATCCCATCTCTGCTGTCATGGTCCTCTTTGAAAATGAAGGACAAACAATAACCACCAAGTTTGTAGAGAGAGCTCCAGTCCCAAGTACAGTGAGTTAGGACAGCCACATTAGTAGCCAACATATCTGATGCTGTATTTCTCTAGCATGGAGAATTCTGACCCATAAAGTCACCATCCCTCCTCCCTCAAATTGTATTCTTCTTTTCCCCATGCCCTTTTTAATCACTAGGATTTGTCTGTTATGCAGCTAAATTAAAATTCATTTCCAATTTTTCAATGACAAAAATGGTTCCAGCTTAAATCCATGACAAGGAAAGAATACCACTATGTTCTAATCTGATCATTTATCTGGAGAGTAGAGATGAAGTTGGGCAGCAGAACATTTACTATTTACGATTATTTCCCCGAGTTCTCCAAGAGAAAGCTGAAATTAAGAAACCTTAAATCACAGAAGTGCTACTCTAGAGACTACTCTGTATATCTGCTTCACAGGTGTGATTGCTTCTTAAGGTGAATAAACAGAGTTTCTGAAAATCATTGTGAGTGTGCAGATAGTCCGTCTGCCATTGAAGTTTTTGGGAAAGGACTTTGTTGGAAAATAGCTCAAAACCTAAGAACAGCTGAGGAGGTTGGGTTTGAATCTTTTTGGGAGAGATCAAGAGCCCCGGGTCTGGAGGGCAGAGACAAGGAGCTGGCAAATCTGAGAGAGGTGTGGCTCATTGGGTCCTGCTAAGAGAATGTCATCCATGTAGTGGATGATATACACATTAGGATGACACAGCCTGAATGGATCCATAGTCTGAGCCAAGTATTTTTGACAGAGGGTTGGGATATTAGCCGTACCCTGAGGGAGGACCCTCCATTGAAAGTGAGGGGAGGGGCCCACACAATTAACTATGGGAAGGCTAAAAGCAAAGCCTTTGCAATCTTCTGGGTGAAGAGGGATGGACAAAAACACATCTTTTAGGTCAATGACAATTTTTAAAAATCCCCTAGGGATAGCCACGGATAGTGGCAGAGATTGTAGAGAAGGAGTTAGCAACATCTCCAGCTTCATTAATGATCAGCCAAGTGTAATTGCAAACCTAATAAGTCCCAGAGGAAGTCTAGGCAGAGTTCCAGCAGAGGTAAAAAGGCCAATTTCAGGTTTTTTGATTTGCTAAGAGGGCCCTTCTTGTAAGGCAGTGAAGGAGGACCGGTGGCTGGACTTGAAGCCTGGAGGAGGATGGTCTTTGTAAGTGAATTTTGCAAGGAAGAAAGTTCAGTGGAGAGCTGAGCAATTTAGCAGATTACCTGATGACAGGGCTTCCTGAGGCAGGGGAGGATAAAGGGATTCTCTTTGAATGATAGTCATCTCTATGATAACAGAGGGGCATCAAAAGGGCAGAGGCAATTCCGGCACTGATAACAGCTGCTGTTTGTCAGGGTCATTAGATGCCCATTCTACAATATCATGAATCAAGCCCCAGTAAGAGAAGGCAGTTGTGGGAAGAGCATTCGGCCCTTCCTTCTGTTATTTATCATTTAGGTCTCTGCCTACTTTCTGCCACTTCTGGGGATGAATCTCTGGTCCGTTCTGGTCCGAAACCAAGGACAAGTTTCATTTATCAAAAGAAACTACCTAACTAAATCTTTTTTCTTTACTCTAACCCCTCTTTCTCTGAGGGATGCTTTAAGGTCCTTTATACAAACCTGCTCTTTAGATAACTTATACCAAATCTTTTTTCTTTACTCTAACTCCTCTTTCCCTGAGGGATGCTTAAAGGTCCTTTATAAAAACCTGCACTTTAAATAACTTAGTAACCATTTCTTATAAGACGGACCATTCAAAACTTACCAAGGACTGGAACTCATGAGCGGTGAAAGTGGTCCTTCCAATGGGGGTTGCAACGACTTCTGTGGGAGGGGGTCCGTCCGGCAAGGGTTTGTACCTCGAGCCCCGCATTGGGCGCCACCTGTCCAGTCTACTGGGGCTCAGTTATTCGGGGAGTCGAGGGGGACCCAGCCTGAAAGAGAAACGGGCGAGAAAGAAGAGCGAGACCAAGCAGATTCTTGTCAAGGTCTCAGTTTATTGCTCTTGGGGTACAGCCTATATAGCAAAAAGTATGAGAAAGATAAGCAGGGTTGGGCCTGGGAAAGGAACATGGGAATGGCTGGTTCAATGAACAGGAACATTTTGCAGTTAAGATACACAATGTTGGAACATACACAATGTTGGAACATTCTATGGTCAGCTGATTCTTGGAAGGATCATGACCACCTGTGGTCGGCCTGATTCTCAGAACAATTTGTCTAAGGGTAAGGCCCACTTAGGGGGGAGAGACACCTGGGCGAAAGCCCTTGGCTCCCAAAAGGAGGGCCTCAGAACTCAGGAGTTGGGGAAATGAATGCTGGGCTTTTCTATGCAGCGGTAGGGAAGGGAGGGACTCTCCTAGAGCTTCTGGCCTTCCTCTTGGTTGTCAAGGAGCCTTAGAATTAAAGCCCCCCATAGTAAGTTATCAATGGCATAATAATAGAATCTTTTCCTGTTGATTTGGAGAAGATCTAAATCTAAAATTCTTTTGAGACAATCTGTGATACCAGCCCAAGATTTCAATATACTTTGGGGATTCAAATTTCTTCTCCCCAACATTTGGTGTCCTGTGTAAAGATAGTCCTAAAACTCCAATATATATGGGGTTCAGTGTTTCTACACTCCCATACCCCATTTTCATGACAAAAATTAATTTATACATTTCATCCTCTATCAATTAACCTACAAGGTCTTGATGAAATAATAAAAATAAACCAGAATAACAGAATAAAAGTAGGTCTATAATAAGGAAAATAATGACAGAAAAGTACGAATGGAATAGTACCTTCAAAGTTCAAATTATTATAAAGCTTTAAAGGTCAAAATGATTTCATGATGGTGAAAAATTATAGACAGAATTAATATTGTATTTTAAGGTTTGTAAAGCTATTTATCAATATTATTGCATCAAAAAACAATTAATATCATCTTCTTTTTACAGATGAGGAAATTTAAGGAAGGTAGAGCTTAAGTAACTTATCTAGAGGCACAAAATCAACAAGTATGTCAGGCAAGATTTTTTTAACTTGTTTTCCTAACTGTAAGTCTACAGTATGCTCATTTCTTTTTGTTGTTTTTTTTTTTTCTCCCATGGTTTTTCCTTTTTGTTCTGATTTTTCTCTCCCAACATGATTCATTAAGCGATTTGTGTTAAAAATAAATTTTTAAGTTTTACCTAAAAATAAAATAA
Organism: Sminthopsis crassicaudata; assembly: GCF_048593235.1. Taxonomy (NCBI): domain Eukaryota; kingdom Metazoa; phylum Chordata; class Mammalia; order Dasyuromorphia; family Dasyuridae; genus Sminthopsis; species Sminthopsis crassicaudata. Next base: position 48,999,664 of record NC_133623.1, on the reverse strand, counting down.
CAGTAAGCTGTTTAGCTGATGAAATTCACTGTTAATTCAATTTCTATTAATTATCTTTGTTGTTCTGAAGTATCTTTACATTATTTCTGAATTTATTCTTGGATTATCTTGCTAGAAATTAGTATATAGCTATATCTCTTTAAGTTGGAAATCACAAAATATGGGTACATCACTGAAAGTTTAAAATAGTTAGAGTCTCAAATTAAAACAAATTGGAATTATTTAAATATACATGTACATGTGCATTATTCATGTACACTGTAACATTTAAAATAAAATGTTTTAATTTTAGTATCTTTCTATTGTCCTCCATCTGAACAAATTTTGGCTTTTACTAAAGTTAATACATTCTTGAAATATCAGATGTTTGCATACTATATATAACGAGAGGTAGAATGTGTGCATTTCCAAGTTGCATAAATTAATATAAGGACAAAAAAGCTTCCTTTCAAACTTTGTGAAACCATACGATATTTACTTGACCATAGATAAAGTCCATGAAATCTGTAGGAGAACAAATCATCTCCAACACATTTCCACCCCATTCTTCACCACCCCCAGGATAGGGCGAATAACCTGTTGAAGCCCAACCTACTCCGAGATGCATTGCTTCAGCTGTCACAAAAGGTTCTGTGTGGTCTCCTGTGAGTTCATAGTACCATTTCCTCTACTGAGCTGACCCTTCACTGATGCCAAGGAAAATATTGGGCTGCATGCTTTCAAGAGAAAAAAAAATACTAGTTGAAAAAAAATCTAAATAATTATTATCACTTTTATTTTATATTACTTTTCTTCAAGTATACTCTTCTGAGAAGAAAGAAATCAAAGCCATATCATTTAATTTAACATTTGCTGACTTAGTATACAAGTATATTCAGTCTTGACCATTAACATAATTCAATAAACAAAATGTTTGAGGTTCTGGTTAAATTATGCTTACACTTCTGATTAAGTAACAAATCAAAAGTTTAATGTTGTTGGGATTTTTTTATCTTAATTACCTTTCTATGATATTTGCAGGAGTATACAAGTAATGCCCCTATTTTAAAATTAACCCTCTGGGCAAAAATATATGCAAGACATTTTTCAGTTTAATCTGCATTACTAATATTTCCTCCATTGTTTCTTTAAGCCTAATCAGGATAAATAAATCCTTGATTTGTAGTGTCTGGTGATTTCTGAGGCTTTGATACTCATACAAAATTTAACAAATGGCTCTCAAGAGCAAGTTAAAATTGATTCTAGAATATCTCTGCCTATTTTGCATCATATATTTGAGTTCCTATGTTAGGAAACAACATAAATTAGTTCATGAAGGATAATCTTTTCAATTAAAAACCGTAAACCCAAACCAAAATTCTTTGAATGGAAGCAAAACATCAAATTTCTACTATAATAAGTTTTCTATTGCTTCTGGATAACATATACAGTTAAGTAAATATGTTTTCAAAATAAGCTATAGTTGAAGATAATTACAACAGAAAAGACAACTGTTTCTTGTTTCATTCTCTCACAAAAATGAACACCATGAAACCCAAGTTCCTTGAGGACAGGCCTGTTTGCTTTTTAATTGTTATCCACCGCACTAAGTGATGTATCTGGCATATGCTATGCAATTGATAATTGAGGTTGGCATATTGAAATGTAATCATATTTTCAATATCTTCTAGAAACACACTGAATCATCTCATTTTACTTGCTTCTTTGAATACAGAAAATTGTAACATATTTACTTTCCTTGACCATCAACTTATTCCATCAAACTTCAGGTTTATTTAGCTATTCAGATGACCTATGATAAAGAGAAGCCTCTGACTCAGTTTTGAGCTGGAATAATATACCTTTTTTTTCAATTTGTCCATTGTATAACAGTGGTAGTCAGGAAATACAATTGCCTCTGAAGAATTAAAAATAAGTATCACACAGAAGACAATGGACAGGTGCACAATGATTATGAAAGTACATGAAGGCTGCTAGGTGCAATCAGTGCATCACTTCAAAGATTAGGAGTAAAAGATAACATAAGGAATTTTATGATACAGAGAAAAAAGTGCTAGTTACATAGAAAGAACAAGTGATAAACAAATGAATAATGACTGTTTTTTTAACCATGTAAAGTGAAAGTAAAGAAAGTCTCCAGCACATCTAGGTAGACATCCATGGTAAATGTATGGAAATATATAGACAAGAGTTATATAGAGGAGATAAACATGAAGGGGTTGTAATCTGCATCACTGGAAGAATTCTAGAATTAAGATCACAAATCCATTTCAGTCTTGGAATAAGGCAAATACTTTATGAATGACATTCATGTAAATTCATGTAAAATAATATCTTAATGCTGCTCAATCAAAAAGTTAAAAGATTCAACTTCTAAAAGAGACTTAGTAAGTCTATATAACATTAGACTTTATTAAAAAAAGTGTCTGAGGCCAGATTAGAACTCAGGTGCTCCTGACTTCAGGGCTGGTGCTCTATGCACTGTGCCACACAGCTGACCCCCAAAAATTTTATTAAAAATTATGATAACAATGAGACAACACCAAAATTTTTGAGATTCAGCCAAAATAATACTCAGAAGAAAACCGATATGTGTAAATGGTTATATCAATAAAAGAGAGAAAAAGGAAGAGCAACATATTGTGTATCTCACTAAAAACAAACTTACACCTTTATAAATAAATACCAAAGTAAAAATTATGGTAATAAAGTTTATAACAAAATATCAAGCTATCAAATGAAAATAGGAGCTGGGTTTTTTTTTGGGGGGAGGGGAATAGATAAGCCATTGGGTAATTTTATTTTAAATATGTAAAGGAAATCAAACTACTAGCATCAAAATTGAAAGGGGTGAATGTACAACCAAGTGAACATAAAATTAAGGTAATTATTAACCATTTTGCCCAATTACTTGCCAAAAAAAATAATCATACGAATGATATGGATTAGTATTTACAAAAATATAAAGTAACAAAAGAGAATTAATAAAAGAGTAAAAATAATATATAAAAGAAATAAGATGGAGGCTGCCCAGAAGATTGCCCTTGAATATTTAATGAATATTGGCTATGGAATCACATGAGGGACTTTTTGTCAAACAGAGCTTTTGCTTGTCCATGTTAGGTCAATTCAAATATAATTCATGAATTAACTGAAATAGATAAATATTTCCAAGTATATAAAGTGTCCAGATTAACCAAAAAAGGAAATAAAATATTTAAATAATCCTACTTTAAAAAATGAAATAATGCATAAATGAACTCCTTATCCAAAAAACCCAGCACCACTTGTATTTACAACGGAATTATACCAAAAACTTAAAGAATATTAATTGCAATATTACATAAACTATTTGGAAAAAACAACAGATAAAGAAGTTCTTTTGAATTTATTTTAAGACACAATATGGTCTTGATACCTGATTCAAGGAGAGTAAAAACAGAGGGGGGAAACTATACATGAATTTCCTCAATGTATATTTATGCAAAACTTTTAATGAAATTTAAGCAAGGAGACTGCTAATAGCATTGTAAAAATCATATGCTATGAAGAAATGGCATTTATATCAGGAATACTGGACTGGTTAATATTAGGAAAACTAAGCAAATGTATCATGTAACAATAAAATCAACAAAAATGATATTATTATTTCAATACATACAGAAAAGAATTTTGACAAAATGCAATATTGATTTTTTTAAAAGAAAACACACTAGAAAGCACAAGAATAAATGGTGCTTTTTCTTAGAAGAATAAGGAAAATTGATTTAAACAAAGAGCTACCATTGTCTTTAATGGGGATATACCAAAAGACTTTCCAATAAAGTCAAGGATGAAGCAAGAATGTCTATAATCACCATTAATATTCAATATTGTACTAGAAATGCTTGGTATAGCAATAAGACAAGAAGAAGGAATTGAAGGAATAAGGATAAAGAATAAGAAAAGAATATTTTTTTCAGAAGGTATGATGGTTTACTACCATGTCAACTAAAGGAGTAATAAAAAATAATTAAACACTTCAATAAAGCTGAAGGATATAAATCTTCCATATAAATATTCAGGCTTTCTATTTGTTACTAATAAAACCTTGCAGAAGAGATAGAAAGAGAAATTAAATATAAAATAACTAAAAAGATTATGAAATATATGGGAGTCTACTCATCAGAACACTCACAGCAACTACATGAACAAAATTAAAATAGACTCTTCATACAAATGGAGCTCTATATAATTGGAGTAATGCTAATTGCCTATAGGTAGGTCTAGTTAATATAATAAAATTGACAATATTACCTAAATTGATTTAGTAATTCAGTGTAATGCTAATCAAACTACCAAAGAATGACTTTATAAAGAGATAAAACATAGTAAAATGCACCTAGAGAAATAAAAGGCTAAGAAAATCAAAAGAATTAATAAAAAAAGAAAAGAAATTAAAGGTGACCTAAAAGTATCAGATATAAACTCTACTGCAAAACTATAATCCTCCAAACAATTTGGTATTGCATAAGGAATAGGGAAGTTGATCACTGGAATAGATTAGATACATAATATTAAGAAGGAAATGAACACAGTTTTTGATAAATCTAAGCATCCCAGCATTTAGGGCAAGAACTCACGATTTCATTAAAACTGATGAGAAACTTTAAAAGTAACCTAGTAGAAATTAGATATACATCAACTTCTCACACTGTAAAACAAGTTAAGTTCAAATTGTAGTCATGATTTAGACATAAAGGGTGATATTCTAAGTTAATCGTTTGATAATGGAAAAATTACTTTTCAGATCTAAGGATATGGAAAGAGTTTATGACCAAAACCCAGAAATAAAGGCAAAGTGAAATGGATAATTTGAGGTAAAATGGAAAATTTAAACGTTTTTGTACAAATAATACCAATGCATCTAAAATAACAAGAAAAGCAGGAAACTGGGAGAGGGGAAGGTCTGGAAGAGGAAGAGAGATGGGAATCTTTGTAACAAACCACCCAACCCAAGAGATTTAAAAAGAGAATTTCCTTCCCTCTTCTCTAGTTGCAGTAGAATATAACCTCCTACTGAGATGCCTTTGAACAAAAGAAATCCTTTAATAAATGATGGTAACTATCTTTATATATAATTGGAAAAGTAAAATAGTATTGAAGTTGAAAAACAACAGCAGCAACAACAACAACTAACAAGTTGCCTGAGATGAGAGGCGATTTGTGTTGATAACACACCTGGCATGTGTCAGAGGCCCTACTTGAACCCAGGTCTTCCTGATTCTTAAGGTTTTTATTTCAGGGAACAATTACTGTTTAATTCCCCATATTCGATCCAGTGTATTGCCAAATTATTTCTCCTCTGGAACCAGTTCAGCATGCATCTAGAATATCTAAATTATTTATATTGATACAGTAGTTCAATCAAATGACATATTAAAACTAAAAAATGGCCTTTTTCGTGCCCTTACTGTTTTAATGGATTTTTTTATACCGAAATCTTGAGAGCTATTGTTGATCTCATTAAGGAGACCCCATGGCATTCTAAATTCTGACACAATCACAACAATGTTATCCACAAACAGAAGCATATGGGGTACTGTACCACTTACAGAGGGAGAGGTATTTGTACTTTCTGTGCATGTAAGGAAGGTTAAATGTGTCTCAGCTCTGTCTTTTATGTAACTTTCTGCTGAGAACATGAGAACGTGCTTTAAGTTATCCAATGTGAAAAACACAAGAAAACACCAAGAAGTTGGAAGGCCATCCTTTCTTGTGTATTAATCAGTGAGTATCCTTTACTGCAGGCCAGTGTTTACCCTGGAAACCTGGCCAGTTCCTTGAGTAAAAACAGTCCTGTTAAATGAATGAACAAATAGTCTTCTTGGGGGGTCTCATGTGATGGAGCACCCTGTACCTGGGATGCTGCTACATCTCAAGAGTCACATAACAAATGAGAGTCCTTAGTGTAGTGCCTTCTTTGTTCTCAGCTGAGAAAAGCCTCTTAGTGGAAAGGGACTTTGAGAATTTAGCTAGGAAGTAATAGACAACTTGCCTGCCAATGCCTGTCACTTGCCACTATGAATAGCTGTGACCATGAATTCTCTCAGCAGGGGAATTCTGATGTTTTCCTCAGAGTGGCCATGATGTATGTTGTATGTCGTTATAGTGACCACTGGGTTTATTAGTTGTATATTAATTACTTTTGTGCTATGAGTTTCCTTTTTTATTTTCCTGTCTTATTTAAATGAAAGTTCCAAGCAGTAATAAACTTGTGCCCACCCTCTTCAACCTACCTGTTGAAATGGGAATTCCAAACCTAGATTAATCTTACACTGAAACATTCAATTGGAGGCTAAGCATGACTATCCTTAGTAGTCATTCCAATCAAGCACACAGAAACTTGAGGTGAGCCTGCTTTCAGATATTCAGAAAGAAAGGACACTCCCCTCCTGACTTCCGAACAGGAGCAGATATTATCTATGTCTTGTCGGACTTGAGAACTAAAAGGTTCATATCTTAGGATACTTAAGTTTTTAAACTGATTGTGGACATGGAGCTCTGTGGATATACTCAAGAGACTAAAATATATCTTTAATGAATTTTCCCATGATCCCATATTACTCTCAAATTTTATTCTTGACCTCCATGTTAACATTACTAAATTTAAATACAGTAATCACATCTTTTCCTTTGACAGAAAAGATTTTAATACCGTTCTAGTTATGTGTTTTATAGTTAAAGGACAATTCCATAAAGCTAACAATGCAACATGAGAGAGACGTGCCATTGTGTCTATGTTGAAATTTAAGTATTTTGAGGACTATGGAGTTTTACATCTTTCTAAGAGAAGTGAACTTTTCTGGTTCTACATCTGGCAATTCTAATATTAAAAAGAATTTGTCTAACTACGGCTTCTAAAGATCACTTTATTAGATTTTCTGTTAGTATCTTTGACCCCCATAGTAAAGCCCTTTCTTTTTGTGGTCATTATGCAGGGGAAGGGGCATTTTGTTTTATTTCTGAGCCTGGGTGGAAGAGCAAGGAGGCCTATTTAAGTTGTGACCTCACTGCCTCCAACCTGGAGCAGATGCTGCTCCTAACCCCTCCTGGGAGCTCATCAGATCCAGGTTGGAGGCAGTGAGGCTGTTGAGACACCAGAATATTTGAATTCATTGAATCCATCAGATTCATTTCTCCTGGTACCAATGAAATGTACTAACTACCACTGCCACATTTGACTGTAAAGCAATTTAAAAATAATTTACTATATAGTAAACATGAATACAACCAATTCAGTCCATCAATAAATATCTATTAAGCACCAAGCACTTATGGGGACATAGATAACAGAACTACTGCTCTCAAGAAATGTAGATTCCATCAATTGACCTTGTTTAGCACCAATTTACATTTTAAATAAATGAATAATTAGTTAATTAAATTGACAATAACTTTTCAACCAGAGGTAGAAGGGGTTTTCAACACATCACTTCTTTGGTCCAACATCCAGATATGATTGGAGAGACTCCAGAAGCTCCATTATACTAACATGAACATATATCTAGTCTTTCCAATGGCACCAGTAATTACACATCCAGGGCCATCTCAAGTCCTCCTGATCTATAGAGGACCATTGGACCCAGAGGGCTCTGGACGGGAAAGGGCAGCACGTGACCGTCCCCAGCCCCCCTCACTTAAATCCAATTCGCTTGCAGGTCATGATATCCCATCTCTGCTGTCATGGTCCTCTTTGAAAATGAAGGACAAACAATAACCACCAAGGTTGTAGAGAGAGCTCCAGTCCCAAGTACACTGGGTTAGGACAGCCACATTAGTAGCCAACATATCTGATGCTGTATTTCTCTAGCATGGAGAATTCCGACCAATAAAGTCACCATCCCTCCTCCCTCAAATTGTATTCCTCTTTTCCCCATGCCCTTTTTAATCATTAGGATTTGTCTGTTAAGCAGCTAAATTAAAATTCATTTCCAATTTTTCAATGACAAAAATGGTTCCAGCTTAAATGCATGACAAGGATGAATACCACTATGTTCTAATCTGATCATTTATCTGGAGAGTAGAGATGAAGTTGGGCAGCAGAACATTTACTATTATTTCCCCGAGTTCTCCAAGAGAAAGCTGAAATTAAGAAACCTTAAATCACAGAAGTGCTTCTCTAGACACTATTCTGTATATCTGCCTCACAGGTGTGATTGCTTCTTAAGGTGAATAAACAGTAACCAAACTCAAACTAAGATGAGTTTATTGTATATCTCCACAGCTAGCACCCACTTGAACAGATAAGCATTAAATACAGACCTACCTTACCTAAGAATAAAAAAAAAATCATTAACACATAAAAGGGTGAAATTAGAAAAGTAAATTACCATATCGAATCATTGTACACTACATATGCCAATCATAGGACAGGAATCAACAGTTTCAAATGCCCCACATATTTAAAAAAATAGATAGATAAATAGATAGTACTATTTAAGTAACAAAGAACCAGAAGGAAAGAACATCCTTTTGTCTTTTATATTCAGAGAGATGAAGCTAACAACAGTTCATTAAAGAACTCTGTGTACACCGTTTTCATCTCTTCAGAGCTTTGTAACTGAGCTTGTGAATACTATTTCTCAAATATCTTGCTGCAACTCAATTTTTCCATTCATAAAGCATTTTAAGGAAAGGTTTGAAAAGACATGCATTTAATTTACTATCTGAAAACAGGTAAACATTTCCTGTTTCTAATTAAACTTTTATGACTTCTTTTGGCATAGCTGTTTAGAAAGGGTGGAATCTCCATCTGGCAAGAAAAATTTACACTTTATGTTTAATACCCAATAAACTGACTTCAAATAGGTGAAACATTAATACATCCATTTTGACATTCTCGTAAATATGAAGAGCATACTAAAAAACAGTATATCTAAACGCATGAGCAGCTTATAGGTTCTACTCTGAAGACAAGGAATAAAAAATGTCCTGGTCCAGCGGGACTCAGTTATTCGGTGAGTCGAGTGGGACCCAGCCTGAAAGAGAAATGGGTGAGAAAGAAGAGCGAGACCAAGCAGATTCTTGTAAAGGTCTCAGTTTATTGGTCTTGGGGTACAACTTATATAGCAAAAAGCATGATGAAGAGAAGTAGGGTAGGGCCTGGGAAAGGAGCAGGAGTGATGGGGAAGTTGGGTTGGGCCTGGGAAAGGAACATGGGTATGGCTGGTTCAATGAACAGGAACAGTTTGTGGATAGGATATATGTTGGAATATTCTAAGGTTGGCCGATTCTCAGAACAACGTATCTGAGGGTAAGGCCCACTTAGGGGGGAGAGACACCTGGGCCGAAGCCCTTGGCTCCCAACATCTCCCCCTTTTCTCTTTAGAAGTAAAAGACTGCATAACACAAGGGCTGGTGAAAGGCCTGTCTTAGGCTATGTGGCCTGCACCCATGCTTGGTACCTAGATAACCAGGCCCTCAGGGCCAAGAAGGGCAGGGCCCCTGTCTTAGGCTATGTGGGTTGCTTCCGCTCCCCCCTGGGAGCAGACCCACAATAATCCCGTCATTGGGTACCACTGCAGCCATAAAAGGTATGATTTTCCGAGTCATGGGGCCACAATATTCCCGTCATTGGCTCTTTCACAGCAATAGCCCACATTACTGTAATTAAGGCCATGTCCCTCGGAGGCATCGCCACACACTTAAGTACCAAGGGGACTTGATTTCCAAGGCGAGGATGGAGAATTGAAGACTCTCGTGGGCGATGGTAGAAGGGGGGGGGGGTCATCACAGGATCCATTAGCACTAAGCTGGTGATAAAAAACTGTGATGGGTTTTCATAGGGCAGAATCGACCTGTGACTTGATGAAAGTAGTTAGCTTGTTGAAGGCCCAGGGGCCGAAGGAGAGAAGCAGCAAAACACCTAAAAGGGCCCTAAAAGACTGGGGAGTAGGGTGGTAAGCCAGGGGGATGTAGAGAACCAATTTTGACACCAGGATTCGTTCTGCTCTCTTTCTCTCTTTCTTTTTTCTAGGCCTTCTTTGACCCTTTTTAGACTATCTTCTACTAGGCCAAGCTTGTCAGTATAGAAGCAACATTCCTCTTTTAATGCAGCAAAAAGGCCACCCTGTTGCAAAAAGAGGAGGTCTAAGCCTCTCCTATTCTGCAGGACTACTTCAGCCAGGGAGGCAACAGAGTCTTTAAGGTGCTTGAGGCCTGACTGCAGTTTCTGAAGATCTTTGTCAATAGCTGCACTGAGCTGAGCATACTGCATGTTGGAAGTAATTAAGGAGGCAATTCCTGTTTCTGCGCCTACTGACCCCAGGCCTATCAGGACGGCCAGGGTGAGAGCCTTCAAAGGCTGTCTTTCTCTCTTTCCCGTGGGTCGGTCCCTCGTTCCCAGAATCTTAGGAAGTCTTCTGGGTAATGAATTGTGAGGTGGGGGAAGAGAGAGACCACCACACAGGAGTCTTTGTTATGAATGAAGGAGGTTGTAACCACAAAGATGGTCAGACCCGAGCAGCAAGCGAGGTATGAGTTGTTAGGGGCAGCCACGTACGTGGGAGACGTAGTAATCGTGACAATCTGGTTACAGACCCCTTCTCGCTGTAAGGGAGCCAGCATATTGGGTCCCAAAAGGCACAGCCCCAGGCCAGAGATTTTATTAAGGGTGAGACCCTGCTTAATCTCAATTCCCCAGTGTAAAAGGGATGAGTTGTTAGTGAATGTGAGACTTCCAAAATGGGCAATGCCTTCATAGAAAGGGGGGGAGGAGGAGTAACAAACCCAGCAATCTTCCATGGGAGTAGCATTAAGCTTGTGAATGGCTTGAACAGAGGCATTAACCAGGGAAAGAATGAGCGTGGCAGAGGAGGGGGGGTCCCTCAGGGAGGGTTGGATGGAAGGCTCCACTGTGAGAGGGTGTGTGAGGAAAGGGCTGGTGACCGGGTTTATTATCCTGGTTTTGATCAGGGTCCAAGTGGAGCTCGGGGTTAGGACCTATGGCCACTCCTGTAAGCTGCTCAGGGCTGTTTTTTAGAAGTTTTATGGTAAAGAGTAGGCCATCATCATAATTGTATTTGTAAAGCCTCAGCCCCATGAAACACCTCGGGTCCAGGAGTTCTATTTTTGACCTGGGTCTGTAAATTGGATGCGTAATGGGCGGCACCATCCTGAGCACTGTGGTCTGGTGGCCCAGCCTGGGGTATTAGCATCGTGATGTGTATAATTGGCAGTAACTTTAATATAATCCCAGGAGGAGGAAGGGTTCCAGTAAGTACCTCCCCTGGTCTCACAGCCCCAAGAACAACAGTAAAAATCGTTTTTGTCCCCGCATTTGGAGTTCAGAGAGCGATCTCTATGGGGGCCGGGGCAAACATAAAAGGGAATAGTCCTCAGCTTACTTCTCCTATCATGGGAACAACAACCTCCAGCTACCTGGCCAATGCCCACAAACAGAGGCCAGGGGTCCCTGTGGGGGGCTTGTTGTTGATTATAATAGTCTTCCAGGTCCCACTTAGGCAGGGCTCCCAGAGCTAATTTACAAAGGTCTGGATAGAGTGTGGGCCACCTGTTGTCACGTGTGATCTCTGATGTGCTCCAAATAGTATCACCTGCCCCACTGATCACCAACCAGGTGTAGTTGAAAACCTGATAGGAAGGAGAGCCATGGACAACATGTTGAGCAATGATCAGGCAGAGGAGGATCTCAGTGGCTGGTGACTTCATGTTGTTTTCTGAAAGAAAGCACAGTTAGAAATCTTCTCAGGGGGATCTCTGGGTGGGTTGTGAAGTTTTATCAGGCGCTCTGTGAGCAATCTGGCATTTTGTGCCTGTGAATCCTAAATGCGGGCATGTCCTTTGCCCCAGATAAGGACCGGGTCAGTAGGGCCTGGAAAAGAAGCAGGAGTGATGGAGAAGTTGGGTTGGGCCTGGGAAAGGAACATGGGGATGGCTGGTTCAATGAACAGGAACAGTTTATGGTTAGGATATATGTTGGAATATTCTATGGTTGTCTGAGGGTAATGCCCACTTAGGGGGGAGAGACACCTGGGCCGAAGCCCTTGGCTCCCAACATCTCCCCTTTTCTCTTTAGAAGCAAAGATTGTATAACACAAGGGCTGGTGAAAGGCCTGTCTTAGGCTATGTGGCCTGCCCCCATGCTTGGTACCTAGATAACCAGGCCCTCAGGGCCAAGAAGGGCAGGGCCCCTGTCTTCGGCTATGTGGGTTGCCTCTGCTCCCCCCTGGGAGCGGACCCACAATAATCCCGTCATTGGGTACCACTGCAGCCATAAAAGGTATGATTTTCCGAGTCATGGGGCCACAATATTCCCGTCATTGGCTCTTTCACAGCAATAGCCCACATAATTGCAATTAAGGCCGTGTCCCTCGGAGTGTAGTGGCTAGAAACTGGAAAATGAATGGATGTCCATCAATTGGAGAATGGTTGGGTAAATTATGGTATATGAATGTTATGGAATATTATTGTTCTGTAAGAAATGACCAACAGGAGAAATACAGAGAGGCTTGGAAAGACTTACATGATCCAATGCTGAGTGAAATGAGCAGAACCAGGAGATCATTAAACACTTCAACAACGATACTGTATGAAGATGTATTCAGAAATAGCTACACCCAGAGAAGGAACACTGGGAAATAAGTGTAAACTGTTTGCATTTTTTGTTTTTCTTCCCAGGTTATTTTTACCTTCTGAATCCAATTCTTCCTGTGCAACAAGAAATTCAGTTCTGTACACATAGACTGTATCTAGGACATACTGTAATATATTTGACAGTATGCGACTGCCTGCCATCTAGGGGAGAGGGTAGAGCGAAGGAGGGGAAAATGATGGCAGTATTAACTATTTATGTCACATAGCATCAGGAATATGCCTGAAGATCCTCTGGTATAATACCACTTTCCACATATATTTCCCTTATATATCACAATTAACTTCTTTCCCCTAGAAAGAAAGCCAAGATAAAATGTCATCAATAAAACCTGTTCTGTGTTACTAAACAAGAAAGTAAACTTTAACAAAAAGGTACAAGTTACTCAAATAGCTTCAGTCTCTCTCAAATTCGGATATAATCTACTAATAGACTATAAAAGCAGCCAGAATTCAGGTCTCTTTGGATGGCGGTTTAAACTAGTTCTCACTGTAAAGCAATATACTCTCCTTATGAGAGAGAAAGCAAAAGAAACATGGGAGGCTGCATTACTATAAAGCAATGCAAGTCTGGGAAATCAAGATACTTATGAGACCACTTTCTGTTCTGTGTATGCATTTGCATAAGTCTATATATTGGAGTCTCCTCTAGGCTATCTCAGGCTATAAACACACACTATACTAAGGATATGGGGCACTGCTGACTGTCACAGAATTGATAAAAGCAGAATTCTTAATAATGTTTGAGCCTTTCCCTATTCTTTTAAACAAAATAGTCTCAGAAGCCATGAGACCCTAGCATTTAGTGTTATGGAACGCTGATAACTTCCCACTTGTAATTTGTGGGAAACAGCTAGTATTATCTTTCTTAAATTAAACTATTAAAACAAAATCATTTATGTTTGACAGGCATGCCATAAATATATCACCTGAAAACAATATTTTGGACTTTATTTGTTTTATTGCTCAATGAAAGAACCCAAAGGCAAGTAAGATGAAAAAATGGACAAGTTAATTTCAAGGACAATTTCACCTCACTAGCGACTACTATACAAGTTCAGGCTCCTTGATCTATATTTCTCTGAAACAAATGTACCTTTAGTCACATGACATATTCTACACTCCCTCAAGTTTTAGAGTTATTGCTATGTGCTTTTAAAAGTTTCCACATAGCTATAATTAATAAGTAATTTTTAAAAAAATAACAATCTAATATAACTTTAATGTCTATAAAGAAGGTGACAGTTGGATACATGTTTATTTTATACATTTATTATTATTCATTATTTTTCTTGGCTGAGGCAATTGGGTGAAGTGACTTGCCCAGGGTCACACAGGCAGGAAGTGTTAAGTGTCTGAGGGCAAATGTGAACTCAGGTCCTCCTGACTTCAGGGTTGGTGCTCTATGTACTGTGCCAGCCAGATGCCCCTGTTTTATACATTAACATTTTTAAATGTAGTTTAATAGTAAATGAAGCCACTAACTAGAAAAATTGTCCTAGAGAAACATTAGCTTAAAGAAATGCAAAGTCTTAGGAGATTTTTCCATACTTGACAAGTATCCGTAGGGATTGGTGTGAAGGCTGCTTGTGGCAAAGAAATGGAAGGGCCCAGCAGATCTCTTGAGTATGTTTGGTCTTGCTTGTGTTTTCAACAACAAGCATTACTTATAATGGAGAGAAGCAGGATTCATTCCCAGTAAGATCAAGGATGAAACAGGGATATCCAGTATAACAACCGTTATTCAACATTGTACTAGAAATGCAGACTTTAGCATTAACAAAAGAAAAAGAAACTAAAGTAATTAGAATAGACAATGAGGAGTTAAACTATCACTTTTTGCAGATGATATGATGATATGCTTAGAGAATCCTAGAAAATCATCCAAAACCCTACTGGAAAACCATCAACAACTTTAGCAATATTGTAGGATATAAAATAAACCCACACAAAGAATCAGCATTTCTATATACTACTGACAAACCCCAGCAGCAAGTGATAGGAAGAGAAATTCCATTTAAAATAACCGTAGACAAAATAAAATATTTGGGTGTCTATAAAATGGCATAATTACAGAGAGAATCTGGGTCTGCCTTCCCCTTCCAGGGCTTCTTCCATTCTACTGTGCCAGCTATCTCACTAACCAAAGATTATGCCCAAGCAAGAGTTGCTTGAGTAACTGAGAGGCACATTTCTGAGCTTATCTTTGGAAGGCCTTGAATGCCAAATGAGAGTTTAAGATTTTATTTGGAAAGCAGCTAATAGCCAACAGAGATTGTTGTAACTGGGTTTGAGGAATCCAGAGTTGTGCTTAAGAGATGACCTAATAACTGTATGGATTGCAAGGTCAAACTAAGAGAGAGATAAATCTGGGGGAGAAGATTATAGCAGCAAAGAGAAAAGATCCAAAAAAAAAAAAAAGAATGAATTAATATTGCAAGTCTCTTTAGTGTAACAGAATCTAAATATTGGGAGGATTTTGATTATTTTTATTCAGAGTAGTTCTAAAGCAATCATACAGAAGCTGTTTTATTCAATAAACAAAGAAGAGCCTACTATGTATTTTGTCAAAATAGTCAAACAAGCACTGATTTGCTTAAAAATACATGTTTCTGTATTTACAAAAAAATAAAATAAAAAACTCTGTTTACAATGTGCCAGGCACTAAAAATTATTTATTTACAATGTACCAGGCACTGTACTAACTGCAGAGGATACAAAGAAAGGTAAATAAAAAAGGTAAAGACCTCTTCACAATCTCTTCCTCTAAGGGACAGGAACAATCTCCTTGGAATTTCCTAGCAAATCATTTCATGCTGGACAATCAGACATAATTCTAATTCTTCTACTCAGCGACATTGGCCTTCTTACTGTTTTAAGAACAAGACACTCCATCTCCCTATCCATTTTCTCTGGTTGCCTCATCTCTACAATGTGCTTCCTTTCAAATCCCAACTAAGGATGCCAAATACGGGATCCAAAACACACCTCAATATAGCCTGAACCAGATTAAAATTTAACTGGAAAATGTTTAGGAAAAAAATAAAAATACAATAAAAGGGACAATATTACTTTTTTTTGGGGGGGGGGGGGGCTGAGGCAGTTGGGGTTAAGTGACTAGCCCAGAGCCACACAGCTAGGAAGTGTTAAGTGTCTGAGACCAGATTTGAATTTAGGTCCTCCTGACTTCAGGGCTGGTACTCTATCTACAACAATATTAATTTTAAAATTAAGTCAATATACAACCTGAAGGGACCCTTATGGTTTCTAGATGCCAATTCCATTTGAATTTAAAACTGTTTTTCTACCAAAAGTCATTCTCAACCTTTTAATCCCACTATTTTACCTCCCAATTATTTGCTATTTACCTTATATATAGTTTATACATATTTGCTTACTGGCTTCCCTATCAAATTGTGAACTTCTTGAGGGCAAGTAAACAAGACTGACTTTTGTGTCTTTTTGTATACCTAACCCTTGGCACAGTACTTAATAAATTATTAAAAGATTGTACATTTACAAGCCTCCATGAGTTCTGTTTTCTAACTATGCAGCTAGTAATGCATTCATTTCATCTTTTGATTCTTGTTCCCCCCAAAATGCTCCACAGGAGATCTACTTGACAAAAAAAAGTCTTATTGTTCAGAAGTATCAGGGCAGCACTCAAAGATTAAACTTTCACTCTTACTAATTGACAAGTATACGTATTTTTGTTGTTTTTTTTTTTTAGATCGTGGTTCTCTGATGCATTTTATGCCATTTTATGCATGTCATTTCTAATAACTCAGTTAATGTTTCTTAAAGCCTTAGGAATTGAATTGCACATGTTTAACCTGTCTCAAAGAGGAGGGAGGGAGAAAAATTTGGGATACAAGGTTTTGCAAAGGTGAATATTGAAAACATGACTTAAAGAGCCAGATTTAAAGAGTTAAAGAGCCAGATTTAAACCTGAGTCTTCTCAATCCAAATTGAATGTTGTTTCCACGGTATCCTGTCTGGCATAGTGTGCACTTAATACATATTTATTCATTTCTTGATGTTATATTATCATGTATTTATTATTATTTTTAAAAAATTTCTTATTAACTAATAAATAAATTAATTTTTAAAAAGAATGTTGAAAACATGTACTTGCATGTATTTGAAAAAATAAAATGCTATTTAAAAAAAAAAAGCCTTAAGAATAACCTCCCCCACAACAATCAGTAATGCACACAGTTTTAGTTCCTCATTACTTCCTAGCATGAGGAAATCCAAGATTACTACAAAAGAACCACTTTAATGGATCCATGCTTTTATGGATGTGGGCACTCCCTCCATCCAGGACTTCTCAACTTGCAATTCTGGTCTATAGCAAATATTCTATAAGGCAATGGTTCTCTAAGTGTGCTAGAAAGTCCCCCAGATTCCCAAAGGCCCTTCAGGAATTCAGCAAGGTCACAATAAGATATTTTAATTCTTAATATCAAATATAGATAGATAAAATACACATGAACAAAAGGCGCGGGGAGGAGGGAAAGGGAAAGGGGTCCTCAATCATTTTTAAGCAGTAAGGAAGTACTGAGAGCCTCTGCTCTAGAAGGTCCACCCAGTATGCTCCAGATCTTTCTCTGGGGGTCTTTAATGTGTAACATTGATGATTGAAGGTGAAGTGAAGGTGATCCCATAGACTCACTTGTTGCCAGAGTTTGCAGCTGTTTGACTCAGTGCTAAGTATACCTTTCACAGGAAAGGAGTCAGGTATGGTTCATTTCTACACTAGGCTGGCTTCCTAGGTGATAATTTTCTTTGGTGATGAGAGGAAGTACAATCCTTAGAAATTTCTGCAATTGTTTGAATACAGATGTTTTTCATGTAAGAAACACTATAGGATCTATCGATACCTATTGATAGAATGATTTATCACTGATAAATGATAGTTATGGAGAATGCCTGGCCTGGAGGGGGGGGAAACCATTTAAAAAAAATTTCCACTGCTCTAATCTCTTAAGAGATTCTAAAGAACAAAGTAAAACAATGAAAGTTAGGGGAGGAAAGCAAAGTTTTCTTGGTGAAATTCTTTCCCAAAGCTCATCTGAATGATCTAGTTTAAAGACGAATGGATTAAAAGTCAGGGGAGCAGGATTCAAATCATAAATTCTGGGCCTCAGTACCCTTATCTGTAAAATGAGCAAACTGAGGCCAGAAACTTTAAATCACTGATAAAAAATAGCAGGGTAGGAATTTGAACCCAAACTGATTCCAAATCATCACCTTTTCTTACGGACCAGGCATTCTGAACTTTTTGTGTGTCATGGACCTTTTGGGGAAAGAAAGTCTGGTAAAGTCTGTGGACCTCCTTCCCAGAATGTTTTCCAGTGTATAAAATAGAATACACAGAATTTACATAGGAGTCCAATTATATTGAAATACAGTTACAAAAATATTTTTTTCCAAACAAGTTCAAGAACCCCAAGTTAAGAGCTCCTGCTGGGTTAGCATTATGCTTTAAAATGTATTACCTCTAAATCTCATGCTCCTGTGTCTATATTAATTCAGTAAGTTCTCCAGACCAATGTAATGCAATAGGTTAGAATTTTAATGTTTTTTTTAAACATCTTAGTCAAGATATATGATCATCATCTGCCTTTCAACTTCTAGATCTAAATTAATTTTTTTTTTCACCTTTTTTTTTTTTTTTTTTTTTTTTTTTTTTTTGCTGAGGCAATTGGGGTTAAGTGACTTGCTCAGGGTCACACAGCCAGGAAGTGTTAAGTGTCTGAGGCCAGATTAGAACTCGGGTCCTCCTGAAATTAATTAATACTAGAAATACTCAAAAGACTTTTTTGCTTTCAATCTTAGGAGAAAATTTTTCATCACGCAGGATTCAAAGGCAACACTTTATTCTTGAACAACTGTTTAAAATAAACGATACCCGTCTTTCTCTAGTATTTGAGAAATACACCACATTACAAACATGAAGTCCATTCCTGTGGCTTGAAATTCTTCATCATTCTTTACCCAACTAAAAATGTGTCCCTACTAACCCAAGTTTACTACCCCAAGGTAAGTGCCCCAAATTGCTTTTTTTAGTCCCCAGAATTAAGCTACTCTCCAATCCAGGAGGCAATGAAATAACAGCTTCAAGGTGTCCAGGGTGGCAAAAAAGGAGGAAACATTTAATAAGAACTTTCAACATGGTGTAGTCATCTTCAGCTATTCCATTCACTGCCAGGGTTTGGGAACCAGTGCCCAGAGAACAATAATTAACAAGACTATTGGTCACAGGGATGGAGGTATGAATGGATGAAAAAACTTGTCTCCACTTTCCCAATGACCATTTTTATACACGTTAAGATACAATTTAACCCAATAGGGAGGATGCAGGTGGACAGATTAGGTAGAATTTGTTTTCATTTGGTTTATCCATCATTTTTGTTCATTCTTAAAATGAGTGAATGACAGGCAAATTGATACATTAATATATTTAAAAATCAACAACAGGGAAAGGCCTCCAAGTTAAAGGGGGGCTACTACCTGCATCATTTTAAAGATTATATTGGGTCATCCTGAGATTATTTAAAAAGCCTCAAAAATAATAGTTTTTTTTTTCTTTGTCCTTTTGAAAAGGTTTCTGTTAAGGAAAATATCCAATTTGGGATATTTTCCCACATATTGGGTATTTTAAAAGGAAACTGATTTGTATGAATAATGCTCACTTATGAAACATCTCCTTGGATATGATAATTGTTTAAGTTGTGAACTTATTGAGACAAATTCCTTTCTGCTATCAATATAAGGGTAAGATGAATATTTGTTTAGAATTTATCAGAAATCTGATTAATGGAATCTGTTGGTGGGAATAAAAATTTTCTTGAGCTTTTAGTTAATTAATCAATGCTTTTGGGGAGTCTCCAAGTTCCACCCTCTGGCAGTTAGTGGGACAATTGATTGGAAGTTGAGTTTTAACTACTCATGCCATAGTTATGTTCTTGCATTTTTTTTCCTCCTGTAACTAATTTCTATGATCAGAGCAATGGTCAATAGAATTGTTAATGCAACTCAATTATGTCTTATCTTGCCGATTCCAGCCTGATTATATGTAATCGTTGTATTCTAAATGCTTGGGCAAATAAGTGAAAGGACTTGGGAAGATTTAAGGGAAGATGTAAAAAACTTTGGATTTGTCCAAGTGGAAGAATCACTCATATCAATTAGAACATTATAATGAAGTCTCTGACTGACATGCAGAATTAGAAATAAAGCCCTATTTCCCTGTACTGTGTCTTATTTGGGGAAAAGACATGCTCATAAATAAGCAATTTACACATCAATGGTTCCATAACCCCATTCATGCAGTCCATTCATACACACACACACACACACACACACCATCTTATATATTTCCATATTGCTCTTCCCATCTCCACTCCCTCAAGAAAGCTCCTAAATTGGGGACTTTCATTTCTCTGGTTATTCTAGAAGCCAGCACAAAGCAGACATACTGTAGGTGCTTAATAAACACTAGTTGACTGCTGAATAAACACGTGCTGATTGATGACTTCAGAGGGCAATTTTTCCCAGCCTACCCATGGAGATTCTTCTCCAAGTCCTTCCAATAAATCCTGTTTAAAGGGGGGAAGGGTTGAAGACTGTCCTCAGGGCATTTAACATTTTTTAGGTGGCTAGTTAACCAATTCGGATAGTCCTCCCTTCACCTCCCCCTGACACACACCTGCTTTTTGTTTTTTAATATATACAGAGGTCCTAAAGAAGGAAGCTCGCTGACACTAGTGGCAATTAAACGGCCAGCCAAGCAGTTCCAGCCCTGGATCTTCATTAGCATCACATACCATGCGGCACAAATAAAGCCTCCAGAACCCTCGGCCCTAACATAGCATCCCATCCACACAAGGGGTCCCAGGTGGTAAAAAGACAAAGCTTTCAGGACAAGAAGGGGGTGGGGGCTTACCTTGGAGCCGTAAGTACCTTCCTTCTAGCTGATTATACATGGAAGGCCCCTGACTCCTACACCCAGGAGACAAGGGCCCTGAGGCACTGGACGTTCTTTGTAATTGAATTATGCCCAGTGTAAGACCCCTCCCACCCACCCCCGCCATGGATTGCTGCAGGAAAACTCCACTCCTGCCCCCTCCAGCATCCAGCCAACAGCAGCACCACCAGAAAGGCAGTTTCCGCGGGGGCTTCTGGGCTTCTGTTGCCCCTGAAGTTTGGCTCACGTCGAACCTCCCTCAGATAAGGCTTCCGTCTCCAGAACCCGGCAAGCCGTCCAGGCGATGGAGCAGGGAGGCTGCAGGGGAATCCGGCGGCCTCTAGGGCCGATTTCCCACCTGGACCGGGAGCTTCCTCCTCCTTCCTCTTCCTTCAGCCTAAAGCTGAGATTTTTTTTTTTTTTTCTCTTAAATAACCAACCCAAATAGAGGAGTTAAAAAAAAAAAGAAAAAAAAAAAAAGGCCACCGGGCGCCAAATCCTACTTTTTGAAGAAATGTTAAGTAGAAGGAAAAAAAGCCAAGCAAGCCATTCCCATTCAGCCCTAGCCTGCAAAGCTTCCAGGAGCAGCGGCCGGGGGTTCCCAATTTCATCCCTAGCCACTCACTGTCTATTTCCTGGTGATGTCACTGGTTAGTAGAGGAAACTAAGGCCGTACCACCGGGCCGGGGGGCGGGGGGAGACTGCACCTTGGGCCGCCCTTCCCGCAAGCTGGAGCCGCCAGAGGATGGAGAGGGGGACTGCTCCCGGGCAGGGCGCGCGCTGGAGACGGGGCGCGAGGGGCTCGGCCCGCGGGGGGAGGCGAGCCTCGCGCTCCGTACCTTCCTAAACAAAGCTGGTGGGCGTCTCCGATTACTATCAGGTGAAAAGCAGAGCCCTCCCCGGGGGCGCTGCCCTGGGGCAAGAGACCCCGCCGGGTAAGGGGGAAACCGGCGCTCCGGGAGCGGCTGCGGAGGCTGCTGCCAGCCCGAGGTGCCGTGAGCGGCGGGGACTTGCCCCTGGCTCCTCCCGAGGGCGCCCATCCGCAGCGGGAGGACGGCGGAGCGGCCCGAGTGGGACCATCAGGGGGTCCCTCGCAGCGCAGTTTGGGGAAGCGCAGCGGAGAGCGGCACGAGAACCGAAGCGTCTTTCTTTGCGCTTCCGGAGGCCCTTCCGCCGCCGCCGCCGCCGTGCGCCACAGGTGCGCTGGGATTTGGAGAAGTTCCGTTTCCCCTCCGGTCCGCGCGGCGGAGCCATGCAGGGGAAATAAGACTTCAGCCAGCCCGGATTGAGAAACTGCTTTCTGAAAGAGGAGGCTCAATTTTACATCCCGATTGGAAGAGAATAAATCCTCCTCACGTGGGACTTTATTGAGAGAATGTACCTAAAGCATCCTGCAAAGTCTTCCCTACTTACTTATACAGGGCGTCCCGAAAGTCTGAGCCCAACTGTAAGCTGTGGAAACTTGCAGCTTCAGCACGCCTTCTGCAGCAAGCCTCCTCTCCACGTACATGAAGCCAATGGTATTACTTGATCCATATGATCCTGCGTGATCCTAGCTGCAGCCCTTTTAGGTAAATGGTGCAAATATCATCCAAACCGAAAGTATTACTAGTGCTTAGTTAACAAAACTCTCTAGAGGCATTTTCCTCTGAATATAATTTGTCCCACATTTCCCTGTGTATTCTCTATCGACGCAAAAGACTTGTCAACATTTGGAGATTTGACTTCAAATTGGGAGACCTACACTACAGGCACAGCTATTTCTTTTTTATTTTTTTTCCCTGAGGCTGGGGTTAAGTGACTTGCCCAGGGTCACACAGCTAGGACGTGTTAAGTGTGTGTGTGTGTATATATGTGTGTGTATGTGTGTATATATATATATATATATATATATATATATATATATATATATATGTACACGTATGTTTTGTTTTGTTTTGTTTTTTAAACACGGTGGTTAGGAAGTGCATCTTCCTTATCACTTGGAGTTAAAGCAGAGTCTGGATTTCTAGCAAGTTGCTTGGCTAGGAAAAACCAAATCCTAGGCAAGCAGAAGAACACATGTACAGCGCCAACCACATGTCACCCAGGCCAGGTCTAAACCAGGGCCCGGAGAACATTCAATTCATCTTCTTTTAAAACTACAAATGACAATTGTCTTATTTACGGCAAAGCATTTTCCAAACTGGTACTAGACTCCTGTTGTATCCTGCTTTAGGGGGAAGCCGTTAAGTAGGGTCATTTAGCAAGATAAACTGGAGATAGATTTTTCCCCTTCACAGCATGCCATCTGCCACAAAAATAAACACATAGTATTATTAAACTATAATATACAGAGTACTTAAAAACAAAGACATAGTAGGCTCAGCAAAACTTTACCAGGAGTTGTGTTTACTTGTGTAACATTAGGCAGTAATGCTTTTAATTACTCTGAGGGTATTCTCCCCTTCATCCATCCTAGGTATATCACGTCTGGAGTACTGATGGTTAGTGCCCTAGGTATCACCTTTGCAAAGGGAAACATATACTGGAAAGCACCAAGGAAGGGTAATGGGGATGGTGGGATGGTCATATAGTGCAATATCATGTGACAGAACTAGGGGAATTTAACTTGGAGAAGACAGAGGTATATAAAACCATGCATATTCTTTGACCTAGAAACATCACTATAAGGTCTATATCCAAAAAGAAAATTTTTTTAAGGGAAAGGACCTATATGTACAAAAATATTTATAGCAGTTCTTTTCTGATGGCAAAAAATTAGAAACTGAAGTGATGATCCTCAAGCAGGTAATGGATGAACAAATTGTAGTATGTGATTGTGATGGAACACTATTGTGCTATAAGAAAGGACCATCAGGATGCTCTCAGAAAAACCTGAAAAGATTTCCATCAGCTGATACAAAGTGAAATGCACTATGTATAAAAGAACAGGATTGTAAGATGATTTAACTATTCTCAGCAATACAGTCATTCAGGACAACTCTGAAAGGCTTATGATAAAAAATGTTATCCATCCACAAAGAAAGAACTGAGGGTGTCTGAATAAGTATCCTTCCACTTTATTTATTTTCTTGACTTTTTGTCTTTGTTTCCTGTCACAACACAATTTATTAGTTTTAGAAATAATTTTTTGTGAATAAATATGCATCACCTATATTAAATTGCCTGTCTTCTCAATGAAGTAAGCTGAGGAGAAAGGGAGAGAATTTGGAACTCAAAAATTTTAAAAATTAATATTAAAAATATTTTTACATGTTACTATGGAAAAATAAAATGTCAAATATTTTTAAAAAGATTTCTGCCTATTGTACTGAATATCCTGTAGAGTTTGTCTAACCATATGCATATTTAGGAAAGACAATACAGATGGACAATAAATTGGACCCAGAACTTAAGAGGAGGGCACATAAGGCTATATTTCCGTGAAAAAATTACAAAGCACTTTGACTATGTCAAGATTCTTGTAAGTTCAATTTAATTAAAAATTTACTTTATCTATAAATTGTGTAAAGGTAGAATTAATTATGGGATTAATTGCTGTAAATATATATTTCTTTTTGTAAAATAAGAAAGTGAAAAATAGAAAGGAAGGGGACATTTATAGAAATATTTCAAAATCTTACCTTCATCATTAATTTCTGTAGCAGCATAAAATGAAAAAAAGAAAGCATTAGACCTTCAGTTGTTCAAAGATTTTCAAAATTCCACTCATTTCACACCCCAGCAAAGTTATGCTGAAGATTCTGCACGCTAGGCTTCAGCCATATGCAAACTGAGAATTACCACAAAAGCAGGATGGCTTTGAAGAACTAGAGACCAGACTGCCAAACATTTACTGGAGAAAGCAAGGGAGTTCCAGAGAAACATTTGCTTTTCCTTAATTGATCACTACACTAAAGCCTTTGACTATGTGGATTACATCAAAACATGGCAAGTCCTTCAAAGAGATGGTACTACCAAATTATCTTACTTGTCTCCTGAGGAACCTGTATGTGGGACAAGATTGGAAAAGGATTCTGAATATTATCACGATATTTATTTGGCTTAAATGCACAGTGCACCCTGCAAATGCACGCTGGATGAATCAAAAACTGGAATTACGGTTGCTGGGAGAAATATCAACAACTTCAGATGATATAATCTGATGGCAGAAAGTGAAGAGGAGTCCAGAAGTCTCTTGATGAGAATGAAAGAGAAGAATGTAAAAGTTGGCTTGAAGTTTAACATAAAAAAGACTGAGATCGTGGCAAGGGATCCCATTGCCTACTGACAAATAGAGGAATGGAATAAGTGTTAGATTTTATATTTTCAAGTTCAAAGATCACGGCAGACAGCCACTGCAGCCATGAAATTAAAAGACTCTTGCTCTCCAAAGGAAAGCTATGGCAAATCTGGACAGCATAGTAAAGAGCAGAGACATCACTTTACTGACAAAGTTCTGGGTAGTTAAGGCTATGATTCTTTCAGCAGCAACATGTGGCAGTAAGAGTTGGACTATAAAGAAAGTTGAGTGCTGTAGAATTGATGCTTTTTAATCGGGGTGATGCAGAAGATTTTTGAGAGTCCCTTGGATGGCAAGAAGGTCAATTCAGTTAAGATTTAAGGAATTAATTCAGGCTACTCACTAGAAAGCAAATAATGAAGCTGAAGCTGAAATACTATGGTCACATAAGAAGAAGATAGGACTCAATGGGAAAGACACCAATGTTAGGAAAGATTGAAGGCCAAAAGAAAAGGGGACAGCAAAGGATGGGATGGATAGATATTGTCATGGAAACAATGAACAGGAGTTTGAACAGACTTTGAGAGACAGTGGAAGATACAAGGCCTGGCATGCATAGGTCTATAGGGTTGCAAAGAGTAAGACATAATGATAGTGACACAAAGGTCAAATTCCTGCAATTTGTTTCAAATGAGCTAAGATTTTGGAAGTATTTTTTAAGTTAACCATTTTTTTTAAAATAGCAGATAAACTCTTTCAAATTTTGTAGGGATGCAAAATAGGATAATTCTATTTATTTTTCCCTTTAGAATTTCTAATATCCAAATAGGTAACCAAGTGGGAAAAAATAGAAAGGAATAGAGAAACAGCAGTAAGCACTTTTAAATAAAATGTTATTTATATATGTCAGCAGATTTCCACAAGAAGAAAACTGCAAACTTGACTGAGAACACGCATAATAGAACATAAAAGTACATTCTATATTAAAATATCAATAAAAGAGTTAGTATTTAAGACACAAAATAGTTAAGTCTTGGTTTTGTTTGTATAATGTTAATTATAATGGTATCAAAATGTCTGCCAAATTTTAGCAAAGTTGCAACTTAAAATGGCTCAATGACTCTTTAAAATGTCACAATTCATCTTTTAAAAATAAGTTGTTGTGTTTTTTCTTTCAAATAAAACATACATGTGAGGGAAAGGAAAGGAAGGGCTTACTCTAAAATGCATATTCTGAAATTGAAAGGGTTCTTGGAAACCAATTCATCCCAGAAAGGTTAAATGTCTTAGTAGGGTAAAATGAGGATAAATGACTGGTGGAGTTGAATTATCTCACTGTGTTTCCAGTAAAATCTTTGGGTTTCCTGCTTGTTTCCTTCTTTGTTTGCTGGGTTTGGAGATGAGAATGGTAAGCCTTAGCAAGGAAATGGGAAGATGCATCAGAGAAAGTGAAAATTCTACCTCAAAAAGATAGTAAGAAGGAAGGGAATCAGCATAAAAATGTTAACCATTAACTGATGATGAAAAACACTGGCAATGAAATACTAAAAAGAAAATCCCATAAATGGAGAAAATAATAAAGAAAATGCCCTTGATTTATGTGAGAAATGTTTCATATTTATGTCAAGCACGTGTTATATGTCTTCACCTAAGGATGAAAACTTTGAAGCATTTTGCTCAAGTGTTTTGTTTAGTTTCCTAAATGCTAACATATATAATAGTGACTTACAAAGAAAAGTGTCCACAGTTGTGAAGAGATGCAACCATTCTGGAGAGCAATTTGGAACTACACTCAAAAAGTTATCAAGCTGGGCATAGTCTTTGATCTAGCAGTGTTACTGGGCTTATATCCCAAAGAAATATTAAAGAAGGGAAAGGGACCTGTATGTGCAAGAATATTTGTGGCAGCCCTTTTTGTAGTGGCCAGAAACTGGAAATTGAATGGGTGCCCATCAATTGGAGAATGGCTAAATAAATTATGGTATGTGAATGTTATGGAATATTATTGTTCTGTAAGAAATGACCAGCAGGACGTATACAGAGAGGCTTGGAGAGACAACTCTTACTGCCACATGCTGCTGCTGAAAGAGTTATAGCCTTAACTCCACAGAACTTTGTCAGTAAAGTGATGTCTCTGCTCTTTACTATGCTGCCCAGATTTGCCATAGCTTTCCTTTGGAGAGCAAGTCTTTTAATTTCATGGCTGCAGAGGCTGTCTGCCGTGACCTTTGAACTTGAAAATGAACTGATGCTAAGTGAAGTCACAAAACCAGGAGATCATTATACACTTCAACAACAATACTATATGAGGATCAATTCTGATGGAAGTGGTTATCTTTGACAATGAGAGGATCCAAATCAGTTGCAATTGATCAGTAATGAACAGAACCAGCAACAGAACACTGGGAAATGAGTGTGGACAACAACATAGCATTTACACTCTTTCTATTATTGTTTCCTTGCATTTTGGTTGTTCTTCCCAGGTTATTTTTACTTTTTTTCTAAATCTGATTTTTCTTGTGCAGCAAGATAACTGTATATATATATATACATATATTATATTTAACAAATATTCTAACATAGTTAACACGTATGGGAATATCTGCCATTTAGGGGAGGGGATGAAGTGAAGGAGGGGAAAAGTTGGAACAGAACATTTTGCAAGGGGCAATGTTGAAAAATTACTCATGCATATGTTTTGTCAATAAAAAGCTATAATAATTTTTAAAAAAGAAAAGAAAATATCCACAGTGGAGATAGTAAGTATGTTCTAACATTTCTGCCTAAGAGAAATTTTCTGGAACATAGGATCACAAAAGGAAACAAAAAAGTAAGTAAAGCTAATTAATTGTCTGAAAGAGGGATTAAATTTCTTTTGAGATGATAGACAAAAGGCTACTCCCACTGCACAGAAGCACTAAAAACAGTAACTTTATGATACAATTAAAAAAAAGAATGCCAGAGTTAGAGTCTGAGAAGCTAGATGTGAATTCTAACATGTAAAAGTAGCAGAGTGATCCTGAGAATGGCAGTTTAATCACTCTTGACATCAATTATATAAAATGAAGGTGACCCATAAAGTCCTTTCTACTATTAAAACCATGATTTAACTCATCAGGCTCACCCCCACATCCCCCCCCCATACCCAACAAGAATGGTAACACTAATTAGATGGATTTCCAAAAAGGAACGCTAGTCTTTATAGCAACAGATTGGCACATTAAAATCATTTAATTATTTTCATTCATAATAAGCTAATCTGCTTTCAGATTTTGAGTATGTGGCCCTAATCTTCCTTTTATCTGGTACCTAGTTCAATAACTTTAAAGAAGTGCACTGATTCAACCCAGATGGAGGAAAGTAAAAATAGTATCATTTTAATGGCACGGTTAAGTTCAAGTTTAAAGTTAGCGCCAATAGAAGGAAAAAACTCAATTTTAGGGGTCCTGAAAACCTATTCATTAAAGAATAAACAAAAGAACACAGTCTAAAAATATTGTTTTCATCTTTATCACTGTCCTCATTGGCATGATACCTGGAAGTTTTTTTTATTAATTTTTATAATTATAACATTTTCTTTGACAGTATATATGTATAGGTAGTTTTTTTTTTTTTTTTTTTTTTTACAACATTATCCCTTGTACTCCCTTCTGTTCTAAGTTTTTCCCCTCCTTCCCTTCACCCCCCCTAGATGGCAGGCATTCCCATACATATTAAATATCATATAGTATATCTTAAGTACAATATATATGTGCAGAAGCGAATATTGTTGTTGTTGTTGCAAAGGAAGAATTGTATTCGCAAGGTAAAAATAATCTGGGAAGAGAAACAAAACAACAACAACAACAAAAAAAAAAAACAAAAACAATGCTCTCAGTTTACTCTCATTTCCCAATGTCCCTTTTCTGGGTGTAGCTGATTCTGTCCATCATTGGTCAATTGGAATTGGATTAGCTCTTCTCTATGTTGAAGATCTCCACTTCTATCAGAATGCATCCTCATACAGTATCATTGTTGAAGTGTATAATGACCCCCTAGTTCTACTCGTTTCACTCAGCATCAGTTGATGTAAGTCTCTCCAGGCCTCTCTGTATTCCTCCTGTTGGTCATTTCTTACAGAACAATATTATTCCATAACCTTCATATACCATAATTTACCCAACCATTCCCCAATTGATGGGCATCCATTCATCTTCCAGCTTCTAGCCACTATGAAAAGGGCTGCCACAAACATTTTGGCACATACAGGTCCCTTTCCCTTCTTTAGTATTTCCTTGGGGTATAATCCCAGTAGTAGCACTGCTGGGTCCAAGGGTATGCACATTTTGATAACTTTTTGGGCATAATTCCGGATTGCTCTCCAGAGTGGTTGGATTCTTTCACAACTCCACCAACAATGCATCAGTGTCCCAGTTTCCCACAGCCCCTCCAACATTCATCGTTACTAGTTCCTGTCATCTTAGTCAATCTGACAGGTGTGTATTGGTATCTCAGAGTTGTCTTAATTTGCATTGCTCTGATCAATAGTGATTTGGAACACTCTTTCATATGAGGGGAAATAGTTTTAATTTCATCATCTGAAAATTGTCTGTTCATATCCTTTGACCATTTATCAATTGGAGAATGGCTTGATTTCTTATAAATTAAAGTCAATTCTCTGTATATTTTGGAGATGAGGCCTTTATCAGAACCTTTAACTGTAAAAATGTTTTCCCAATTTGTTACTTCCCTTCTAATCTTGTTTGCCTTAGTTTTGTTTGTGTAGAAACTTTTTAATTTGGTGTAATCAAAATTTTCTATTTTGTGATCAATAATGGTCTCTAGTTCTCCCTGGGACACAAACTCCTTCCTCTTCCACAAGTCTGAGAGGTAAACCATCCCATGTTCCTCCAATTTATTTATGATTTCGTTCTTTATGCTTAAATCTTGGACCCATTTTGATCTTATCTTAGTATGTGGTGTTAAATGTGGGTACATGCCTAGTTTCTGCCATACTGATTTCCATTTTTCCCAGCAATTTTTGTCAAATAATGAATTCTTATCCCAAAATTTGGGATCTTTGTGTTTATCAAACATTAGATTGCTATTTTTATTCACTATCTTGCCCTGTGAACCTAACCTATGCCACTGATCAACTAGTCTATTTCTTAGCCAATACCAAATGGTTTTGGTGACTGTTGCTTTATAATACAGTTCTAGATCAGGTACAGCTAGACAACCTTCATTTAATTTTTTTTTCATTACTTCCCGTGAAATTCTCGACCTTTTGTTCTTCCATATGAATTCTGTTGTTATTTTTTCTAGATCATTAAAATAGTTTCTTGGGAGTCTGATTGGTATAGCACTCAATAAATATATTAGTTTAGGGAGTATTGTCATCTTAATTATATTTGCTCGGCCTATCCAAGAGCACTGAATGTCTTTCCAATTATTTAAATCTGACTTTATTTTTGTGGTAAGTGTTTTGTAATTTTGCTCATATAATTCCTGACTCTCCTTTGGTAGATATATTCCCAAATATTTTAAACTATCGACCATTATTTTGAATGGAATTTCTCTTTGTATCTCTTGCTGTTGGATTGTGTTGGTAATGTATAAAAATGCTGAGGATTTATATGGATTTATTTTGTATCCTGCAACTTTGCTAAAATTCTGAATTATTTCTAATAGCTTTTTAGCAGAGTCTTTGGGGTTCTCTAAGTATACCATGATGTCATCTGCAAAGAGTGATAATTTGATTTCCTCTTTTCCTACTCTAATTCCTTGAATCTCTTTCTTGGCTCTTATTGCTAGAGTTTCTAGTACTATATTGAAAAGTAATGGTGATAGTGGGCAACCTTGTTTCACTCCTGATCTTACAGGGAAAGGTTCTAGTTTATCACCATTACATATGATGTTTACTGAAGGTTTTAAATATATGGACGTTATTATTTTAAGCCAATTATTTATTCCTATACTCTCAAGAGTTTTTAGTAGGAATGGATGTTGGATTTTATCAAATGCTTTTTCTGCATCTATTGAGATGATCATATGGTTTTTATTAATTTGATTATTAATATGGTCAATTATACTAATAGTTTTCCTAATCTTAAACCAGCCCTGCATTCCTAGTATAAATCCCACTTGGTCATAGTGTATTATCCTGGGGATGATTTTCTGAAGTCTTTTTGCTAATATCTTATTTAAGATTTTAGCATCAATATTACTTAAGGAAATTGGGCTATAGTTTTCTTTTTCAGTTTTCAATCTACCTGGTTTAGGTATCAGTACCATGTCTGTGTCATAGAAGGAATTTGGTAGGACTCCTTCAATCCCTATTTTTTCAAATAGTTTACATAGCATTGGAGTTAGTTTTTCTTTAAATGTTTGGTAGAATTCACATGTAAGATACCTGGAAGTTTTAATCTGTTAGAATTTTGGGGGGAGAGTTGGAGGGATATGGGAATGTAAAGGGTCACTGGAAAGGTGAATGTTGAAAACGATGATTGCATGTATTTAGAAAAATAAAAAAAGTTATTTTAAAAATAATTAAGATGACTCTATGACTCATTTTCTGTATATAATAAACCTGAGAATCATCTATATGAATTCATAGGAGCTGATGAGATCTCCAAGAGAAATAGTATAAAGAGGTTCCAAGGCACTCAGAATCTCAAGGGTCATTTATAGTTAGTTATCAGGCAAAACCTAGGTAAAGATCAAGCAAAGGAGGCTGAGAAGGAGCAGTCAGATGGGTAAGAGGAGAAGCAGGACAGAAGAGAGTCACAAAATCCTAGAGAGAAGAGAGTATCAGGGGAGGAGAATGTGACTGGCCCTGTCAGAGGCTGCAGGAGGAAGACTGAGGAAAGGCCATTGGGTATGGTAGCTTAGAGGTCATTGGTAACTTAGGGTGGGCAGTTTTGGTTGACTGATGAGGTCAGAAGCCAGACAAGAGTGAAAGAAACATAGGTGGAGGTACTGATTGTAGACAGCCTTCTCAGAGAATTTAGCCACAAAAGAGAAGAGGGACACGAGATGATAGCTAACAAGGGTTGGACAGATCCAGGGAGGGAGGATCTGCCAGTGTCTACAGGGGAGCAGGGACTGAAGACAAATGAGAAGGTGGAGATGGTAAAAGGAAGGAAGGTAATAGGATGATAATAGGAAGACATCAGATGGAGAACATCAGAGGGAGTGGGATCATTTATGCATATAAAGCCCCTCTGGGTTTGTCTTGGCAAGGAGAAGGACCACCTCTATAACCGAGACAGAAGTGAAAGAGAAGATAATAGCAGAAGGCGTTTGAATGATCTAAAATGAGGAAGAAGGGAGAAGAGGGATCTTAGTATTGTGATGTGATAGGCAAAAAATACATTCATTAGTGTTTACAAGCAAGGACGTGATCATGATCCATATTGTACTCAGGTCAGCCTACATCTGACATATGTTAATTTTTGGAACAAACGGTTAGAAAATGTGTTGATAAATTGGCTAGGTCTATAAGGGGGCAAGCAGAATAAGAGCTTTGATGTCAAGGCCTATGAGGGTCAGTTGAAAGAAATGGGCACATGAAGTTCAGAGAAGACAAGGCCAAGGCAGGATGTTACAGGTGTCTTCAAAGACTATCACATGGAAATCATGGTTTTAAACTAGTTCTGATTGGCTTTGCTGAGTAAAACTGTGACCCATGAATGAATTACAAGCCTCAAACAGGCAAATTTAGACTTGATTTAAAGAAAAATTCCAACAATTAAAATCATCAAGTTATTCAAAACCAAAAAGGGCTGTATCAGGAGGAAGTGATTTGTCCTTTATTCCAGATCTTCATACAAAAACTTTAGAATTACTTGTATAATGGGTTTCTGTTCAGGAATGAGAGAGGATCTCTCAGGTCCTGTCCAACTTAGAGTTGATAAAGTTTTACTGTTCCCATTTTATAGGAGAATATTGACATTCAGAGCACTTTTATGATTTTTCCAAAGTCACAGTTACTAAGTGGAAGCATTATGACTCCAAATCAAGCCTAATTATTCAAAATTCAAAGGGTTTTTTTCCTGCTACTATGATGTTATTGTGAGGCACATGGGTATAAATAGATATCTGCAGAATCAATGATCTTAGTTTTTCTTATAACTTCCAAGAAATTACATGAAGTTGCTACAAAGAGAGCAAAGTTCCAAGTGTGTGATAAAACTGCCCATTCTCTTACCGAGTTCTTTTCCAGAAAAATAGCCCAAATGGTTTTTTCTTAGGATATGTCTGCAGGTAAACTTCTGCACATAAGTAGAAAAGCTAAGAAGAGATGGGAAAGGAGTTAGCTGAGTGGGAGGAATATTCCTCTACCTTCCCAGATGCCTCCTGCTCTCATTTAACTTCTACCTCACTTTTGTTTGAGTCTTTGCTCTGCATACTCCTTAGCATTTGGGCATTTTTTAGCTAACATTACTTTTCTTTGTATTCATTTAAATGTTGTCTCCAAAGTATTCTTCCCAGTACAAATTTTGCCTTTAAATTATTTATCTAAAGTTTTATAGAATTGTTTTTTTACTTAGGTGACAGTTTAATCATGTGAGTTCAAGTTCCCAAGAAAGATCCTCCAAGCTGGAAAGACTTTGAGAATAAGCCTACAAAAGTATTTATCTGATACTTTGGAATGAATAAGCTCAGAGAAATGGAAAGTTTTATCACCACATGGCTAGACACCAGATGATGTCTATTTATTTACAATTTATGAAGACCATTCACTAACATGTAGAGCTATTTTAGAAGAAATAAAGAAATATACCAAGGAATCACAAATCCTTTTAAGCAATGCATGAATATTATGAGCCTGCCATGTAGTATAAGTTCATCATTATTTGTCCTTCCCCCTTCCCAGGCAATTGGGGTTAAGTGACTTGCCCAGCTAGACAGTGTTAAGTGTCTGAGATCAGATTTGAATTCAGATCCTCCTGACTTCAGGACTGGTGATTATTGTTTCTTAACTAATATTTAATTTACCTCCAACCCCAAAGAAAATGGAATTTGCTTAGTGACAGACCCGGGGTTGGTGCGTGGGAAACAAATATCCCATAATAGAGAAAGCACATTCTAAACTTAATTCTATTTGCTTTCTCCAACTGGTAGGCCCAGTACAAAGCAATTTTCTCTTATGGCTTCCTCCCCCTTTATACACTTTGTCACTTCTACTTTCAGACATCCCTTCTCAAAGCAAAGCTATTGTTTATTCCCTGCCAAGTCTCCAAATGCCATAGTACATCTAAAATATCCCCCTTCAACCTCAGCCCACTTAAATGTCTTTACCTATTCATTCAAAAACATCTAAAAATACCATCTCTTTCAGGAAGCCTTCTAGTACTTACTAGACAAGAGGGGACAATTTCCTTGGGCGATGAACTTTTTCCTCATTCTCTGTCTTAAGTAATAGTTAAGTTCTTCAAGGTATGCATCAAAAATCACTTACTCTCAATCTCTGAATGGTTTTTTTGGGTTGTCTCTATGTTTGTAAACTTACACCAGTCTATCTTGATAATCTACAACTCCCCTAAAATAGAGAAACCAATATGATTCTCTTCAGTGTCCAATAACATGTCAGCTATACTTAGGCATTTGATCGAGATAATGTGACTTACCAAAGCGTTTGGATCTGCCTGAGAGAAGATATAATGCAGGAAAACCCCAAGAGGAGCAGGTCGGTATTTGAGTCTCAATTCCTTATAGACTGGTTCTCAAGGTCATTCTTCCAACTGCCTCTTTTTATCTTGAATCCTCACTTTCTTCCCAAAGGATGTGTGATTCAGCAAAGGTAACACGCCGATGATTACTTCCTTCATCTCTTTACATACATGACATTCTCTTCCTTTTTGCTAATTCACGGTTCTATCTCCCTTCAAAAGTGCGCATATGCTCCAAGAACTTTCCCTGAGTAATGTGACCTAATCTCGGGGCTAGAGGGGTGACCCTTGGGAATCTAGCAGCACACATCTGGGGTGGTACAAAAGGTACACAGAAGGAGAAAGTGAGAGCAATCAAATCTGACACTAATACTCCTGGGATTACTTCTTCCTGGAACACTGGAAGAAAGACCCCTGGTGAAGTGGGACTCAATGAGGGTCCAGAGCTCAGTCCCTTTGGCGTGTCCCCCAGAACAAATAAGCAAGCCAGAGTGTAGGGTCTGGTGACATCCACTGGGAAAGATGTTGGTTTCCCAACCAGGGAATCGTCCCCTCTGGCGTGGAGGCTGCTACATGGGGAGAGGATGGGAGAAGAGGTAAAAGGCTCAGCAATCAGGAACAATTTTCCTTTTATCATTTTAGTACATGATCACTTTGTGTCTCCCTCTCATTTTGAAGTTAAGGCACTGGTGAAACTGTCCAGTCTCCTTGGACTCAGGGGATTCATTTTGGCTTTTGGAGGATTGCTTTATATGTGTTAATTTCTCTTTCATTCTCCCTCCTTCCATAATCTCAGTTTGGTACCTATGTCAGAGTTCTGCAGACATTGGGAAAGGAGTAAATTGTTTTGGTTACTGAAATTCAAGTACTTAAGTACTTTACCACATGAAAAGTCTCCTCTTACTCAATCTATTTTCAAAAAGCAAGCAATCCTTAAGGACAATCAATCCTTCAATCCTTATCTACCTGATTTTTTGTCATTTACAAAGTATGGGGAGAGGGATGGAGTCCAGCCTTAGAATTAGCAGTGTGGAACATCAAGAAAAACAGTAAGGTCACAGTATCTTCTATCAAACCCATGACAATATTCTTCCCTTGGTTAATGGAGGAACAAGGTAATCGATCCACCCAATACATATTTAATATCTCTAATCCAGAGGGACTGGGATTCCCATCCAAAGCAGGCAGGTTTCTTACCACTACCCCAATTCTAGAGGCATTTTGGAACATTCCTCTATTCTAGTTATAATTGTGAAGATGATCACTACATTAATGCAGCATTTTAAAAATCTATAAAGTGATTTAGATACATGATCTAGTTTGATCTTCACAAACAGTACAGTGAGAAAACTGACCCCTGCAGAGTTCTGTGGGATAAAAACTTTCTAGAATCTTTCTATGATAACAGGATTAATTTGACCTAAAGCTTTTTGGGTTTTTTTAAGAAGCTTCCTCACATTACTGATTCACACACTAAGCCTATGGTCAATTAAAATACTTCTTCCTCTGTCTCCTCATATTTTTCCCTATGGATTAAAGTCTTTTCTAGCCCATATTTGTGGAAGTAATTTAATTTTACTTAAATGTATACCTGTTGTTATTGCTGTTGATTACATTTCATCTAATTTGGCTTCAGTTCAACATTTCAAGCCAAATGAGATTAACTTTAAATGTTTACTATCATCTTTTTTCTTTAATCTTTTCCTTCTATATTTCACTTCTGGAAGACTTCATTTCATAACATAGATTCAATTATCCTATTTGGACAAATGTGTCTCAAATCTAGATACACTCTCTAAAGTTATCCTGAACCCCAACCTTAAATTTTCAAGTGCCTATTAGGACAATTGTGTTTCTGTCTCTTTTCAATGCATCTACACCTGAAGCTCATCATCACTGCTTCCGAACCTGTCTCTTCCCTCAAATCCCCCATTTTCTGGTGACAGCACTATTTCTTTTTTCTATTACTTAATTAGAAACTTGAGAAAAATTTCTAACTTTTCATTTTCTCTCATCCTCCACATCTATTAATTGCCAGGGCCTGTTGCACTATTTCTCTGTTAATCTATTGCATTTCTAAACTATTTCTTTCTTTCTATTCTTGTAGTTCAGATGTTCATTACTTTTCTCCTATAATTACTAATTATTCCCTGGTTTTAACTTCTCCCTCTCCAATCTAACTTTCTTACAGCTGTGTAGTATAGTGGAAAAATAAAGACTTGTGCTTGTATTCCCCAAATTTTATCCTACACAATAGGTACTTAATACATGTGTGCTGAATGGACTTAAAAACCAAATAATGTGAGACACCAATAGGGGCATGGAGAGAGTGCTAACCTCAAAGCTGGGAGAACTGGGGTCTAAATCCCACCTGTCCCTCTTCATTCAGAACTCTGGTCAAGTTTCTAAGAGCATCAGGTGTCACGGCCCAGAGAGGATCTGCTTATCTGAGAGTAAATTTTATACCAGTGAGATCACAAGAACTCTATTATCTGCCATGTTATACTGACTATACTTCCTAAATCGATTAAAGAGAAAAAAAAAAGAAGCCAGTTTACCTTGGCTGAGCCACATTTTTCCCAGGTACACTTTTTTTTCCCCTCCACACCAAATACATACTTACCGACAACATACATATAACTTTTATGAAATGCCCTTCGGCTCAGGCTATACAACTATAAGAATAACCATTTGATGTCTTCTATCCAGTGTTTTGGGTCCTGGAATATAAGTGTGAAAAATGACCCTCAAGGAACTTACAACCTTCTAAGGGGAATATGCCTTTGGGGCCAAAGGGAGCTCTGGGAAACAATGAAGAAATAAAGATCACTTTGGAGAGGACAAAGAGTTTACCTCTCCAATAAGACCACACAAGGTTGTTTAGTGATGAGATCCAGCCTGTCAGCTTTGCCAAAAGGAAAGGAGCAGCACTGGAGTGGCTCACCTGCTCAGTAGTGGGTAGAACAGCTGTATCTGAGCCTTGACGCCGATGGTGCTGGGCCATTTTGGCCATGATCACAGGTGATGTACGTGGACTGTCTAGCCCAGGATCTAATACCGAGTTCCTTTTTAACAATGGCTGGGGGAAGGAGAGGGAAGTGGGGAGAGGGAGAGGGGGTGCAGAGATGGGATCTGTTAGTCACAGAATAGGCAAATGCATAACTTGTTCACCCAGTTTAGCTACTGTTGTCAGGCAGCAATCTGTTTGAGAGAAACTGTTGACTAAATGAGATTTTTTTAAATAGTTTTTATTTACCAGATATATGCATGGGTAATCTTACAGCACTGACAATTGCCAAATGTTTTGTTCCAATTTTCCCCTCCCCCCCCCCCCCCGTCGACCAATACATGTTAAATATGTTTGAGTATAAATTAAATACAATATAGGTATACATGTCCAAACAGTTGTCTAAATGAGATTCTTAAAAGTTAATCAGAGCTCTTCATAGGCACTGATATTATCCCCTTAGTTTTGTTGAATTAAATCTTTTCATAATACTTTATTTACTCATAGAATTTGTATACTAGCAATCCTAGAGAGAATAATCAAAATCTGAAAACTTTCTTCCATGATATTTATGTCTAACTGGAGGAGAGGAGTTGGGAAGAATTAAAATACTAATGTTCATTAAGCCAAACAATTCTAAAAAAGAATCAAGAGTTGGGGCAACCAGGTGGCGCAGTGGACAGAGCACCAGCCCTGAAGTCAGGAGGACCTGAGTTCAAATCTAGCCTTAGACAATTAACATTTCCTAGCTGTGTGACCCTGAGCAAATCACTTAACTCTAATTGCCTCAGCAATAATTAAATAATTTAATTAATTAATAAACTAATGAATAAATAAATAAATTAATAAACTAATAAATGAATGAATAAATAAATAGATAGATCAAGAGCTGCCTGGATGTGTGGATTTCAATAAAACAGCATCCTTGTGAATTTGGATAATTGATATTTGATCTAAAGCAATTAGAAGTAAAAATGCATTTATTTGTCTATAGTTGATACTTAAATACTCCTTTTTAGAGTACAGAACATAGCAAATGCTTACAAACCAACAACCCAGGGCATAACTCCCATATTTATCTTTGACCTTTAAATAGGTTGAGCCTCAAGTACAGGATTTACCTCTTCACATGGGCCCAATCCCTCCACAACCTCACCTCACTAAGGGAAGGGCAGTTCAGTTCCAGAGTCTAAGCCACTGTCTCCATCTTGGGAATCCAATCTATGGAATGGTAAAGAAGAGTATAGGAATGAGAACCTCTGTTCTGAGGACCTGAATACAAAGAAGAAAGGAGAGCACTTTTGTCTGTTCTTTCCTTTAACAGTTTCCTCTCTCATTTTGTGGCTCCAATTCAGATTCTCTTCTGAGCAAAGCTGCTTTCTGACCAGGCCTAGCTCCTTTGTCATTTCTAAAACTACTCAGGGAGGCTTGGAGAGACTTACAGGAACTGATGCTGAGTGAAACAAGCAGAACCAGGAGATCATTCTACACTTCAACAACAACTCTGTAGGAGGACGTATTCTGATGGAAGTGGAGATCTTCGACAAAGAGAAGATCACCTCAAGACCCCATTAGTGGTTTTCTTAACAGAGATACTGCAGTGGTTTGCCATTACCTTCTGTAGCTCATTTGATAGATAGGGAAACTGAGGCAATGTTAAGTGAGTTGCCCACGATCACATAGTTAACAAATGTCTGAGGTCATTTTCCTGATTTTAGGCTTAGCACACTATCCACAGCACTACTTACCTATATCATGTGTTCTGTCACAACTGGGTTGTTTTGTATTGTATCATATATTCATAAAGATGAGTTTGGTTTTATTTATCTGTTGTGATTTACCGGTGATACAAGGCCATTTAAAGTCACATGATTATAAATAAATGTGTATGGTTATACATAAATGTGAAGTTTATGAAAAAAAATACATAATTAATTTATGTTAAAATCTTGAAAAAATTTTAAACCTCAAAAGTACAATGTTAACGTGACAAAAATAAATTGTAGGTGGTAGCACATGGAGACCCAAACCTTAAATGGTGTACACACCCACACCCTCCCCCCCCACACACTCAGACATACACACACATCTATATCTACATATACCTATGCTGTGTTGGAAACATTATCCTTATGATGTTCAAACTGCACACAGTAGTTTGGGAAAATCGGTTCCCAGAGACTGTGTGTGACCACTCTGAGATAAGGACATACTACATCAAGTAAGATTCTTGTTAGTGTGGGTTTTAAGTGAAAGGTGAGGGCAGAGGGTGGAACATAATCCTCTATCAATGCTGGACTTTTGAGAGACAGAGAATAGGAAAGGGGGCACCCTTATGAACAGTAACAGTGGCTGGGTATTTCCCAGAAGCTGTTCCCACCCTCATCCCCCACCCTCACCCCTGCCTTTCCATTCAAACATAATCAAGAACCTTGGAGGGTTTGTTGAGGGAGGAATGAAGAGGGAAAGAGACAGAGAAAGAGAAAATGTGAGAGAAAGTAAAAGAAAAAGAATGAGAGAAAAAGAGAGAAAAGGAGCAAGAATCAGAGAGAGAGCACAAAAGAGTGTCATAGAGAAAGAGCTAGAGAGACAGAAAGAAATACACATGGAAATGAGAGCAAGAGAGAGAAAGAGACAGAGACAGAGTTGGAGATAGCAAGCCAGATGGATCCAGAGAAAGAAATTGTCATAAAGGGAGGGAAAGAAAGAGGAGAGGAGATAAGAGAGGAGAGGAGAAAAGAGGAGAGGAGAGAAGGAAAGGAAGGAAGGAAAGGAAGGAAGGAAGGAAGGAAGGAAGGAAGGAAGGAAGGAAGGAAGGAAGGAAGGAAGGAAGGAAGGAAGGAAGGAAGGAAGGAAGGAAGGAAGGAAGGAAGGAAGGAAGGAAGAAGGTTCAGAAAGAGACAGAAAAATAGAGAGCAATAGAGAGACAGAGAGGGGGAGGCAGGGAGAGAGAGTGTGCCAGAAAGATGAAGACAAAAAAAGAAAAACATACAGAGCCAGGGAGAAGGAGCCAGAGAGAATCAGAGAGTGAACAACAGAGAGGAAAAGAAATAAACAGAGAGAATCAGAGACACACAGACAGAGACAGAGAAAGACAGAAAGATTGAGAAGCCTGGGAGTCAAAGAGAGAAAATGAGAGAAAGAAATGAGAGTCATAGAAACAAAGAGGGGAGAGAGAGAAAGGAGAAAGGCACAAAGAAAGAGACAGACAGACAGACTCAGAGAGGGGAGGAGTCAGAGAGTGGAAGAGTGAGCAAGAAACAAAAAACAAAAAAAATTAAAAGATACATAGAGAAAAAGAGACACAAAAGACAGAATCGTCCTTAAAATAGTCCTTAAAAGGGTCCATCTAGACCTCTAGAGAACGTCCCAGCTCTAAATAGTGATGCCGGGATCTTTTCCCACACTACATCTAATGATCTTCTATGACTTAATTCACTGAAACTAAGGAGGCCTCAGTTTCCATATCTGGAAAATGAAGCTGATGATGTACATGGCATTCAAAGTCTCTCTTTTAAGGTCTATGATGTGATGAGATCATAATTCAGTGTAATGTTCTGTTGTCTCTAAATTGCGATTGTTCTCTGGGAGGAGATCTCTTGGGGAGCTTCTGGCGAGGCAGCCTTAGTTTTAGTTCCAGTACCGGTAATACCCAAAATGCAGCCGGGAGTTAAAGTCCAGATCCTCTATTGTGTCCTTCAAGGTCTTGAATCTTTTCCTGTCAGAATGTCTCCAGCCCGCTTCAGTCTCTAGCTCCCTCTGAATCCAAAGCCTCCAGCCAGCACCAAGGTAGCCGTGGGAATCCTTGGCCCAATCCAGACTGACTCAGTTCTTTTGCAAGGGTCAATGTTGAAAACTATCTGATATTATTAAATAGAAAAGCAAGAAAACGTGCTTTTAGTGCACCTTCATAGGATGAACAAAGTTTCTATTATATAGAAATTAGAAGCAGCTGGCAGTGCAGTGGAGGGAGCCCTGTACCTAGAGGAGGGGGTGGGGAGCCTCCAGCCCTCAGGCTGTATAAATCTCATGAAATCATTTGGTCTGGCCCTGCCATGGCAATTAGCAGGCAAAGAGGAGAGGAAAGCTAGTCAAAACAGCCTCCCACTGCTTGAGTTTAAGTTGTCCTTAAATGATGTTCTAGATACCCAAAAGGTCGTTCCGGCCTGGAATCAGCATTGCCCATGTTTGCATCTGTCCTCAGACAGTAACCAGCTGTTCCCCTGTTAACAGGGGTTAACCTCTGCTTTATTTTCCTCAATGGTTAAATGGAGATAATAATATCACAGAACTTGGAAGGTGATGGTGAGAATAAAGTAACATAATATTGTAAAGAAAGTACTGAGCACAGGACCTGGTAAGTTGTATGTACAAGTAAATGTTTATTCCCTTCCTTTCTTTTTCCATCATCTATCCTAAAATTTTAGGGCAACAGGAAGAAAATTAAGGACAAATGCACTATGCCAAATGGGAGCTACAAAGTGATGCTTGTTAAAAAAAAATGAGGATGATCAAGGAGAAACAAGACTAGGGGTGAGGAGGATGAAGGGAAAAAACACGTCTGATGAGAGAAAGTGTGAAAGGAGAGAAAATAGAATAAAAAGGGGGAAACAGAATGGAAGGAAATGCTGTAGTATTTAGCAATAGTAACTGAAAAAAATTTGAAGCAAGTTTTTTTCTGATAAAGAGCTCATTTCTCAAATGTATAATCAATCAAATGAATAAAAATAAGATACATTCCCCAACTGGCAAATGACCAAAAGATATGAACATTTTTCAAATGAAGTAATCAGTTTTCTACAGCCATATGAAAAACTGTTCTCACTAGTGATTGGAGAAACACAAATTAAAACAATTCTGCAGTACTAACTTTTACCTATTATAATGATTAATAACTCAGAAAAGAAAAATAAACATTGGAGGGAACTTGAAAAAATGAGAAATTAATCAATGGTTGATGGAGTTGAGAACTGATTAAACCATTCTGTAGAGCAATCTAGAACTATGTCCAAAGGTATATAAAACCATGCATATTCTTTGACCTAGAAACATCACTATTAGGTCTATATCCAAAAATAATTTTTAAAGGAAAAGGACCTATATGAACAAAAATATTTATAGCAGCTTTTTCTGGTGGCAAAGAACTGGAAACTGAAAACGGTCCTCAAAAGCGGGTAATGGATGAACAAATTGTAGTATGTGATTGTGATGGGACACTATTGTGCTATAAGAAAGGACCATCAGGATGCTCTCAGAAAAACCTGAAAAGATTTCCATCAGCTGATACAAAGTGAAATGCACTATGTATAAAAGAACAGCAGTATTGTAAGATGATTTAACTATTCTCAGCAATAACAATCATTCAAGACAACTCTGAAAGGCTTATGATAAAAAATGTTATCCATCCACAAAGGAAGAATTGATGATTTCATGAGTAAATATGCATCACCTATATTAAATTGCCCATCTTTCAATGAAATGGGATGAGGAGAAAGGGAGAAAATTTGGAATTCCAAAGTTTTAAAAATTAATATTAAAAATTGTTTTTCTGGAAATTAGTATGGCAGAAATTAGATATGGATCCACATTTAACACCATATACCAAGATAAGATCAAAATGGGTCCATGATTTAGGCATAAAGAGGGAGATAATAAATAGATTAGAGGAACAGAGAATAGTCTACCTCTCAGACTTGTGGAGGAGGAAGGAATTTATGACCAGAGGAGAACTAGAGATCATTATTGATCAAAGGATATGAACAGACAATTCTCAGATGAAGAAATTGAAACTATATCCAGTCATATGAAAGAGTGTTCCAAGTCACTACTGATCAGAGAAATGCAAATTAAGACAACTCTGAGATACCACTACATACCTGTCAGATTGGCTAAGATGACAGGAACAAATAATGATGAATGTTGGAGGGGATGTGGGAAAACTGGGACACTGATGCATTGTTGGTGGAGTTGTGAAAGAATCCAACCATTCTGGAGAACAATCTGGAACTATGCCCAAAAAGTTATCAAACTGTGCATACCCTTTGACCCAGCAGTGCTACTACTGGGCTTATATCCCAAAGAAATACTAAAGAGCAGAAAGAAACCTATATGTGCCAAAATGTTTGTGGCAGCTCTTTTTGTTGTAGCTAGAAACTGGAAGATGAATGGGTGTCCATCAATTGGAGAATGGTTGGGTAAATTATGGTATATGAAGGTTATGGAATATTATTGCTCTGTAAGAAATGACCAGCAGGAGGATTACAGAGAGGCTTGGAGAGACTTACATCAACTGATGCTGAGTGAAATGAGCAGAATCAGAAGATCACTGTACACTTCAACAACAATACTGTATGAGGATGTATTCTGATGGAAGTGGAAATCTTCAACATAAAGAGGAGCCAACTCACTTCCAGTTGATCAATGATGGACAGAGGTAGCTACACCCAGAGAAGAAACACTGGGAAGTGAATGTAAATTGTTAGCACTAATATCAGTCTGCCCAGGTTACATGTACCTTTGGAATCTAATGCTTATTGTGCAACAAGAAAATGGTATTTACACACATGTATTGTATCTAGGTTATATTGTAACACATGTAAAATGTATGGCATTGCCTGTCATCGGGAAGATGGAGTAGAAGGAGGGGGGAGATAATTTGGAAAAATGAATACAAGGGATAATATTATAAAAATATATATTAATAAAAAATAATAAAAAAATAAAATAAAAAAATAAAAACCCTGAGAGCCTTCCCCTCCCAGGTAGATTCATTCATTCAAAAAAATTGTTTTTACTTGTTATCATGGAAAAATAAAATACTAAACATTTTTTTAAAAGAATGCTGTCTATTGTACTGAATATCCTGGAGAGTTTGTCTAAGCATATGTATATTTAAGAAATATAATAGAGATGGACAATGAATTGGACCCAGAACTTAAAGGAGGGCACATAAGGCTAGGTTCCTATGAAAAAATTGCAAAGCAATTTACTGATTCTTAAGTTTCTTATAAGTTCAATTTAATAAAAAAATAATTTATCTATAAATTGTATAAAGAGAGAATTAGTTATGGGATGGATTCATATAAATATGTTTTTGTTTTTATA
Organism: Sminthopsis crassicaudata; assembly: GCF_048593235.1. NCBI lineage: Eukaryota > Metazoa > Chordata > Mammalia > Dasyuromorphia > Dasyuridae > Sminthopsis > Sminthopsis crassicaudata. Next base: position 48,955,049 of record NC_133623.1, on the reverse strand, counting down.
AAATAAGAAAATGAAAAATAGAAAGGAAGGGGACATTTGTAAAAATATTTCAATATCTTACCTTCATCAGGAATTGCTGTAGCAGCCTAAAAAGAAAAAAGAAAGCATTAAACATTCAGTTGTTCAAAGATTTCCAAAATTGAAATTTCTTTTTCTGGAAGCCAAATGGAGCTCTCCAAATTATAAAACATAAAAACACATTTGCAACATTGTCACGATAAAGCTTATACTAACTACAAGTGAGAGAGCAAAAACTACCACCAACAATACATTTATAGACACCTGTGAACAATGTTGCGTTTATTAAAAACTCTTCAATAATTACTATTCAACATTTGAAAATCTGAAAAAGAATTATCATCACTAGAATAACAAGGCAAGTTTAACCTTGGAGTACAAAATGAAGCCTGGGAGAGACTAATGAACTTTTGTCACGACAGCTCATAATCTATAAGCATTTTTCAACAACCCAAAAGGCAGTCCTAGACATGGATTTAAACCAGATGGTCAATATAGAAACCAAAATGGTTACATACTTTGTAGCCAAACATGGAGAGGCTCTATGTTAAAAACAAGTTAAAACAAGGCCTGGAACTGTCTGTGGATCAGATCACAAAATTCAGACTTGTATTGAAGAAAGTAAGGAAAAACCATCCAACCACGAAAGTAGGACTTAAATCACATCCCTCAGGAATAGGAAGTGAAGGTGATGAATCAATTTAAGGGATCAGATCAGATAGAATAGCTAATGAATTATGAACCAAGGTTCATAATATTGTAGGAGGCAGCAACAAAACGCATTCCAAAGAAAAAGAGCAAGAAAACAAAATAGCTATTCAATAAAGAAGAAGAGGGAAAGGTAAAGGAGAAAGAAAAAGACATATACAGCTGCATGCATGGCAGGAAAGAGAAGTGAAAACATTTTTTTAACATGTAAAGGTGCAATAATACAAATCTAAAATTAACCATCCTCCACAGAACTGACTTCACAGGTTAATGAAACAAAAAAGCTTAGACTTCATCCTTACCTCATCTTAAAAAATTAAGATATTAATCTAGACAGATAATGTAAGCCATCTATTGTAAGGTCACATACCTGTAAGGTGTTATGGATAAAGGAAAAAAAAACTAATATACATGTTGACAAATCTACCAAGATAGTTTTCTTTGCTTTTTTTCTCAATTTTAAATATTCTGTTATCCAATATCACAAAGCAGTTTGGAAAATTTCACAAGGTCATTTTTGTAATTCTTCTGAAAATTACGCTTTCAAATAACTTCAAATTCTTAAGAGAAATGAGAAATAAAAACCCAACCCTACTAAAAGATAAGCATATTGACATATTATACACAGAACTGTAAACTGGCCTATCCATTCTGGATAATAATTTGGAATTGTGCTAAGAAAGTATCAAAATCGTTTATATCCTTGGACCCAGAGTTCTCACTATTACCATAAGGAGACCACAAATAGAAAAAAAAGATCCTTATCAAAATATTCATAACCATAGTTTTTGTTGTAGTGAGAAATCAGGACACTTAATGGATGCCACTGATTAGGTAAACAAACTGTGATACATAAATATCATGGAATTGTTAGAATGTCATAAGAAGTGATCAATATAAAAAATTCAGGGAAATTTACTCATGTGAACTAATACAAAATGAGCACAGCAGAATTATGAAAGAAAAATATATGGTAACTCTTAACAACTTAAATAGAAAGAAATGCTTCTGCAGGGAAAAAGGAAAATTAAAAAGAAATAGAAGTTTTTATATTTACCAAGTTCATATTCAAATAAGAAATGAAAAAAATGCATCTCCTCCCCTATTTGCAGAAATGGGGAACAATAAGTGTAGAGCATTGCATATTTTGCCAATTAAGGCTGATATGTTAGTTCTGCTAAAGTATTCTTCCCCGCCCTAGTTCTTTTTTCCCCTCTTTCGATTCAAAACATATTCATCTATAAATAACATTTTGTACATTGTCTCATCCATGAGAAAATGAATCCCCAGAGGATTGGGGGACCAAGTTTTTGGTTTTCTTTGTATCCTTTGCACTTAGCACATAGTACCTGGTTAGTTAACATTATTTAACTGATTATTAAATGTTTGTTTAGAATAATAATGATGATTGGTCATAGTGGTAATGATGATGATAATGATGATGACAAGGGATAGATCCCTAGTGGAAGAGGATGATAAAAATGAAACTACTATGAAAATAAATTATATTAAAATATATTATTTGTATACTATCCATATATTTATATTATTATGAAATAAGTAAATAGAAACACATATTTTAATAATATATGAAACTCATATAAAACATGTGGTTTAAAAAGTGCTTTCTGACAACATTCCTGTAAATCAAATAATATATTAGAAGAAACATTACCATAATATTTCCAGCAACGTTAAAAAAGATTATTAGAAAAATATCTAGTTTTGTAAATAAGTATAAACTTATAAAAATTATCCATCCATTCTGTTATGGATCATGTGAAATCTGCATTAGCAATGAACTATCAAAAAAGGGCAATTCTGTTTATACTTTTTCCCCTTTTAATTAAGGCATAGGATAAAACATGCAGTAAACTTACTTTAGTGTCTCAAGGGGCATCCGTAAATTGTAATTGCCTTCCTGTTCTTGAAGCTTAGAGAATTCTACCAAGCAGGGGGGTGTTGTCTCTTGTCATCTCTGACCTGAAAAATAGCAGCCAGTTAGTATAAGTTTCCTCACTATTTTAAAGCAATGTTTAAAGAAAATATATAAAATTTAGAGAAAAAAAATTTAGATTGTTCCAACAATAATGTTAGTGTAAGAACTACCACCAATCCCGTTCTACAGTATGTTTTAGTATAGAAAGATAGTGGGTAACATCTACTTACTACTTGCGTTAGGAATCAAAATTCTTTTAAAATAAACTTGTCAGACTTTTGGGCTTCAGTTTCCATTTAGTCAAAGGACTGTTTCATGCCCAACAACTTATTCTGTCATAGCCTGAAAGGCATTCCTTCAGTTTCCCATTCTTTGCTACGACAAAAATAACTGATATAAGAATTTTTGGTACATATAAGCCCTTTTCTTTTTCTCTTTGATCTCTATACAGACCTAATAGTGATATTTCTGGGTTAAATGATAAATACAGTTTTACACACAGGTGTAAAGTTCTTCTTCCAAATGGCAAGAAGAGTTCAAAATGATAATAAAAAACCCATTTTCACATATCATCTCCAGCGTTTGTCATTTTCCTTTTCTGTCTTCTCTGTCAATCTGATGTGAAGCAAAATGACTCCACTTTGTATCTGCTGTAGGCATCATCTCACTATCTGACAACTCAGTGAAATGTATGCTAAACATGGCACTTTCTAGGACTCTTTGGGTTTCTTGATGTGGCAATTAATTTACATTGATTAAACTTTTTGATAAAATTACTATGTATGCTACTTTTTGATTATTTTTCTTCCTTTCCACATTTGAATAGCAATTATCTCTTTAAAGAATTCAGAATCAAGTTGCTTTAATTTATGACAGACCCTTTTATCATTCTTCCTTCTTACCAAGAAGATCTTCATCTAAGCAAGTTGATGCTCTGACTATACTTGCATAACTGGAACAATTCCAACTTCAATAAAAATTCGTTCCTGATTTAATAAGACAGAACCAAGTTTAGGGTTTTCAGTGTTCCTTGGTGGGGGTTGTGCCCCGCATGTGCCAATTATTTTAATAAGGAGAGTGCTCCTTCTATAAAGACATGAGGCTTCCATGAAATTTGTGGCCTCTCCTATTCTTTATTCCTACATCATGCTTAAATGATGCCTATGAGGCAAGCGTGGGGGACTGGAAGGATGGGAGTACTATTGACAGTAATGTAATAATCTATATTACAGAAGACCTGTAGGAAGATAAGTACACTGATGCATGCTTGTTAGAGCCACAAATCGATTCAATTCATTTGTAAAATAATTTGGAGTCATGCCAAAAAAAAAAAGATACATACTCCTTAATTCAAAACTACCACTTCTAGGTATATGTCTGAAAGAGGTCAAGGCAGCAATAAGATATTCATAAATACCAAAATAGTAACATTTTCCTCTTTTTCTCATAGTCAATAAGGATTGATTAAGCATCTATTATGTGACTAGCATAAATACCATACTAAATACTAGACATACAAGGGATATAATGTCCCCTCAAGGAGCTCACAATCTATTGGCAAGAAGAGAAATAACAAACAAACAAACATACATTTAAACTTTGTTCAGGAGAAATAGGAAATAATTAATGGAGCAAGCTTCTAAGAATAAGAGATGGGGGGGAAGCCTTCCAATGGAAGCTGTGATTTTAGTTGGAACTTGAAAAAGGCAGGGGAAGGAGAGCATCCTAGGCAGCAGAACAGCCAGAAAGATTATCTGGTGTCAATATGTCTTATTTGTGGAACAGCAAAGAGGTCAATAACACTGGATCAGAGTCAGTTGGGGTGGAAGGTGTGATGGGTAAGAAGATAAGGGGGGATAGGTCATCAAGGGCTCAGAATGCCAGAGGATTTGTATTTGGCCCCAGAGGTAACAGGAAGGCAGTGTGAGAGGAAGAGGGATGAGTTCATTCCTGCATTAAGGACAATCACTTTGAAATCTACAGGATAAAATAGAATAATAAGAGACCTGAAGCAGGTAGATCTGCCAGTAGACAATTAAATAGCAAAGGTGTGAGGTGATAGGGTCGTGCATCAGATGGTGGCAGTGCCAAGTTTGAGAGATGCTGAACATGTGAAATCGATAGGCCTTGGCAAAGATGCGTTAGAGCAGGGAAAGGAAGAGATAATGAGAAGGTGAGGATGATGCCTTTGTGGCAAGCCTGGGGGACTAGGAGAATGGGAGTACCAGTGAAGATAATCGGGAAGGGGAGTGTTTAGGGAGAAAGATAAAATTTCTCTTGGAGATATTTTGAATGAAAACGGCTGAGTTATAATATTTGTTTAGCATATGATCCATGATAAGTAGCTTGCTTTCTCTGTGACTCAATTTACTCATCTGAGAAATAAAGTAATAATTTATTATCCCATCTACTTTCCCAGGATGTATAAATTTATCTGACACTTTTTAACTATTCTGGAATCTTGAAACAAAATTAACAAATTAATGATGATATTACAATCATTACTCTGATAAATAAGTTGACTAAAGTATATGTAGTATATGAATTTTTTATATTTACCAAGTTCATATTCAAAGAAGAGATGAAAAAATGTATCTCCTCCTTTATCTGCAGAAATGGGGAACAATAAGTGTAAAATATTGAATATTTTATCAATTAAGGCTGGTATGTTAGTTTTGCTAAACTATTCTTCCCTGCCCTCTTTCTTTTTATCTGCTCTGTCGATACAAAAAATATTCATATACAAATAACCTTTCGTACATTGTCTCCTCCATAAGAAAATGAATCCCTGGAGGGTTGGGACCAAGTTTTTGGTTTTCTTTGTATCCTTTGGACTTAGCACATAGTACCTGGTTAATTAACATTAATTAATTGATTAATAAATGCTTGTTGAGAATAATAATGATGATTAATGGTAGTGGTAATGATGATGATGATGACAAGGGATAGATCCCCAGGTAGAAAAGGGCTAAGAAACTACAACAGTTTCTGTACTTGAGGCAAAGCTGGGCACTTTTAAGAAATACTGTGGTTCCCAAAGAAAGGATTCAGGCCACTGGGTTGACCTAAAACACCATGCCCAGAAGGCAAAAGGAGGGCCTCAGAACTCAGGAGTCTGGGAAATGCATGCTGGGCTTTTCTGTGCAGAGGTAGGGAAGGGAGGACTCTCCTGGAGCTTCTGGCCTTCCTCTTGATTGTCAAGGAGCCTTAGAATTAAAGCCCCCCATGGTAAGTTATCATTGGCATAATAATAGAATCTTTTCCTGTTGATTTGGAGAAGATCTAAATCTACAAATTCTTTTGAGACAATCTGTGATACGAGCCCAAGATTTCAATATACTTTGGGGATTCAAATTTCTTCTCCCCAACATTTGGTGTCCTGTGTAAAGATAGTCCTAAAACTCCAATATATATGGGGTTGAGTGTTTCTACACTCCCATACCCCATTTTCATGGCAAAAATTAATTTATACATTTCATCCTCTATCAATTAACCTACAAGGTCTTGACAAAATAATAACAGAAATAACCCAGAATAACAGAATAAAAGTAGGTCTATAATAAGGAAAATAATGACAGAAAAGTATGAATGGAATAGTACCTTCAAAGTTCAAATTAATATAAACCTTTAAAGGTCAAAATGATTTCATGATGGTGAAAAAGTAATAAATAATAGATAGAATTTATATTGCATTTTAAGGTTTGTAAAGCTATTTTTATCAATATTAATGCATCAAAAACAATTAATATCATCTTCTTTTTACAAATGAGGAAATTTAAGGAAGGTAGAGCTTAACTAACTTATCTAGAGGCACAAAATCAACAAGTATGTCAGGCAAGATTTTTTAACTTGTTTTCCTAACTGTAAGTCTACAGTATGCTCATTTCTTTTTGTTGTTTTTTTTTCTCCCATGGTTTTTCCTTTTTGTTCTGATTTTTCTCTCCCAACATAATTCATAAAGCGATTTGTATTAAAAATAAATTTTTAAGTTTTACCTAAAAATAAAATGACAGTAAGCTGTTTAGCTGATGAAATTCACTGATAATTCAATTTCTATTAATCATCTTTGTTGTTCTGAAGTATCTTTACATTATTTCTGAAGTTATTCTTGGATTATCTAGCCAGAAATTAGTATATGGCTATATCTCTTTAAGTTGGAAATCACAAAATATGGGTACATCACTGAAAGGATAAAATAGTTAAAGTCTCAAATTAAAACAAATTGGAATTATTTAAATATACATGTATATGCACATTATTCATGTACACCGTAACATTTAAAAGAAAATGTTTTAATTTTAGTATCTTTCTATTGTCCTCCATCTCAACAGATTTTGGCTTTTACTAAAGTTAATACATTCTTCAAATATCAGATGTTTGCATACTATATATGATGAGAGGCAGAATGTGTGCATTTCCAAGTTGCATAAATTAATATAAGGACAAAAAAGCTTGCTTTCAAACTTTGTGAAACCATACGATATTTACCTGACCATAGATGAAGTCCATGGAATCTGTAGGAGAACAAATCATCTCCAACACATTTTCCACCCCATTCTTCACCACCCCCAGGATAGGGCGAATAACCTGTTGAAGCCCAACCTACTCCAAGATGCATTGCTTCAGCTGTCACAAAAGGTTCTGTGTGGTCTACCGTGAGTTCATAGTACCATTTCCTCTACTGAGCTGACCCTTCACTGATGCCAAGGAAAATATTGGGCCGCATGCTTTCAAGAGAAAAAAAAATATCAGTTAAAAAAATCTAAATATCTATTATCACTTTTATTTTGTATTACTTTTCTTGAATCATACACTTCTGAGAAGAAATAAATCAAAGCCATATCATTTAATTTAACATTGGCTGACTTAGCATACAAGTATATTCAGTCTTGACCATAAATATAATTCAATAAAAAAAAATGTTTGAGGTTCTGGTTAAATTATGCTTACACTTCTGATTAAGTAACAAATCAAGAGTTTAATGTTGTTGGGATTTTTTTTATCTTAATTACCTTTCTATGATATTTGCAAGAGTATGCAAGTAATGCCCCTATTTTAAAATTAACCCTCTGGGCAAAATATATGCAAGACATTTTTCAGTTTAATCTGCATTACTAATATTTCCTCGATTGTTTCTTTAAGCCTAATCAGGATAAATAAATCCTTGATTTGTAGTGTCTGGTGATTTCTGAGGCTTTAATACTCATACAAAATTTAACAATTGGCTCTCAAGAGCAAGTTAAAATTGATTCTAGAATATCTCTGCCTATTTTGCATCATATATTTCAGTTCCTATGTTAGGAAACAACATAAATTAGTTCATGAAGGATAATCTTTTTAATTAAAAACCGTAAACCAAACCAAAATTCTTTGAATGGAAGGAAAACATCAAATTTCTACTATAATAAGTTTTCTATTACTTCTGTATAACATATACAGTTAAGTAAATATGTTTTCAAAATAAGCTAGAGTTGAAGATGATTATAACAGAAAAGCCAACTTTTTCTTGTTTCATTCTCTCACAAAAATGAACACCATGGAACCCAAGTTCCTTGAGGACAGGCCTGTTTGCCTTTTAATTGTTATCCACCACACTAAGTGATGTATCTGGCATATGCTATGCAATTGATAATTGAGGTTGGCATATTAAAATGTAATCATATTTTCAATATCTTCTAGGAACACACTGAATCATCTCATTTTACTTGCTTCTTTGAACACAGAAAATTGTAACATATTTACTTTCCTTGACCATCAACTTATTCCATCAAACTTCAGGTTTATTGATCTATTCAGATGACGTATGATAAAGATAAGCCTCTGACTCAGTTTTGAGCTGGTATCATATACCTTTTTTCTCAATTTGTCCATTGTATAATAGTGGTAGTCAGGAAATACAATTGCCTCTGAAGAATGAAAAATAAGTATCACACAGAAGACAATGGACAGGTGCACAATGATTATGAAAGTACATGAAGGCTGCTAGGTGCAATCAGTGACTCACTTCAAAGATTAGGAGTAAAAGATAACATAAGGAATTTTATGATACAGAGAAAAAATTACTAGTTACATAGAAAGAACAAGTGATAAACAAATGAATAATGACTGGGTTTTTTTTAACCATGTAAAGTGAAAATAAAGAAAGTCTCCAGCACATCTAGGTAGACATCCATGGTAAATGTATGGAAATATATAGACAAGAGTTATATAGAGTAGATAAACATGAAGGGGTTGTAATCTGCATCACTGGAAGAACTCTAGAATTAAGATCTCAAATCCATTTCAGTCTTGGAATAAGGTAAATACTTTATGAATGACATTCATGTAAATTCATGTAAAATAATATCTTAAAGCTGCTCAATCAAAAAGTTAAAAGATTCAACTTCTAAAAGAGACTTAGTCTATATATCATTAGAAAAAATGATGAAAAACTTTAAAAGTAGCCTAGTAGAAATTAGATATACATCAACTTCTCACACTGTAAAACAACTTAAGTTCAAGTTGTGGTCATGATTTAGACATAAAGGGTGATAGCCTAAGTTAATCGTTTGATAATGGAAAAATTACCTTTCAGATATAAGGATATGGACTTTATGACCAAAACCCCGAAATAAAGGCAAAGTGAAATGGATAATTTGAGGTAAAATGGAAAATTTAAACTTTTTGTACAAATAATACCAATGCATCTAAAATAACAAGAAAAAATAATCTCATCTTAAAGAATGAATGGGGGAAACAACAAATTATAGAAACAATTAATAATTTCACCCAAGATAATGACAATGCTGAGACATCATACCAAAATCTGTGGGATGTAGCTAAAGCAGTAATAAGGGGAAATTGTATATCTTTAGAGGCTTATTTGAAGAAAATAGAGAAAGAGAAGATTAACGAACTGGGCTTGCAACTTAAAAAGCTAGAAAAAAACCAAATTAAAAACCCCCAACCAAAAATTAAACTTGAAATACAAAAATTAAAAAGAGAAATCAATAATATTGAAAGTAAAAAAAACTATTGAATTAATAAATAAAATCAAGAGTTGGTTTTATGAAAAAGCCAATAAAATAGATAAACCTTTGGTAAATCTGATCAGAAAAAAGAAAGAGGAAAATCAAATTGTTAGTCTTACAAATGAAAAGGGGGAATCTTTCCACCAATGAAGAGGAAATTAGAGCAATCATAAGGACTTACTTCGCCCAACTTTATGCCAATAAATTTGATAACTTAAGTGAAATGGATGACTTCCTCCAAAAATATAGGCTTCCTAGATTAACAGAGAAGGAGATAAATTGCTTAAATAGTCCAATTTCAGAAAAAGAAATAGAACAAGCTATTAATCAACTCCCCGGGAAAAAATCTCCAGGACCACATGGATTTACATGTGAATTGTACCAAACATTTAAAGAACAACTAACTCCAATGTTATATAAACTATTTGAAAAAATAGGAGATGAAGGAGTCCTACCAAACTCCTTTTATGACACAGACATGGTACTGATACCTAATCCAGGTAGATCGAAAACTGAGAAAGAAAATTATAGACCAATCTCCTTAATGAATATTGATGCTAAAATCTTAAATAAGATATTAGCAAAAAGACTTCAAAAAATCATCTCCAGGATAATACACTATGATCAAGTAGGATTTATTCCAGGAATGCAGGGCTGGTTTAATATTAGGAAAACTATTAATATAATTGACCATATTAATAATCAAATTAATAAGAACGATATGATCATCTCAATAGATGCAGAAAAAAGCATTTGACAAAATCCAACATCCATTCCGACTAAAAATTCTTGAGAGTATAGGAATAAATGGACTATTCCTTAGAATAATCAGGAGCATATATTTAAGACCGTCAGTAAGCATAATATGCAATAGAAATAAACTGCAACCTTTCCCAGTAAGATCAGGAGTGAAACAAGGTTGCCGACTATCACCATTACTATTCAGTATAGTACTAGAAATGCTAGCCTCAGCAATAAGGGCCGAGAAAGAGATTCAAGGAATTAGAGTAGGAAATGAGGAAATCAAACTATCACTCTTTGCAGATGACATGATGGTATACTTAGAGAACCCCAAAGACTCTGCTAAAAAGCTACTAGAAATAATTCAGAATTTCAGCAAAGTGGCAGGATACAAAATACATCCACATAAATCCTCAGCATTTTTATATATCACTAACAAAATGCAACAGGAAGAGATACAAAGAGAAATTCCATTCCAAACAAATGTTGAGAGTATAAAATATTTGGGAATCCATCTACCAAAGAAAAGTCAGGAATTATAAGAGAAAAATTACAAAACACTTGCCACAAAAATAAAGTCAGATTTAAATAATTGGAAAGACATTCAGTGCTCTTGGATAGGCTGAGCGAATATAATAAAGATGACAATACTCCCCAAACTAATCTATTTATTTAGTGCTATACCAGACTCCCAAGAAACTATTTCAGTGACCTAGAAAAAATAACAACAAAATTCATATGGAAGAATAAAAGGTCGAGAATTGCAAGGGAACTAATGAAAAAAAACCGCAGAGGAAGGTGGTCTAAGTGTACCTGATCTAAAGCTATATTATATAGCAGCAGTCACCAAAACCATTTGGTATTGGCTAAGAAATAGACCGGTAGATCAGTGGAACAGATCAGATACAAAGGACAAAAAAGGGTACATCTATAGCAATCTAATCTTTGAGAAACCAAAAGATACCAACAATAGGGATAAAAATTCATTATTTGGAAAAAACTGTTGGGAAAACTGGAAATTAATATGGCAGAAATTAGATATGGATCCACACTTAACACCATATACCAAGATAAAATCAAAATGGGTCCAAGATTTAGGCATAAAGAATGAGATAATAAATAGATTAGAGAAACAGAGAATAGTCTACCTCTCAGACCTGTGGAGGAGGAAGGAATTTATGACCAGAGGAGAACTAGAGATCATTACTGATCACAAAATAGAAGATTTTGATTACATCAAACGAAAAAGTTTCTGTACAAACAATACTAATGCAAACAAGATTAGAAGGGAAGTAACAAATTGGGAAAATATTTTTAAAAGCAAAGGTTCTGACAAAGGTCTCATTTCCAAAATATATAGAGAACTGACCCTGATTTATAGGAAACCAAACCATTCTCCAATTGATAAATGGTCAAAGGATATGAACAGACAATTCTCAGATGATGAAATTGAAACTATTTCCACTCATATGAAAGAGTGTTCCAAATCACTACTGATGAGAGAAATGCAAATTAAGACAACTCTGAAATGCCACTACACACCTGTCAGATTGTCTAAGATGACAGGAACAAATAATGATGAATGTTGGAGGGGATGTGGGGAAACTGGGACACTGATGCATTGTTGGTGGAGTTTTGAAAGAATCCAGCCATTCAGGAGAGCAATTTGGAACTATGCCCAAAAAGTTATCAAACTGTGCATACCCTTTGACCCAGCAATGCTGCTATTGGGATTATATCCCAAAGAAATACTAAAGAGTGGAAAGAGACCTATATGTGCCAAAATGTTTGTGGCAGCTCTTTTTGTTGTATCTAGAAACTGGAAGATGAATGGATGTCCATCAGTTGGAGAATGGTTGGGTAAATTATGGTATATGAAGATTATGGAATATTATTGCTCTGTAAGAAATGAGCAGCAGGAGGAATTCAGAGAGGCTTGGAGAGACTTACATCAACTGATGCTGAGTGACATGAGCAGAACCAGAAGATCGCTGTACACTTCAACAACAATACTGTATGAGGATGTATTCTGATGGAATTGGAAATCTTCAACATAAAGAAGATCCAACTCACTTCCAGTTGATCAATGATGGACAGAGGTAGCTACACCCAGAGAAGAAACACTGGGAAGTGAATGTAAATTGTTAGCACTAATATCTGTCTGCCCAGGTTACATGTACCTTTGGAATCTAATGCTTATTGTGCAACAAGAAAATGGTATTTACACACATGTATTGTATATAGGATATATTGTAACACATGTAAAATGTATGGGACTGCCTGTCATCGGGGGGAGGGAGTAGAGGGAGAAGGGTATAATTTGGAAAAATGAATACAAGGGATAATATTATAAAAATATATATAATAAAAAATTAAAAAAATTAACCCTCTGGGCAAAAATATATGCAAGACATTTTTCAGTTTCATCTGCATTACTAATATTTCCTCCATTGTTTCTTTAAGCCTAATCAGGAAAAATACATCCTTGATTTGTAGTGTCTGGTGATTTCTGAGGCTTTGATACTCATACAAAATTTAACAATTGGCTCACAAGAGCAAGTTAAAATTGATTCTAGAATATCTCTGCCTATTTTGCATCATATATTTCAGTTCCTATGTTAGGAAACAACATAAATTAGTTCATGAAGGATAATCTTTTTAATTAAAAACCGCAAACCCAAACCAAAATTCTTTGAATGGAAGCAAAACATCAAATTTCTACTATAATAAGTTTTCTATTACTCTGGATAACATATACAGTTAAGTAAATATGTTTTCAAAATAAGCTATAGTTGAAGATGATTACAACAGAAAAGACAACTTTTTCTCATTTCATTCTCTCACAAAAATGAACACCATGAAACCCAAGTTCCTTGAGGACAGGCCTGTTTGCTTTTTAATTGTTATCCACCGCACTAAGTGATGTATCTGGCATATGCTATGCAATTGATAACTGAGGTTGGCATATAAAAATGTAATCATATTTTCAATATCTTCTAGGAACACACTGAATCATCTCATTTTACTTGCTTCTTTGAAAAATTTCATGATAATGATAACAGTGAGACAACACCAAAGTTTTTGATATTCAGCCAAAATAATACTCAGAAGAAAACCGATGTGTAAATGGTTATATCAATAAAAGAGAGAAAAAGGAAGAGCAACACAATGTGTATCTCACTAAAAAATAAACTTACACCCTTATAAATAAATACCAAAATAAAAATAATGGTAATAAAGTTTATAACAAAATATCAAGCTATCAAATGAAAATAGGAACTGAGTTTTTTTGGGGGGGAATAGATAAGCCATTGGGTAATTTAATTTTAAAAATAGTAAAGGAAATCAAACTACTAGTATCAAAATTGAAAGGGGTGAATGTACAACCAAATGAACATAAAATTAAGGTAATTATTACCCATTTTGCCCAATTGTTTGCCAAAAAAATAATCATACTAATGATATGGATTAATATTTACAAAAATATAAAGTAACAAAAGAGAATTAATAAAAGAGGAAAAAGAATACATAAAAGAAATAAGATGGAGGCTGCCCAGAAGATTGCCCTTGAATATTTAATGAGTATTGGCTATGGAATCACATGAGGGACTTTTTGTCAAACAGAGCTTTTGCTTGTTCATGTTAGGTCAATTCGAATATAATTCATGAATTAACTGAAATAGATAAATATTTCCAAGAATATAAAGTGTCCAGATTAACCAAAAAAAGAAATAAAGTATTTATATAATCCTACTTTTAAAAAATGACATAATGCACACATGAACTCCTCATTCAAAAAACCCAACACCAGTTGTATTTACAACGGAATTATACCAAATACTTAAAGAATATGAATTCCAATATTACATAAACTATTTGGAAAAAACAGCAGATAAAGAAGTTCTGTTGAATTTATTTTAAGACACGATATGGTCTTGATACCTGATTCAAGCAGAGTAAAAACAGAAGGGGGAAACTATACGTGAATTTCCTTAATGTATATTGATGCAAAAAATTTAATGAAATTTGAGCAAGGAGACTGCTAATAGCATTGTAAAAATCATATGCTATGAAGAAATGGCATTTATATCAGGTACAAATAATACCAATGTATCTAAAATTACAAGAAAAGTAGGAAACTGAGAGAGGGGAAGGTCTGGAAGAAGAAGAGAGATGGGAATCTTTGTAACAAACCACACAACCCAAGAGATTTAAAAAGAGAATTTCCTTCCCTCTTCTCTATTTGCAGTTGAATATAACCTGCTACTGAGATGCCTTTGAACAAAAGAAATACTTTAATAAATGATGGTAACTATCTTTATATATAATTGGAAAAGTAAAATAGTATTGAAGTTGAAAAACAACAGCAGCAACAACAACAACTAACAAGCTGCCTGAGATGAGAGGCGATTTGTGTTGATAACACACCAGGCATGTGTCAGAGGCCCAACTTGAACCCAGGTCTCCCTGATTCTTAAGGTTTTTATTTCAGGGAACAATTACTGTTTAATTCCCCATATTCGATCCAGTCTATTGTCTAATTATTTCTCCTCTGGACCCAGTTCAGCATCCATCTAGAATATCTAAATTATTTATATTGATACAGTAGTTCAATCAAATGACATATTAAAACAAAAAAATGGACTTTTTCGTGCCCTTAATGTTTTAATGGATTTTTTTATGCCGAAATCTTGAGAGCTATTGTTGATCTCATTTAGGAGACCCCATGGCATTCTGATTTCTGACACAATCAGAACAATGTTATCCACAAACAGAAGCATGTGGGGTACTGTACCACTTACAGAGTGACAGGTATTTGTACTTTCTCTGCATGTAAGGAAGGGTAAATGTGTCTCAGCTCTGTCTTTTATATAACTTTCTGCTGAGAATATGAGAACGTGCTTTAAGTTATCCAATGTGAAAAACACAAGGAAACACCAAGAAGTTGGAAGGTCATCCTTTCTTGTGTATTAATCAGTGAGTATCCTTCATTGCAGGCCAGTGTTTACCCTGGAAACCTGACCAGTTCCTTGAGTAAAAACAGTCCTGCTAAAGGAATGAACAAATAGTCTTCTTGGGGGGTCTCATGTGATGGAGCATCCTGTACCTGGGATGTTGCCACATCTCAAGAGTCACATATCACATGAGAGCACTTAGTGCAGTGCCTTCTTTGTTCTCAGCTGAGAAAAGCCTCTTAGTGGAAAGGGACTTTGAGAATTTAGCTAGGAAGTAATAGACAACTTGCCTACCAATGCCTGTCACTTGCCACTATGAATAGCTGTGACCAAGAATTCTCTCAGCAGGGAAATTCCGGTGTTTTCCTCAGAGGGGCCATGATGTATGTTGTATGTCGGTATAGTGGCCACTGGGTTTATTAGTTGTATATTAATTACTTTTGTGCTATGAGTTTCCTTTTTTATTTTCCTGTCTTATTTAAATGAAAGTTCCAAGCAGTAATAAACTTGTGCCCACCCTCTTCAACCTGCCTGTTGAAATGGGAATTCCAAACCTAGATTAATCTTACACTGAAACATTCAACTGGAGGCTAAGCATGATTTCCTTAGTAGTCATTCCAATCAAGCACACAGAAACTTGAGGTGAGCCTGCTTTCAGATATACAGAAAGAAAGGACACTCCCCTCCTGACTTCCGAACAGGGGCAGATATTATCTATGTCTTGTCGGACTTGAGGACTAAAAGGTTCATATCTTATGATACTTAAGTTTTTAAACTGATTGTGGACATGGAGCTCTGTGTATATACACAAGAGACTAAAATATAAGGGAAATGAGTGTAAACCGATATATATATATATATATATATGGGATATATATATATAATATATATACGGGATATATATGTTTATATATATATGGGATATATATGTATATATATATATATATATATAAAATATATGGGAAATGAGTATAAACTGAGAGCATTGTTTTTTTTTTTGTTTGTTTTGTTTGTTTGTTTCGTTTTGTTTTGTTTCTCTTCCCAGATTATTTTTACCTTGAGACAACAAGAACAACAAAATTCGGTTCTGCACATATATATTCTATCTAGGATATACTGTAATATATTTGACATGTACGCGACTGCCTGCCATCTAGGGGAGGGGGTGGAGGGAAGGAGGGGAAAATTCGGAACAGAAGTGAGTGCAAGGGATAATGTTGTAAAAAATACCCAGGCATATGTACTGTCAAAAAAAAGTTATAATTATAAAAATAATTTAAAAAAAAAGAACTGATCAATATAAACAATTCAGGACAATTTACTCATGTGAACTAATATAAAATGAGGATGGCAGAATTATGAAAGAAAAATGTATGACAACTAAAACAACATAAATAGAAAGAAATGCTTCTGTAGGGAAGAAAGAAAATTAAAAAGAAATAGAATTCTTTATATTTACCAAGTTCATATTAAAAGAAGAGGTGAAAAAAATGTATCTCCACCCCTGTTTGCAGAAATGGGGAACAATGAGTATATAATATTGCATATTTTGCCAATTAAAGCTGATGTGTTGGTTTTGCTAAACTATCATTCCGGGCCCTCTTTTTTTCCCCTCTTTCGATACAAAACATATTCATCTATAAATAAAATTTTGTACATTGTCTCCTCCATGAGAAAATGAACCCCCAGAGGGTTGGGACCAAGTTTTTGCTTTTCTTTGTGTCCTTTGAAATTAACACATAATACCTGGTTAATTAATTACTAAACTGATTACTAAATGTTTGTTGAAAAACATAATGATGATTGGTAGTAGTGGTAATGATGATTATGATGACAAGGGATAGATCCCTAGGTAGAAGAGGATGATGTAAATGAAACTAATATGAAAATAAATTATATTACAATACAATATTTTAAATTATCTATATATTTATATTATTATATAATATGTAAATATAAACATATTTTAATAATATAAACAATGCATATTAAACATGCTCTTAATGACGCACACAATAAATGAGCTATAGTTTCCCCAAACCCAATATAAGTGTTTATGATTTACTCTCAAATTATCTGACTTAGAAAATAAATCATAAGAATCCATTGATTGAGTGATTCATCCTAAGTCAAATTAGTTTCAAGTTTCCAATGTGTTATCTGAACCTATATCTGTCCAGACTAGTATTCTATCCACTATACCCTGCTGTCTCTAAAAGTAATACAAATGAATACTAATAAAAATAATGCAAAAAATGGGAAAACCTAGTAACCACATTTTTTTTCCTCAAGGAACACACACACACACACACACACATATATAGTATTTAACTTATACTTTAACATATTTAACATGTATGGGTCAACCTGCCATCTGGGGGGAGAGAAGGGGAAAAATTGGAACAAAAGGTTTGGTAATTGTCTGTGGTAAAAAATGTTTATTTCACACAACTATTCATGTTTACAATCAGTTCTCTATATACAGCAAACATACATAATGTAAGAAAGAATACTGCAATGCTTTTGAAAGTAAACACAAGGGGGCAGCTAGGTGGTGCAGTGGATAGAGCACCAGCCTTGGATTCAGGAGGACCCAAGTTCAAATCTGATCTCAGATACTTAACACTTCCTAGCTGTGGGACCCTGGGCAAATCACTTAACTCCAGTCTTAGGGAGTTAAAAAAAAAGTTAACAGAAGTATCATCAGTCTGAAATTAAGTTCTGAAACTTTGTAAAGTTTACCAAATTATTTAAATTGGTAAAGAATACACCAAATATAGCAAATACTCAAAGTTCTGAATATTACAAAAAGTCTTAAATTTATAGAAGCCACAAATTACCCCATGTGAAAAAGTGAGTTCACAATATGTAATTAATTTTTTCTAGGACAACAAGCTATCTTTCAAAGATAATAAATTTTAATCTTTGAACATCTGAAATATAGTTTTATAAATACATTACACATTTCTTAGAGTTACTCCCAAGTTGAGAATTATATACAGTATCTGGTTTGTAATTATTCTAAATATGAAACTTTAGTCAAATAAGAAGCAAACATATATCTCTTAACAGATTAAAAAAATTCAGATCTAATTTTTTGGTGGCCAAAACACCAATACAACAATTTAAGCATGGAGCCACAAATTTTCCTTTCAAAAAACTTTGTTCAAAGTGTATTGTCTATTTTAAAAATACAGATACTATATTTGTGGTAAAGCTCTCTAAACACTACAGGTCATCTTGAGGAGCTTTTGTCATTTCAAAAAAAATACAAATTTGCAAAACTGTAACTTTTATAATGTTCCAAATTCTAATTTTTCTATTGATTTTAATTTGTATTATGCTTATTAGTACTTAATTTTCTAAAAGAATATTTCAATGACAGACATTAAAAAATTATTACATGTCTACCTTTAGTCTGATACTATATACTTGCAGTATATTATTGAGTGGGAAGTATCCCGCCCCTTCAAAAAAAAGTTAAGGTTTTAAAGTCAAAATAACTATTTCATCCATATTCATCATCTTGTTTTTAGGTATTAACCATCATAAAATCTTTTCAAAAGAACCTGTTTTATATAGCCATAATTTTTTGTTCACATTTTGCCTTAAGCCTTATTCAGCAAATAACCTCAGGAAATACTTCTATTTTGTTTTCTTTTTGCAATCACACGATTATTTATCAACAACTCCATTATCCCTTTAGTGTCACAGTAAAAAAAAAAAAGCCAAAGAAAATTTTAGATATTACCTCATCAGTTAAATCACAAAATAATTTCTTTTAACGACATAATAGATAAACCACTGTAGTAATTCCAGTTCTTCACTGTAGAACCATTTAAATTTTAATCATTTTATGAAGAAAATCAATATTTAAAGATTTGGATATTACCCTCTCAAATATACATATTTCAGGAAAAGGAAATACTTGTAGTGTTGATTTTAAATTAAAAACTCAACAGTTTTCAAACACTGATCTAAAAAGCATACAGGAAAAAAAGTTTTAGAAAAATATTTTGGCAAACTAAGTTAAATATGGAATGCTCTTTTCCTCTACAATTTACTGACTACCAACAATCCAAATATCGCCAAGTTTGGGATCCTTGAGAACTCAGTATTTTTTTCATCTGACTAAAGCCAACCTGAAATGATTAGAAACAAATCTACACAATGTTGCAAAATACATAAAATCCTTTAACTCCAAATATATTTTTCTTATTTGCATATTATGATCAAATCTGGTCTATACTTCATAATTCCATCTGCACTAAAACTGACATTCTATCATAGATGACTCCTCTATAAGAAGATATTTTGGAAGGAGCTAAGAAGCAAAAGATAAATTTGGTACGTATTGTACCACACATATCTATCCAATGTTAATATCACCACGACATCAAGATTTTTCCCTCTTCAGAAATTAAAGTATATGCAAAATTATTTAAGATTTTCTACTCTTTATAGCTCTTTATATATCTTTAAAACCAAACTAAGAAGGGTAATAAATATTACACAAAATCTTATTCATTTAGTTAACGAATACCCATTTATTTATTATAATTCATAAGGTAATGTGTGTTTTAATGAGTGTATATGTATAACTAAAAAACACAAAAAAATGAGTGTCCAAGGATTAGAAAAATAATAGAAATATTATTGGATAAATATGTCATATGTTTAAAATCTTAGCATATTAGAGTAAATTAATACCTCAAAGACATGAGAATATGTTGAGTCCAAGTAGCTCTGCCATATGTCGTTTGCTTGGATGTGGGCAAGATTTTGGCTACCTTTAGTCAATGGCACTTCTGTTGGCTGTATATCCTAGAATTTAAGGGCAAAAGAAGTATGACTGCCCCAGATTTAATTATTTTTATCCTTCTTCAATGATAATAGATGAAGAGTTCTACTATTGGAAAAAAAACCACTATAATGTGGTTTGTTTTAACTAAATGTTTCAAAGGTTCTCTTTCAAAACTAAATAAATGTTTAATGTCATAAATTTAGTAGTTCCCTCCAAAGATGGAGAAGCCAATCATTTATCCCTGCTCATTCTGTGAAACTCTTGCAAAAAGTTCACCAATTGGATCTACCTAACATGAGAGAAGGCTTCCACAATTTTTGATACGATGAAGGTATCAGTAGAATCCTCTCCCTTTTGTCCCTTGCTGTTATGAAATATAAATAGATTTTATTCCCCTTCTGTCATAAAATACTTTGATGACATTCTTTACTCCTGTTCTTCAGAGTGGATTGTTGGTTATGTGATTCCTATTGTTGAGAATAAGTCTTCCTATCTCCCCAAGTTCGATATGCACTGGTCATTCAAAAGGCAGGTTCCATTCCTCATGGAAGGATTATATTTGCAATTCATAAAATTTTCTCTTTATTTAATTTTTTTTTTTGCTGAGGCAATTGGGGTTAAGTGACTTGCCCAGGGTCACACAGTTAGAAAGTATTAAGTGTCTGAGGTCACATTTGAACTCAGACTTCAGGGCTGGAGCTCTTTCCACTGCGGCACCTAGGTGCCCTGAATTTTCTTTTTATTAGGGCAGTTAGAAGGAGTATATATAGACAAAGAATAGATGTATGTGTTGAATTTGAAAGGATAATAACTAAAAGAATAAAAATAAGGGGAGAAAAAGAAATATACTAAGAAAAAGCAAAAAGGATAGGTAGAATGGGGTAAAATATCTCATATGAAAGAGCCAAGAAAAAGTTTTTTGTTTTGTTTTGTTTTATACTGGAGAAGCAGATGGGGGGGGGGGAAATAAGAAAGAATGAGTGAACATTACTCTATCAGAACTGCCTCCAAGAGGGAATAACATTCACACTTAATTGGGTATAGAAATCTATTTTACCCTACAGGAAAGTAAGAGGGAATGCAGATAAGACAAAGGGAATGGAACGAGTATGATCAAGGAGAAACAAGACTAGGGATGAAGAGGATGAAGGGAAAAAAACATGTCTGATGAGAGAAAGTGTGAAAGGAGAGAAAATAGAATAAAAAGGGGGAAACAGAATGGAAGGAAATACTGTAGTATTTAGCAATAGTAACTGAAAAAAGTTTGAAGCAAGTTTTTTTCTGATAAAGAGCTCATTTCTCAAATGTATAATCAATCAAATGAATAAAAATAAGATACATTCCCCAATTGGCAAATGATCAAAAGATATGAACATTTTTCAAATGAAGTAATCAAAGTTTTCTACAGCCATATGAAAAACTGTTCTCACTACTGCTTGGAGAAACGCAAATTAAAACAATTCTGCAGTACTACGTTTTACCTATTATAATGATTAATAACTCAGAAAAGAAAAATAAACATTGGAGGGAACGTGAAAAAATGAGAAATTAATCAATGGTTGATGGAGTTGAGAACTGATTAAACCATTCTGTAGAGCAATCTGGAAATATGTGCAAAGATATATAAAACCATGCATATTCTTTGACCTAGAAACATCACTATAAGGTCTATATCCAAAAATAATTTTTAAAGGAAAAGGACCTATATGAACAAAAATATTTATAGCAGCTTTTTCTGGTGGCAAAGAATTGGAAACTGAAGTGATGGTCCTCAAAAGCAGGAAATGGATGAACAAATTGTAGTATGTGATTGTGATGGAACACTATTGTGCTATAAGAAAGGACCATCAGGATGCTCTCAGAAAAACCTGAAAAGATTTCCATCAGCTGATACAAAGTGAAATGCACTATGTATAAAAGAACAGCAGTATTGTAAGATGATCAGCTATAAATGATTTAA
Source organism: Sminthopsis crassicaudata (assembly GCF_048593235.1). Lineage (NCBI taxonomy): Eukaryota > Metazoa > Chordata > Mammalia > Dasyuromorphia > Dasyuridae > Sminthopsis > Sminthopsis crassicaudata. Next base: position 48,932,914 of record NC_133623.1, on the reverse strand, counting down.
CTATTCTTAGCAATACAATCATTCAAGACAACTCTGAAAGGCTTATGATAAAAAATGTTATCCATCCACAAAGAAAGAATTGATGATTTCATGAGTAAATATGCATCACCTATATTAAATTGCCCATCTTTCAATGAAATGGGATGAGGAGAAAGGGAGAAAATTTGGAATTCCAAAGTTTTAAAAATTAATATTAAAAATTATTTTTACTTGTTACTATGGAAAAATAAAATACTAAACATTTTTTAAAAGAATGCTGTCTATTGTACTGAGTATCCTGGAGAGTTTGTCTAATCATATGTATATTTAAGAAAGATAATACAGATGGACAATGAATTGGACCCGGAACTTAAAGGAGGGCACATAAGGCTAGGTCCCTATGTAAAAATTGCAAAGCAATTTACTGATTCTTAAGTTTCTTATAAGTTCAATTTAATAAAAAAATAATTTATCTATAAATTGTAGAAAGGGAGAATTAGTTATGGGATGGATTCCTATAAATATGTTTTTGTTTTTATAAAATAAAAAAATGAAAAATAGAAAGGAAGGGGACATTTGTAAAAATATTTCAATATCTTACCTTCATCAGGAATTGCTGTAGGAGCCTAAAAAGAAAAAAGAAAGCATTAAACATTCAGTTGTTCAAAGATTTCCAAAATTGAAATTTCTTTTTCTGGAAGCCAAATGGAGCTCTACAAATTATAAAACATAAAAACACATTTGCAATATTGTCACGATAAAGCTTATTCTAACTACAAGTGAGAGAGCAAAAACTACCACCAACAATACATTTATAGACACCTGTGAATAATGTGGTTTATAAAGTGCTTTCTGACAACATTCCTGTAAATCAAATAATATATTAGAAGAAACATTAACATAATATTTCCAGCAACGTTAAAAAAGATTATTAGAAAAATATCTAGTTTTGTAAATAAGTATAAACTTATAAAAATTATCCATCCATTCTGTTATGGATCATGTGAAATCTGCATTAGCAATGAACTATCAAAAAAGGGCAATTCTGTTTATACTTTTTCCCCTTTTAATTAAGGCATAGGATAAAACATGCAGTAAACTTACTTTAGTGTCTCAAGGGGCATCCGTAAATTGTAATTGCCTTCCTGTTCTTGAAGCTTAGAGAATTCTACCAAGCAGGGGGTGTTGTCTCTTGTCATCTCTGACCTGAAAAATAGCAGCCAGTTAGTATAAGTTTCCTCACTATTTTAAAGCAATATTTAAAGAAAATATATAAAATTTAGAGAAAAAAATTTAGGTTGTTCCAAAAATAATGTTAGTGTAAGAACTACCACCAATCCAGTTCTACAGTATGTTTTAGTATAGAAAGATAGTGGGTAACATCTACTTACTACTTGCGTTAGGAATCAAAATTCTTTTAAAATAAGCTTGTCAGACTTTTGGGATAACATATATAGTTAAATAAATATGTTTTCAAAATAAGCTATAGTTGAAGATAATTATAACAGAAAAATTTTTTCTTGTTTCATTCTCTCACAAAAATAAACACCATGAAACCCAAGTTCCTTGAGGACAGGCCTGTTTGTTTTTTAATTGTTATCCACCACACTAAGTGATGTATCTGGCATATGCTTTGCAATTGATAATTGAGGTTGGCATATTAAAATGTAATCATATTTTCAATATCTTCTAGGAACACACTGAATCATCTCATTTTACTTGTTTCTTTGAACACAGAAAATTGTAACATATTTACTTTCCTTGACCATCAACTTATTCCATCAAACTTCAGGTTTATTTAGCTATTCAGATGACCTATGATGAAGATAAGCCTCTGACTCAGTTTTGAGCTGGTATAATATACCTTTTTTCTCAATTTGTCCATTGTATAACAGTGGTAGTCAGGAAATACAATTGCCTCTGAAGAATGAAAAATAAGTATCACAGAGAAGACAATGGACAGGTGCACAATGATTATGAAAGTACATGAAGGCTGCTAGGTGCAATCAGTGAATCACTTCAAAGATTAGGAGTAAAAGATAGCATGAGGAATTTTATGATACAAAGAAAAAAGTGCTAGTTACATAGAAAGAACAAGTGATAAACAAATGAATTATGACTGGTTTTTTTTAACCATGTAAAGTGAAAGTAATGCTAATTGCCTATAGGTAGGTCCAGTTAATATAATAAAAATGACAATATTACCTAAATTGATTTAATAATTCAGTGTAATGCTAACCAAACTACCAAATAATGACTTTATAAAGAGATAAAAAATAGTAAAATGCACCTAGAGAAAAAAAAGATTAAGAATATCAAAAGAATTAATAAAAAAAAGAAAAGAAATTAAAGGTGACCTAACAGTATCAGATATCAAACTCTACTGCAAAACTATAATCATCAAAACAATTTGGTATTGGATAAGGAATAGGGAAGTTGATCACTGGAATAGATTAGATACAAAATATTAAGAAGGAAATGAACAGTTTTTGATAAATGTAAGCATCCCAGCATTTAGGGCAAGAACTCTCAATTTAATTAAAACTGATGAGAAACTTTAAAAGTAGCCTAGTAGAAATTAGTTATACATCAACTTCTCACACTTTAAAAGAAGTTACTTCTTCCACTTCATTGAACTTCTTCCACTTCATTGAAAAGTCAAAGGGAAGGAGTAAGCTAAGGGGAAGGGAATACAGAAATTGTGAGGAAACTGGGTAAAATAAGGGGAGGATCTTAAAGGTGTGGGAGGGATCCTAAAAAGGGAGGGCTGTGAAAAGCAAGTGGTATTCTCCAGTTTAATACTGGGTAGGGGGGTAAAAGGGAAGGAAAGGGGAAAAGCATAAGCAGGGGTTAATAGGATGGCAAGCAATATTGAATTAGTCCTAACCATAAATGTGAATGGGGCAAACTGCCTCATAAAGAGGAAGCAGTTAGCAGACTGGATTAAAAGTCAGAATCCTACTATATGTTGTTTGCAGGAAACACACCTGAAACAGGGTGAGACATTCAAACTAAAAGTAAAAGGGTGGAGCAGAATCTATTATGCTTCAGGCAAAACCAAAAAGCAGGAGTAGCCATCCTCATCTCAGATCAAGCAAAAACAAAAATTGATCTAATTAAAAGAGATAAGGAAGGGCATTATATCCTGCTAAAGGGCAGCATCAATAATGAAGCAGTATCAATATTAAACATATATGCACCAAGTGGTACAGCATCTAAATTCTTAAAAGAGAAATTAAGAGAGCTGCAAGAGGAAATAGATAGCAAAACTATAATAGCAGGAGATCTCAACCTTGCACTCTCAGAATTAGATAAATCAAACCACAAAATAAATAAGAAAGAAGTCAAAGAGGTAAATAGAATACTAGAAAAGTTTGATATGATAGATCTTTGGCGAAAGCTAAATGGAGACAGAAAGGAATATACTTTCTTCTCAGCAGTTCATGGAACCTAAACAAAAATTAATCATATACTAGGGCATAAAAACCGCAAAATCAAATGCAGTAAGGAAGAAATAGTAAATTCATCCTTTTCAGACCATAATGCAATCAAAATTACATTTAATAAAAAGCCAGGGGAAAATAGACCAAAAATAATTGGAAACTAAATAATCTTATACTAAAGAATGATTGGGTAAAACAGCAAATCATAGACATAATTAATAACTTCACCCAAGAAAATGACAATAATGAGACATCATACCAAAATGTGTGGGATGCAGCCAAAGCAGTAATAAGGGGAATTTTTATATCTATACAGGCCTACTTGCATAAAATAGAGAAAAAGAGGGGGCAACGAATTGGGCTTACAACTAAATTTTCTAGAAAAGGAGCAAATTACAAACCCCCAGACAAACACAAAACTTGAAATTCAAAAAATAAAAGGTGAGATTAATAAAATTGAAAGTAAAAAAACTATTGAATTAATTAATAAAACTAAGAGTTGGTTTTATGAAAAAACCAACAAAATAGACAAACCCTTAGAAAACCTGATTAAAAAAAGGAAAGAGAAAAAGCAAATTGTTAGTCTTGAAAATTAAAAGGGTGAACTCACCACTAATGAAGAGGAAATTAGAACAATAGTTAGGAGCTACTTTGCTCAACTTTATGCCGATAAATTCGATAACTTAAATGAAATGGAAGAATACCTTCAAAAATATAGCTTGCCCAGATTAACAGAGGAAGAAGTAAGTAGTCTAAATAGTCCCATCTCAGAAAAAGAAATAGACCAAGCTATTAACCAACGTCCTAAGAAAAAGTCCCCAGGACCAGATGGATTTACAGGTGAATTCTTCCAAACATTTAAAGAACAACTAACTCCTATGCTATGTAAACTATTTGAAAAAATAGGGATTGAAGGAGTCCTACCAAATTCCTTCTATGACACAGACATGGTACTTATACCTAAACCAGGTAGATTGAAAACTGAGAAAGAAAACTATAGACCAATTTCCTTAATGAATATTGATGCTAAAACCTTAAATAAGATTTTAGCAAATAGACTTCAGAAAATCAACCCCAGGATAATACACTATGACCAAGTGGGATTTATACCAGGAATGCAGGGCTGGTTTAATATTAGTAAAATTATAAGTATAATTGACCATATTAATAATGAAATTAATAAAAACCATATGATCATCTCAATAGATGCAGAAAAAGCATTTGATAAAATCCAACATCCATTCCTACTAAAAACGCTTGAGAGTATAGGAATAAATGGACTATTCCTTAGAATAATCAGGAGCATATATTTAAAACCTTCAGGAAACATCATATGTAATGGCGATAAACTAGAACCTTTCCCTATAAGATCAGGAGTGAAACAAGGTTGCCCACTATCACCATTACTTTTCAATATACTACTAGAAACTCTAGCCTCGGCAATAAGAGCCGAGAAAGAGATTCAAGGAATTAGAGTAGGAAATGAGGAGATCAAATTATCACTTTTTGCAGATGACATGATGGTATACTTAGAGAACCCCAAAGACTCTGCTAAAAAGCTATTAGAAATAATTCAGAATTTTAGCAAAGTTGCAGAGTACAAAATAAATCCACTTAAATCCTCAGCATTTTTATACATTACCAACACAATCCAACAGCAAGAGATACAAAGAGAAATTCCATTCAAAATAACAGTCAATAGTATCAAATATTTGGGAATATATCTACCAAAGGAGAGTCAGGAATTATATGAGCAAAATTACAAAACACTTGCCACAAAAATAAAGTCAGATTTAAATAATTGGAAAGACATTCAGTGTTCTTGGATAGGCGGAGCGAATATAATTAAGATGACAATACTCCCTAAACTAATCTATTTATTTAATGCTATACCAATCAGAATTCCAAGAAACTATTTAAATAACCTAGAAAAAATAACAACAGAATTCATATGGAAGAACAAAAGGTCAAGAATTTCAAGGGAAGTAATGAAAAAAAAATTAAGTGAAGGCGGTCTAGCTGTACCTGATCTAGAACTATATTATAAAGCAACAGTCACCAAAACCATTTGGTATTGGCTAAGTAATAGACTAGTTGATCAGTGGCATAGGTTAGGTTCATAGGGCAAGATAGTGAATAAAAATAGCAATCTAGTGTTTGACAAACCCAAAGATCCCAAATTTTGGGATAAGAATTCATTATTTGACAAAAACTGCTGGGAAAACTGGAAATTAGTATGGCAGAAACTAAGCATGGACCCACATTTAACACAACATACTAAGATTAGATCAAAATGGGTCCAAGATTTAGGCATATAGAACAAAATCATCAATAAATTGGAGGAACATGGGATGGTTTACCTCTCAGACTTGTGGAGGAGGAAGGAGTTTGTGTCCAAAGGAGAACTAGGGACCATTATTGATCACAAAATAGAACATTTTGATTACACCAAATTAAAAAGGTTCTGCACAAACAAAACTAATGCAAACAAGATTAGAAGGGAAGTAACAAATTGGGAAAACATTTTTACAGTTAAAGGTTCTGATAAAGGCCTCATCTCCAAAATATACAGAGAATTGACTTTAATTTATAAGAAATCAAGCCATTGTCTAATTGATAAATGGTCAAAGGATATGAACAGACAATTTTCAGATGATGAAAGTAAAACTATTTCTGCTCATAGGAAAGAGGGTTCCAAATCACTATTGATCAGAGAAATGCAAATTAAGAAAACTCTGAGATACCACTACACACCTGTCAGATTGGCTAAGATGACAGGAACAAATAAGTATGAATGTTGGAGGGGCTGTGGGACAACTGGGACACTGATGCATTGTTGGTGGAGTTGTGAAAGAATCCAACCATTCTGGAGAGTAATCTGGAATTATGCCCAAAAAGTTATCAAAATGTGCATACCCTTTGACCCAGCCATACTACTACTGGGCTTATATCGCAAGGAAATTCTAAAGAAGGGAAAGGGACCTATATGTGCCAAAATGTTTGTGGCAGCCCTTTTCATAGTGGCTACAAGCTGGAAGATGAATGGATGTCCATCAATTGGAGAATGGTTGGGTAAATTATGGTATATGAATGTTATGGAATATTATTGTTCTATAAGAAATGACCAACAGGAGAAATACAGAGAGGCTTGGAGAGACTTACATCAATTGATGCTAAGTGAAACGAGCAGAACCAGAAGATCATTATACACTTCAACAATGATACTGCATGAGGATGTATTCTGATGGAAGTTGATATCTTCAACATAGAGAAGAGCTAATCCAATTCCAATTGATTAATGATGGACAGAATCAGCTACATCCAGAAAAGGAACAATGGGAAATGAGTGTAAACTGTTATTTTTACCTTCTGAATCCAATTCTTCCTGTGCAACAAGAAATTCGGTTCTACACACATATATTGTATCTAGAATATACTGTAATATATTTAACATGTATAAGCCTGCCTGCCATCTGTGGGAGGGGGCTGGGGGAGGAAGGGAAAAAATCTGAATAGAAGTAAGTGCAAGGGATAATGTTGTAAAAAATTATCCATGCATATATACTGTCAAAAAAAGTTATAATTATAAAATAAAATAAAAATTTAAAAAAAATATATATTTAAAAATCAACGACAGAGAAAGGCCTCCAAGTAAAGGGGGGCTACTACCTGCATCATTTTAAAGATTATATTGGGTCATCCTGAGATTATTTAAAGAGCCTCAAAAATAATAGTGTTTTTTTTTTCTTTGTCCTTTTGAAAAGGTTTCTGTTAAGGACAATATCCAATTTGGGATATTTTCCCACATATTGGGTATTTTAAAAGCAAACTGATTTGTATGAATAATGCTCACTTATGAAACATCTCCTTGGACATGATAACTGTTTAAGTTGTGAACTTATTGAGACAAATTCCTTTCTGCTATCAATATCAGGGTATGATAAATATTTGTTTAGAATTTATCAGAAATCTGATTAATGGAATCTGTTGGTGGGAATAAAATTTTTCTTGAGCTTATAGTTAATTAATCAATGCTTTTGGGGAGTCTCAAAGCTCCACCCTCTGGCAGTTAGTGGGACAATTGATTGGAAGTTTAGTTTTAACTACTCATGTTATAATTATGTTCTTGCATTTTTTTCCTCCTTTAACTAATTTCTATGATCAGAGCAATGGTCAACAGAATTGTTAATGCAACTCAATTATGTCTTATCTTGCCGTTTCCAGCCTGATTATATGTAATCGTTGTATTCTAAATGCTTGGGCAAATAAGTGAAAGGACTTGGGAAGATTTAAGGGAAGATGTGAAAAACTTTGGATTTTTACAAGTGGAAGAATCACTCATATCAATTAGGACATTATAATGAAGTCTCTGACTGACATGCAGAATTAGAAATAAAACCCTATTTCCCTGTACTGTGTCTTATTTGGGGAAAAGACATGCTCATAAATAAGCAATTTACACATTAATGGTTCCATAACCCCATTCATGCAGTCCATTCATACACACACACACACACACACACACACACACACACACACACACACACACACACACCATCTTATATATCTCCATATTGCTCTTCCCATCTCCACTCCCTCAAGAAAGCTCCTAAATTGGGGACTTTCATTTCTCTGGTTATTCTAGAAGCCAGCACAAAGCAGACATAATGTAGGTGCTTAATAAACACTAGTTGACTGCTTAATAAACACGTGCTGATTGATGACTTCAGAGGGCCTTCCCAGCCTACCCATGGACATTCTTTTCCAAGTCCTTCCAATAAATCCTGTTTAAAGGGGGGAAGGGTTGAAGACTTTCCTCAGGGCATTTAACATTTTTTAGGTGGCTAGTTAACCAATTCCGATAGTCCTCCCTTCACCTCCCCCTGACACACACCTGCTTTTTGTTTTTTGTTTTTTAATATATACAGAGGTCCTAAAGAAGGAAGCTCGCTGACACTAGTGGCATTTAAACGGCCAGCCAAGCAGTTTCAGCCTTGGATCTTCATTAGGATCACATACCATGCGGCACAAATAAAGCCTCCAGAACCCTCTGCCCTAACATAGCATCCCATCCACACAAGGGGTCCGAGGTGGAAAAAAGACAAAGCTTTCAGGAAAAGAAGGGGGTGGGGGGCTTACCTTGGAGCCATAGGAACCTTCCTTCTAGTTGATTATAATTGGAAGGCCCCTGACTCCTACACCCAGGAGACAAGGGCCCTGAGGCACTGGACGTTCTTTGTAATTGCATTATGCCCAGTGTAAGACCCCTCCCACCCACCCTCGCCCCGCCATGGATTGCTGCAGGAAAACTCCACTCCTGCCCCCTCCAGCATCCAGCCAACAGCAGCACCACCAGAAAGGCAGTTTCCGCGGGGGCTGCTGGGCTTCTGTTGCCCCCCGAAGTTTGGCTCATGTCGAACCTCACTCAGATAAGGCTTCGGTCTCCAAAACCTGGCAAGCGCGTCCAGGCGATTGAGCAGGGAGGCTGCAGGGGAATCCGGTGGCCTCTAGGGCCGATTTCCCACCTGGACCGGGAGCTTCCTCCTCCTTCCTCTTCCTTCAGTTGAGTGCTGTAGAACTGATGCTTTTTAATTGGGGTGATGCAGAAGATTTTTGAGAGTCCCTTGGATGGCAAGAAGGTCAATTCAGTTAAGATTTAAGGAATTAATTCAGGCTACTCACTAGAAAGCAAATAATGGAGCTGAAGCTGAAATACTATGGTCACATAAGAAGAAGATAGGACTCAATGGGAAAGACACCAATGTTAGGAAAGATTGAAGGCCAAAAGAAAAGGGGACAGCAAAGGACGGGATGGATAGATATTGTCATGGAAACAATGAACAGGACTTTGAACAGACTTTGAGAGACAGTGGAAGATACAAGGCCTGGCATGCATAGGTCTATAGGGTTGCAAAGAGTAAGACATAATGACAGTGACACAACGGTCAAATTGATGCAATTTGTTTCAAATGAGCTAAGATTTTGGAAGTTTTTTTTAAGTTAACCAATTTTTTAAAATAGCAGATAAACTCTTTAAAATTTTGTAGGGATGCAAAATAGGATAATTCCATTTATTCTTCCCTTTAGTATTTCTAATATCCAAATAGGTAACCAAGTGGGAAAAAATAGAAAGGAATAGAGAAACAGCAGTAAGCACTTTTAAATAAAATGTTATTTATATATGTCAGCAGATTTCCACAAGAAGAAAACTGCAAACTTGACTGAGAACACGCATAATAGAACATAAAAGTACATTCTATATTAAAATATCAATAAAAGAATTAGTATTTAAGACACAAAATAGTTAATTCTTGGTTTTGTTTGCATAATGTTTGTTATAATGGTATCAAAATGTCTGCTAAATTTTGGCAAAGTTGCAACTTAAAATGGCTTAATGACTCTTTAAAATGTCACATTGATCTTTTAAAAATAAGTTGTTGGGTTTTTTCTTTCAAATAAAACATACATGTGAGGGAAAGGAAAGGAAGGGCTTACTCTAAAATGCATATTCTGAAATTGAAAGGGTTCTTAGAAACCAATTCATCCCAGAAAGGTTAAATGACTTAGCAGGGTAAAATGAGGATAAATGACTGGTGGAGTTGAATTATCTCACTGTGTTTCCAGTAAAATCTTTGGGTTTCCTGCTTGTTTCAAATTCAGATTTGAATTCAGATCCTCCTGACTTCAGGACTGGTGATTATTGTTTCTTAACTAATATTTTATTTACCTCCAACCCCAAAGAAAATGGAATTTGCTTAGTGACACACCCGGGGTTGGTGCGTGGGAAACAAATATCCCATAATAGAGAAAGCACATTCTAAACTTAATTCTATTTGCTTTCTCCAACTGGCAGGCAGAGTGCAAAGCAATTTTCTCTTATGGCTTCCTCCCCCTTTATACACTTTGTCACTTCTACTTTCAGACATCCCTTCTCAAAGCAAAGCTATTGTTTATTCCCTGCCAAGTCTCCAAATGCCATAGTACATCTAAAATATCCCCCTTCAACCTCAGCCCACTTAAATGTCTTTACCTATTCATTCAAAAAACATCTAAAAATACCATCTCTTTCAGGAAGCCTTCTAGTACTTACTAGACAAGAGGGGACAATTTCCTTGGGCGATGGACTTTTTCCTCATTCTCTATCTTAAGTAATAGTTAAGTTCTTCAAGGTATGCATCAAAAATCACTTACTCTCAAGCTCTGTATGTTTTTTTGGGTTGTCTCTATGTATGTAAACTTACACCAGTCGATCTTGATAATCTACAACTCCCCTAAAATAGAGAAACCAATATGATTCTCTTCAGTGTCCAATAACATGTCAGCTATACTTAGGCATTTGATCGAGATAATGTGACTTACCAAAGAGTTTGGATCTGCCTGAGAGAAGATATAACGCAGGAAAACCCCAGGAGGAGCAGGTCGGTATTTGAGTCTCAATTCCTTATAGACTGGTTCTCAAGGTCATTGTTCCAACTGCCTCTTTTTATCTTGAATCCTCACTTTCTTCCCAAAGGATGTGTGATTCAGCAAAGGTAACACGCCGATGATTACTTCCTTCATCTCTTTACATACATGACATTCTCTTCCTTTTTGCTAATTCACAGTTCTGTCTCCCTTCAAAAGTGCGCATATGCTCCAAGAACTTTCCCTGAGTAATGTGACCTAATCTCGGGGCTAGAGGGGTGACCCTTGGGAATCTAGCAGCACACATCTGGGGTGGTGCAAAAGGGCCACAGAAGAAGAAAGTGAGAGCAATTCTGACACTAATACTCCTGGGATTACTTCTTCCTGGAACACTGGAAGAAAGACCCCTGGTGAAGTGGGACACAATGACGGCCAGAGCTCAGTCCCTTTGGCGTGTCCCCCAGAACAAATAAGCAAGCAAAGTGTAGGGTCTGGTGACATCCACTGGGAAAGATGTTGGTTTCCCAACCAGGGAATCGTCCCCTCTGGCGTGGAGGCTGCTACATGGGGAGAGGATGGGAGAAGAGGTAAAAGGCTCAGGAATCAGGAACAATTTTCCTTTTATCACTTTAGTACATGATCACTTTGTGTCTCCCTCTCATTTTGAAGTTAAGGCACTGGTGAAACTGTCCAGGCTCCTTGGACTCAGGGGATTCATTTTGGCTTTTGGAGGATTGCTTTATATGTGTTAATTTGACTTTCATTCTCCCTCCTTCCATAATCTCAGTTTGGTACCTATGTCAGAGTTCTGCAGACATTGGGAAAGGAGTATATTGTTTTGGTTACTGAAATTCAAGTACTTAAGTACTTTACCACATGAACAGTTTCCTCTTACTCAATCTATTTTCAAAAAGCAAGCAATCCTTAAGGACAATCAATCCTTCAATCCTTATCTACCTGATTTTTTGTTGGAGTACAGATCAACTTGGACCTACATTTACTGCTGAGTTAGGAGAGTATGAGGCCATTGGAACAGGCATGTGACATGCATACACTTCCTATATTAAGACACATAACCTTTAAAATATATATACAGCCATAAAAGGAAAAACTCTGTACTTAACTTTTGATTGGAGTTCTCCATTGTTAAAAGAGTATATAAGTTAGTATACTGCCTGATTAAAAGGGGGGAAGAGGAAAGAGGGGAAACATCTTTTCTACGCCATGTAATCGATTCCTGAATAAAAGCACCGCTTAACTCCTTGGCAGTTCGACTCAGTGTGATTCTTCTGATGCAGAAGCCGGTGGTACCCCGAAGACCCCAGAGAGGAGGGTAAGTAGAGGGCAGATACTCCTCCCACACCAGAAGCACGCCAGGAACCCCCAGGCTTAACAACTGGCGCCCGCACAGGGACCGGGGTAATTTAACCCGGAACCAGGGACCGGACGTAAATAAGCCCGGGAGCTTTTAGGGGAGTAGAGAAAGGCTGCCTCGGCAGAGCGGGCTCTGCCTTCGCTGAGTTGTCCCTATTGAGAATAGGGAGGGAAAATAAAAGAAAGGATGGGAAGCGGAGGAAGTATCCCGCTTCTGTTGCCAGAGGAGAGGGCGGTGCTCAGTAAGCGCTTATATAAACTATGTGCTCAAAAGGAATGTAAAATCCCCATAAAAACATGCAGGGAGTTTATAGGAAAAATCTGGGACGTTTGCCCCTGGATACAGCACTCGGGGGTGAAAGCAGAAAAATGGCATATTGTTGGACAACAAATGGCTGCCTATGACCATACCCATCCTGGGGTACTCCAACCCGAGGATTTCTCGATCTTTAAAATTATTGATGCAGCCTTGAATCCCAAACCAATATTCATGCCTAGGGACGAGATGACGCAAGTGGGCTCTTCGCTAGCCGCATCTGAGTCCGATGAAGAGAGAATTAAAATAGGGGAAGAGAAAGATAGAAAAAAGCCTAAGACCCTGTACCCCTGGCAAGATCTTAGAAATATAGAAACCTCTCATAAAGATTTATCATCAAGTGAAGAGGAGGATCGTCCTCCCATTCAGCGCTCTCGCTCAAAAGCGAAACTAAACCCTAGCGCAACAGTGAAAATAGAACAAAGAGATTCATCTGCTTTAACCTTCCCTATACTAGGACCCTTATCGCCCCAGGCTCCCCCTCAGTACGAAGAAGGAGGCCGAGATATATCATTTGGGAGAACACTCCGGGATCCGGGTAGAAAGGGACCGGAGGGACTCATAGCGCGCACTCTGAGACAAGCGGCTAATGAAGGGGAAATTGTAGAAGAATTATGGGGAGAAGGAGCTATTTATCCTGTCCTCACTGACCCCGTAACGGGTAATGCTGGCTACGTACCTGTACCCTATAAATTGTTAAGAGAACTAAAAGAATCCATTCAAAAATATGGACCTTCTTCCCCCTATGTACGTCGCCTATTAGATAACCTTACCACCATGTCTCTATGGATTCCTAATGATTTTGACGATGTCTCCTCCTCTTGCCTGTCCCCTGCTGAACACCTGGCCTTTAAGGCCCAAGTAAGGAGAGAAGCACAGCGCATTGCCACAGAGAGAAATTATGTTCCCATAGAAGACTCTGTACACATGATATGTGGTACCGGCGCCTATGAAGAAACGGGGGTACAGTCTCGTTTCGATCCTTTAGTTTTGAGAACTGTCAGGGAAGCGCACCTGGAAGCATGGGCTAAGATAGGAGCACAGGGTCTAGGGAGTAATAAGATATCGGGATTAAAACAGAAAGCAGGACAAACCCCCCTTCAATTCATAGACCAAGTAAAACAAACAATACAACGAACTATGGGGAATACACCAGGAAATGAGGCTGTTACAAAACAACTTATAAGAGAGGGGTTACGCCCTAGAGCACAAACAGCGATTAGCTCCCTCCCTCCTGAAGCAACTCTGGAAGAAATCGTAGACAAACTTATGGATCTTCCCCCTGACTCTGAGCTCCCCCTTGCGGCTGCCATTACACATGGCAACAAAGAGCTCATTGCTGCTTGCCATCAAGGAAATGAGAACATTATAGCAGCGCTCCAAAGATTACACCTAGGTGGGGCGAATAGCCAAAAACCAAAATGTTATAACTGTGGTAAATCGGGCCATTTTAAAAACCAATGTAGATTCCTTCCCCAGAAAAACACGCCCACATGTTTTACTTGTGGAAAAAGAGGACATATTGCCAAATACTGTCGTAAGGCGGGAAACGGGAGCCAGAAGGGGGGGGCCGCAGCACCCTTCCGGAACAACCCCGCGGCACACCCCAATCAGTAAAACTTTATCCAGCCTCTTCTGTAAACTCATTTTATTTGGCTCCCTGGGAATCAATTTCAGTACCCACCACGCTACCCCAGACGCCTGTACTTATTACAGGACCCAGTCATTTTACACCCTTTATCACCCATACCCAGGTGATTACAGAAAAGGAGGGAGCAGCCCTCACCATTACTAACCCTCACCATTACCCCATCACTATTACCAAAGATGATGAAATTGGAAAAGCCATCAAGTTACATAACCTTCAAGGCTATGGGTTAGGTAAAATGGTAGTTGAACCACAAATCAATTGGGTGCAAAAAATAACACCCGGCAGACCCATTCTCAAATTAAGAGTAGATGGGAAGGAAGTTACAGGACTGATAGATACAGGAGCAGATTGCTCAGTAATTGATCAAGCTCAGTGGTCCCCAGACTGGGGGAAACTGCCCAACACTCTAACAGTAGTGGGAGTGGGGGGAAAGCAAACCACCCATCGATCAAATAAACCTCTGAAGTGGGAATTAGGAGACCAAGCTGGCTTATTTAGTCCCCTGTGCATAACAGGACTATCATATGCGTTATGGGGAAGAGATCTGCTAACCCAACTTCAATTATCCTTAGCCACTCCAGATGAACTACAGGTAAACTGCTAGGGGCCATTGATCAGTCTCGAATACAACAAATAACATGGCTCCACTCACAACCAATATGGATCGATCAATGGCCCTTGAATGAAGTAAAACTCAAAGCTTTAAAGGAAATTGTTAAACAGTTACTTGATGAACAAAAAATAGAGCCATCCTTTAGCCCATATAATTCTCCAGTCTTTGTAATACCAAAAAAGACAGGAAAATGGAGAATGTTAATAGATCTTAGAGCTATCAATGCTGCCATGATGCCTATGGGGGCTCTCCAACCTGGATTACCTTCACCTACAGCAATCCCACGATCATGGCATATAGTGGTGATAGATATTAAAGATTGCTTTTATAGCATACCTCTGCATCCCTCTGATAAAGAAAAATTTGCATTTTCAATACCTTCCACGAATTATCAAAGTCCATATGAAAGATATCAATTCAAAGTCCTTCCGCAAGGAATGGCAAATAGTCCAACCCTCTGTCAATATTATGTGGCCCAAATAATTCTACCCATCAGAAAGCAGGCTTCACAGGCCATGATCATCCATTATATGGATGACATCCTAATAGCCCATCCCTGTGAAAAGGAACTTAAAATTATATTGAATCAAATGCAGAGGTATGGCCTTCTAGTTGCTCCTGACAAAATACAACTCACACATCCCTTTAAATATCTAGGACACAGCCTCCACGCTTCAAAAGTAATGCGAACTATTCCTACCATTGATACAGATAAATACAAAACACTTAATGATTTTCAAAAATTGGTAGGAGCTTTACAGTGGTTAAGACCATCCCTTCCCATATCACCCAGACAGATGCAACCCCTATATGATATCCTTCGAGGAGATTCCTCTCTTACCTCTCCTAGGAGATGGACACCAGAAGCTTTAAAGACTATTGAGCATCTACAACACCTCGCCATAGACAGTTTAGTATACATAGACCCAGAGAAGCCCATACAATTTAAGATTCTCCAGGAAGATACTAATGCCCCTTACTGGGGATGTCTTTATCAGTCACAAGGAATCCTTGAATGGATCTATTCTCGGAAAATTTCCCAAAAAACAGTCAATAAGCTACAACAGCTTGCCGATTTTCTTCTAGCAGCTAAAGAACACTGTGAAGCGGTGTTTGGGAAATCCTTTATCCTCTCCATAACTATTTCCCCACAAACTCTCCATACCCTGGCACAAAACAGTATAGAATGGGCAATGGTACTTACTTCTATCCCTATAACTTCTCAGCCAGTAGCCACGCCACCTCTCTTAAGAGCTTTTACAGAGATTACTCTAACTATCCCCACAAAAATAATTTCATCTACTCCCGTAGAAGGGCCAAATATATTCACGGATGCTACTAAAAATCATAAAGCAGCTATATACAATGCCTCTACAAGAGAAAAATGGGTACTACATACCCCATATACATCTACCCAGAAAAATGAACTATATGCAATAGTCACAGCATTACAAAAATTTCCTCATACTCCTATTAATCTGATAACGGACAGTCACTATTGCTATCTGCTAGTACCCCGCATTCCTGAGTCTTTTATCCCTTCTGACTCTCCAATATATTCCCTCCTTACCAATTTACAACAGATACTTCGAACTAGAGTACACCCTATATACCTTCTACACGTTCGCTCACATTTGTCTACATCTGGACCAATATATCAAGGCAACGCTATAGCTGATCAGCTTCTTAACATAGTTACATTAGAACAGCACCCCGCAGCGGAAGCTCATGAAAAATATCATCTTTCCGCCCGCTCCCTTACACATCTCTATAACGTTCCAAAATCTTTAGCTAGAACTATAGTTAAATCATGTGCCTCTTGTGCACCCTTTAGACCTCGACCCACTGATCCCAGTTATAATCCTAGAGGTCAATACCCCAATGAACTATGGCAGATGGATATAACCCATATAGGAGTAAAGATCATTCACGTGTCTGTAGATACATTTTCAGGCATGGTGTACGCATCCATACAACCCAAGGAGTCTGCCACTGCAGTTATCACTCATATGTATGAACAAATGTCTCTTTTAGGGGTCCCACTGGCTGTTAAAACCGACAATGGTCCAGCCTATACTTCCAAAGCCTTTTCACAGTTTTGTAAAGAATTCTCCATTCAACACATCACGGGTATTCCATATAACCCCACGGGACAAGCCATAGTAGAAAGAGCCAATAGAACACTGAAAGAAACATTTTTTAAACAAAAAAGGGGAGTTATTCATAGAACAATCAATAAGAGAGAACTTGCTCAGGTGATTTTTACGATGAACTTTTTACAAATTCGTCAAGACAGGACATCAGCAGCACAAAGATACTTTGAGACAAGTAAAAAGGTATGTATTGAACTACCCCAGACTATGCCAGATCAATTACAACCACCAAAAACCTGCTTACCAGGTACAAAAATCTTGTGGAAAAATGAACTAGGAGAATGGAAAGGGCCTGTTACAGTAGTTGACAGAAAACAGGGATATTTGTCAATCTATCCTGATGATAATGTTACGAAAGAAAAAATATGGCTCCCTCTTCATAAAGTACGAGAATTAGACATTATCACCCCAAATGAACAAAAATATAATAACTTACCCAGGGAATCACCCTGAGAAAATACGTATGTGTTCTCTTTGCAGATAAATGGATCCTGTGCTTCTTGGAATTATCATCTCCTTAATAGCTTCTGCAATCATCATTAGTATCCTGTGCTGTCAACGCAAACTGCCAGTTCCCTGCCCTATTTGAACAATATTGATACTAGTAATTGCGTGTTTCATACACGTGAGAATGATGTGGAAAATACCTGCTATACTTATCATTTTGCTGCCCCTAATCTCCCTAACCTCAACCCATAAGGGAGAGCTGTATCAACTTTACAACTACACTTGGATAGTGACAAACACGTGGGGGGGATACTATCTGGAGTCAGTCCCAATTAGGTGTCACAACTCCCTGGCCTACCTTATATCCAGATCTATGCAAATTAGCGTTGGGGTCATGGGACTTAGAAGGTTATCACAATCAGCAAAAGGCGCCCACTAGAGAGGAACTATTAGCAGATTCAAATACATGGCCAAATAAGAGAGGATTAGACCCCTGGGGAGGGTGTGGAGCTGAAAGTAGAAGAAGCATGCTAAAAACGATCCCCTTTTATATTTGCCCCGGCTACCACAGAAGCCCCTCTTTAAATACCAAATGCGGAGGAACAACTGATTATTATTGCCGAAGCTGGGGCTGTGAGACCACCGGTGATACCTATTGGAACCCTTCTTCTTCTTGGGACTTTATTCAGGTCACTGCCAATTATACACATCCTTCCCCTGGGAATAAAGGTTGGACATACCTACCTGAGTGCACAGGATGGTGCCACCCCCTAAAAATCACATTCACAGAATCTGGAAAGAAATACAACTCTTGGCAGAGGGGCGCATCCTGGGGGATAAGACTATATAAAGAACGACATGACAATGGACTGTTGTTCACCATCAAACTTCTAAAGACCTCTCCTGCGTCGCCGCTCCCTATAGCTATGGGTCCTAATCCAGAACTTCATCCTGGACTCAAACCTCGACCCATGCCGGACCAAGAACGCGCCGCCCCACCTCACCCTACCCTAAACCCTTCCGCTATTACTGTATCCCATATCACCACTTTGTTCCAACCAACACTGCCTGTAGGACCCCCTCCCTCTGCCACATTGCTCTTAAACATAATTAACGCCTCTGCGCAGGCACTATATAGAAATAACTATACTGAGACAGGAGAATGTTGGATTTGCTACTCAGCTACACCTCCGTTCTATGAAGGTTTGGCACACTTTATTGAACCCATTTTCACAAACGATACCAAAATATTGCGATGGAATCATTCAGACCAGAAAGGCCTAACTATTAGTAATATTATAGGGACCGGGACTTGCATTATAGGACCTTCTATGCGCCTTCCCCCTCCTCTAGGATCAGTGTGCAATCAAACCTTGTTGATTAATTCCTCTTATATGTATGTCGCTGCCCCTAATGACTCTTATTTAGCTTGCTCTTCTGGTTTAACTACTTTCATATTTACTTCGTCGTTTTTGAAATCCCGAGACTTTTGTGTATCCATATCCCTCCTCCCCCGACTTACTATACATCAATCTGATGAGATTCTTCCACCCACAGATTATACTCTTTCTCACTCCCGAGCTCGAAGGGAACCCATAACTGCTATCACTCTGGCCGTAGCCATTGGGCTCGGCATGACAGGAGCAGGGACGGGTATTTCCTCATTAATAACAACTAACCACCAATATGCCCAATTGAGTGCTATCATAGATAAGGACCTCATGGAACTTCAAACTGGCCTTGAAAACCTAAAAGATTCTGTAGCATCATTAGCTGAAGTAGTTTTACAGAACAAAAGAGGTCTAGACTTGCTATTTTTACAGCAGGGTGGACTTTGTGCAGCACTAAAGGAAGAATGCTGTTTCTTTGTAAACAAACTTGGGCTTGTAGAAAATAGTATCCAGAAGGTCAAAGATAATTTAGAAAAGAGAAAAAGGGAGAGAGAACAACAAGAATCTTGGTACTCGAAGTGGTTTTCCACTTCCCCCTGGTTGACCACGTTGCTCCCCACCATATTAGGTCCTTTAATAGGTTTTCTTCTCCTTATATCATTCGGCCCTTGGCTGTTCAGGAAATTGACTGGCTTTATAAAGAGTCAAGTTGACTCGGTGGTACAGAAGAATGTCCAAGTCCTCTACCAAAGGCTTCATCCCTCTGACTCAGTGGATAATCTTTTTGCCTTATCTAATACTCCAAACTCATTAGAACCTCTTTGTTTCACGGATGAGGATTTTCACGTGCCTTGGTACAAAAGAATATGCTAAGCCATGTCTGTAAGACCATTGCAGTGCCATGACGGGCAACGCTGGAAGTAACCCTACCAATGGCGGGACCTGGCATGGCAGGTGCACCTTGGATACTAGGGTTGACTCTACGACCTAAGCCAGCACTCAATGGCTTGAAAATTCCTTAGCAATACTTGACCATTTTTCCGTGTTTAAACAAAAAGGGGGAATTGTTGGAGTACAGATCAACTTGGACCTACATTTACTGCTGAGTTAGGAGAGTATGAGGCCATTGGAACAGGCATGTGACATACATACACTTCCTATATTAAGACACATAACCTTTAAAATATATATACAGCCATAAAAGGAAAAACTCTGTACTTAACTTTTGATTGGAGTTCTCCATTGTTAAAAGAGTATATAAGTTAGTATACTGCCTGATTAAAAGGGGGGAAGAGGAAAGAGGGGAAACATCTTTTCTACGCCATGTAATCGATTCCTGAATAAAAGCACCGCTTAACTCCTTGGCAGTTCGACTCAGTGTGATTCTTCTGATGCAGAAGCCGGTGGTACCCCGAAGACCCCAGAGAGGAGGGTAAGTAGAGGGCAGATACTCCTCCCACACCAGAAGCACGCCAGGAACCCCCAGGCTTAACAATTTTTTGTCATTTACAAAGTATGGGGAGAGGGATGGAGTCCAGCCTTAGGATTAGCAGTGTAGAACATCAAGAAAAACAGTAAGGTCACAGTATCTTCTATCAAACCCATGACAATATTCTTCCCTTGGTTAATGGAGGAACAAGGTAATCGATCCACCCAATACATATTTAATATCTCTAATCCAGAGGGACTGGGATTCGCATCCAAAGCAGGCAGGTTTCTTACCACTACCCCAATTCTAGAGGCATTTTTGAACATTCCTCTATTCTAGTTATAATTGTGAAGATGATCACTACATTAATGCAGCATTTTAAAAATCTATAAAGTGATTTAGATACATGATCTAGTTTGATCTTCACAAACAGTACAGTGAGAAAACTGACCCCTGCAGAGTTCTGTGGGATAAAAACTTTCTAGAATCTTTCTATGATAACAGGATTAATTTGACCTAAAGCTTTTTGGGTTTTTATAAGAAGCTTCCTCACTTTACTGATTCACACACTAAGCCTATGGTCAATTAAAATACTTCTTTCTCTGTCTCCTCAAATTTTTCCCTATGGATTAAAGTCTTTTCTAGCCCATATTTGTGGAAGTAATTTAATTTTACTTAAATGTATACCTGTTGTTATTGCTGTTGATTACATTTCATCTAATTTGGCTTCAGTTCAACATTTCAAGCCAAATGAGATTAACTTTAAATGTTTACTATCATCTTTTTTCTTTAATCTTTTCCTTCTATATTTCACTTCTGGAAGACTTCATTTCATAACATAGATTCAATTATCCTATTTGGACAAATGTGTCTCAAATCTAGATACACTCTCTAAAGTTATCCTGAACCCCAACCATAAATTTTCAACTGCCTATTAGGACAATTGTGTTTCTGTCTCTTTTCAATGCATCTTCACCTGAAGCTCATCATCACTGCTTCCGAACCTGTCTCTTCCCTCAAATCCCCCATTTTCTGGTGACAGCACTATTACTTTTACAAATTACAAATCGATTTTTTGAAAAGAATCAATGTTCTCATAGAAATACTGCTAGAAACAGAAACTAGGTTTGCAGGCCCAATTCAGAGAAGTCTACTTTATCTAGAATAATTTTAGTATTACTAGGTAATACTAATATGAAACTAATATGAAAATAAATTATATTAATATACAATATTTTATATTATCTATATATTTATTTTATTATATAATATGTAAAGATAAACATATTTTAATAATATAAACAATGCATATTAAACATGTGGTTTAAAAAGTGCTTTCTGACAACAATCTTGTAAATGAAATAATATATTAGAAGAAACATTAACATAATATTTCCAGGAACATTAAAAAAGATCATTAGAAAAATATCCAGTTTTATAAATAAGTAGAAACTTATAAAAATTATCCATGCAATTCTGTTATGGATCATGTGAAACCTGCTTTAGCAATAAACTATCAAAGAAGGCCAATTATGTGTATACTTTTTCACCAAGGCATAGGATAAAACATGCAGCAAACTTACTTTAGTGTCTCAAGGGACATCGGTAAATTGAAACTGTGTTCCTGTTCTCGAAGCTTAGAGAATTCTACCAAGCAGGGCTTTGTTGTCTCTTGTCATCGCTGACCTGAAAAACAGCAGCCAGTTAGTAGAAGGTTCCTCACTATTTTAAAGCAATATTTAAAGAAAATATATAAAATTTAGAGAAAATATTTAGGTTATTCCAAAAACAATGTCAGTGTAAAATCTACCACCAATCAAGTATTACAATATTTTTAGTATAGAAAGATAATGGGTAACATCAACTTACTACTTGTGTTAGGAATCAAACTTTTTTTATACTCCCGCAATTTAAAATAAACGCTTTTCTCTTTGATCTCTATACAGACCTAATAGTGATATTTCTGGGTCAAATGATAAAAGCAGTTTTACACACAGGTGGGCACAGCCCCAAGTTGTTCTTCCAAATGGCAAGAAGAGTTCAAAATGATAATAAAAAACCCATTTTCACATATCTTCTCCAGTGTTTGTCATTTTCCTTTTCTGTCTTCTCTGTCAATCTGATGTGAAGCAAAATGACTCCACTTTGTATCTGCTGTAGGCATCATCTCACTATCTGACAACTCAGACAAATGTATGCTAAACATGGCACTTTCTAGGACTCTTTGGGTTTCTTGATGTGGCAATTAATTTACATTGATTAAACTTTTTGATAAAATTACTATGTATGCTACTTTTTTATTATTTTTCTTCCTTTCCACATTTGAATAGCAATTATCTCTTTAAAGAATTCAGAATCAAGTTGCTTTAATTTATGACAGACCCTTTTATCATTCTTCCTTCTTACCATGAAGATCTTCATCTTAGCAAGTTGATGCTCTGACTATACTTGCATAACTGGAATAATTCCAACTTCAATAAAAATTCGTTCCTGATTTAATAAGACAGAACCAAGTTTAGGGTTTTCAGTGTTCCTTGGTGGGGGTTGTGCCCAGCATGTGCCAATTATTTTAATAAGGAGAGTGCTCCTTCTATAAAGACATGAGGCTTCCATGAAATTTGTGGCCTCTCCTATTCTTTATTCCTACATCATGCTTAAATGATGCCTATGAGGCAAGCGTGGGGGACTGGAAGGATGGGAGTACTATTAACAGTAATGTAATAATCTATATTACAGAAGAACTGTAGGAAGATAAGTACACTGATGCATGCTTGTTAGAGCCACAAATTGGTTCAATTCATTTGTAAAATAATGTGGAGTCATGCCAAAAAAAAAAAAAAAAAAGAGATACATACTCCTTAATTCAAAACTACCACTTCTAGGTAGATGTCTGAAAGAGGTCAAGGCAGCAATAAGATATTCATAAATACCAAAATAGTAACATTTTCCTCTTTTTCTCATAGTCAGTAAGGATTGATTAAGCATCTATTATGTGACTAGCATAAATACATACTAAATACTAGATATACAAGGGATATAATGTCCCCTCAAGGAGCTCACAATCTCTTGGCAAGAAGAGAAATAACAAACAAACAAACATACATTTAAACTTTATTCAGAGAAATAGGAAATAATTAATGGAGCAAGCTTCTAAGAATAAGAGATAGGGGGGAAGCCTTCCAATGGAAGCTGTGATTTTAGTTGGAACTTGAAAAAGGCAGGGGAAGGAGAGCATCCTAGGCAGCAGGACAGCCAGAAAGATTATCTGGTGTCAATATGTCTTATTTGTGGAACAGCAAAGAGGTCAATAACACTGGATCAGAGTCAGTAGGGGTGCAAGGTGTGATGTGTAAGAAGATAAAGGGGGATAGGTCATCAAGGGCTAAGAATGGCAGAGGATTTGTATTTGGCCCCAGAGGTAACAGGAAGGCAGTCTGAGAGGAAGAGGGATGAGTTCAGACCTGCATTAAGGACAATCACTTTGAAATCTGGAGGATAAAATAGAATAATAAGAGACCTGAAGCAGGTAGATCTACCAGTAGACACTTAAATAGCAAAGGTGTGAGGTGATAGGGTCGTGCATCAGATGGTGGCAGTGGCAAGTTTGAGAGACGCTGAACACGTGAAATCGATAGGCCTTGGCAAAGGTGCATTAGAGAAGGGAAAGGGAGAGATAATGAGAAGGTGAGGATGATGCCTTTGTGGCAAGCCTGGGGGACTAGGAGAATGGGAGTACCAGTGAAGATAATCGAGAAGGGGAGTGTTTAGGGAGAAAGATAAAATTTCACTTGGAGATATTTTGAATGAAAACGGCTGAGTTATAATATTTGTTTAGCATATGATCCATGATAAGTAGCTTGCTTTCTCTGTGACTCAATTTACTCATCTGAGAAATAAAGTAATAATTTATTATCCCATCTACTTTCCCAGGATGTATAAATGTGTTTGATACTTTTTAACTATTCTGGAATCTTGTAATAGAATTAACAAATTAATGATAATATTACAATCATTACTCTGATAAATAAGTTGACTAAATTATATGTAGGATATGAATTCTTTATATTTACCAAGTTCATATTCAAAGAAGAGATGAAAAAATGTATCTTCTCCCTTATCTGCAGAAATTGGGAACAATAAGTGTAAAATATTGAATATTTTATCAATTAAGGCTGGTATGTTAGTTTTGCTAAACTATTCTTCCCTGCCCTCTTTCTTTTTATCTCCTGTCCATACAAAAAATATTCATATACAAATAACCTTTCGTACATTATCTCCTCCATAAGAAAATGAATCCCTGGAGGGTAGGGACCAAGTTTTTGGTTTTCTTTGTATCCTTTGCACTTAGCACATAGTACCTGGTAAATTAACATTAATTAATTGATTAATAAATGCTTGTTGAGAATAATAATGATGATAAATGGTAGTGGTAATGATGATGATGATGACAAGGGATAGATCCCTAGGAAGAAGAAAGTACAACAGTTTCTGTACTTGAGGCAAAGCAGGACACTTTTAAGAAAGGCTGTGGTTCCCAAAGAAAGGAGTCAGGCAACTGGGTTGACCTAAAACACCATGCCCAGAAGGCAAAAGGAGGGCCTCAGAACTCAGGAGTCTGGGAAATGCATGCTGGGCTTTTCTGTGCAGAGGTAGGGAAGGCAGGGACTCTCCTGGAGCTTCTAGCCTTCCTCTTGATTGTCAAGGAGCCTTAGAATTAAAGCCCCCCTTAGTAAGTTATCAATGGCATAATAATAGAATCTTTTCCTGTTGATTTGGAGAAGATCTAAATCTACAAATTCTTTTGAGACAATCTGTGATACCAGCCCAAGATTTCAAAATACTTTGGGGATTCAAATTTCTTCTCCCCAACATTTGGTGTCCTGTGTAAAGATAGTCCTAAAACTCCAATATATATGGGGTTCAGTGTTTCTACACTCCCATACCCCATTTTCATGACAAAAATTAATTTATACATTTCATCCTCTATCAAATAACCTACAAGATCTTGACAAAACAATAACAGAAATGAACCAGAATAACAGAATAAAAGTAGGTCTATAATAAGGAAAATAATGACAGAAAAGTTTGAATGGAATAGTACCTTCAAAGTTCAAATTATTATAAAGCTTTTAAGGTCAAAATGATTTCATGATGGTGAAAAAGTAATAAATAATAGACATAATTTATATTGCATTTTAAGGTTTGTAAAGCTATTTTATCAATATTAATGCATCAAAAAACAATTAATATCATCTTCTTTTTACAGATGAGGAAATTTAAGGAAGGTAGAGCTTAAGTAACTTATCTAGAGGCACAAAATCAACAAGTATGTGAGACAAGATTTTTAACTTGTTTTAACTTGTTTTCCTAACTGTAAGTCTACAGTATGCTCATTTATTTTTCCTGTTTTATTTTTTTCTCCCATGGTTTTTCCTTTTTGTTCTGATTTTTCTCTCCCAACATGATTCATAAAGCGATTTGTATTAAAAATAAATTTTTAAGCTGTACCTAAAAATAAAATAACAGTAAGCTGTTTAGCTGATGAAATTCACTGTTAATTCAATTTCTATTAATCATCTTTGTTGTTCTGAAGTATCTTTACATTATTTCTATATTTACTCTTGGATTATCTAGCCAGAAATTAGTATATAGCTATGTCTATTTAAGTTGGAAATCACAAAATATGGGTACATCATTGAAAGGATAGAGTGTCAAATTAAAACAAATTGGAATTATTTAAATATACATGTACATGCACATTATTTATGTTCACTGTAACATTTAAAATAAAATGTTTTAATTTTAGCATCATTCTATTGTCCTCCACCTCAACAGATTTTGGCTTTTACTAAAGTTAATACATTCTTCAAATATCAGATGTTTGCATACTATATATAATGAGAGGCAGAATGTGTGCATTTCCAAGTTGCATAAATTAATATAAGGACAAAAAAGCTTGCTTTCAAACTTTGTGAAACCATACGATATTTACCTGACCATAGATGTAGTATATGAAATCTGTAGGAGAACAAATCATCTCCCATACATTTTCCACCCCATTCTTCACCAGCCCCAGGTTAGGGCTAATAACCTGTTGAAGCCCAACCTACTCCAAGATGCGTTGCTTCAGCTGTCACAAAAGGTTCTGTGTGGTCTACCGTGAGTTCATAGTACCATTTCCTCTACTGAGCTGACCCTTCACTGATGCCAAGGAAAATATTGGGCTGCATGCTTTCAAGAGAAAAAAAATACCAGTTGAAAAAAAATCTAAATATCTATTATCACTTTTATTTTATATTACTTTTCTTGAATCATACTCTTCTGAGAAGAAATATATCAAAGCCATATCATTTAATTTAACACTGGCTGACTTAGTATACAAGTATATTCAGTCTTGACCAGGAACATAATTCAATAAACAAAATGTTTGAGGTTCTGGTTAAATTATGCTTACACTTCTGATTAACTAACAAATCAAGAGTTTAATGTTGTTGGGATTTTTTTTTTTATCTTTAGTACCTTTCTATGATATTTGCAGGAGTATGCAAGTTATGTCTCTGTTTTAAAATTAACCCTGTGGGCAAAAATATATGCAAGACATTTTTCAGTTTAATCTGCATTACTAATACTTCCTCCATTGTTTCTTTAAGCCTAATCAGGAAAAATAAATCCCTGATTTGTAGCGTCTGGTGATTTCTGAGGCTTTAATACTCATACAAAATTTAACAATTGGCTCTCAAGAGCAAGTTAAAATTGATTCTAGGATATCTCTGCCTATTTTGCATCATATATTTGAGTTCATATGTTAGGAAACAACATAAATTAGTTCATGAAGGATAATCTTTTTAATTAAAAACCGTAAACCCAAACCAAAATTCTTTGAATGTAAGCAAAAGATCAAATTTCTACTATAATAAGTTTTCTATTACTTCTGGATAAAATATATAGTTAAGTAAATAAATATGTTTTCAAAATAAGCCATATTTGAAGATAATTACAACAGAAAAGCCAACTTTTTCTCATTTCATTCTCTCACAAAAATGAACACCATGAAACCCCAGTTCCTTGAGGACAGGCCTGTTTGCTTTTTAATTGTTATCCACCACACTAAGTGATGTATCTGGCATATGCTATGCAATTGATAATTGAGGTTGGCATATTGAAATGTAATCATGTTTTCAATATCTTCTAGGAACACACTGAATCATCTCATTTTACTTGCTTCTTTGAACACAGAAAATTGTAACATACTTACTTTCCTTGACCATCAACTTATTCCATCAAACTTCAGGTTTATTTAGCTATTCAGATGACCTATGATAAAGATAAGCCTCTGACTCAGTTTTGAGCTGGTATAATATTCCTTTTTTTCTCAATTTGTCCATTGTATAACAGCGGTAGTCAGGAAATACAATTGCCTCTGAAGAATTAAAAATAAGTATCACACAGAAGACAATGGACAGGTGCACAATGATTATGAAAGTACATGAAGGCTGCTAGGTGCAATCAGTGAATCACTTCAAAGATTAGGAGTAAAAGATAACATAAGGAATTTTATGATACAGAGAAAAAAGTGCTAGTTACTTAGAAAGAACAAGTGATAAACAAATGAATAATGACTGTTTTTTTAACCATGTAAAGTGAAAGTAAAGAAAGTCTCCAGCACATCTAGGTAGACATCCATGGTAAATGTATGGAAATATATAGACAAGAGTTATATAGAGGAGATAAACATGAAGGGGTTGTAATCTACATCACTGGAAGAACTCTAGAATTAAGATCACAAATCCATTTCAGTCTTGGAATAAGGTAAATACTTTATGAATGACATTCATGTAAATTCATGTAAAATAATATCTTAATGCTGCTCAATCAGAAAGTTAAAAAATTCAACTTCTAAAAAAGAGACTTAGTAAGTCTATATATCATTAGACTTTATTAAAAAAATATCTGAGGCCAGATTAGAACTCAGGTGCTCCTGACTTCAGGGCTGGTGCTCTATCCACTGTGCCACCCAGCTGACCCCCAAAAATTTTATTAAAGATAATGATAACAATGAGACAACACCAAAATTTTTGAGATTCAGCCAAAATAATACTCAGAAGAAAACCGATATGTGTAAATGCTTATATCAATAAAAGAGAGAAAAAGGAAGAGCAACATAATGTGTATCTCACTAAAAAACAAACTTACACCCTTATAAGTAAATACCAAAATAAAAACCATGGTAATAAAGTTTATGACAAAATATCAAGCTATCGAATTAAAATAGGAGCTGGGTTTTTTTGGGGGGGCTGGAATAGATAAGTCATTGGGTAATTTGATTTTAAAAATAGCAAAGTAAATCAAACTACTAGTATCAAAATTGAAAGGGGTGAATGTACAACCAAATGAACATAAAATTAAGGTAATTATTACCCATTTTGCCAAATAATTTGCCAAAAAAATAATCATACGAATGATATGGATTAGTATTTACAAAAATATAAAGTAACAAAAGAGAATTAATAAAAGAAAAAAGATGGGGGCTGCCCAGAAGATTGCCCTTGAATATTTAATGAGTATTAGCTAGGGAATCACATGAGGGACTTTTTGTTAAACAGAGCTTTTGCTTGTCCATGTTAGGTCAATTCGAATATAATTCATGAATTAACTGAAATAGATAAATATTTCCAAGAATATAAAGTGTCCAGATTAACCAAAAAAAGAAATAAAGTATTTATATAATCCTACTTTTAAAAAATGACACAATGCATACATGAACTCCTCATTCAAAAAACCCAACACCAGTTGTATTTACAACGGAATTATACCAAATACTTAAAGAATATGAATTCCAATATTACATAAACTATTTGGAAAAAACAACAGATAAAGAAGTTCTGTTGAATTTATTTTAAGACACGATATGGTCTTGATACCTGATTCAAGGAGAGTAAAAACAGAGGGGGGGAAACTATACATGAATTTCCTTAATGTACATTGATGCAAAAAATTTAATAAAATTTGAGCAAGGAGACTGCTAATAGCATTGTAAAAATCATATGCTATGAAGAAATGGCATTTATATCAGGAATACTGGACTGGTTAATTTTAGGAAAACTAAGCCAATGTATCATGTAACAATAAAATTAACAAAAATGATATTATTATTTCAATAGATACAGAAAAGAATTTTGACAAAATGCAATACTGATTTTTATTTAAAAAAACACACTAGAAAGCACAAGAATAAATGGTGCTTTTACTTAGAAGAATAAGGAAAATTGATTTAAACAAAGAGCCACCATTAATGGGGATATACCAGAAGACTTTCCAATAAAGTCAAGGATGAAGCAAGAATGTCTATAATCACCATTAATATTCAATATTGTACTAGAAATGCTTGGTATAGCAATAAGACAACAAGAAGAAATTGAAGGAATAAGGATAAGGAATAAGAAAAGAATATTTTTTTTCAGAAGGTATGATGGTTTACTAGCATGTCAACTTAAAGGAGTAATAAAAATAATTAAACACTTCAATAAAGCTGAAGGATATAAATCTTACACATAAATCTTCAGCCTTTCTATTTGGTACTAATAAAACCATACAGAACAGATAGAAAGAGAAATTAAATTTAAAATAACTACAAAGATTATGAAATACATGGGAGTCTACACATCAGAACACTCACAGCAACTACACGAACAAAATTAAAATAGACTCCATATAAATGGAGCTCTATATAATTGGAGTAATGCTAATTGCCTATAGGTAGGTCAAGTTGATATTATAAAAATGACAATATTACCTAAATTGATTTAGTAATTCAGTGTAATGCTAATCAAACTACCAAAGAATGACTTTATAAAGAGATAAAACATAGTAAAATGCACCTAGAGAAATAAAAGGTTAAGAATATCAAAAGAATTAATAAAAAAAGAGAAAAGAAATTAAAGGTGACCTAACAGTATCAGATATCAGACTCTACTGCAAAACTATAATCATCCAAATAATTTGGTATTGGATAAGGAATAGGGAAGTTGATCACTGGAATAGATTAGATACATAATATTAAGAAGGAAATGAACACAGTTTTTGATAAATCTAAGCATCCCAGCATTTAGGGCAAGAACTCACGATTTCATTAAAACTGATGAGAAACTTTAAAAGTAGCCTAGTAGAAATTAGATATACATCAACTTCTCACACTGTAAAACAAGTTAAGTTCAAAATGTGGTCATGATTTAGACATAAAGGGTGATATTCTAAGTTAATCGTTTGATAATGGAAAAATTACTTTTCAGATCTAAGGATATGGAAAGAGTTTATGATCAAAACCCAGAAATAAAAGGCAAAGTGAAATGGATAATTTGAGGTAAAATGGAAAATTTAAAAGTTTTTGTACAAATAATACCAATGTATCTAAAATTACAAGAAAAGCAGGAAACTGGGAGAGGGGAAGGTCTAGAGGAGGAAGAGAGATGGGAATCTTTGTAACAAACCACACAACCCAAGAGATTTAAAAAGAGAACTTCCTTCCCTCTTCTCTATTGGCAGTTGAACATAACCTCCTACTGAGATGCCTTTGAACAAAAGAAATACTTTAAAAAATGATGGTAAATTTTCTTTGTGTCCTTTGAAATTAACAAATAATACCTGGTTAATTAATTCCTGAACTGATTACTAAATGTTTGTTGCAAAACATAATGATGATTGGTAGTAGTGGTAATGATGATTATGATGACAAGGGATAGATCCCTAGGTAGTAGAGGATGATGTAAATGAAACTAATATGAAAATAAATTATATTACAATACAATATTTTATATTATCTATTTATTTATATTATTATATAATATGTAAATATAAACATATTTTAATAATATAAACAATGAATATTAAATATGCTCTTAATGACGGACACAATACTTGAGCTATAGTTTCCCCAAACCCAATATAAGTGTTTATGACTTACTCTCCAATTATCTGACTTAGAAAATAAATCTTAAGAATCAATCGATTGAGTAATTCATCCTGAGTCAAATTAGTTTCAAGTTTCCAATGTGTTATCTGAACCTAGATCTGTACAGACTAGTATTCTATCCACTATACCCTGCTGTCTCTAAAAGTAATACAAATGAATACTAATAAAAATAATGCAAAAATGGGAAAACCTAGAATAAAAAAAATCTTTCCAAAAAGCAAACTGAACTAGATATAACTAAAATACTCATTTTCTCAGAAAAAAAGCACAAAAATAAAATTTTAAATAAATTTCACAGCCATGTGTGAACGTTCTTAAGAATGTTTCATGTACAGGTTTCTACAGTTCCAGTTTTAGTACAACACATTTAGAGAAAATAAGTTAATACAATCATTTGAATTGGCCGCATGTAACACTAGACAAGGCTCATTTCTCCTTTTTGATTTCTTAGCACATGTAAAACATGCCATAAGATGTCCTGTCCTTCCATGGACAATGCAACCATTCTGAGGTTGGTTCTGACAGATGACACAGGGCTCTACTGTGCTAGAGGGAAGAAAAGATCCCATACTTTTTCTTTGCTTTGTGCTTCTTTTCTCTCAAATTCTCCAGCATCTTCCTGACTACTACAGATGGTACTTTTAGATGCTGATGGCTGGGAATAATCCTCATTCTCTTGGGAGTCTGATGTCTGTACTATCTTTTCTTCACTTTCCTCAACACATGAGTCCTTGATTTTATTGTTCTTATAATCTGGAACATCAAAGCTCCCTTTTTCCCCTTGTGTGGGATTTTCTAGTGTGCCTTTATCCAAAATCTAACCTTTCTCCTCTGGAAGCCAATTTTCTCACAAAGTCCAACATCTGTGGCAATGGGGTGGAAGTGGAGGATTTATTTTGTCACAGGAAGGACACTTCCAATAATTCTGCAATGAAAGAAGAAGTAGAATCAGTCTCAATGGTTCTTGAACATCTATGAATAACAATGCTAGTTATAACAATGTACTCTGTCTGTTTATTAAATGTTTGTTTTGCCATAGAAAGAAGATTTTACACCCTCACTTTTTGTTGTTGTTCTTTTTCTTTTTGTTTTCTGACTCATTTTCTTTCCTTTTTGATCTCATTTTTCTTGTGCAGGAAGATAATTGTGCAAATACGTTAGCACATATTGGACTGGACATATATTTTGACATGTTTAACATGTACAGGATCGCTTGCCATCTGGGTGGGGAAAAGGAGGGGAAAGTCTGGGAAGGGAAGCTCTGCAGGTGTCAATGTTGAGAGATTATCCATGCATATGTTTTGAGGGTAAAAAGCTTTTTTTAAAATAAAGATTTTGTAGATTATTTTGCAATATCTCAAATCCTACCCTACCTTTATCTCTTAGCAACTAACTTCTGAAACAGAAATTGTGGTTAACTAGTTTCACCTTTCAGAGATTCTATAGTAAGACATTTTAAATTCTATTAGTTGTAGATCTTTTTTTCATAGGAATTCATCTCTACTTCTGGCAAGATCTCCTAATATCCATCAGCTACCATGTCTATTCCTCTTTTAATGCAGCACCAAGGCCACCCTGTTGCAAAAAGAGGAGGTCTAAGCCTCTCCTATTTTGCAGGACTACTTCAGCCAGGGAGGCAACAGAGTCTTTAAGGTGCTTGAGGCCTGACTGCAGTTCCTGAAGATCTTTGTCAATAGCTGCACTGAGCTGAGCATACTGCATGTTGGAAGTAATTAAGGAGGCAATTCCTGTTCCTGCACCTACTGACCCCAGGCCTATAAGGAAGACTAGGGTGAGAGCCTTCAAAGGCTCTCTTTCTCTCTTTCCCGTGGGTCAGTCCCTTGTTCCCAGAATCTTAGGAAGTCGTCTGGGTAATGAATTGTGAGGTGGGGGAAGAGAGAGACCACCACACAGGAGGCTTTGTTATGAATGAAGGAGGTTGTAACCACGAGGGTGGTCAGACCCGAGGAGCAAGCGAGGTATGAGTTGTTAGGGGCAGCCACGTACGTGGGAGACGTAGTAATCGTGACAATCTGGTTACAGACCCCTTCTCGCTGTAAGGGAGCCAGCATATTGGGTCCCAAAAGGCACAGCCCCAGGCCAGAGATTTTACTAAGGGTGAGACCCTGCTTATTCTCAATTCCCCAGTGTAAAAGGGATGAGTTGTTAGTGAATGTGAGATTTCCAAAATGGGCAATGCCTTCATAGAAAGGGGGGGAGGAGGAGTAACAAACCCAGCAATCTTCCATGGGAGTAGCATTAAGCTTGTGAATGGCTTGAACAGAGGCATTAACCAGGGAAAGAATGAGCGTGGCAGAGGAGGGGGGTCCCTCAGGGAGGGTTGGATGGAAGGTTCCACTGTGAGAAGGTGTGGGAGGAAAGGGCTGGTGACCGGATTTATTATCCTGGTTTTGATCAGGGTCCAAGTGGAGCTTGGGGTTTTTTAGAAGTTTTATGGTAAAGAGTAGGCCATCATCATAATTGTATTTGTAAAGCTTCAGACCCATGAAACACCTCGGGTCCAGGAGTTCTATTTTTTTACCTGGGTATGTAAATTGGATGCGTCATGCGCGGCACCATCCTGAGCACTGTGGTCTGGTGGCCCAGCCTGGGGTATTAGCATCGTGATGTGTATAATTGGCAGTAACTTTAATGTAATCCCAGGAGGAGGAAGGGTTCCAGTAAGTACCTCCCCTGGTCTCACAGCCCCAAGAACGACAGTAAAAATCGTTTTTGTCCCCGCATTTGGAGTTCAGAGAGCGATCTCTATGGGGGCCGGGGCAAACATAAAAGGGAATAGTCCTCAGCTTACTTCTCCTATCATGGGAACCACAACCTCCAGCTACCTGGCCAATGCCCACAAACAGAGACCAGGGGTCCCTGTGGGGGGCCTGTTGTTGATTATAATAGTTGACTTTTCCCAATTAGGCAGGGCTCCCAGAGCTAATTTACAAAGGTCTGGATACAGTGTGGGCCACCAGGTCTTGTGTGTGATCTTTGATGTGCTCCAAATAGTATCACCTGCCCCACTAATCACCAACCAGGTGTAGTTGAAAACCTGATAGGAAGGAGAGCCATGGACAACATGTTGAGCAATGATCAGGCAGAGGAGGATCTCAGTGGCTGGTGACTTCATGTTGTTTTCTGAAAGAAAGCACAGTTAGAAATCTTCTCAGGGGGATCCCTGGGTGGGTTGTGAAGTTTTATCAGGCGCTCTGGGAACCCTCTGGCATTTTGTGCCTGTGAATCCTAAATGCGGGCATGTCCTTTGCCCCAGATAAGGACCGGGTCAGGACCTGACATCTGTTGGACAAAGGGTCTCTCCACATAGCCTGTGCATAAGTATTGGCTGTAGATGAAGGCCAGAGGCGGTCAGCGGCAGATTTGCCCTCAATATCATAAGTAAGAAAATTCAACACAAACATTGCATGATTTAAAAGGGTTTTAAAATTACCTGCTTTAGGATGTAATATTTCTCCCCCTGACTGTAATTTAGAGAGCACATTTTTTAAGGTTTGATGAGCCCTTTCGACAATTCCTTGACCCTGGGGGTTATAAGGTATGTCAGTAATATGTTTAATTTCCATTTGAGCACAGAACTGTTTAAAGATGGAGCTAGTGTAGCCCGAACCATTGTCAGTTTTAAGAATTTTGGGTCTTGGGACAACATCTAAAGAGGCAAGAACATGACAGATTTTTGGAGCCTTCCCCTGTTTGTAGAGATGCAAAAATGAAGCCACTAAAGGTGTCTATGGAGACATGAATATAGTTTAATTTGCCAAAGGATGGGTATTGAACATTAAAAATATAACAGTCCAATATAAAGTTCCTTATATGTCTATTCCCTCAATAGCAGACATTTTACTTATTTGATTTTAGAAATTAATTGCACATTAAGAGTTTTTAAAGATACATTTGGAACTCTGCAAAAATTAAACGGGCTCTCAGGAATTCAAGTGGCCTGGCTTATTCAAATGACCACCAACAAAGAATCTGTATACTGAAAGGCAGGAATTTCTGTACTTTATCCAGTTGCTATGCAAATGTCCATTAGATCTGATGTTTAATGTTAAAGCTATTTCCCCATTTTTTCAAGTTAAAAGGTGCTGTTAACATCTGTGCAAATCTAAACTTAAACTTTTTTGAAACCTCTCATCTCTGTAATATTAATACTGAACTATTTCTTCTACTTCAAATAAACAAGTTATATCAATTTTAAAACTCAAAGTGGGAATTTCTTGTGCTCTTCAAAGGAATGACAAATTCTACGGAACCTAATGAAATGGTATGTTTAATTACAATGCTTAAAACCATGATTAAAATTCAAGTACAATAAAAGGTAAGCAAGCTACATTCTTACAGCAATTTGCTACAAAATAAAATCGAAAAGTTTGATTTAAAAGGAACACTTGAAGTAGCAATATGCAAGAGCACAATTGGTAAGTCATTTTGTTTGACTGGCTTTCAAAAAACTTCACAGGTAATTTAAAAAAAAAATCCCTCATTTGCCAAGCAAGCCATAATTAATATGTAAGACACAGGTGCAAATGCAAATGGTTATTAACCTCCTTCAAAATAACTGAAAAGTTACTCTGGAAGCAGTGGTTATATTACAAAATGTAGTATAGTGACAAGCCAGTTTATAATGCTGCTAATATGAACAAAAAAGATATCTGTCTACCATAGAGGACCCCAAGACACAAAAGAGAAT
Source organism: Sminthopsis crassicaudata (assembly GCF_048593235.1). NCBI lineage: Eukaryota > Metazoa > Chordata > Mammalia > Dasyuromorphia > Dasyuridae > Sminthopsis > Sminthopsis crassicaudata. The sequence goes on along the minus strand of NC_133623.1, from coordinate 48,897,034 downwards.
ACGAATATTGTAACATGGGTTCTAGTAGTAAAACTGCTAAGAAGCTAAAAGGTTTCATTTGTTCAATTGTATGCAGCATTGCTAAACTTTTTCAGGTGGATGATTGATTTTTTTGGGTAAACAAACCATTTGGCAGCTTTACTACCTGACAATTTAAAAAAAAGTTAGGGTTAACTAGTCTGGTTACCCAGCCCACCCCAGCATATAAATGACCTCCAAAAAAATTGCATGTGCTTTTAGCATAGTGGTAATTAAAAACAAAGTTTTTTCTAAAAAAGACTTAGATTATATCCTAAATTAAGACAAATTAAAATCAAAATCATACTCAATACCTTTACATCAAAACAGCATTTAATTATTATTAATGTGACTGTTAACCAACTTTATAATGAGGTTTACAACATATTGTTAACAAATTGTTAGCACTACTGTCTATCTACCCAGGTTACTTATACCTTCAGAATCTAATACTTAATGTGCAACAAGAAAATGGTATTTACACACATATGTTGTATCTAGGTTATATTGTAGGACGTGTAAAATGTATGGGATTGCCTGTCATGGGGGGAGGGAGGGGATAATTTGTAAAAAATGAATAAAAAAAATGTTAGTTCTAGGACTAAAAAAAAAAAAAAAAAAAAAAAAAATTTACTGAAAAGAAATGAAGCCATTTGCTGAAATAAAAAAAAAAAAAAAAAAAAAAAGAAAGAAAGAAAGACTGTGGTTCCTAAAGAAAGGAGTCAGGCAATTGGGTTGACCTAAAACACCATGCCCAGAAGGCAAAAGGAGGGCCTCAGAACTCAGGAGTCTGGGAAATGCATGCTGGGCTTTTCTGTGCAGAGGTAGGGAAGGGAGGACTCTCCTAGAGCTTCTGGCCTTCCTCTTAGTTGTCAAGGAGCCTTAGAATTAAAGCCCCCTATACTAGGTTATCAATGTCATAATAATAGAATCTTTTCCTATTGATTTGGAGAAGTTCTAAATCTACAAATTCTTTTGAGACAATCTGTGATACCAGCCCAAGATTTCAATATACTTTGGGGATTCAAGTTTCTTTTCCCCAACATTTGGTGTCCTGTGTAAAGATAGTCCTAAAACTCCAATATATATGGGGTTCAGTGTTTCTACACTCCCATACCCCATTTTCATGACAAAAATTAATTTATACATTTCATCCTCTATCAATTAACCTACAAGGTCTTGACAAAACAATAACAGAAATGAACCACAATAACAGAATAAAAGTAGGTCTATAATAAGGAAAATAATGACAGAAAAGTTTGAATGGAATACTACATTCAAAGTTCAAATTATTATAAAGCTTTAAAGGTCAAAATGATTTCATGATGGTGAAAAAGTATTAAATAATAGAATTTATATTGCATTTTAAGGTTTGTAAAACTATTTTATCAATATTATTGCATCAAAAAGCAATTAATATCAACTTCTTTTTACAAATGAGGAAATTTAAGGAAGGTAGAGCTTAAGTAACTTATCTAGAGGCACAAAATCAACTAGTATGTGAGAAAAGATTTTTAACTTGTTTTCCTAACTGTAAGTCTACAGTATGCTCATTTCTTTTTCCTGTTTTTTTTTTCTCCCATGGTTTTTCCCTTTTGTTCTGATTTTTCTCTCCAAACATGATTCATGAAGCGATTTGTGTTAAAAATAAATTTTTAAGCTTTACCTAAAAATAAAATAACAGTAAGCTGTTTAGCTGATGAAATTCACTGTTAATTCAATTTCTATTAATCATCTTTGTTGTTCTGAAGTATCTTTACATTATTTCTAAATTTATTCTTGGATTATCTAGCCAGAAATTAGTATATGGCTATATCTCTTTAAGTTGGAAATCACAAAATGTGGGTACATCACTGAAAGGATAAAATAGTTAGAGTCTCAAATTAAAACAAATTGGAATTATTTAAATATACATGTACATGCACATTATTTATGTTCACTGTAACATTTAAAATAAAATGTTTTAATTTTAGTATCTTTCTATTGTCCTCCATCTCAACAGATTTTGGCTTTTACTAAAGTTAATACATTCTTCAAATATCAGATGTTTGCATACTATATATAACAAGAGGCAGAATGTGTGCATTTCCAAGTTGCATAAATTAATATAAGGGCAAAAAAGCTTGCTTTGAAACTTTATGAAAGCATATGATATTTACCTGACCATAGATGAAGTCCATGAAATCTGTAGGAGAACAAATCATCTCCCACACATTTTCCACCCCATTCTTCACCACCCCCAGGATAGGGCTAATAACCTGTTGAAGCCCAACCTACTCCGAGATGCATTGCTTCAGCTGTCACAAAAGGTTCTGTGTGGTCTACCGTGAGTTCATAGTACCATTTCCTCTACTGAGCTGACCCTTCACTGATGCCAAAGAAAATATTGGGCTGCATGCTTTCAAGAGAAAAAAAATACCAGTTGAAAAAAAATCTAAATATCTATTATCACTTTTATTTTATATTACTTTTCTTGAAGTATACTCTTCTGAGAAAAAATAAGTCAAAGCCATATCATTTAATTTAACATTTGCTGACTTAGTATACAAGTATATTCAGTCTTGACCAGGAACATAATTCAATAAACAAAATGTTTGAGGTTCTAGTTAAATTATGCTTACACTTCTGATTAAGTAACAAATCAAGAGTTTAATGTTGTTGGGATTTTTTTTTTATCTTTAGTACCTTTCTATGATATTTGCAGGAGTAAGCAAGTAATGCCTTTATTTTAAAAATTAACCCTCTGGGCAAAAATATATGCAAGACATTTTTCAGTTTAATCTGCATTACTCATATTTCCTCCATTGTTTCTTTAAGCCTAATCAGGATAAATAAATCCTTGAATTGTAGTGTCTGGTGATTTCTGAGGCTGTAATACTCATACAAAATTTAAGAACTGGCTCTCAAGAGCAAGTTAAAATTGATTCTAGAATATCTCTGCCTATTTTGCATCATATATTTGAGTTCATATGTTAGGAAACAACATAAATTAGTTCATGAAGGATAATCTTTTTCATTAAAAACCATAAATCCAAACCAAAATTCTTTGAATGGAAGCAAAACATCAAATTTCTACTATAATAAGTTTTCTATTACTTCTGGATAACATATACAGTTAAGTAAATATGTTTTCAAAATAAGCTAGAGTTGAAGATGATTACAATAGAAAAGACAACTGTTTCTTGTTTCATTCTCTCACAAAAATTAACACCATGAAACCCAAGTTCCTTGAGGACAGGCCTGTTTGCTTTTTAATTGTTATCCACCGCACTAAGTGATGTATCTGGCATATGCTATGCAATTGATAATTAAGGTTGGCATATTGAAATGTAATCATATTTTCAATATCTTCTTAGAACACACTGAATCATCTCATTTTACTTGCTTCTTTGAACACAGAAAATTGTAACATATTTACTTTCCTTGACCATCAACTTATTCCATTAAACTTCAGGTTTATTTAGCTATTCAGATGACCTATGATAAAGAGAAGCCTCTGACTCAGTTTTGAGCTGGTATAATATACCTTTTTTCTCAATTTGTCCATTGTATAACAGTGGTAGTCAGGAAACACAATTGCCTCTGAAGAATTAAAAATAAGTATCACACAGAAGACAATGGTGCACAATGATTATGACAGTATATGAAGGCTGCTAGGTGCAATCAGTGCATCACTTCAAAGATTAGGAGTAAAAGATAACATAAGAAATTTTATGATACAAAGAAAAAAGTGCTAGTTACATAGAAAGAAGAAGTGATAAACAAAAAAAAAAAGACTGTTTTTTTTATTAAAGATAATGATAACAATGAGACAACACCAAAATTTTTGAGATTTAGTCAAAATAATACTCAGAAGAAAACCTATATGTGTAAATGGTTATATCAATAAAAGAGAGAAAAAGGAAGAGCAACATATTGTGTATCTCACTAAAAAACAAACTCACACCTTTATAAATAAATACCAAAATAAAAATCATGGTAATAAAGTTTATAACAAAATATCAAGATATCGAAAGAAAATAGGAGCTGGGTTTTTTTTTGGTTGGGGATAGATAAGCCATTGGGTAATTTGATTTTAAAAATAGTAAAACAAATCAAACTACTAGTATCAAAATAGAAAGGGGTGAATGTAAAACCAAATGGACATAAAATTAAGGTAATTATTACCCATTTTGCCCAATTATTTGCCAAAAAAATTAATCATATAAATGATATGGATTAGTATTTACAAAAATATAAAGTAACAAAAGAGAATTAATAAAAGAGGAAAAATAATATATAAAAGAAATAAGATGGGGGCTGCCCAGAAGATTGCCCTTGAATATTTAATGAGTATTGGCTAGGGAATCACATGAGGGACTTTTTGTCAAACAGAGCTTTTGCTTGTGCATGTTAGGCCAATTCGAATATAATTCATGAATTAACTGAAATAGATAAATATTTCCAAGAATATAAAGTGTCCAGATTAACCAAAAAAGGAAATAAAATATTTAAATAATCCTACTTTAAAAAATGAAATAATGCATAAATGAACTCCTTATCCAAAAAACACAGCACCAGTTGTATTTACAAGGGAATTACACCAAATACTTAAAGAATATTAATTCCAATATTACATAAACTATTTGGAAAAAAACAACAGATAAAGAAGTTCTGTTGAAATTACTTTAAGACACAATATGGTCTTGATACCTGATTCAAGGAGAGTAAAAACACAGGGGGGAAACTATACAAGAATTTCCTCAATGTATATTGATGCAAAAATTTTAATGAAATTTAAGCAAGGAGATTGCTAGTAGCATTGTAAAAATCATATGCTATGAAGAAAGGGCATTTATATCAGGAATGCTGGACTGGTTAATATTAGGAAAACTAAGCAAATGTATCATGTAACAATAAAATCAGCAAAAATGATATTATTTCAACAGATACAGAAAAGAATATTGACAAAATGCAATACTTGATGAGGAGTAAATGATGAGGAGTAAACTAAGGTCTAAAGCGAGATGGGTCAGTTCCTTTTCTCTCTCTCCTTCCTTCCCCAAAGTAACCCAGGGTGGGTTCGGCAGCATAGGAATTTGCTACTTAATACTGTAGGGAAACATAGTCTTTATTGTTTAGAATGGAAACACCGGAGAGCCTGTGGGCAAAATGGCTGCATGGTACAAGGCCAATTTTGCAAAGGGTAGATTTTTGAGTTCTCTCTTTTATACAAGAGCACAATCATTCAGATGCAGTGATGTAAGGAGGTTCCTGAGAGTGATGCAAATAAGCTAAGGATTCTCTTGTTATCTTTTGGGGACAGACAGAAGTCTCTTCCCAAAAAGGAATTTCCTGATGCCATTTGGTCTATCTGAGTAGATTAGAATGGGGGCTGTAAAACCCTGGCCAGCTCAGATAGCCCAAACTAGTTTGACCAGATCTTGGATCAAAGGTCCAAGTGCTAAAAGAAGTTGGAGATCAAACAAGGAATACCAAGGGGCTACCGCCCTCAACAATACTGATTTTTATGAAAAAAAAAAAAACACACTAGAAAGCACAAGAATAAATAGTGCTTTTACCTAGAAGAATAAGGAAAATTGATTTAAACAAAGAGCTACCATTGTCTTTAATGGGGATATACCAGAAGACTTTCCAATAAAGTCAAGGATGAAGCAAGAATGTCTATAATCCCCATTAATATTCAATATTGTACTAGAAATGCTTGGTATAGCAATAAGAGAAGAAAAAGAAATTGAAGGAATAAGGATAAGGAATGTGAAAAGAATATTTTTTTCAGAAGGTATGATGGTTTACTAGCATGTCAACTAAAGGAGTAATAAAAATAATTAAACACTTCAATAAAGCTGAAGGATATAAATCTTCCATATAAATCTTCAACCTTTCTATTTGTTACTAATAAAACCTTGCAGAAGGGATAGAAAGAGAAATTAAATTTAAAATAACTACAAAGATTATGAAATACATGGGAGTCTACTCATCAGAACATTCACAGCAACTACATGAACAAAATTAAAATAGACTCTTCATATAAATGGAGCTCTATATAATTGGAGTAATGCTAATTGCCTATAGGTAGGTCAAGTTAATATAATAAAATTGACAATATTACCTAAATTGATTTAGTAATTCAGTGTAATGCTAATCAAACTACCAAAGAATGACTTTATAAAGAGATAAAACATAGTAAAATGCACCTAGAGAAATAAAAGGCTAAGAATATCAAAAGAATTAATAAAAGAAGAAAAGAAATGAAAGGTGACCTAACAGTATCAGATATCAAACGCTACTGCAAAACTATAATCCTCCAAACAATTTGGGATTGGATAAGGAATAGGGAAGTTGATCACTGGAATAGATTAGATACATAATATTAAGAAGGAAATGAACACATTTTTTGATAAATCTAAGCATCCCAGCATTTAGGGCAAGGACTCACGATTTCATTAAAACTGATGAGAAACTTTAAAAGTAGCCTAGTAGAAATTAGATATACATCAACTTCTCACACTGTAAAACAAGTTAAGTTCAAATTGTGGTCATGATTTAGACATAAAGGGTGATATTCTAAGTTAATCGTTTGATAATGGAAAAATTACTTTTCAGATCTAAGGATATGGAAAGATTTTATAACGAAAACCCAGAAATAAAGGCAAAGTGAAATGGATAATTTGAGGTAAAATGGAAAATTTAAACGTTTTTGTATAAATAATACCAATGTATCTAAAATTACAAGAAAAGCAGGAAACTAGGAGAGGGGAAGGTCTGGAGGGAGGAAGAGAGATGGGAATCTTTGTAGTAAACCACCCAACCCAAGAGATTTAAAAAGAGAATTTCCTTCCCTCGTCTCTAGTTGCAGTTGAATATAACCTCCTACTGAGATGCCTTTGAGTAAAAGAAATCCATTAATAAATGATGGTAACTATCTTTATATATAATTGGAAAAGTAAAATAGTATTGAAGTTGAAAAACAACAGCTGCAACAGCAACAACTAACAAGTTGCCTGAGATGAGAGGCGATTTGTGTTGATAACACACCTGGCATGTGTCAGAGGCCCAACTGGAACCCAGGTCTTCCTGATTCTTAAGGTTTTTATTTCAGGGAACAATTACTGTTTGATTCCCCCTATTTGATCCAGTCTATTGTCTAATTTTTTCTCCTCTGGACCCAGTTCAGCATCCATCTAGAATATCTAAATTATTTATATTGATACAGTAGTTCAATCAAATGACATATTAAAACAAAAAAATGGCCTTTTTCGTGCCCTTACTGTTTTAATGGATTTTTTATGCCGAAATCTTGACAGCTAGTGTTGATCTCATTTAGGAGACCCCATGGCATTCTAAATTCTGACACAATCAGAACAATGTTATCCACAAACAGAAGCATATGGGGTACTGTACCACTTACAGAGTGTCAGGTATTTGTACTTTCTCTGCATGTAAGGAAGGTTAAATGCGTCTCAGCTCTGTCTTTTATATAACTTTCTGCTGAGAACATGAGAACGTGCTTTAAGTTATCCAATGTGAAAAACACAGGAAAACACCAAGAAGTTGGAAGGCCATCCTTTCTTGTGTATTAATCAGTGAGTATCCTTTATTGCAGGCCAGTGTTTACCCTGGAAACCTGGCCAGTTCCTTGAGTAAAAACAGTCCTGCTAAATGAATGAACAAATAGTCTTCTTGGGGGGTCTCATGTGATGGAGCATCCTGTACCTGGGATGCTGCTACATCTCAAGAGTCACATAACAAATGAGAGTCCTTAGTGTAGTGCCTTCTTTGTTCTCAGCTGAGAAAAGCCTCTTAGTGGAAAGGGACTTTGAGAATTTAGCTAGGAAGTAATAGACAACTTGCCTACCAATGCCTGTCACTTGCCACTATGAATAGCTGTGACCATGAATTCTCTCAGCAGGGGAATTCCGGTGTTTTCCTCAGAGTGGCCATGATGTATGTTGTATGTCGTTATAGTGGCCACTGGGTTTATCAGTTGTATATTAATTACTTTTGTGCTATGAGTTTCCTTTTTTATTTTCCTGTCTTATTTAAATGAAAGTTCCAAGCAGTAATAAACTTGTGCCCACCCTCTTCAACCTGCCTGTTGAAATGAAAATTCCAAACCTAGATTAATCTTACACTGAAACATTCAATTGGAGGCTAAGCATGACTATCCTTAGTAGTCATTCCAATCAAGCACACAGAAACTTGAGGTGAACCTGCTTTCAGATATACAGAAAGAAAGGACACTCCCCTCCTGACTTCTGAACAGGAGCAGATATTATCTATGTCTTGTCGGACTTGAGAACTAAAAGGTTCATATCTTAGGATACTTAAGTTTTTAAACTGATTGTGGACATGGAGCTCTGAGGATATACTCAAGAGACTAAAAGATATCTTTAATGAATTTTCCCATGATCCCATATTACTCTCAAATTTTATTCTTGACCTCCATGTTAACATTACTGAATTTAAGTACAGTAATCACATCTTTTCCTTTGACATCAAAGATTTTTAATACCGTTCTAGTTATGTGTTTTATAGTTAAAGGACAATTCCATAAAGCTAACAATGCAACATGAGAGAGATGTGCCATTGTGTCTATGTTGAAATTTAAGTATTTTGAGGACTATGGAGTTTTACATCTTTCTAAGAGAAGTCAACTTTTCTGGTTCTACATCTGGCAATTCTAATATTAAAAAGAATTTGTCTAACTACGGCTTCTAAAGATCACTTTATTAGATTTTCTGTTAGTAGCTTTGACCCCCATAGTAAAGCCCTTTCTTTTTCCGGTCATTGTGCAGGGGAAGGGGCATTTTGTTTTATTTTGGAGGCTGGATGGAAGAGCAAGGAGTCCTATTTAAGTTGTGACCTCACTGCCTCCAACCTGGAGCTGATGCTGCTCCTAACCCCTACTGGGAGCTCATCAGATCCAGGTTGGAGGCAGTGATGCTGTTGAGACACCAGAATATTTGAATTCATTGAATCCATCAGATTCATTTCTCCTGGTACCAATGAAATGTACTAACTACCACTGCCACATTTGACTGTAAAGCAATTTAAAAATAATTTACTATACAGTAAACATGAATACAAGGAATTCAGTCCATCAACAAATGTCTATTAAGCACCAAGCACTTATGGGGACATAGATAACAGAACTACTGCTCTCAAGAAATGTAGATTCTATCAATTGACCTTGTTTAGCACCAATTTATATTTTAAATAAATGAATAATTAGTTAATTAAATTGACAATAACTTTTCAACCATTTTCTGTCTCTAAAGGCGAAAACCAAGCAAAAAAACAAACTAAAAAATCTCCTGGTTCATATTTTTTAATTTTGCACTTCATAATTCCTTTTAGATTACTTAGCTTACATACTTCCTACATTCCTTTAACTTACATAGTTTTTTAATTGCAATATGGTGCTCCATTGACTGTCTGTGGGACATTTAGATTGTTTAGACCAGTTTTGTGGGAATTCAAGGGAACTCCGGGGAAGAAAGAACTCCAGAAGGAAGGCTAGAGGGAACATTAGGGAACACTATGTAAAGAGTTAGAATAAAGACCTGTTGCCGCATAGCTGAGTGACTTGGGTGCTCTGTAGAGGAACCTCTAAAGAGGTAGCTCTCTGATTGAGATAATCAGATCCAGAGACGTCCAAAGACCTGGGGAAGGTAAGAAACCAGTTGACCCCTGCTGAGGTAAGCAGCTGGGAGTTAACAGTAAGGGAAGCCTTAGCCCTCTGTTTTGCTTTCTTAGAAATCACATGATGTGGAAGACATTTTTTTTGCTAGTTACCTCATCTCTCTTCAGCCCATTATCCCACACGCACCATATAAAAAGCTTTGCATCAAGTGGTTTCTTTTGGAGGATTGGGTAGCCCTTGCTTATTTAAGGGAGCTCTCTGCTTCTGTAAGGCAGCCCTGCTCATTCTGGACTTGCCACTTGTCCGAGATTCTAATGAAACTTGCTACCTTCACTTTGAGGAGTCTGCCAGTAGTCAATTTTGGGTTAGGGTCACCATACGCCACACATCGTGAAATATAAACATAAATATAACTCTCCCTTACCTCAAGGTTTAAGGAGTTACTAGTAGTCCCCAAATTTATCGCTTCTGGTGACAAACTTCTCTAAATTGACTTAGCTTGGTCCTGAGAGAACACACACTGACAGTCCTTCCCTTGGGCCTAGACTTCTGGGCTTGGTAAGAATCTGCTACAGCCCAAGTCTCAGTGGAATAACTTTTGAGAAGTCAGGATTATTGTATAATGTTATAACAAGGCATTAGATTAAGAATTTAGTGAAGGCCTCTGCTTACAAGAAACAAGACTAGAAAAAAAAGTTTGGGTAAAAGGCTAAGTATACTTTGTAAATATTACCTCACTTGATCCTCACAATAACCCTGCAAGGTAGGTGCTATTATTAGCGCCCATTCTATAGTGGCTGAGTCAGGCAGAGAATATGTGACTTGCCCAGGGTCACAAAACTAGAGATTGTCCAAGGCTGGAAGTGAACTCGGATCCCCCTAAGTCCAGGCCCACCACTCTATTATTCACCTTACCACTTAGCCAGATGGACACACGAGGAACAGAAAAGGGCCTGAACAAAAGCAAAGAGATACAGGACAGCAAGTAATCCAGTTTAGCTGGAGCACTGAGGCCATGAGAGAAAAAAGTGTGACACACAGGTAGAAAAGCCAAGTGGTCAATACATCTATTCCTATTCAGCATCATCTAAACAATACTAAGCTTGCCTAGAGTCTATAATGCTTTCTTGCAATATTAAAATAAAATCAAAAAAAGTTATAAAATTATTTTCACTACGTTCTTTTAAAATTATAAAATATGTAATATACAAGTTTCTGTGAGCAGGATGAGATAAAAATATGATTGTCCTTCCTAGATTATGTACTTCAAAATAGATTAGGGATTTCAAGATATTTATATACAGGACGTTATCTGAAACTTTTCAATCAACTTGACCTCAATATATCAATATTAAGAAGTCAGCTGAACTTTCAATTTTTTTGTTTTCCAACATTACAATGAAATTAAAATAAATCTTCCCAAGTCATACATTATGATTGGGTTTTTATCATTTCCAAATAGATCTGTGATCTCAATGATTTGGACATGCCTTTTAACAGGAATACACATCACATATTCATTGAAGTCTCCTCAACTTGCTTGCCCACGCCCTTCCCTAAGTTCACCATGGAGGTCTACCTGCTTTAGAAGCTTCCTGGCACAAGGATTCTAACTGAATCTTGAGTCATCCTCCTGCACAGCCTTGTCCTCCCCAGAGCGATCTAGTCACCCAAGGAAGCACAGATCTCTCTACAGTGTATATCATCTCTTCTCATATTTAGCATGACAAAATCTACTTTCCTACTAATTTATTCTTATAAGTGAAAACTAACTGGCAATATTAACCAAGTAAGAAGTTAGAATCATATAGTTTAACGAACACAATCTTTCTCCACATCAGTTAATGAATGAAGATGCAATCGTACAAGTACATAATATAAAAATAAACATTTAAGAAAAAATTTTAACTGTGCTCCAATAAACCAACACATATATAGCAAGAAAAGACAGCTTTAAGTCATTAATATGTATTGTAATGTTAAAAATTAAGCACATTATACAAATTTCTTACCTCTTAAAAAAGAGTAGAAACATTTTTCTAATTCTAAGTCTAAATTCATACCTCATCTCCAATTTTGGGGGGACTATCACAGAAAAGGAAAAGTTTATACTTAGGGCTAATGGGTATTTTAGGTTCTTCATCAGATGAGTCGGTGTCATTTTCTTCTGCCTGCTGTATCTGGCATATCTAAAATAAGGTCCATTGATTTTGCTAGCTATTTCCAAAACTTTCAGGAATCAGGAAAGACTAATGTTCATCAGCATTATGTGTCTTGTACAAGAGATTTCAAGATAGTTTTTTTTATACTCTGAGCCACAGATCTACTAAATTTGTTAAGCAAGACAAGTGTGACAAAGATCCTATGGTGGAAGGTCCCATGCTTTGATGTAAAGAACAATAGATTTAGGATTCCAAAAATTTGGATTTGAATCTTACTTCAGTCTTAATATCTGAATGACTTAACGACTTAGATTTCAGTCTCCCTATGTGTAATATGAGGTCTACTAAAACATTTCTAAAGTGCTTCCTACTTGTAACTTCTGTCAACTATGAACAACACAAGTAACATCTTACTAAAGAGATCAATGGAAATTGCATGACAATTGAACCACAACTTCCTATGGATTTTGAATCTTCACACAGAAAAATGCAAGGATCACAATTAAAGAAAATACTTTATGAAGTAATCAGCCTCTACCTAATACTCTATATCCCAGAAAAGGTAGAGGTAGAAGGGGTTTTCAACACATCATTTCTTTGGTCCAACATCCAGATATGATTGGAGAGACTCCAGGAGCTCCATTATACTAATATGAACATACATCTAGTCTTTCCAATGGCACCAGTAATTACACATCCAGGGCCATCTCCAGTCCTCCTGATCTATACAGGACCATTGGACCCAGAGGGCTCTGGACGGGAAAGGGCAGCAGGTGACCTTCCCCAGCCCCCCTCACTTAAATCCAATTCGCTTGCAGGTCATGATATCCCATCTCTGCTGTCATGGTCCTCTTTGAAAATAAAGGACAAACAATAACCACCAAGTTTGTAGAGAGAGCTCCAGTCCCAAGTACAGTGGGTTAGGACAGCCACATTAGTAGCCAACATATCTGATGCCGTATTTCTCTAGCATGGAGAATTCCGACCAATAAAGTCACCATCCCTCCTCCCTCAAATTGTATTCCTCTTTTCCCCATGCCCTTTTTAATCACTAGGATTTGTCTGTTATGCAGCTAAATTAAAATTCATTTCCAATTTTTCAATGACAAAAATGGTTCCAGCTTAAATGCATGACAGGGAAAGAATACCACTATGTTCTAATCTGATAATTTATGTGGAGAGTAGAGATGAAGTTGGGCAGCAGAACATTTACTATTATTTCCCCGAGTTCTCCAAGAAAAAGCTGAAATTAAGAAATCTTAAATCACAGAAGTGCTTCTCTAGAGACTACTCTGTATATCTGCCTCACAGGTGTGATTGCTTCTTAAGGTGAATAAACAGTAACCAAACTCAAACCAAGATGAGTTTATTGTATATCTCCACAGCTAGCACCCACTTGAACAGATAAGCATTAAATACAGACCTACCTTACCTAAGAATAAAAAAAAAACATCATTAACACATAAAAGGGTCAAATTAGAAAAGTAAATTACCATATCGAATCATTGCACAGTACATGTGCCAATCATAGGACAGGAATCAACAGTTTCCAAATGCCCCACATATTTATTTATTTTTTTATTAATAATTTTTATTATATATATATATATATATATATATATATATATATTTTTTTTTTTTTATAATATTATCCCTTGTATTCATTTTTCCAAATTATCCCCCCCCTTCCTCTATTCCCTCCCCCCATGACAGGCAATCCCATATATTTTACATGTGTTACAATATAACCTAGACACAATACATGTGTGTAAATACCATTTTCTTGTTGCACAATAAGCATTAGATTCCAAAGGTACATGTAACCTGGGCCGACAGATATTAGTGCTAACAATTTACATTCACTTCCCTGTGTTTCTTCTCTGGGTGTAATAATTTCTGTCCATCATTGATCAACTGGAAGTGAGTTGGCTCTTCTTTATGTTAAAGATTTCCACTTCCATCAGAATACATCCTCATACAGTATCATTGTTGAAGTGTATAGTGATCTTCTGGTTCTGCTCATTTCACTCAGCATCAGTTGATGTAAGTCTCTCCATGCCCCACATATTTAAAAAAATAGATAGATAAATAGATAGTACTATTTTAGTAACAAAGAGCCAGAAGGAAAGAACATCCTTTTGTCTTTTATATTCAAAGAGATGAAGCTAACAACAGTTCATTAAAGAACTCTGTGTACACCGTTTTCATCTCTTCAGAGCTTTGTAACTGAGCTTGTGAATACTATTTCTCAAATATCTTGCTGCAACTCAATTTTTCCATTCATAAAGCATTTTAAGGAAAGGTTTGAAAAGACATGCATTTAATTTACTATCTGAAAACAGGTAAACATTTCCTGTTTCTAATTAAACTTTTATGACTTCTTTTGGCATAGCTGTTTAGAAAGGGTGGAATCTCCATCTGGCAAGAAAAATTTACAATTTATGTTTAATGCCCAATAAACTGACTTTGAATAGGTGAAACATTAATACATCCATTTTGACATTCTCATAAATATGAAGAGCATGCTAAGAAACAGTACATCTAAACGCATGAGCAGCTTATAGGTTCTATTCTGAAGGGAAGGAATAAAAAATGTCCCGGTCCAGCAGGACTCAGTTATTCGGGGAGTCGAGGGGGACCCAGCCCGAAAGAGAAACCGGTGAGAAAGAAGAGCGAGACCAAGGAGATTCTTGTCAAGATCTCAGTTTATTGCTCTTGGGGTTTCAACTTATATAGCAAAAAGCATGAGAAAGAGAAGTAGGGTAGGGCCTGGGAAAGGAGCAGGAGTGATGGAGAAGTTGGGTTGGGTCTGGGAAAGGAACATGGGGATGGCTGGTTCAATGAACAGGAACAGTTTGTGGATAGGATATATGTTGGAATATTCTATGGTTGGCCGATTCTCAGAACAATTTGTCTGAGGGTAATGCCCACTTAGGGGGGAGAGACACCTGGGCCGAAAGCCCTTGGCTCCCAACATCTCCCCCTTTTCTCTTTAGAAGCAAAGAGTGTATAACACAAGGGCTGGTGAAAGGCCTGTCTTAGGCTATGTGGCCTGCCTCCATGCTCGGTACCTAGATAACCAGGCCCTCAAGGCCAAGAAGGGCAGGGCCCCTGTCTTAGGCTATGTGGGTTGCCTCCGCTCCCCCCTGGGAGCGGACCCACAATAATCCCGTCATTGGGTACCACTGCAACCATAAAAGGTATGATTTTCCGAGCCATGGGGCCACAATATTCCCGTCATTGGCTCTTTCACAGCAATAGCCCACATTATTGCAATTAAGGCCGTGTCCCTCGGAGTGTAGTGGCTAGAAACTGGAAAATGAATGGATGCCCATCAATTGGAGAATGGTTGGGTAAATTATGGTATATGAATGTTATGGAATATTATTGTTCTGTAAGAAATGACCAGCAGGATAAATACAGAGAGGCTTGGAAAGACTTACATGATCTAATGCTGAGTGAAATGAGCAGAACCAGGAGATCATTATACACTTCAACAACGATACTGTATGAAGACGTATTCTGATAAAAGTGGATATCTTCAACAAAGAGAAGATCTAATTCAGTTCCAACTGATCAATCATGGACAGAAGTAGCTACACCCAGAGAAGGAACACTGGGAAATGAGTGTAAAGTGTTTGCATTTTTTGTTTTTCTTCCCAGGTTATTTTTACCTTCTGAATCAAATTCTTCCTGTGCAACAAGAAATTTGGTTCTGCTCACATAGACTGTATCTAGGACATACTGTAATATATTTGACAGTATGCGACTGCCTGCCATCTAGGGGAGGGGGTGGAGGGAAGGAGGGGAAAATGATGGCAGTATTAACTATTTATGTCACATAGCATCAGGAATATGCCTGAAGATCCTCTGGTATAACACCACTTTCCACATATATTTCCCTTATATATCACAATTAACTTCTTTCCTCTAGAAAGAAAGCCAAGATTCGATGTCATCAATAAAACCTGTTCTGTGTTACTAAACAAGAAAGTAAACTTTAACAAAAAGGTAAAAGTTACTCAAATAGCTTCAGTCTCTCTCAAATTCGGATATAATCTACTAATAGACTATAAAAGCAGCCAGAATTCAGGTCTCTTTGGATGGCGGTTTAAACTAGTTCTCACTGTAAAGCAATATACTCTCCTTATGAGAGAGAAAGCAAAAGAAACATGGGAGGCTGCATTACTATAAAGCAATGTAAGTCTGGGAAATCAAGATACTTATGAGAGGACTTTCTGTTCTGTGTATGCATTTGCATAAGTCTGTATATTCAGTCTCCTCTAGGCTATCTCAGGCTATAAACACACACTATACTAAGGATATGAGGCACTGCTGACTGTCACAAAATTGATAAAAGCAGAATTCTTAATAATGTTTGAGCCTTTCCCTATTCTTTTAAACAAAATAGTCTCAGAAGCCATGAGACCCTAGCATTTAGTGTTATGGAACGCTGATAACTTGCCACTTGTAATTTGTGGGAAACAGCTAGTATTATCTTTCTTAAACTAAAACTGTTAAAACAAAATCATTTATGTTTGACAGGCATGCCATAAATATGTCACCTGAAAACAATATTTTGGATTTTATTTGTTTTATTGCTCAATGAAAGAACCCAAAGGCAAGTAAGATGAAAAAATGGACAAGTTAATTTCAGGGACAATTTCACCTCACTAGCGACTACTATACAAGTTCAGGCTCCTTGATCTATATTTCTCTGAAACAAATGTACCTTTAGTCACATGACATATTCTACACTCCCTCAAGTTTTAGAGTTATTGCTATGTGCTTTTAAAAGTTTCCACATAGCTATAATTAATAAGTAATTTTTTAAAAAATAACAATCTAATATAACTTTAATGTCTATAAAAAGGTGACAGTTGGATACATGTTTATTTTATACATTTATTATTATTCATTATTTTTTTTGGCTGAGGCAATTGGGTGAAGTGACTTGCCCAGGGTCACACAGGCAGGAAGGGTTAAGTGTCTGAGGGCAAATGTGAACTCAGGTCCTCCTGACTTCAGGGTTGGTGCTCTATGTACTGTGCCAGCCAGATGCCCCT
This sequence comes from Sminthopsis crassicaudata, assembly GCF_048593235.1. Taxonomy (NCBI): domain Eukaryota; kingdom Metazoa; phylum Chordata; class Mammalia; order Dasyuromorphia; family Dasyuridae; genus Sminthopsis; species Sminthopsis crassicaudata. Next base: position 48,880,142 of record NC_133623.1, on the reverse strand, counting down.
GTTTTATGCATCAACATTTTTAAATATAGTTAATAGTAAATGAAGCCAGTAAGTACAAAAATCATTAGCTTAAAGAAATGCAAAGTCTTAGGAGATTTTTCCATACTTGACAAGTATCCGTAGGGATCGGTGTGAAGGCTGCTTGTGGCAAAGAAATGGAAGGGCCCAGCAGATCTCTTGAGTATGTTTGGTCTTGCTTGTGTTTTCAACAACAAGCATTACTTATAATGGAGAGAAGAAGGATTCATTCCCAGTAAGATCAAGGATGAAACAGGGATATCCAGTATAACAACCGTTATTCAACATTGTACTAGAAATGCAGACTTTAGCATTAACAAAAGAAAAAGAAACTAAAGTAATTAGAATAGACAATGAGGAGTTAAACTATCACTTTTTGCAGATGATATGATGATATGCTTAGAGAATCCTAGAAAATCATCGAAAACCCTACTGGAAAACCATCAACAACTTTAGCAATATTGTAGGATATAAAATAAACCCACACAAAGAATCAGCATTTCTATACACTACTGACAAACCCCAGCAGCAAGTGATAGGAAGAGAAATTCCATTTAAAATAACTGTAGACAAAATAAAATATTTGGGTGTCTATAAAATGGCATAATTACAGAGAGAATCTGGGTCTGCCTTCCCCTTCCAGGGCTTCTTCCATTCTACTGTGCTAGCTATCTCACTGACCAAAGATTATGCCCAAGCAAGAGTTGCTGGAGTAACTGAAAGGCACATTTCTGAGCAGATCATTGGAAGGCCTTGAATGCCAAATGAGAGTTTAAGATTTTATTTGGAAAGCAGCTAATAGCCAATAGAGATTGTTGTAACTGGGTTTGAGGAATCCAGAGTTGTGCTTAAGAGATGACCTAATAACTGTATGGATTGCAAGGTCAAACTAAGAGAGAGAAAAATCTGGGGGAGAAGATTATAGCAGCAAAGAGAAAAGACAAAAACAAAAAAGAAAGAATTAATATTGCAAGTCTCTTCAGTGTAACAGAATCTAAATAATGGGAGGATTTTGATTATTTTTATTCAGAGTAGTTCTAAAGCAATCATACAGCTAGTAATGCATTCATTTCATCTTTTGATTCTTGTTCCCCCAGAAATCCTCCACAGGAGAATCTACTCAACAAAAAAAAGTCTTATTGTTCAGAAGTATCAGGGCAGCCCTCAAAGATTAAACTTTCACTCTTACTAATTGACAAGTCTACCTATTTTTGGATTTTTTTTTAAATCGTGGTTCTCTGATGCATTTTATGCCACTCTGTGCATGTCATTTCTAATAACTCAGTTAATATTTCTTAAAGCCTTAGGAATTGAATTGCACATGTTTAACCTGTCTCAAAGAGGAGGGAGGGAGAAAAATTTGGGATACAAGGTTTTGCAAAGGTGAATGTTGAAAACATGACTTAAAGAGCCAGATTTAAAGAGTTAAAGAGCCAGATTTAAACCTGAGTCTTCTCAATCCAAATTGAATGTTGTTTCCACGGTATCCTGTCTGGCATAGTGTGCACTTAATACATATTTATTCATTTCTTGATGTTATATTATCATGTATTTATTATTATTTTTTAAAAATTTCTTATTAACTAATAAATTAATTTTTAAAAAGAATGTTGAAAACATGTACTTGCATGTATTTGAAAAAATAAAATGCTATTTAAAAAAAAAAGCCTTAAGAATAACCTCCCCCACAACAATCAGTAAGGCACACAGTTTTAGTTCCTCATTACTTCCTAGCATGAGGAGATCCAAGATTACTACAAAAGAACCACTTTAATGGATCCATGCTTTATGGATGTGGGCACTCCCTCCATCCAGGACTTCTCAACTTGCAATTCTGGTCTATAGCAAATATTCTATAAGGCAATGTTTCTCTAAGTGTGCTAGAAAGTCCCCCAGATTCCCAAAGGCCCTTCAGGAATTCAGCAAGGTCACAATAAGATATTTTAATTCTTAATATCAACTATAGATAGATAAAATGCACATGAACAAAAGGCGCGGGGAAGAGGGAAAGGGAAAGGGGTCCTCAATCATTTTTAAGCAGTAAGGAAGTACTGAGAGCTTCTGCTCTAGAAGGTCCACCCAGTATGCTCCAGATCTTTCTCTGGGTGTCTTTAATATGTAACATTGATGATTGAAGGTGAAGTGAAGGTGATCCCATAGACTCACTTGTTGCCAGAGTTTGCAGCTGTTTGACTCAGTGCTAAGTATACCTTTCACAGGAAAGGAGTCAGGTATGGTTCATTTCTACAGTAGGCTGGCTTCCAAGGTGATAATTTTCTTTGGCCATGAAAAATCATGAGAGGAACTAGAATCCTTAGAAATTTCTGCAATTGTTTGAATACAGATGTTTTTCATGTAAGAAACACTATAGGATCTATCGATACCTATTGATACAATGATTTATCACTGATAAATGATAGTTATGGAGAATGCCTGGCCTGGGGGGGGAAACCATTTAAAAAAAATTTCCACTACTCTAATCTCTTAAGAGATTCTAAAGAACAAAGTAAAACAATGAAAGTTGGGGGGGAAAGCAAAGTTTTCTTGGTGAAATTCTTTGCCAAAGCTCATCTGAATGATCTAGTTTAAAGACGAATGGATTAAAAGTCAGGGGAGCAGGATTCAAATCATAAATTCTGGGCCTCAGTACCCTTATCTGTAAAATGAGCAAACTGAGGCCAGAGAGTTTAAATCACTGATAAAAAATAGCAGGGTAGGAATTTGAATCCAAACTGATTCCAAATCATCACCTTTTCATACGGACCAGGCATTCTGAACTTTTTGTGTGTCATGGACCTTTTGGGGAAAGAAAGTCTGGTAAAGTCTGTGGACCTCCTTCCCAGAATGTTTTCCAGTGTATAAAATAGAATACACAGAATTTACATAGGAGTCCAATTATATTGAAATACAGTTACAAAAATATTTTTTTCCAAACAAGTTCAAGAACCCCAAGTTAAGAGCTCCTGCTGGGTTAGCATTATGCCTAAAAATTTATTACCTCTAAATCTCATGCTCCTGTGGCTATGTTTATTCAGTAAGTTCTCCAGACCAATATAATGCAATAGGTTAGAATTTTACTGTGTTTTTTTAAAAACATCTTAGCCAAGATATGTGATCATCATCTGCCTTTCAACTTCTAGATCTAAATTAAATTTTTTTTATTTTCAACTTTTTTTTTTTTTTTTTTTTTTTTTTTTTTACTGAGGCAATTGGGGTTAAGTGACTTGCCCAGGGTCACACAGCCAGGAAGTGTTAAGTGTCTGAGGCCACATTTGAACTCAGGTCCTCCTGAAATTAATTAATACTAGAAATACTCAAAAAACTTTTTTGCTTTCAATCTTAGGAGAAAATTTTTCATCACGCCGGAATTCAAAGGCAACACTTTATTCTTGAACAACTGTTTAAAATAAAAGATACCCGTCTTTCTCTAGTATTTGAGAAATACACCACATTACAAACATGAAGTCCATTCCCGTGGCCTGAAAGTCTTCATCATTCTTTACCCAACTAAAAATGTGTCCCTACTAACCCAAGTTTACTACCCCAAGGTAAGTGCCCCAAATTGCTTTTTTTAGTCTCCAGACTTAAGCTACTCTCCAATCCAGGAAGCAATGAAATAACAGCTTCAAGGTGTCCAGGGTGGCAAAAAAGGAGGAAACATTTAATAAGAACTTTCAACATGGGATAGTCATCTTCAGCTATTCCATTCACTGCCAGGGTTTGGGAACCAGTGCCCAGAGAAGAATAATTAACAAGACTATTGTTCACAGGGATGGAGGTATGAATGGATGAAAAAAACTTGTCTCCACTTTCCCAATGACCATTTTTATGCACGTTAAGATACAATTTAACCCAATAGGGAGGATGGAGGTGGATAGATTAGGTAGAGTTTGTTTTCATTTGGTTTATCCATCATTTTTGTTCATTCTTAAAATGAGTGAATGACAGGCAAATTGATACATTAATATATTTAAAATCACCAACAGAGAAAGGCCTCCAAGTAAAGAGGGGCTACTACCTGCATCATTTTAAAGATTATATTGGGTCATCCTGAGATTATTTAAAGAGCCTCAAAAATAATAGGTTTTTTTTTCTTTGTCCTTTTGAAAAGGTTTCTGTTAAGGACAATATCCAATTTGGGATATTTTTCCACATATTGGGTATTTTAAAAGCAAACTGATTTGTATGAATAATGCTCACTTATGAAACATCTCCTTGGACATGATAATTGTTTAAGTTGTGAACTTATTGAGACAAATTCCTTTCTGCTATCAATATAAGGGTATGATGAATATTTGTTTAGAATTTATCAGAAATCTGATTAATTGAATCTGTTGGTGGGAATAAAATTTTTCTTGAGCTTATAATTAATTAATTAATGCTTTTGGGGAGTCTCAAAGCTCCACCCTCTGGCAGTTAGTGGGACAATTGATTGGAAGTTGAGTTTTAACTACTCATGCCATAGTTATGTTCTTGCATTTTTTTCCTCCTGTAACTAATTTCTATGATCAGAGCAATGGTCAATAGAATTGTTAATGCATCTCAATTATGTCTTATCTTGCCGTTTCCAGCCTGATTATATGTAATCGTTGTATTCTAAATGCTTGGGCAAATAAGTGAAAGGACTTGGGAAGATTTAAGGGAAGATGTGAAAAACTTTGGATTTGTACAAGTGGAAGAATCACTCATATCAATTAGAACATTATAATGAAGTCTCTGACTGACATGCAGAATTAGAAATAAAACCCTATTTCCCTGCACTGTGTCTTATTTGGGGAAAAGACATGCTCATAAATAAGCAATTTACACATCAATGGTTCCATAACCCCATTCATGCAGTCCATTCATACACACACACACATACACACACACACACACACACCATCTTATATATCTCCATATTGCTCTTCCCATCTCCACTCCCTCAAGAAAGCTCCTAAATTGGGGACTTTCATTTCTCTGGTTATTCTAGAAGCCAGCACAAAGCAGACATACTGTAGGTGCTTAATAAACACTAGTTGACTGCTGAATAAACACGTGCTGATTGATGACTTCAGAGAGCAATTTTTCCCAGCCTACCCATGGAGATTCTTCTCCAAGTCCTTCCAATAAATCCTGTTTAAAGGGGGGAAGGGTTGAAGACTGTCCTCAGGGCATTTAACATTTTTTAGGTGGCTAGTTAACCAATTCAGATAGTCCTCCCTTCACCTCCCCTGACACACACCTGCTTTTTGTTTTTTAATATATACAGAGGTCCCAAAGAAGGAAGCTCGCTGACACTAGTGGCAATTACAGGGCCAGCCAAGCAGTTCCAGCCCTGGATCTTCATTAGCATCACATACCATGCAGCACAAATAAAGCATCCAGAACCCCCCGCCCTAACATAGCATCCCATCCACACAAGGGGTCCCAGGTGGAAAAAAGACAAAGCTTTCAGGAAAAGAAGGGGGTGGGGGGCTTACCTTGGAGCCGTAAGTACCTTCCTTCTAGCTGATTATACATGGAAGGCACTGGACGTTCTTTGTAATTGCATTATGCCCAGTATAAGACCCCTCCCACCCACCCCCATCCCCACCCCCGCCATGGATTGCTGCAGGAAAACTCCACTCCTGCCCTCTCCAGCATCCAGCCAACAGCAGCACCACCAGAAAGGCAGTTTCCGCGGGGGCTGCTGGGCTTCTGTTGCCCCCGAAGTTTGGCTCATGTCGAACCTCCCTCAGATAAGGCTTCCGTCTCCAGAACCCGGCAAGCGCGTGCAGGCGATTGAGCAGGGAGGCTGCAGGGGAATCCGGCGGCCTCTAGGGCGGATTTCCCACCTGGACCGGGAGCTTCCTCCTCCTTCCTCTTCCTTCAGCCTAAAGCTGAGATTTTTTTTTTTTTTTTTTCTTAAATAACCAACCCAAATAGAGGAGTTTAAAAAAAAAAAAAAAAAAGGCCACCGGGCGCCAAATCCTACTTTTTGAAGAAATGTTAAGTAGAAGGAAAAAAAGCCAAGCAAGCCATTCCCATTCAGCCCTAGCCTGCAAAGCTTCCAGGAGCAGCGGCCGGGGGTCTGCAATTTCATCCCTAGCCACTCCCTGTCTATTTCCTGGTGAGGTCACTGGTTAGTAGAGGAAACTAAGGCCGTACCACCGGGCCGGGGGGCGGGGGGAGACTGCACCTTGGGCCGCCCTTCCCGCAAGCTGGAGCCGCCAGAGGATGGAGAGGGGGACTGCTCCCGGGCAGGGCGCGCGCTGGAGACGGGGCGCGAGGGGCTCGGCCCGCGGGGGGAGGCGAGCCTCGCGCTCCGTACCTTCCTAAACAAAGCTGGTGGGCGTCTCCGATTACTATCAGGTGAAAAGGAGGGCCCTCCCCGGGGGCGCTGCCCTGCGGCAAGAGACCCCGCCGGGTAAGGGGGAAACCGGCGCTCCGGGAGCGGCTGCGGAGGCTGCTGCCAGCCCGAGGTGCCGTGAGCGGCGGGGACTTGCCCCTGGCTCCTCCCCAGGGCGCCCATCCGCAGCGGGAGGACGGCGGAGCGGCCCGAGTGGGACCATCAGGGGGTCCCTCGCAGCGCAGTTTGGGGAAGCGCAGCGGAGAGCGGCACAAGAGCCGAAGCGTCTTTCTTTGCGCTTCCGGAGGCCCTTCCGCCGCCGCCGCCGCCGTGCGCCACAGGTGCGCTGGGATTTGGAGAAGTTCCGTTTCCCCTCCGGTCCGCGCGGCGGAGCCATGCAGGGGAAATAAGACTTCAGCCAGCCCGGATTGAGAAACTGCTTTCTGAAAGAGGAGGCTCAATTTTACATCGCGATTGGAAGAGAATAAATCCTCCTCACGTGGGACTTTATTGAGAGAATGTACCTAAAGCATCCTGCAAAGTCTTCCCTACTTACTTATACACGGCGTCCCGAAAGTCTGAGCCCATCTGTAAGCTGTGGAAACTTGCAGCTTCAGCAAGCCTTCTGCAGCAAGCCTCCTCTCCACGTACATGAAGCCAATGGTATTACTTGATCCATATGATCCTGCGTGATCCTAGCTGCAGCCCTTTTAGGTAAATGGTGCAAATATCATCCAAACCAAAAGTATTACTAGTGCTTAGTTAACAAAACTCTCTAGAGGCATTTCCCTCTGAATATGATTTGTCCCACATTTCCCTGTCTATTCTCTATGGACACAAAAGACTTGTCAACATTTGGACATTTGACTTCAAATTGGGAGACCTACACTACAGGCACAGCTATTTCTTTTTTGTTTTTTTTCCCTGAGGCTGGGGTTAAGTGACTTGCCCAGGGTCACACAGCTAGGACGTGTTAAGTGTGTGTGTGTATATATGTGTATGTATATATATATATATATATATATATATATATATATATATATATATATATATATATATATATATATATACATGTATGTTTTGCTTTATTTTGTTTTTTAAACACTGTGGTTAGGAAGTGCATCTTCATTATCACTTGGAGTTAAAGCAGAGTCTGGATTTCTAGCAAGTTGCTTGGCTAGGAAAAACAAATCCTAGGCAAGCAGACGAACACATGTACAGTGCCAACCACATGTCACCCAGGCCAGGTCTAAACCAGGGCCCGGAGAACATTCAATTCATCTTCTTTTAAAACTACAAATGACAATTGTCTTATTTACGGCAAAGCATTTTCCAAACTGGTACTAGACTCCTGTTGTATCCAGCTTTAGGGGGAAGCCGTTAAGTAGGGTCATTTAGCAAGATAAACTGGAGATAGATTTTTCCCCTTCACAGCATGCCATCTGCCACAAAAATAAACACGTAGTATTATTAAACTATAATATACAGAGTACTTGAAAACAAAGACATAGTAGGCTCGGCAAAACTTTACCAGGACTTGTGTTTACTTGTGTAACATTGGGCAGTAATGCTTTTAATTACTCTGAGGGTATTCTCCCCTTCATCCATCCTAGATATATCACGTCTGGAGTACTGATGGTTAGTGCCCTAGGTATCACCTTTGCAAAGGGAAACATATACTGGAAAGCACCAAGGAAGGGTAATGGGGATGGTGGGATGGTCATATAGTGCAATATCATGTGACAGAACTAGGGGAATTTAACTTGGAGAAGACAGAGGTGAAAGGAAAAGATGATAGCTAGCTTCAAGTATTGGAGGGACTGTTACAGGAAGGAGAATAGTCTTATTCTGCTTAATCTCAGAGAGCAGAACTACTATGAAAGGACAGAAGTTACAAAGAGGCTAAGTGAAATTTGGGTAAGGAAGAGATTCCAGAAATTAAAACTACTCCAAGGCAGAATGCGCAGCCCGTGGGAGGAGATGAGTTCCGCTTCTTGGAAGATGCTAACAGTAACAGGACTTAAAAGTGTGCAAAGCTTTTTACATACTTTACCTCATTTAATCTTCCTAACAGCTTTGTGCCATTTTCCCTGTTTGGCATATGAGACACCTGAAGCTGAGAAAGATTCAGTGATTTGACCAGAGTCACATGGCTCACATCCGAGACAACGTCTGAACTTAGGTCTTCCTGATTCTAATGCCAGCACTCTATCCACTGTATCACTTAAAAACAGATTCTTTTTTCACATATACAGGGTCTAATAAACACACATTCATACATATGTAGAGGGTAGCAAGACACTGTGGACAAAACAGTGGCCTCAGAGTTGGGAAACACAGGTTCAATTTTCTCTTACACAATAAAGTTTTATGGTCTGATTTTACATTGCAAACATTTGCAGAATGCGATCATCTCCTGAGATATCTCTTGTAACAAAGTAAAACATTTAAGCTAAACAATACTAGTGTCCTCATTTGAAATATACACAACATTTCACATCTATCACATTTCTCACCTCTCTATTTTTAAAAATAGAAAAACAATTATTATTGAAAAGAAAAATCAATTCCTTATAACAAATATGCATAGCCAAGCAACATGCTTCAATGGCTATATGTCTTTGTGTGTATCTAAATATATATATATATATAAACACAAACATATAAATATAAATCTTCAAGCTTTCCTTTACCTAAGAGCCTGCTAAATTATGCAATTCAGAGAACTTTCCTATCAGAGATTAGTGTAGATCAAGATTCACAGGATCATTAACTGTGGAGCCAACATTTCTTCTGTAAAGAGTAATGAAAAAAAACATTTTCTTAATAAAGACTGAACAGATAAATCATGATTGTTTTTACTCTTTGAATATGTATGATAAATTAAATTGGCTCGTTAAAATTATGAAATTCGTTTAATCAAATTCCAAAGGGAAATCTGAGATTTTAGAATGTAGCATTTACACAAAGATAGATACATAAATGTACACATATCTGTACGTATGAAAGTTTACTATATGTGAATTATGTAATTGGATTAAAATAAATTTCATAAACTTGACTGAGCCCATTTCTTTTATCACAGATATATTTATATCTATATCTATATATCTATATTATTTTTCCAGTGTGGTTTGTGCACAGCCCCATGACTTAGATTGATACAGTATATATTTTGAAACTTTTTTCCTTAAAAAAAGATTTGGTAAATTTGGAATAATGCATATTATGTGTGTCATTGAAGGGAAGTTTTCAGATCAACTAGCTCCTACAGGTAAATAGTGTTCTACGAAAATAAAAAAGGAAGTTAATAAGAACCATGCTTTTGGAATCATTTAAGGGATTTTTATATCAAATGCTTATCTACTTAATTCATATTCTGAAAAACTCAATGAATTTTTAAAAAATGAATAACACATAGTAATATTTTCTATATAGTACACTTTTCTTTCTTCTTCATTCTGAGGCTTACATTTTGCCCATTCTAATACTTGCTAATTCATTTGCCATTGAAAGCTAAAAGGAAGATCAAATTTTAAGTAGGATGTTTATTAATGATACTAACTTTCTTCTGCATTATGGGTAAAAATAAAATAGGCAATATTTGACTACAATACAAAACCCAATACACATGTAATTAGTAATCCTGATTTCAAAATAAATATTTCATAACTGAAACATACCATACTTTGGCTAGATGCAAATGAAAAAACTTTTTAGTTAACATTTCTAAGTTATGATTTCATGACAGCCATTACCTCATTATGTAAGTTATATCTTAGTGCGTTTGAAAGTCACAAACACAAAGCAGAAAAGCAGAATAAGAAAATAGTACCCAAGTATATGGTTAAATATGCTAACATTAACATTAAACCAACAGTATTTTCCCCACAACATGTATAACTAATTCTTCTAATCAAGTAGAAATAATCTAAACTAATCTCAATGGGCTCTTACATACTAAAAATTATCACACCATGAGAAAACTAAGACAAAACAAGCACACACACTCATTACAAAAGCATGAAATGCAATGTTTTCATAGGCTCATGCTTTTATGTGGTATTCCAAACCCTGACAAACCTGGCTCAGTTTGCCTTTTCTTTTTCAGTAATGGTTTGTCATCAGGTATTGTACCATTCACCTTTTTCTTCTGGTCTTCCCATGTAACTTCTGGCATAAACCAAGAGAAATCAGAACTTGTCAGAAACATTAATTAAAAAGCACAAGAAGATACTTAAAAGCATTTCAGGGAACTTATTATATTCAAATAGCACTTTTGGAACAAAATGTTTTGGTATTCAATAATTGAAGGACATTTTTTTCCTATAGGCTCCCAAGTATGCTTTATTGTACACATTTGTAAGAAAAACATTATTACTATGAAATGTTTTATATTGCCTTTAAAAATCCAGTGATTTAAACTTACATATATTAAAAACTAATTCAAAATAAAATCATTGAAAATAACAAAATAGCTTTTTTTTCAAAACTTTATATTAGATTGCATTACGTGACATTAAAAAACTAATCTGTCAACATTTTGCAACTCCCATTATTAGAAAAAATATTACTGTAAAATTAAATAAAATTTAGATATAAAGTGTAACATAGAAACATATAAAAGATAAAAAGGTTTTTTTTTTCAAAAATAAGATGGGAAAATGAAGATCCAGAAATGGAAATGCTCATGTTTCAAAAGATCACATGGTTAAATATTAAACTTGTTAATGTCCTTTACATCTTCATTAATGAGAAAAAATTGCCAATGTGTATGTTAATCATTTCCATAATTGACTTAATAAAGATATTCATAAGAATAATCTTCAAGACTTTTGAAAATCATTAGTGGTAGCTAGGTGACACTAGATAAAGTGCCAGGCCTGGAGTAAAGAAGACATCTTCCTGAATTCAAATCCTACCTCAAACACTTGTGACCCAGACCAAATCATTTAGCCCTATTTGCCTCAGATTCCTCATCTGTAAAAGGAGATGGAGAAGCAATGGGAGTTAAGTGACTTGCCCAGGGTCACACAGTTAGGAAGTATTAAGTATTTGACCACATTTGAACTCAGGTCCTCCTGACTTCAGGGCTGGAGCTCTATCCACTGCACCACCTAGCTGCCCTGAATTTTCTTTTTTTAGGGCAGTTAAAAGGAGTCTATATAGACAGAGAGCAGTCTTATGTGTTGAATTTGAAAGGACAGTAACTAAAACAATAAAAATAAGGGGTTAAAAAAGAAATATACTAAGAAAAAGCAAAAGGGAGAGGTAGAATAAAAGAAGCAAGAAAAAGGTTGTTTTTACACTGAAGAAGCAGATAGGGGGTGATAAGAAAGAATGAGTGAACGTTACTCTGGTCAGAACTGGCTCCAAAAGGGAATAACATTCACACTTGATTGGGTATAGAAATCTATTTTACCCTACAGGAAAGTAGGAGGGAAAGCAGATAAGATAAAGGGAATGGAGTGAGGATGATCAAGGAGAAACAAGACTAGGGGCAGGGTGGAAGAAAGAAGAAAACACTTCTGATGAGGGAAGGTGTGAAGGGAGAGAAAATAGAATAAAAAGGTGGAAACAGAATGGAAGGAAATACTGTAGTATTTAGCAATAGTAACTGAAAAAAATTTGAAGCAAGTTTTTTTCTGATAAAGAGCTCATTTCTGAAATATATAGATGACCATTCAAATGAATAAAAATAAGATACAATTCCCAATTGGCAAATGATCAAAAGATATGAACATTTTTCAAATGAAGTAATCAAAGTTTTCTACAGCCATATGAAAAACTGTTCTCACTACTGATTGGAGAAACGCAAATTAAAATAATTCTGCAGTACTACCTTTACCTATTATAGTGGTTGATAGGTCAGAAAAGAAAAATGACAAACGTTGGAGGGAATGTGAAAAAAATGAAAACATAATCAATGGTTGGTGGAGTTGAGAACTGATTAAACCATTCTGTAGAGCAATCTGGAACTATGTCCAAAGGTATATAAAACCATGCATACTCTTTGACCTAGAAACATCACTATAAGGTCTATATCCAAAAAGAATTTTTTTCAGGGAAAGGACCTATATGTACAAAAATATTTATAGCAGTTCTTTTCTGATGGCAAAAAATTAGAAACTGAAGTGATGGTCCTCAAGCAGGTAATGGATGAACAACTTGTAGTAAGTGATTGTGATGGAACACTATTGTGCCATAAGAAAGGACCATCAGGATGCTCTCAGAAAAACCTGAAACGATTTCTATCAGCTGATACAAAGTGAAATGCACTATGTATAAAAGAACAGCAGTATTGTAAGATGATTTAACTATTCTCAGCAATACAATCATTCAAGACAACTCTGAAAGGCTTATGATAAAAAATGTTATCCATCCACAAAGAAAGAACTGAGGGTGTCTGAATAAGTATCCTTCCACTTTATTTATTTTCTTGACTTTTTGTCTTTGTTTCCTGTCACAACACAATTTATTAGTTTTAGAAATATTTTTTTGTGAATAAATATGCATCACCTATATTAAATTGCCTGTCTTCTCAATGAAGTAAGGTGAGGAGAAAGGGAGAGAATTTGGAACTCAAAAATTTTAAAAATTAATATTAAAGTATTTTACATGTTACTATGGAAAAATAAAATGTCAAATATTTTTAAAAAGATTTCTGCCTATTGTACTGAATATCCTGTAGAGTTTGTCTAACCATATGCATATTTAGGAAAGACAATACAGATGGACAATAAATTGGACCCAGAACTTAAGAGGAGGGCACATAAGGCTATATTTCCGTGAAAAAATTACAAAGCACTTTGACTATGTCAAGATTCTTGTAAGTTCAATTTAATTAAAATTTTACTTTATCTATAAATTGTGGAAAGGTAGAATTAATTATGGGATTGATTCCTGTAAATATATATTTCTTTTTGTAAAATAAGAAAATGAAAACTAGAAAGGAAGTGGACATTTATAGAAATATTTCAAAATCTTACCTTCATCATTAATTTCTGTAGCAGCATAAAAAGAAAAAAGAAAGCATTAGACCTTCAGTTGTTCAAAGATTTTCAAAATTCCACTCATTAAACACCCCAGCAAAGTTATGCTGAAGATTCTGCACGCTAGGCTTCAGCCATATGCAAACTGAGAATTACCACAAAAGCAGGATGGCTTTGAAGAACTAGAGACCAGACTGCCAAACATTTACTGGAGAAAGCAAGGGAGTTCCAGAGAAACATTTACTTTTCCTTAATTGATCACTACACTAAAGCCTTTGACTATGTGGATTACATCAAAACATGGCAAGTCCTTCAAAGAGATGGTACTACCAAATTATCTTACTTGTCTCCTGAGGAACCTGTATGTGGGACAAGATTGGAAAAGGATTCTGAATATTATCACGCTATTTATTTGGCTTAAATGCACAGTGCACCCTGCAAATGCAGGCTGGATGAATCAAAAACTGGAATTACGGTTGCTGGGAGAAATATCAACAACTTCAGATGATATAATCTGATGCAGAAAGTGAAGAGGAGTCCAGAAGTCTCTTGATGAGAATGAAAGAGAAGAATGTAAAAGGTGGCTTGAAGTTTAACATAAAAAAGACTAAGATCGTGGCAAGGGAACCCATTGCCTTCTGACAAATAGAGGAATGGAATAAGTGTTAGATTTTATATTTTCAAGTTCAAAGATCACGGCAGACAGCCACTGCAGCCATGAAATTAAAAGACTCTTGCTCTCCAAAGGAAAGCTATGATAAATCTGGACGGCATAGTAAAAAGCAGAAACATCACTTTACTGACAAAGTTCTGTGTAGTTAAGGCTATGACACTTTCAGCAGCAACTTGTGGCAGTAAGAGTTGGATTATAAAGAAAGTTCAGTGCTGTAGAATTGATGCTTTTTAATTGGGGTGATGCAGAAGATTTTTGAGAGTCCCTTGGATGGCAAGAAGGTCAATTCAGTTAAGATTTAAGGAATTACTTCAGGCTACTCACTAGAAAGCAAATAATGGAGCTGAAGCTGAAATACTATGGTCACATAAGAAGAAGATAGGACTCAATGGGAAAGACACCAATGTTAGGAAAGATTGAAGGCCAAAAGAAAAGGGGACAGCAAAGGACGGGATGGATAGATATTGTCATGGAAACAATGAACAGGAGTTTGAACAGACTTTGAGAGACAGTGGAAGATACGAGGCCTGGCATGCATAGGTCTATAGGGTTGCAAAGAGTAAGACATAATGACAGTGACACAAAGGTCAAATTGATGCTCACCTGCTCAGTACTGGGTAGAACAGCTGTATCTGAGCCTTGACGCCGATGGTGCTGGGCCATTTTGGCCATGATCACAGGTGATGTACGTGGACTGTCTAGCCCAGGATCTGATAATCCTGAGTTCCTTTTTAACAATGGCTGGGGGAAGGAGAGGGAAGTGGGGAGAGGGAGAGGGGGTGCAGAGATGGGATCTGTTAGTCACAGAATAGGCAAATGCTTAACTTGTTCACCCAGTTTAGCTACTGTTGTCAGGCAGCAATCTGTTTGAGAGACACTGTTGACTAAATGAGATTTTTTTTAATAGTTTTTACTTACCAGATATTTGCATGGGTAATTTTACAGCACTGACAATTGCCAATTATTTTGTTCCAATTTTTCCCCTCCCCCCCGGGTCGACCAATACATGTTAAATATGTTAGAGTATATATTAAATACAATATATGTATACATGTCCAAACAGTTGTCTAAATGAGATTGTTAAAAGTTAATCACAGCTCTTCATAGGCACTGATATTATCCCCTTGGTTTTGTTGAATTAAATCTTTTCATAATACTTTATTTACTCATAGAATTTGTATACTAGCAATCCTAGAGAGAATAATCAAAATCTGAAAACTTTCTTCCATGATATTTGTCTAACTTGAGGAGAGGTGTTGGGAAGAATTAAAATACTAATGTTCAAGTACTGGTATAAAAACGGAATCATTAAGCCAAACAATTCTAAAAAAGAATCAAGAGTTGGGGCAACCAGGTGGCGCAGTGGACAGAGCACCAGCCCTGAGGTCAGGAGGACCTGAGTTCAAATCTAGCCTTAGACAATTAACACTTCGTAACTGTGGGACCCTGAGCAAATCACTTATCTCTAATTGCCTCAGCAATAAATAAATGAATGAATGAATGAATGTATTAATTAATTAATTAACTACTGAATAGATAAATAAATAAATTAATAAACTAATAAATAAATAAATAGATCAAGAGCTGGCTGGATGTGTGGATTTCAATAAAACAGCATCCTTGTGAATTTGGATAATTGATATCTGATCTAAAGCAATTAGAAGTAAAAATGCATTTATTTGTCTATCGTTTATACTTAAAATACTCCTTTTTAGAGTACAGAACATAGCAAATGCTTACAAACCAAAAACCCAGGGCATAACTCCCATATTTATCTTTGACCTTTAAATAGGTTGAGCCTCAAGTACAGGATTTACCTCTTCACATGGGCCCAATCCCTCCACAACCTCACCTCACTAAGGGAAGGGCAGTTCAGTTCCAGAGTCTAAGCCACTGTCTCCATCTTGGGAATCCAATCTATGGAATGGTAAAGAACAGTATAGGAATGAGAACCTCTGTTCTGAGGACCTGAATACAAAGAAGAAAGGAGAGCACTTTTGTCTGTTCTTTCCTTTAACAGTTTCCTCTCTCATTTTGTGGCTCCAATTCAGATTCTCTTCTGAGCAAAGCTGCTTTCTGACCAGGCCTAGCGCCTTTGTCATTTCTAAAACTACTCAGGGAGGCTTGGAGAGACTTACAGGAACTGATGCTGAGTGAAATAAGCAGAACCAGGAGATCATTCTACACTTCAACAACAACTCTGTATGAGGATGTATTCTGATGGAAGTGGAGATCTTCGACAAAGAGAAGATCTTCTCAAGACCCCATTAGTGGTTTTCTTAGCAGAGATACTGCAGTGGTTTGCCATTACCTTCTGTAGCTCATTTGACAGATAAGGAAACTGAGGCAATGTTAAGTGAGTTGCCCAGGATCACATAGTTAACAAATGTCTGAGGTCATTTTCCTGATTTTAGGCTTTGCACACTATCCACAGCACTACTTACCTATATCATGTGTTCTGTCACAACTGGGTTGTTTTGTATTGTATCATATATTCATAAAGATGAGTTTGGTTTTATTTATCTGTTGTGATTTACCGGTGATACAAGGCCATTTAAAGTCACATGATTATAAATAAATGTGTATGGTTATACATAAATGTGAAGTTTATGAAAAAATACATAATTAATTTATGTTAAAATCTTGAAAAAATTTTAAACCTCAAAAGTACAATGTTAACGTGACAAAAATAAATTGTAGGTGCTAGCACATGGAGACCCAAATCTTAAATGGTGTACATACACACACACACACACACACACAGACATACACACACATCTATATCTACATATACCTATGGTGTGTTGGAAACATTATCCTTATTATGTTCAAACTGCACACAGTAGTTTGGGAAAATCGGTTCCCAGAGACTGTGTGTGACCACTCTGAGATAAGGACATACTACATCAAGTAAGATTCTTGTTAGTGTGGGTTTTAAGTGAAAGGTGAGGGCAGAGGGGGGAACATAATCCTCTATCGATGCTGGACTTTTGAGAGACAGAGAATAGGAAAGGGGGCACCCTTATGAACAGTAACAGTGGCTGGGTATTTCCCAGAAGCTGTTCTCACCCTCATCCCCCACCCTCACCCCTGCCTTTACATTCACACATAATCAAGAACCTTTGAGGGTTTTTTGAGGGAGGAACGAAGAGGGAAAGAGACAGAGATAGAGAAAATGTGAGAGACAGTAAAAGAAAAAGAAAGGATGAGGGAAAAAGAGAGAAAGAGAAAGTTAAAAAAGCAGCAAGAATCAGAGAGAGAGCACAAAAGAGTGTCATAGAGAAAGAGCTAGAGAGACAGAAAGAAATACACATGGAAATGAGAGCAAGAGAGAAAAAGAGACAGAGACAGAGTTGGAGATAGCAAGCCAGATGGATCCAGAGAAAGAAATTGTCATAAAGGGAGGGAAAGAAAGAGGAGAGGAGATAGGAGAGGAGAGGAGAAGAGAGAAGGAAAGGAAGGAAGGAAGGAAGGAGGGAAGGAAGGAAGGAAGGAAGGAAGGAAGGAAGGAAGGAAGGAAGGAAGGAAGGAAGGAAGGAAGGAAGGAAGGAAGGAAGGAAGGAAGGAAGGAAGGAAGGAAGGAAGGAAGGAAAGAAGGAAGGAAGGAAGGAAGGAAGGAAGGAAGGAAGGAAGGAAGGAAGGAAGGAAGGAAGGAAGGAAGGAAGGAAGGAAGGAAGGAAGGAAGGAAGGAAGGAAGGAAGGAAGGAGGTTCAGAAAGAGACAGAAAAATAGAGAGCATTAGAAAGACAGAGAGGGGGAGGTAGGGAGCAAGAGTGTGCCAGAAAGATGAAGACAAAAAAAGAAAAACATACAGAGCCAGGGAGTGAACACAGAATCAGAGAGTGAACAACAGAGAGGAAAAAGAAACAGAGAGAATCAGAGACACAGAGACAGAGACAGAGAAAGACAGAAAGATTGAGAAGCCTGGGAGTCAAAGAGAGAAAATGAGAGAAAGAAATGAGAGTCATAGAAACAAAGAGGGGAGAGAGAGGAGAAAGGCACAAAGAAAGAGACAGACAGACAGACTCAGAGAGGGGAGGAGTCAGAGAGTGGAAGAGTGAGCAAGAAACAAAAAACAAAACAATTAAAAGATACATAGAGAAAAAGAGACACAAAAGACAGAATCGTCCTTAAAATAGTCCTTAAAAGGGTCCATCTAGACCTCTAGAGAACCTTCCAGCTCTAAATAGTGATCCCGGGATCTTTTCCCACACTACATATAATGATCTTCTATGACTTAATTCACTGAAACTAAGGAGGCCTCAGTTTCCATATCTGTAAAATGAGGCTGATGATGTACATGGCATTCAAAGTCTCTCTTTTAAGGTCTATGATGTGATGAGATCATAATTCAGTGTAATGTTCTGTTGTCTCTAAATTGCGATTGTTCTCTGGGAGGAGATCTCTTGGGGAGCTTCTGGCGAGGCAGCCTTAGTTTTAGTTCCAGTACCGGTAATACCCAAAATGCAGCCGGGAGTTAAAGTCCAGATCCTCTATTGTGTCCTTCAAAGTCTTGAATCTTTTCCTGTCAGAATGTCTCCAGCCAGCTTCAGTCTCTAGCTCCCTCTGAATCCAAAGCCTCCAGCCAGCACCAAGGTAGCCGTGGGAATCCTTGGCCCAATCCAGACTGACTCAGTTCTTTTGCAAGGGTCAATGTTGAAAACTATCTGATATTATTAAATAGAAAAGCAAGAAAACCTGCTCTTAGTGCACCTTCATAGGATGAACAAAGTTTCTATTATATAGAAATTAGAAGCAGCTGGCAGTGCAGTGGAGGGAGCCCTGTACCTAGAGGAGGGGGTGGGGAGCCTCCAGCCCTCAGGCTGTATAAATCTCATGAAATCATTTGGTCTGGCCCTGCCATGGCAATTAGCAGGCAAAGAGGAGAGGAAAGCTAGGCAAAACAGCCTCCCACTGCTTGAGTTTAAGTTGTCCTTAAATGATGTTCTAGATACCCAAAAGGTCCTTCCGGCCTAGAATCAGCATTGCCCATGTTTGCATCTGTCCTCAGTAACAGCTGTGTTCCCCTGTTAACAGGGGTTAACCTCTGCTTTATTTTCCTCAATGGTTAAATGGAGATAATAATATCACAGAACTTGGAAGGTGATGGTGAGAATAAAGTAACATAATATTGTAAAGAAAGTACTGAGCACAGGACCTGGTAAGTTGTATGTACAAGTAAATGTTTATTCCCTTCCTTTCTTTTTCCATCATCTATCCTAAAATTTTAGGGCAACAGGAAGAAAATTAAGGACAAATGCACTATGCCAAATGGGAGCTACAAAGTGATGCTTGTTAAAAAAAAAAATATATATATATATATATATATATATATATATATATTGCATTATTGTTCTGTAAGAAATGACCAACAGGATATTTTCAGAAAGGCCTAGAGAGACTTACAGGAACTGATGCTGAGGGAAATGAGCAGGACCAGGAGATCATTATCTACTTCAACAACAATACTATATGATGATCAATTCTGATGGACGTGGCTCTCTCCAACAATAAGATGAACCAAATCAGTTCCAACAGAGCAGTAATGAACTGAACCAGCTACACCCAGTGAAAGAACTCTGGGAGATGACTATGAACCACTACATAGAATTCCCAATCCCTCTATTTTTGCCCGCCTGCATTTCAGATTTCCTTCACAGGCTAATTTTACATTATTTCAAAGTCCGATTCTTTTTGTACAGCAAAACAACTGTTTGGAAATGTGTGTGTGTATGTGTATATATATATATATATATATATATATATATATATATATATATATATATATATATATATATATATATATATATATATATAAATATATACACATATAGTATTTAACTTTAACATGTTTAACATGTATGGGTCAACCTGCCATCTGGGGGGGGAGAAGGGGAAAAATTGGAACAAAAGGTTTGGTAATTCTCTGTGGTAAAAAATGTTTATTTCACACAACTATTCATGTTTACAATCAGTTCTCTATATACAGCAAACATACAAAATGTATGAAACAATACGGCAATGCTTTTGAAAGTTAACACAAGGGGGCAGCTAGGTGGCACAGTGGATAGGACACCAGCCTTGAATTCAGGAGGACCCAAGTTCAAATCTGACTTCAGATACTTAACACTTCCTAGCTGTGTGACCCTGGGCAAGTCACTTAACTCCAGCCTCAGGGGGGAAAAAAAGTTTACACAAGTATCATCAGTCTGAAGTTAATTTCTGAAACTTTGTAAAGTTTACCAAATTATTTAAATTGGTAAAGAATACGCCAAATATAGCAAATACTCAAAGTTCTGAATATTACAAAAAGTCTTAAATGTATAGAAGCCACAAATTACCCCACGTGAAAAAGTGAGTTCACAATATGTAATTAATTTTTTTCTAGGACAACAACCTATCTTTCAAAGATAATAAAGTAAATTTTAATCCTTGAACATCTGAAATATAGTTTTATAAATACATTACACATTTCTTAGAGTTACTCCCAAGTTGAGAATTATATACAGTATCTGGTTTGTAATTGTTCTAAAACTTTAGTCAAATAAGAAGCCAACATATATCTCTTTTTTTTTTAATTTTTTATTATATATATATTTTTTATAATATTATCCCTTGTATTCATTTTTCCAAATTATCCCCCCCTCCCTTTATTCCGTCCCCCCGATGACAGGCAATCCCATACATTTTACATGTGTTACAATATACTCTAGGTACAATACATGTGTGTAAATACCATTTTCTTGTTGCATCATAAACTTTAGATTCCGAAGGTACATGTAACCTGGGCAGACAGATATTAGTGCTAACAATTTACATTCACTTCCCAGTGTTTCTTCTCTGGGTGTAGCTACCTCTGTCCATCATTGATCAACTGGAAGTGAGAGCCAACATATATCTCTTAACAGATAAAAAAAATTCAGATCTAATTTTTTGGTGGTCAAAACACCAATACAACAATTTAAGCATGGAGCCACAAATTTTCCTTTCAAAAAACTTAGTTCAAAGTGTATTGTCTATTTTAAAAATACAGATACTATGTTTGTGGTAAAGCTCTCTAAACACTACAGGTCATCTTGAGGAGCTTTTGTCATTTCAAAAAAAATACAAATTTGCAAAACTGTAACTTTTATAATGTTCCAAATTCTAATTTTTCTAGTGATTTTAATTTGCATTATGCTTATTAGTACTTAATTTTCTAAAAGAATCTTTCAATGACAGACATTAATAAATTATTACATGTCTACCTTTAGTCTGATACTATATACTTGCAGTATTTTATTGAGAGGGAAGTATCCCGCCCCCCCCCCCAAAAAAAAGTTAAGGTTTTAAAGTCAAAATAACTATTTCATCCATATTCATCATCTTCTTTTTAGGTATTAACCATCATAAAATCTTTTCAAAAGAACCTGTTTTATATAGCCATAATTTTTTGTTCACATTTTGCCTTAAGCCTTATTCAGCAAATAACCTCAGGAAATACTTCTATTTTGCTTTCTTTTTTCAATCACAAGATTATTTATCAACAACTCCATTATCCCTTTAGTGTCACAGTTAAAAAAAAAGGCAAAGAAAATTCCAGATATTACCTTATTAGTTAAATCACAAAATAATTTCTTTTAACGACATAATAGGTAAACCACTGTGGTAATTCCAGTTCGTCACTGTAGAACCATTTAAATTTTAATCATTTTATGAAAAAAATCAGTATTTAAAGATTTGGATATTACCCTCTCAAATATACATATTTCAGGAAAAGGAAATACTTGTAGTGTTGACTTTAAATTAAAAATCCAACAATTTTCAAACACTGATCTAAAAAGCATAAAGGAAAAAAAGTTTTAGAAAAATATTTTGGCAAACTAAGTTAAATATGGATTGCTCTTTTACTCTACAATTTACTGACTACCAACAATCCAAATATCGCCAAGTTTGGGGTCCTTGAGAACTCAGTATTTTTTTCATCTGACTAAAGCCAACCTGAAATGATTAGAAACAAATCTACACAATGTTGCAAAATACATAAAATTCTTTAACTCCAAATATATTTTTCTTATTTGCATATTATGATCAAATCTGGTCTATACTTCATAATTCCATCTGCACTAAAACTGACATTCTATCATAGATGACTCCTCTATAAGAAGATATTTTGGAAGGAGCTAAGAAGCAAAAGATAAATTTGGTACATATTGTACCACACATATCTATCCAATGTTAATATCACCACGACATCAAGATTTTTCCCTCTTCAGAAATTAAAGTATATGCAAAATTATTTAAGATTTTCTATTCTTTATAGTTCTTTATATATCTTTAAAACCAAACTAAGAAGGGTAATAAATATTACACAAAATCTTATTCATTTAGTTAACGAATACCCATTTATTTATTATAATTCATAAGGTAATGTGTTTTTAATGAGTATATATGTATAACTAAAAAACACAAAAAAATGAGTGTCCAAGGATTAGAAAAATAATAGAAATATTATTTGATAAATATGTCATATGTTTAAAATCTTAGTATATTGGAGTAAATTAATACCTCAGAGACATGAGAATGTTGAGTCCAAGTAGCCCTGCCATATGTCGTTTGCTTGGATGTGGGCGAGATTTTGGCTACCTTTAGTCAATGGCATTTCTGTTGGCTGTATATCCTAGAATTTAAGGGCAAAAGAAGTATGACTGCCCCAGATTTAATTATTTTTATCCTTCTTCAATCATAATAGATGAAGAGTTCTACTATTGGAAAAAAAACACTATAATGTAGTTTGTTTTAACTAAATGTTTCAAAGGTTCTCTATCAAAACTAAGTAAATGTTTAATGTCATAAATTTAGTAGTTCCCTCCAAATATGGAGAAGCCAATCATTTATCCCTGCTCATTCTGTGAAACTCTTGCAAAAATTTCACCAATTGGATCTACTTAACATGAGAGAAGGCTTCCACGTTTTTTAATACGATGAAGGTATCAGTAGAATCCTCTCCCTTTTGTCCCTTGCTGTTATGAAATATAAATAGATTTTATTCCCCTTTTGTCATAAAATACTTTGATGACATTCTTTACTCCTGTTCTTCAGAGTGGATTGTTGGTTATGTGATTCCCATTGTTGAGAATAAGTCTTCCTATCTCCCCAAGTTTGATATGCACTGGTCATTCAAAAGGCAGGTTCCATTCCTCATGGAAGGATTATATTTGCGATTCATAAAATTTTCTCTTTATTTATTTATTTTTTTTGCTGAGGCAAGTGGGGTTAAGTGAAGTGCCCAGGGTCACACAGTTAGAAAGTATTAAGTGTCTGAGGTCACATTTGAACTCAGACTTCAGGGCTGGAGCTCTATCCACTGCGGCACCTAGGTGCCCTGAATTTCTTTTTATTAGGACAGTTAGAAGGAGTATATATAGACAAAGAATAGATGTATGTGTTGAATTTGAAAGGATAATAACTAAAACAATAAAAATAAGGGGAGAAAAAGAAATATACTAAGAAAAAGCAAAAGACAGAGGTAGAATGGGGTAAAATATCTCATAAGAAAGAGGCAAGAAAAAGTTGGGGTTTTTTTTTGTTTTGTTTTGTTTTATACTGGAGAAGCAGATGGGGGGGGGTAATAAGAAAGAATTAGTGAACATTACTCTCATCAGAACTGCCTCCAAAAGGGAATAACATTGACACTTAATTGGGTATACAAATCTATTTTACCCTAAAGGAAAGTAGGAGGGAAAGCAGATAAGACAAAGGGAATGGAATGAGGATGATCAAGGAGAAATAAAACTAGGGGTGAGGAGGATGAAGGGAAAAAAACACGTCTGATGAGAGAAAGTGTGAAAGGAGAGAAAACAGAATAAAAGGGGGAACCAAAATGGAAGAAAATACTGTAGTATTTAGAAATAGTAACTGAAAAAATTTGAAGCAAGTTTTTTTCTGATAAAGAGCTCATTTCTCAAATATATAGATAACCAATCAAATGAATAAAAATAAGATACAGTCCCCAAATGGCAAATGATCAAAAGATATGAACATTTTTCAAATGAAGTAATCAAAGTTTTCTACAGCCATATGAAAAACTGTTCACACTACTGATTGGAGAAACGCAAATTAAAACAATTCTGCAGTACTACCTTTTACCTATTATAATGATTAATAACTCAGAAAAGAAAAATAAACATTGGAGGGAATGTGAAAAAAATGAGAAATTATTCAATGGTTGATGGAGTTGAGAACTGATTAAACCATTCTGTAGAGCAATCTGGAACTATGTCCAAAGGTATATAAAACCATGCATACTCGTTGACCTAGAAACATCACTATTAGGTCTATATCCAAAAATAATTTTTAAAGGAAAAGGACCTATATGTACAAAAATATTTATAGCAGCTTTTTCTGGTGGCAAAGAATTGGAAACTGAAGTGATGGTCCTCAAGCGGGTAATGGATGAACAACTTGTAGTATGTGATTGTGGAACATTATTGTGCCATAAGAAAGGACCATCAGGATGCTCTCAGAAAAACCTGAAACGATTTCCATGAGCTGATACAAAGTGAAATGCACTATGTATAAAAGAACAGCAGTATTGTAAGATGATTTAACTATTCTCAGCAATACAATCATTCAAGACAACTCTGAAAGGCTTATGATAAAAAATGTTATCCATCCACAAAGAAAGAATTGATGATTTCATGAGTAAATATGCATCACCTATATTAAATTGCCCATCTTTCAATGAAATGGGATGAGGAGAAAGGGAGAAAATTTGGAATTCCAAAGTTTTAAAAATTAATATTAAAATTATTTTTCCTTGTTACTATGGAAAAATAAAATACTAAACATTTTTTAAAAGAATGCTGTCTATTGTACTGAGTATCCTGGAGAGTTTGTCTAATCATATGTATATTTAAGAAAGATAATACAGATGGACAATGAATTGGACCCAGAAATTAAAGGAGGGCACATAAGGCTAGGTTCATATGAAAAAATTGCAAAGCAATTTACTGATTCTTAAGTTTCTTATAAGTTCAATTTAATAAAAAATTAATTTATCTATAAATTATAGAAAGGGAGAATTAGTTATGGGATGGATTCCTATAAATATGTTTTTGTTTTTATAAAATAAGAAAATGAAAAATAGAAAGGAAGGGGACATTTGTAAAAATATTTCAATATCTTACCTTCATCAGGAATTGCTGTAGGTGCCTAAAAAGAAAAAAGAAAGCATTAAACTTTCAGTTGTTCAAAGATTTCCAAAATTGAAATTTCTTTTTCTGGAAGCCAAATGGAGCTCTCCAAATTATAAAACATAAAAACACATTTGCAATATTGTCACGATAAAGCTTATACTAACTACAAGTGAGAGAGCAAAAACTACCACCAACAATACAATTATAGACACCTGTGAATAATGTTGCTTTTATTAAAAACTCTTCAATAATTACCATTCAACATTTGAAAATCTGAAAAAGAATTATCATCCGTAGAATAACAAGGCAAGTTTAACCTTGGAGTACAAAATGAAGCCTGGGAGAGACTAATGAACTTTTGTCACGACAGCTCATAATCTATAAGCATTTTTCAACAACCCAAAAGGCAGTCCTAGACATGGATTTAAACCACATGGTCAATATAGAAACCAAAATGGTTATATACTTGGTAGCCAAACATGGAGAGGCTCTATAAAAACAAAGTAAAAGAAGGCCTGGAACTGTCTGTGGATCAGATCACAAAATTCAGACTTGTATTGAAGAAAGTAAGGAAAAACCATCCGACCAAGAAAGTAGGACTTAAATCACATCCCTCAGGAATAGGAAGTGAAGGTGATGAATCAATTTAAGGATTCAGATCAGATAGAATAGCTAATGAATTATGAACCAAGGTTCATAATATTGTAGGAGGCAGCAACAAAACGCATTCCAAAGAAAAGGAGCAAGGAAACAAAATAGCTATTCAATAAAGAAGAAAATTGAAAGGTAAAGGAGAAAAAATAGACATACACAGCTGCATGCAGGGCAGGAAAGAGAAGTGAAAACTTTTTATTAACATATAAAGGTGCAATAATACAAATCTAAAATTAACCATCCTCCACAGAACTGACTTCACAGGTTAATGAAACAAAAAAGCTTAGACTTCATCCTTACCTCATCTTAAAAAAAATTAAGATATTAATCTAGACAGATAATGTAAGCCATCTATTGTAAGGTCACATACCTGTAAGGTGTTATGGATAAAGGAAAAAAACTAATATACATTTTGACAAATCTACCAAGATAGTTTTCTTTGCTTTTTTTCTCAATTTTAAATATTCTGTTATCCAATATCACAAAGCAGTTTGGAAAATTTCACAAGGTCATTTTTGTAATACTTCTGAAAATTACACTTTCAAATAGCTTCACATTCTTAAGAGAAATGAGAAATAAAAACCCAACCCTACTAAAAGATAAGCGTATTGACATATTATACACAGAACTGTAAACTGGCCTATCCATTCTGGATAATAATTTGAAATTGTGCTAAGAAAGTATCAAAATCGTTTATATCCTTGGACCCAGAGTTCTCACTATTACCATAAGGAGACCACAAATAGAAAAAAAAAGATCCTTATCAAAATATTCATAACCATAGTTTTGTTGTAGTGAGAAGTCAGGACACTTAATGGATGCCACTGATTAGGTAAACAAACTGTGATACATAAATATCATGGAATTGTTAGAATGTCATAAGAAGTGATCCATATAAAAAATTCAGGGAAATTTACTCATGTGAACTAATACAAAATGAGCAAAGCAGAATTATGAAAGAAAAATAAACAGTAACTCTAACAACTTAAATAGAAAGAAATGCTTCTGCAGGGAAAAAGGAAAATTAAAAAGAAATAGAATTTTTTATATTTACCAAGTTCATATTCAAAGAAGAAATGAAAAAAATGCATCTCCTCCCCTATTTGCAGAAATGGGGAACAATAAGTGTAGAGCATTGCATATTTTGCCAATTAAGGTTGATATGTTAGTTCTGCTAAAGTATTCTTCCCCGCCCTCGTTCTTTTTTCCCCTCTTTCGATTCAAAACATATTCATCTATAAATAACATTTTGTACATTGTCTCATCCATGAGAAAATGAATCCCCAGAGGATTGGGGGACCAAGTTTTTGGTTTTCTTTGTATCCTTTGCACTTAGCACATAGTACCTGGTTAATTAACATTATTTAACTGATTACTAAATGTTTGTTGAGAATAATAATGATGATTGGTCATAGTGGTAATGATGATGATGATGATGATGACAAGGGATAGATCCCTAGTGGAAGAGGATGATAAAAATGAAACTACTATGAAAATAAATTATATTAAAATATATTATTTGTATACTATCTATATATTTATATTATTATAAAATAAGTAAATATAAACACATATTTTAATAATATATGAAACTCATATAAAACATGTGGTTTAAAAAGTGCTTTCTGACAACATTCCTGTAAATCAAATAACATATTAGAAGAAACATTAACATAATATTTCCAGCAACGTTAAAAAAGATTATTAGAAAAATATCTAGTTTTGTAAATAAGTATAAACTTATAAAAAGTATCCATCCATTCTGTTATGGATCATGTGAAATCTGCATTAGCAATGAACTATCAAAAAAGGGCAATTATGTTTATACTTTTTCCCCTTTTAATTAAGGCATAGGATAAAACATGCAGTAAACTTACTTTAGTGTCTCAAGGGGCATCTGTAAATTGTAATTGCCTTCCTGTTCTTGAAGCTTAGAGAATTCTACCAAGCAGGGGGGTGTTGTCTCTTGTCATCTCTGACCTGAAAAATAGCAGCCAGTTAGTAGGAGTTTCCTCACTATTTTAAAGCAATATTTAAAGAAAATATATAAAATTTAGAGAAAAAAATTTAGGTTGTTCCAAAAATAATGTTAGTGTCAGAACTACCACCAATCCCGTTCTACAGTATGTTTTAGTATAGAAAGATAGTGGGTAACGTCTGCTTACTACTTGCATTAGGAATCAAAATTCTTTTCAAATAAGCTTGTCAGACTTTTGGGCTTCAGTTTCCATTTAGTCAAAGGACTGTTTCATGCCCAACAACTTATTCTGTCATAGCCTGAAAGGCATTCCTTCAGTTTCCCATTCTTTGCTACGACAAAAATAACTGATATAAGTATTTTTGGTACATATAAGCCCTTTTCTTTTTCTCTTTGATCTCTACACAGACCTAATAGTGATATTTCTGGGTCAAATGATAAATGCAGTTTTACACACAGGTGGGCACAGTCCCAAGTTCTTCTTCCGAATGGCAAGAAGAGTTCAAAATGATAATAAAAAACCCATTTTCACATATCCTCTCCAGCGTTTGTCATTTTCCTTTTCTGTCTTCACTGTCAATCTGATGTGAAGCAAAATGACTCCACTTTGTATCTGCTGTAGGCATCATCTCACTATCTGACAACTCAGACAAATATATGCTAAACATGGCACTTTCTAGGACTCTTTGGTTTCCTTGATGTGGCAATTAATTTACATTGATTAAACTTTTTGATAAAATTACTATGTATGCTACTTTTTTATTATTTTTCTTCCTTTCCACATTTGAATAGTAATTATCTCTTTAAAGAATTCAGAATCAAGTTGCTTTAATTTATGACAGACCCTTTTATCATTCTTCCTTCTTACCAAGAAGATCTTCATCTTAGCAAGTTGATGCTCTGACTATACTTGCATAACTGGAACAATTCCAACTTCAATAAAATTCTTTCCTGATTTAATAAGATAGAACCAATTTTAGGGTTTTCAGTGTTCCTTGGTGGGGGTTGTGCCCAGCATGTGCCAATTATTTTAATAAGGAGAGTGTTCCTTCTATAAAGGCATGAGGCTTCCATGGAATTTGTGGCCTCTCCTATTCTTTATTCCTACATCATGCTTAAATGATGCCTATGAGGCAAGCGTGGGGGACTGGAAGGATGGGAGTACTATTGACAGTAATGTAATAATCTATATTACAGAAGACCTGTAGGAAGATAAGTACACTAATGCATGCTTGTTAGAGCCACAAATCGGTTCAATTCATTTGTAAAATAATTTGGAGTCATGCCAAAAAAAAAAGAGATACATACTCCTTAATTCAAAACTACCACTTCTAGGTAGATGTCTGAAAGAGGTCAAGGCAGCAATAAGATATTCATAAATACCAAAATAGTAACATTTTCCTCTTTTTCTCATAGTCAATAAGGATTGATTAAGCATCTATTATGTGACTAGCATAAATACCATACTAAATACTAGATATACAAGTGATAAAATGTCCCCTCAAGGAGCTCACGATCTCTTGGCAAGAAGAGAAATAACAAACAAACAAACATACATTTAAACTTTATTCAGGAGAAATAGGAAATAATTAATGGATCAAGCTTCTAAGAATAAGAGATAGGGGGGAAGCCTTCCAATAGAAGCTGTGATTTTAGTTGGAACTTGCAAAAGGCAGGGGAAGGAGAGCATCCTAGGAAGTAGGACAGCCAGAAAGATTATCTGGAGTCAATATGTCTTATTTGTGGAACAGCAAAGAGGTCAATAACACTGGATCAGAGTCAGTTGGGGTAGAAGGTGTGATGTGTAAGAAGATAAAGGGGGATAGGTCATCAAGGGCTCAGAATGCCAGAGGATTTGTATTTGGCCCCAGAGGTAACAGGAAGGCAGTCTGAGAGGAAGAGGGATGAGTTCATTCCTGCATTAAGGACAATCACTTTGAAATCTGGAGGATAAAATAGAATAATAAGAGACCTGAAGCAGGTAGATCTACCAGTAGACACTTACATAGCAAATGTGTGAGGTGATAGGGTCGTGCATCAGATGGTGGCAGTGCCAAGTTTGAGAGATGCTGAACACGTGAAATCGATAAGCCTTGGTAAAGATTCGTTAGAGGAGGGAAAGGGAGAGATAATGAGAAGGTGAGGATGATGCCTTTGTGGCAAGCCTGGGGGACTAGAAGAATGGGAGTACCAGTGAAGATAATCGGGAAGGGGAGTGTTTAGGAGGAAAGATAAAATTTCTCTTGGAGATATTTTGAATGAAAACGGCTGAGTTATAATATTTGCTTAGCATATGATCCATGATAAGTAGCTTGCTTTCTCTGTGACTCAATTTACTCATCTGAGAAATAAAGTAATAATTTATTATCCCATCTTCTTTCCCAGGACGTATGAATTTATCTGACACTTTTTAACTATTCTGGAATCTTGAAACAGAATTAACAAATTAATGATGATATTACAATCATTACTCTGATAAATAAGTTGACTAAAGTATATGTAGGATATGAATTCTTTATATTTACCAAGTTCATATTCAAAGAAGAGATGAAAAAATGTATCTCCTCCCTTATCTGCAGAAATGGGGAACAATAAGTGTAAAATATTGAATATTTTATCAATTAAGGCTGGTATGTTAGTTTTGCTAAACTATTCTTCCCTGCCCTCTTTCTTTTTATCTCCTCTGTCGATACAAAAAATATTCATATACAAAAAACATTTCGTACATTGTCTCCTCCATAAGAAAATGAATCCCTGGAGGGTAGGGACCAAGTTTTTGGTTTTCTTTGTATCCTTTGGACTTAGCACATAGTACCTGGTTAATTAACATTAATTAATTGATTAATAAATGCTTGTTGAGAATAATAATGATGATTAATGGTAGTGGTAATGATGATGATGATGACAAGGGATAGATCCCTAGGTAGAAAAGGGCTAAGAAAGTACAACAGTTTCTGTACTTGAGGCAAAGCAGGACACTTTTAAGAAAGACTGTGGTTCCCAGAGAAAGGACTCAGGCAACTGGGTTGACCTAAAACACCATGCCCAGAAGCCAAAAGGAGGGCCTCAGAACTCAGGAGGCTGGGAAATGCATGCTGGGCTTTTCTGTGCAGAGGTAGGGAAGGGAGGACTCTCCTGGAGCTTCTGGCCTTCCTCTTGGTTGTCAAGGAGCCTTAGAAGTAAAGCCCCCAATGGTAAGTTATCAATGGCATAGTAATAGAATCTTTTCCTGTTGATTTGGAGAAGATCTAAATCTACAAATTCTTTTGAGACAATCTGTGATACGAGCCGAAGATTTCAATATACTTTGGGGATTCAAATTTCTTCTCCCAAACATTTGGTGTCCTGTGTAAAGATAGTCCTAAAACACCAATATATATGGGGTTCAGTGTTTCTACACTCCCATACCCCATTTTCATGACAAAAATTAATTTATATATTTCATCCTCTATCAATTAACCTACAAGGTCTTGACAAAACAATAACAGAAATGAACCAGAATAACAGTATAAAAGTAGGTCTATAATAAGGAAAATAATGACAGAAAAGTATGAATGGAATAGTACCTTCAAAGTTCAAATTATTATAAAGCTTTAAAGGTCAAAATGATTTCATGATGGTGAAAAAGTAATAAATAATAGACAGAATTTATATTGCATTTCAAGGTTTGTAAAGCTATTTTTATCAATATTAATGCATCAAAAAACAATATCATCTTCTTTTTACAGATGAGGAAATTTAAGGAAGGTAGAGCTTAACTAACTTATCTAGAGGCACAAAATCAACAAGTATGTCAGACAAGATTTTTTAACTTGTTTTCCTAACTGTAAGTCTACAGTATGCTCATTTCTTTTTCCTGTTTTTTTTTTTTCTCCCATGGTTTTTCCTTTTTGTTCTGATTTTTCTCTCCCAACATGATTCATGAAGCGAGTTGTGTTAAAAATAAATTTTTAAATTTTACCTAAAAATAAAATAACAGTAAGCTGTTTAGCTGATGAAATTCACTGTTAATTCAATTTCTATTAATCATCTTTGTTGTTCTGAAGTATCGTTACATTATTTCTGAAGTTATTCTTGGATTATCTAGCCAGAAATTAGTATATAGCTATATCTCTTTAAGTTGGAAATCACAAAATGTGGGTACATCACTGAAAGGATAAAATAGTTAGAGTCTCAAATTAAAACAAATTGGAATTATTTAAATATACATGTACATGCACATTATTCATGTACACCGTAACATTTAAAACAAAATGTTTTAATTTTAGTATCTTTCTATTGTCCTCCATCTCAACAGATTTTGGCTTTTATTAAAGTTAATACATTCTTCAAATATCAGATGTTTGCATACTATATATAATGAGAGGCAGAATGTGTGCATTTCCAAGTTGCATAAATTAATATAAGGACAAAAAAGCTTGCTTTCAAACTTTGTGAAAGCATACGATATTTATCTGACCATAGATGAAGTCCATGGAATCTGTAGGAGAACAAATCATCTCCCACACATTTTCCACCCCATTCTTCACCACCCCCAGGATAGGGTGAATAACCTGTTGAAGCCCAACCTACTCCGAGATGCATTGCTTCAGCTGTCACAAAAGGTTCTGTGTGGTCTACCGTGAGTGCATAGTACCGTTTCCTCTACTGAGTTGACCCTTCACTGATGCCAAGGAAAATATTGGGACGCATGCTTTCAAGAGAAAAAAAAAATATCAGTTAAAAGAAATCTAAATATCTATTATCACTTTTATTTTATGTTACTTTTCTTGAATTATAGTCTTCTGAGAAGAAATAAATCAAAGCCATATCATTTAATTTAACACTGGCTGACTTAGCATACAAGCATATTCAGTCTTGACCATAAACATAATTCAATAAAAAAAAATGTTTGAGATTCTGGTTAAATTATGCTTACACTTCTGATTAAGTAACAAATCAAGAGTTTAATGTTGTTGGGATTTTTTGATCTCAATTACCTTTCTATGATATTTGCAGGAGTATGCAAGTAATGCCCCTTTTTTAAAATTAACCCTCTGGGCAAAATATATGCAAGACATTTTTCAGTTTAATCTGCATTACTAATATTTCCTCCATTGTTTCTTTAAGCCTAATCAGGATAAATAAATCCTTGATTTGTAGTGTGTGGTGATTTCTGAGGCTTTAATACTCATACAAAATTTAACAATTGGCTCTCAAGAGCAAGTTAAAATTGATTCTAGAATATCTCTGCCTATTTTGCATCATATATTTGAGTTCATATGTTAGGAAACAACATAAATTAGTTCATGAAGGATAATCTTTTTAATTAAAAACCGTAAACCAAACCAAAATTCTTTGAATGGAAGGAAAACATCAAATTTCTACTAAAATAAGTTTTCTATTACTTCTGTATAACATATACAGTTAAGTAAATATGTTTTCAAAATAAGCTATAGTTGAAGATAATTACAACAGAAAAGACAACTTTTTCTCGTTTCATTCTCTCACAAAAATGAACACCATGAAACCCAAGTTCCTTGAGGACAGGCCTGTTTGCTTTTTAATTGTTATCCACCGCACTAAGTGATGTATCTGGCATATGCTATGCAATTGATAATTGAGGTTGGCATATTGAAATGTAATCATATTTTCAATATCTTCTAGGAACACACTGAATCATCTCATTTTACTTGCTTCTTTGAACACAGAAAATTGTAACATACTTACTTTCCTTGACCATCAACTTATTACATCAAACTTCAGGTTTATTTAGCTATTCAGATGACCTATGATAAAGATAAGCCTCTGACTCAGTTTTGAGCTGGTATCATATACCTTTTTTCTCAATCTGTCCATTGTATAATAGTGGTAGTCAGGAAATACAATTGCCTCTGAAGTATTAAAAATAAGTATCACACAGAAGACAATGGACAGGTGCACAATGATTATGAAAGTACAAGAAGGCTGCTAGGTGTAATCAGATCATCACTTCAAAGATTAGGAGTAAAAGATAGCATGAGGAATTTTATGATACAGAGAAAAAAAGTGCTAGTTACATAGAAAGAACAAGTGATAAACAAATGAATAATGACTGTTTTTTTTAACCATGTAAAGTGAAAGTAAAGAAAGTCTCCAGCACATCCACGTAGACATCCATGGTAAATGTCTGGAAATATATAGACAAGAATTATATAGAGTAAATAAACATCAAGGGGTTGTAATCTGCATCCCTGGAAGAACTCTAGAATTAAGATCACAAATCCATTTCAGTCTTGGAATAAGGTAAATACTTTATGAATGACATTCATGTAAATTCATGTAAAATAATATCTTAATGCTGCTCAATCAAAAAGTTAAAAGATTCAACTTCTAAAAGAGACTTAGTAAATCTATATATCATTAGAAAAAAATGATTAGAAACTTTAAAAGTAGCCTAGTAGAAATTAGATATACATCAACTTCTCACACTGTAAAACAAGTTAAGTTCAAGTTGTGGTCATGATTTAGACATAAAGGGTGATAGTCTAAGTTAATCGTTTGATAATGGAAAAATTACTTTTCAGATATAAGGATATGGAGTTTATGACCAAAACCCAGAAATAAAGGCAAAGTGAAATGGATAATTTGAGGTAAAATGGAAAATTTAAACTTTTTGTACAAATAATACCAATGCATCTAAAATAACAAGAAAAAATAATCTCATCTTAAAGAATGACTGGGGGAAACAACAAATTATAGAAACAATTAATAATTTCACCCAAGATAATGACAATGCTGAGACATCATACCAAAATCTGTGGGATGCAGCTAAAGCAGTAATAAGGGGAAATTGTATATCTTTAGAGGCTTATTTGAAGAAAATAGAGAAAGAGAAGATTAACGAACTGGGCTTGCAACTTAAAAAGCTAGAAAAAAAACCAAATTAAAAACCCCCAACCAAAAATTAAACTTGAAATACAAAAATTAAAAAGAGAAATCAATAATATTGAAAGTAAAAAAACTCTTGAATTAATAAATAAAATCAAGAGTTGGTTTTATGAAAAAGCCAATAAAATAGATAAACCTTAGGTAAATCTGATCAGAAAAAAGAAAGAGGAAAATCAAATTGTTAGTCTTACAAATGAAAAGGGGGATCTTTCCACCAATGAAGAGGAAATTAGAGAAATAATAAGGAGTTACTTTGCCCAACTTTATGCCAATAAATTTGATAACTTAAGTGAAATGGATGACTTCCTCCAAAAATATAGGCTTCCTAGATTAACAGAGAAGGAGATAAATTGCTTAAATAGTCCCATTTCAGAAAAAGAAATAGAACAAGCTATGAATCAACTCCCCAGGAAAAAATCTCCAGAACCAGATGGATTTACATCTGAATTCTACCAAACATTTAAAGAACAACTAACTCCAATGCTATATAAACTATTTGAAAAAATAGGAGATGAAGAAATCCTACCAAACTCCTTTTATGACACAGACATGGTACTGATACCTAAACCAGGTCGATCGAAAACTGTGAAAGAAAATTTTAGACCAATTTCCTTAATGAATAATCATGCTAAAATCTTAAATAAGATATTAGCAAAAAGACTTCAGTAAATCATCCCCAGGATATTACACTATGATCAAGTAGGATTTATTCCAGGAATGCAGGGCTGGTTTAATATTAGGAAAACTATTAGTATAATTGACCATATTAATAATCAAATTAATAAGAACCATATGATCATCGCAATAGATGCAGAAAAAAGCATTTGACAAAATCCAACATCCATTCCAACTAAAAACTCTTGAGAGTATAGAAATAAATGGACTATTCCTTAGAATAATCAGGAGCATATATTTAAGACCTTCAGTAAGCATAATATGCAATAGAAATAAACTGCAACCTTTCCCAGTAAGATCAGGAGTGAAACAAGGTTGCCCACTATCACCATTATTATTCAATATACTACTATGAATGCTAGCCTCAGCAATAAGAGCCGAGAAAGAGATTCAAGGAATTAGAGTAGGAAATGAGGAAATCAAACTATCACTTTTTGCAGATGACATGATGGTAAACTTAGAGAACCCCAAAGATTCTGCTAAAAAGCTACTAGAAATAATTCAAAATTTCAGCAAAGTGGTAGGATACAAAATAAATCCACATAAATCCTCAGCATTTTTATATATCACTAACAAAATGCAACAGGAAGAGATACAAAGAGAAATTCCATTCCAAACAAATGTTGAGAGTATAAAATATTTGGGAATCCATCTACCAAAGAAAAGTCAGGAATTATAAGAGAAAAATTACAAAACACTTGCAACAAAAATAAAGTCAGATTTAAATAATTGGAAAGACATTCAGTGCTCTTGGATAGGCTGAGCGAATATAATAAAGATGACAATACTCCCCAAACTAATCTATTTATTTAGTGCTATACCAATCAGACTCCCAAGAAACTATTTCAGTGACC
Organism: Sminthopsis crassicaudata; assembly: GCF_048593235.1. Lineage (NCBI taxonomy): Eukaryota > Metazoa > Chordata > Mammalia > Dasyuromorphia > Dasyuridae > Sminthopsis > Sminthopsis crassicaudata. Next base: position 48,843,902 of record NC_133623.1, on the reverse strand, counting down.
TAGAAAAAATAACAAAATTCATATGGAAGAATAAAAGGTCGAGAATTGCAAGGGAACTAATGAAAAAAAAGTCAGAGGAAGGTGGTCTAAGTGTACCTGATCTAAAGCTATATTATATAGCAGCAGTCACCAAAACCATTTGGTATTGGCTAAGAAATCGACTGGTAGATCAGTGGAACAGATTAGATACAAAGGACAAAAAAGGGTACATCTATAGCAATCTAATCTTTGACAAACCCAAAGATACCAACATTACGGATAAAAATTCATTATTCGGAAAAAACTGTTGGGAAAACTGGAAATTAGTATGGCAGAAATTAGATATGGATCCACACTTAACACCATATACCAAGATAAGATCAAAATGGGTCCATGATTTAGGCATAAAGAGGGAGATAATAAATAGATTAGAGGAACAGAGGATAGTCTACCTCTCAGACCTGTGGAGGAGGAAGGAATTTATGACCAGAGGAGAACTAGAGATCATTATTGATCACAAAATAGAAGATTTTGATTACATCAAACTAAAAAGTTTCTGTACAAACAATACTAATGCAAACAAGATTAGAAGGGGAGTAACAAATTGGGAAAATATTTTTAAAAGCAAAGGTTCTGACAAAGGTCTCATTTCCAACATATATAGAGAACTGACCGTGATTTATAGGAAACCAAACCATTCTCCAATTGATAAATGGTCAAGGGATATGAACAGACAATTCTCAGATGATGAAATTGAAACTATTTCCACTCATATGAAAGAGTGTTCCAAATCACTACTGATCAGAGAAATGCAAATTAAGACACCTCTGAAATACCACTACACACCTGTCAGATTGGCTAAGATGACAGGAACAAATAATGATGAATGTTGGAGGGGCTGTGGGAAAACTGGGACACTGATACATTGTTGGTGGAGTTGTGAAAGAATCCAGCCATTCTGGAGAGCAATTTTCAACTATACCCAAAAACTTATCAAACTGTGCATACCCTTTGACCCAGCAATGCTACTACTGGGCTTATATCCCAAAGAAATACTAAAGAGCGGAAAGAGACCTATATGTGCCAAAATGTTTGTGGCAGCTCTTTTTGTTGTAGCTAGAAACTGGAAGATGAATGGATGTCCATCAGTAGGAGCATGGTTGGGTAAATTATGGTATATGAAGGTTATGGAATATTATTGCTCTGTAAGAAATGACCAGCAGGAGGAATACAGAGAGCCTTGGAGAGACTTCCATCAACTGATGCTGAGTGACATGAGCAGAATCAGAAGATCACTGTACACTTCAACAACAATACTGTATGAGGATGTATTCTGATGGAAGTGGCTATCTTCAACATAAAGAAGATCCAACTCACTTCCAGTTGATCAATGATGGACAGAGGTAGCTACACCCAGAGAAGAAACACTGGGAAGTGAATGTAAATTGTTAGCACTAATATCTGTCTGCCCAGGTTACATGTACCTTCGGAATCTAATGCTTATTGTGCAACAAGAAAATGGTATTTACAGACACGTATTGTATCTAGGTTATATTGTAATACATGTAAAATGTATGGGATTGCCTGTCGTCGGGGGGAGGGAGTAGAGGGAGGGGGCATAATTTGGAAAAATGAATACAAGGGATAATATTATAAAAATATATAATAAAAAATTTAAAAAAATTAACCCTCTGGGCAAAAATATATGCAAGACATTTTCAAGTTTCATCTGCATAACTAATATTTCCTCAATTGTTTCTTTAAGCCTAATTAGGAAAAATAAATCCTTGATTTGTAGCGTTTGGTGATTTCTGAGGCTTTGATACACATACAAAATTTAACAATTGGCTCTCAAGAGCAAGGTAAAATTGATTCTAGAATATCTCTGCCTATTTTGCATCATATATTTCAGTTCATATGTTAGGAAACAACATAAATTAGTTCATGAAGGATAATCTTGTTAATTAAAAACCGCAAACCCAAACCAAAATTCTTTGAATGGAAGCAAAACATCAAATTTCTACTATAATAAGTTTTCTATTACTTCTGGATAACATATACAGTTAAGTAAATATGTTTTCAAAATAAGCTATAGCTGAAGATAATTATAACAGAAAAGACAACTTTTTCTCATTTCATTCTCTCACAAAAATGAACACCATGAAACCCAAGTTCCTTGAGGACAGGCCTGTTTGCTTTTTCATTGTTATCTACCGCACTAAGTGATGTATCTGGCATATGCTATGCAATTGATAATTGAGGTTGGCATATTGAAATGTAATCATATTTTCAATATCTTCTAGGAACACACTGAATCATCTCATTTTATTTGCTTCTTTGAAAAATTTCATGATAATGATAACAGTGAGACAACACCAAAATTTTTGATATTCAGCCAAAATAATACTCAGAAGAAAAGCGATATGTGTAAATGCTTATATCAATAAAAGAGAGAAAAAGGAAGAGCAACATAATGTGTATCTTACTAAAAAATAAACTTACACCCTTATAAATAAATACCAAAATAAAAATAATGGTAATAAAGTTTATAACAAAATATCAAGCTATCAAATGAAAATAGGAACTGAGTTTTTTTTGGGGGGAATAGATAAGCCATTGGGTAATTTAATTTTAAAAATAGTAAAGGAAATCAAACTACTAGTATCAAAATTGAAAGGGGTGAATGTACAACCAAATGAACATAAAATTAAGGTAATTATTACCCATTTTGCCCAATTGTTTGCCAAAAAAAATAATCATACTAATGATATGGATTAGTATTTACAAAAATATAAAGTAACAAAAGAGAATTAATAAAAGAGGAAAAAGAATACATAAAAGAAATAAGATGGAGGCTGCCCAGAAGATTGCCCTTGCATATTTAATGAGTATTGGCTAGGGAATCACATGAGGGACTTTTTGTCAAACAGAGGTTTTGCTTGTCCATGTTAGGTCAATTCGAATATAATTCATGAATTAACTGAAATAGATAAATATTTCCAAGAATATAAAGTGTCCAGATTAACCAAAAAAAGAAATAAAGTATTTATATAATCCTACTTTTAAAAAATGACATAATGCACACATGAACTCCTCATTCAAAAGACCCAACAGCAGTTGTATTTACAACGGAATTATACCAAATACTTAAAGAATATGAATTCCAATATTACATAAACTATTTGGAAAAAACAACAGATAAAGAACTTCTGTTGAATTTATTTTGAGACACGATATGGTCTTGATACCTGATTCAAGGAGGGTAAAAACAGAAGGGGGAAACTATACGTGAATTTCCTTAATGTATATTGATGCAAAAAATTTAATGAAATTTGAGCAAGGAGACTGCTAATAGCATTGTAAAAATCATATGCTATGAAGAAATGGCATTTATATCAGGTATAAATAATACCAATGTATCTGAAATTACAAGAAAAGTAGGAAACTGGGAGAGGGGAAGGTCTGGAAGAGGAAGAGAGATGGGAATCTTTGTAACAAACGACATAACCCAAGAGATTTAACAAGAGAATTTCCTTCCCTCTTCTCTAGTTGCAGTTGAATATAACCTGCTACTGAGATGCCTTTGAACAAAAGAAATACTTTAATAAATGATGGTAACTCTCTTTATATATAATTGGAAAAGTAAAATAGTATTGAAGTTGAAAAACAACAGCAGCAACAACAACAACTAACAAGTTGCCTGAGATGAGAGGCGAATTGTGTTGATAACACACCTGGCATGTGTCAGAGGCCCAACTTGAACCCAGGTCTTCCTGAGTCTTAAGGTTTTTATTTCAGGGAACAATTACTGTTTAATTCCCCATATTCGATCCAGTCTATTGTCTAATTTTTTCTCCTCTGGACCCAGTTCAGCATCCATCTAGAATATCTAAATTACTTATATTGATACAGTAGTTCAATCAAATGACATATTAAAACAAAAAAAAATGGACTTTTTCGTGCCCTTAATGTTTTAATGGATTTTTTATGCCGAAATATTGAGAGCTATTGTTGATCTCATTTAGGAGACCCCATGGCATTCTAAATTCTGACACAATCAGAACAATGTTATCCAGAAAGAGAAGCATGTGGGGTACTGTACCACTTACAGAGTGTCAGGTATTTGTACTTTCTCTTCATGTAAGGAAGGTTAAATGCGTCTCAGCTCTGTCTTTTATATAACTTTCTGCTGAGAACATGAGAACGTGCTTTAAGTTATCCAATGTGAAAAACACAAGAAAACACCAAGAAGTTGGAAGGCCATCCTGTCTTGTGTATTAATCAGTGAGTATCCTTTAATGCAGGCCAGTGTTTACCCTGGAAACCTGGCCAGTTCCTTGAGTAAAAACAGTCCTGCTAAAGGAATGAACAAATAGTCTTCTTGGGGGCGTCTCATGTGATGGAGCATCCTGTACCTGGGATGTTGTCACATCTCAAGAGTCACATAACAAATGAGAGTCCTTAGTGTAGTGCCTTCTTTGTTCTCAGCTGAGAAAAGCCTCTTAGTGGAAAGGGACTTTGAGAATTTAGCTAGGAAGTAATAGACAACTTGCCTGCCAATGCCTGGCACTTGCCACTATGAATAGCTGTGACCATGAATTCTCTCAGCAGGGGAATTCCGGTGTTTTCCTCAGAGTGGCCATGATGTATGTTGTATGTCGTTATAGTGGCCACTGGGTTTATCAGTTGTATATTAATTACTTTTGTGCTATGAGTTTCCTTTTTTATTTTCCTGTCTTATTTAAATGAAAGTTCCAAGCAGTAATAAACTTGTGCCCACCCTCTTCAACCGGCCTGTTGAAATGGGAATTCCAAACCTAGATTAATCTTACACTGAAACATTCAATTGGAGGCTAAGCATGACTATCCTTAGTAGTCATTCCAATCAAGCACACAGAAACTTGAGGTGAGCCTGCTTTCAGATATACAGAAAGAAAGGACACTCCCCTCCTGACTTCCGAACAGGAGCAGATATTATCTATGTCTTGTTGGACTTGAGGACTAAAAGGCTCATATCTTAGGATACTTAAGTTTTTAAACTGATTGTGGACATGGAGCTCTGTGGATGTACACAAGAGACTAAAATATAAGGGAAATGAGTGTAAACTGATATATATATATATATATATATATATATATATATATATATATATATATATATATATATATATATATATATATATATATATATATATATATATATATATATGGGATATATATATAAAAATATATATGGGATATATATATATATATATATATATATATAAAATATATGGGAAATGAGTGTAAACTGAGAGCATTGTTTTTTTTTTTGTTTGTTTGTTTGTTTTGTTTGTTTGTTTCGTTTTGTTTTGTTTCTCTTCCCAGATTATTTTTACCTTGAGACAACAAGAACAACAAAATTCGGTTCTGCACATATATATTCTACCTAGGATATACTGTAATATATTTGACATGTATGCGACTGCCTGCCATCTAGGGGAGGGGGTGGAGGGAAGGAGGGAAAATTCGGAACAGAAGGGAATGCAAGGGATAATGTTGTAAAAAATTACCCATGCATATGCACTATCAAAAAAAAGTTATAATTATAAAAATAATTAAAAAAAAGAACTGATCAATATAAACAATTCAGGACAATTTACTCATGTGAACTAATACAAAATGAGGATGGCAGAATTATGAAAGAAAAATGTATGATAACTAAAACAACATAAATAGAAAGAAATGCTTCTGTAGGGAAGAAAGAAAATTAAAAAGAAATAGAATTATTTATATTTACCAAGTTCATATTAAAAGAAGAGGTGAAAAAATGTATCTCCATCCCTGTTTGCAGAAATGGGGAACAATGAGTATATAATATTGCATATTTTGCCAATTAAAGCTGATATGTTGGTTTTGCTAAACTATCATTCTGGGCCCTCTTTTTTTCCCCTATTTTCGATACAAAACATATTCATCTATAAATAAAATTTTGTACATTGTCTCCTCCATGAGAAAATGAACCCCCAGAGGATTGGGGGACCAAGTTTTTGCTTTTCTTTGTGTCCTTTGAAATTAACACATAATACCTGGTTAATTAATTACTAAACTGATTACTAAATGTTTGTTGAAAAACATAATGATGATTGGTAGTAGTGGTAATGATGATTATGATGACAAGGGATAGATCCCTAGGTAGAAGAGGATGATGTAAATGAAACTAATATGAAAATAAATTATATTACAATACAATATTTTAAATTATCTATATATTTATATTATTATATAATATGTAAAGATAAACATATTTTAATAATATAAACAATGCCTATTAAACATGCTCTTAATGACGCACACAATAAATGAGCTATAGTTTCCCCAAACCCAATATAAGTGTTTATGACTTACTCTCAAATTATCTGACTTAGAAAATAATCATAAGAATCCATTGATTGAGTGTCAATCAATGTCAATCAAAGTCAAATTAGTTTCAAGTGTCCAATGTGTTATCTGAACCTAGATCTGTCCAGACTAGTATTCTATCCACTATACCCTGCTGTCTCTAAAAGTAATACAAATGAATACTAATAAAAATAATGCAAAAAATGGGAAAACCTAGTAACCACATTTTTTTTCCTCAAGGAAAAGAATAAAAAAATTCTTTCCAAAAAGCAATCTGAACTAGAGATAACTAAAATACTCATTTTCTCAGAAAAAAAGCACAAAAATAAAATTTTAAATAAATTTCACAGCCATGTGTGAACATTCTTTAGAATGTTTCATGTACAGGTTTTTACAGTTCCAGTTTTAGTACAACACATTTAGAGAAAATAAGTTAACACAATCATTTGAATTGGCCGCCTGCACACTAGACAAGGCTCATTTCTCCTTTTTGATTTCTTAGCACATGTAAAACATGCCATAAGATGTCCTGTCCTTCCATGGACAATGCAACCATTCTGAGGTTGGTTCTGACAGATGACACAGGGCTCTACTGTGCTAGAGGGAAGAAAAGATCCCATACTTTTTCTTTGCTTTGTGCTTCTTTTCTCTCAAATTCTCCAGCATCGTCCTGACTACTACATATGATACTTTTAGATGCTGATGCCTGGGAATAATCCTCATTCTCTTGGGAGTCTGATTCTGTAGTATCCTTTCATCACTTTCCTCAACACATGAGTCCTTGATTTTATTGTTCTTATAATCTGGAACATCAAAGCCCCCTTTTTCCCCTTGTGTGGGATTTTCTAATGTGCCTTTATCCAAAATCTCACCTTTCTCCTCTGGAAGCCAATTTTCTCACAAAGTCCAACATCTGTGGCAATGGGGTGGAAGTGGAGAATTTATTTTGTCACAGGAAGGACACTTCCAATAATTCTGCAATGAAAGAAGAAGTAGAATCAGTCTCAATGGTTCTTGAACATCTATGAATAACAATGCTAGTTATAACAATGTACTCTGTCTGTTTATTAAATGTTTGTTTTGCCATAGAAAGAAGATTTTGCACCTCACTTTTTGTTGTTTGTTTTCTTTTTGTTTTCTGACTCATTTTCTCTCTATTTTGATCTCATTTTTCTTGCGCAGGAAGAGAATTGTGCAAATACGTTAGCACATATTGGATTGGACATATATTTTGACATGTTTAACATGTACAGGATCGCTTGCCATCTGGGTGGGGAAAAGGAGGGGAAAGTGTGAGAAGGGAAGCTCTGCAGGAGTCAATGTTGAGAGATGATCCATGCATATGTTTTGAGGGTAAAAAGCTTTTTAAAAAAAAAAAAAGATTTTGTAGATTATTTTGCAATATCTCAAATCCTACCCTACCCTTTATCTCTTAGCAACTAACTTCTGAAACTGAAATTGTGGTTAACTAGTTTCACCTTTTAGAGATTCTATAGTAAGACATTTTAAATTCTGTTAGTTGTAGATCTTTTTTTCATTGGAATTCATCTCTATTTCTGGCAAGATCTCCTAATATCCATCAGCTACCATGTCTTTTTATTGTGAAGTATTAAGATGAATCTCTTAGCAGCCATTTCCTTCTTCTTCTCCTTCCTTTTTTGGTAAAACAGAGATGGAAGCAATTTATAAGAAACTGGTCAAATTCTATTCATAGATAGTTCCTCACCTTACAAATGGTTTGTGTTATTTGTTACAAATCGATTTTTTTGAAAAGAATCAATGTTCTCATAGAAATACTGCTAGGAACGGAAACTAGGTTTGCAGGCCCAATTCAGAGAAGTCTACTTTACCTAGAATAATTTTAGTATTACTAGGTACCAAACAATGTAAAGATGGAAAAGGCTGAGAGGGTGGCTAGAATTATGTATAGAGATCATCTAATGGACAGCCTAGTTCCATTGCACTGTGGAGGGGAGCCTGAGGTAAAGCTTGTCTTTGACATCTTCTTCATGATCCCTGAGCGTTTTTCTCTCAACTCTTGGTAAATCTTCCTGGTGTCCTAATGTGATCCATCTTGGAGTTTCACTCATGTGCCCTCTACTGTTCTTCATGTTCCCAAATTAACTATGATATTTTCACTTGAAGCAAAACTTTTAATCCAACTGTCAAGATGTGTTAGAAGAAAGCCTGAATTAAAGCAATGTAATGATTCTGAGCCCTGGAAACCTCCTAGAGTCATCCCTGCATTTCTTTCTTTTTATTCAAAGGCTTGCAAATCGAATGAACCGTAGTTATTTCAGGGACTAAGTGAAGTAGAAACATTCAGAAAGTGAACATTTGGAAGAGAAAATATTTTAGAATAGGTTCAGGGGCTGCTAAACAGTTGCTTGTCTAAGTTTATCAACTGCTTAGCTCTATCTACACTAGCGGGATAAGCTACAATCAGCAATCTCTTTTCTTCCTGTTGAACACTAGGCTTAACTTGAATGTTTCTTATACTTCAGAGATCTATGATTTCACCCATGTAGCATAATCTCGCTGTGTGGGCCAGGCCATGTGGTTTCTTAGAGACTGTGCACTAAAGTAAGGCATTAGAGGCAGGGTCAGATCTCAAGGGCAGAGTATAAGAGGCACCTGGAGGCTTATTCTGCCTGAGCCTGGTAAAAGGGCATTTTAGGTATTGAGTAAACCTCATTGATGAGGAAAAGCCTCCTTGCTCTTGCTGATCATGCTCAAACTTGTGCACTCTCAGTTATATGACCTGGGGGACTATAAAGGGGGATGCAGAAGGTGGGAGGGAACTCCAGAAGGGAATTCAAGGGAACTCTGGGGAAGAAAGAACTCCAGAAGGAAGACTAGAGGGAACGTTAGGGAACACTATGTAAAGAGTTAGAATAAAGACCTGTTGCCGCATACTTGAGTGACTTGTGTGTTTTTTGGAGCAACCTCTAAAGAGGTAGCTCTCTGATTGAGATAATCAGATCCAGAGATGTCCAAAGACCTGGGGAAGGTAAGAAACCAGTTGACCCCTGCTGAGGTAAGCAGCTGGGAGTTAACAGTAAGGGAAGCCTTAACACTCTGTTTTGCTTTCTTAGAAATCACATGATCTTGAGACATCATATCAAAATCTTTGGGATGCAGCTAAAGCAGTAATAAGGGGAAATTTTATATCTTTAGAGGCTTATTTGAAGAAAATTGAGAAAGAGAAGATTAACGAATTGGGCTTACAACTTAAAAGGCTAGAAAAAGACCAAATTATAAACCCCCAACCAAAAATTAAGCTCGAAATACAAAAATTAAAAGGAGAAATCAATAAAATTGAAAGTAAAAAAAACTATTGAATTAATAAATAAAACCAAGAGTTGGTTTTATGAAAAAGCCAATAAAATAGATAAACCTTTGGTAAATTTGATCAAAAAAAAGAAAGAGGAAAATCAAATTGATAGTCTTACAAATGAAAAGGGGGATCATTCCACCAATGAAGAGGAAATTAGAGAAATAATAAGGAGTTACTTTGCCCAACTTTATGCCAATAAATTTGATAACTTAAGTGAAATGGATGACTTCCTCCAAAAATATAGGCTTCCTAGATTAACAGAGAAGGAGATAAATTGCTTAAATAGTCCCATTTCAGAAAAAGAAATAGAACAAGCTATTAATCAACTCCCCAGGAAAAAATCCCCAGGGCCAGATGGATTCACATGTGAATTCTACCAAACATTTAAAGAACAATTAGCCCCAATGTTATATAAATTATTTGAAAAAATAGGGGATGAAGGAGTCCTACCAAATTCCTTTTATGACACAGACATGGTACTGATACCTAAACCTGGTAGATCGAAAACTGAGAAAGAAAATTATAGACCAATCTCCTTAATGAATATTGATGCTAAAATCTTAAATAAGATATTAGCAAAAAGACTTCAGAAAATCATCTCCAAGATAATACACTATGATCAAGTAGGATTTATTCCAGGAATGCAGGGCTGGTTTAATATTAGGAAAACTATTAATATAATTGACCATATTAATAATCAAATTAATAAGAACCATATGATCATCTCAATAGATGCAGAAAAAGCATTTGACAAAATCCAACATCCATTCCTACTAAAAACTCTTGAGAGTATAGGAATAAATGGATTATTCCTTAGAATAATCAGGAGTATATATTTAAGACCGTCAGTAAGCATAATATGCAATAAAAATAAACTGCAACCTTTCCCAGTAAGATCAGGAGTGAAACAAGGTTGCCCACTATCACCATTACTATTCAATATAGTACTAGAAACGCTAGCCTCAGCAATAAGAGCCGAGAAAGAGATTCAAGGAATTAGAGTAGGAAATGAGGAAATTAAACTATCACTTTTTGCAGATGACATGATGGTATACTTAGAGAACCCCAAAGACTCTGCTAAAAAGCTACTAGAAATAATTCAAAATTTCAGCAAAGTGGCAGGATACAAAATAAATCCACATAAATCCTTGGCATTTTTATATATCACTAACAAAATGCAACAGCAAGAGATACAAAGAGAAATTCCATTCCAAACAAATGTTGAGAGTATAAAATATTTGGGAATCCATCTACCAAAGAAAAGTCAGGAATTATAAGAGAAAAATTACAAAACACTTGCCACAAAAATAAAATCAGATTTAAATAATTGGAAAGACATTCAGTGCTCTTGGATAGGCCGAGCGAATATAATAAAGATGATAATACTCCCCAAACTAATCTATTTATTTAGTGCTATACCAATCAGACTCCCAAGAAACTATTTTAATGACCTAGAAAAAATAACAACAAAATTCATATGGAAGAATAAAAGGTCAAGAATTGCAAGGGAACTAATGAGAAAAAACTCAGAGGAAGGTGGTCTAAGTGTACCTGATCTAAATCTATATTATATAGCAGCAGTCACCAAAACCATTTGGTACTGGCTAAGAAATAGACCGGTAGATCAGTGGAACAGATTAGATACAAAGGACAAAAAAGGGTACAGCTATAGCAATCTAATCTTTGACAAACCCAAAGATACCAACATTACGGATAAAAATTCATTATTCGGAACAAACTGTTGGGAAAATTGGAAATTAGTATGGCAGAAATTAGATATGGATCCACACTTAACACCATATACCAAGATAAGATCAAAATGGGTCCATGATTTAGGCATAAAGAGGGAGATAATAAATAAATTAGAGGAACAGAGGATAATCTACCTCTCAGACTTGTGGAGGAGGAAGGAATTTATGACCAGAGGAGAACTAGAGATCATTATTGATCACAAAATAGAAGATTTTGATTACATCAAACTAAAAAGTTTCTGTACAAATAATACTAATGCAAACAAGATTAGAAGGGAAGTAACAAATTGGGAAAATATTTTTAAAAACAAAGGTTCTGACAAACGTCTCATTTCCAAAATATATAGAGAACTGACCCTAATTTATAAGAAATCAAGCCATTCTCCAATTGATAAATGGTCAAAGGATATGAACAGACAATTCTCAGATGATGAAATTGAAACTATATCCACTCACATGAAAGAGTGTTCCAAATCACTACTGATCAGAGAAATGCAAATTAAGACCATTCTGAGATACCACTACACACCTGTCAGATTGGCTAAGATGACAGGAACAAATAATGATGAATGTTGGAGGGGATGTGGGGAAATTGGGACACTAATACATTGCTGGTGGAGTTGTGAAAGAATCCAGCCATTCTGGAGAACAATCTGGAATTATGCCCAAAAAGTTATCAAACTGTGCATACCCTTTGACCCAGCAGCGCTACTACTGGGATTATATCCCAAAGAAATACTAAAGAGCGGAAAGAAACATATATGTGCCAAAATGTTTGTGGCAGCTCTTTTTGTTGTAGCTAGAAACTGGAAGATGAATGGATGTCCATCAGTTGGAGAATGGTTGGGTAAATTATGGTATATGAAGGTTATGGAATATTATTGCTCTGTAAGAAATGACCAGCAGGAGGAATATAGAGAGGCTTGGAGAGACTTACATCAACTGATGCTGAGTGAAATGAGCAGAACCAGAAGATCACTGTACACTTCAACAACAATACTGTATGAGGATGTATTCTGATGGAAGTGGAAATCTTCAACATAAAGAAGATCCAACTCACTTCCAGTTGATCAATGATGGACAGAAACAACTACACCCAGAGAAGGAACACTGGGAAGTGAATGTAAATGGTTAGCACTAATATCTGTCTGCCCAGGTTGCATGTACCTTCGGATTCTAATGTTTATTGTGCAACAAGAAAATGATATTCACACACATGTATTGTACCTAGACTATATTGTAACACATGTAAAATGTATGGGATTGCCTGTCATCGGGGGGAGGGAATAGAGGGAGGGGGGGTAATTTGGAAAAATGAATACAAGGTATAATATTATAAAAATATATATATATATATATATATATATATATATATATATATATATATATATATATATATAATAAAAAAAATTAAAAAAAAAAAGAAATCACATGATCTGGAAGAATTTTTTTTTGGTAGTTACCTCATCTCTCTTTAGCCCATTATCCCCACATCCACCATATAAAAAGCTTTGCATCATGGGGTTTATTTGGGAGGGTTGGGTAGCACGCACTTATTTAAGGGAGCTCTCTGCTTCTGTAAGGCAGCCCTGCTCATTCTGGACTTGCCACTTGTCCGAGATTCTAATAAAACTTGCTACCTTCACTTTGAGGAGTCTGCCAGTAGTCAATTTTGGGTTAGGGTCTCCGTACCCCACACATCATGAAATATAAACATAAATATAACTCTCTCTTACATCTAGGTTTAATGAGTTACTAGTAGTCCCCAAATTTATCGGTTCTGGTGACAAACTTCTCTAAATTGACTTAGCTTGGTCCTGAAAGAACACACACTGACAGTCCTTCACTTGGGCCTAGACTTCTCCCCTTGGTAAGAATCTGCTAGAGCCCAAGTCTCAGTGGAATAACTTTTGAGAAGTCAGGATCATTGTATAATGTTATAACAAGGCATTAGATTAAGACTTTAGTGAAGGCCTCTGCTTACAAGAAACAAGACTAGAAAAAAAAAGTTTGGGGTAAAAGGCTAAGTATACTTTGTAAATATTACCTCACTTGATCCTCACAATAACCCTGCAAGGTAGGTGCTATTATTAGCGCCCATTCTATAGTGGCTGAGTCAGGCAGAGAATATGTGACTTGCCCAGGGTCACACAACTAGCGATTGTCCGAGGCTGGAAGTGAACTCGGATCTCCCTAACACCAGGCCCACCACTCTATTATTCACCTTACCACTTAGCCAGATGGACACACGGGGAACAGAAAAGGGCCTGAACAAAAGCAAAGAGATACAGGACAGCAAGTAACCCAGTTTAGCTGGAGCACTGAGACCATGAGAGAAAAAAGTGTGACACACTGGTAGAAAAGCCAAGTGCTCAGTACATCTATTCCTATTCAGCACTTTGTGTAGTGGCCAAGAAGAGACTGCTTAGTCATCAAATTGTAGTATGTAAATGTAGCATGATAGTATTGCCCTATAAGAAATAGTTAACTTTGTGAACAACTTGGGAAGAACTGCATGAAATGATGCAAAGATACATAGAACCATACATAAAACAACAACGGAAATTAAAAGAACAAGAAAAAGCTGAACCTCGATTCCCTGACAAACCAATATGGTTCAGTCTGAAGAGAGGCAGGGAATTAGGAAAGGATGATGCAAACAAATGGATAAGCAAACAAATGGATATAATAGAAAAATAAAGACTTATGCTTGTATTCCCCAAATTTTATCCTACACAATAGGTACTTAATACATGTGTGCTGAATGGACTTAAAAACCAAATAATGTGAGAGACCAATAGGGGCATGGAGAGAGTGCTAACCTCAAAGCTGGGAGAACTGGGGTCTGAATCCCACCTGTCCCTCTTCATTCAGTACTCTCCTCAAGTTTCTAAGAGCATAAGGTGTCACGGCCCAGAGAGGATCTGCTTATCTGAGAGTAAATTTTATACCAGTGAGATCACAAGAACTCTATTATCTGCCATGTTATACTGACTATACTTCCTAAATCTATTAAAGAGAAAAAAAAAGAAGCCAGTTTACCTTGGCTGAGCCACATTTTTCCCAGGTACCCTTTTTTTCCCCCTCCACACCAAATACATACTCACCGTCAACATACATGTAACTTTTATGAAATGACCTTTGGCTCAGGCTATACAACTATAAGAATAACCATTTGATGTCTTCTATCCAGTGTTTTAGGTCCTGGAATATAAGCGTGAAAAATGACCCTCAAGGAAGTTACAACCTTCTAAGGGGAATATGCCTTTGGGGCCAAAGGGAGCTCTGGGAAACAATGAAGAAATAAAGATCACTTTGCAGAGGACAAAGAGTTTACCTCTCCAATAAGACCACACAAGGTTGTTTAGTGATGAGATCCAGCCTGTCAGCTTTGCAAAAGGAAAGGAGCAGCACTGGAGTGGCTCACCTGCTCAGTAGTGGGTAGAACAGCTGTATCTGAGCCTTGACGCCGATGGTGCTGGGCCATTTTGGCCATGATCACAGGTGATGTACGTGGACTGTCTAGCCCAGGATCTGATAATCCTGAGTTCCTTTTTAACAATGGCTGGGGGAAGGAGAGGGAAGTGGGGAGAGGGAGAGGGGGTGCAGAGATGGGATCTGTTAGTCACAGAATAGGCAAATGCTTAACTTGTTCACCCAGTTTAGCTACTGTTGTCAGGCAGCAATCTGTTTGAGAGAAACTGTTGACTAAATGAGATTTTTAAAAATAGTTTTTACTTACCAGATATATACATGGGTAATCTTACAGCATTGACAATTGCCAAATGTTTTGTTCCAATTTGTCCCCTCCCCCCGGGTCGACCAATACATGTTAAATATGTTTGAGTATAAATTAAATACAATATAGGTATACATGTCCAAACAGTTGTCTAAATGAGATTCTTAAAAGTTAATCAGAGCTCTTCATAGGCACTGATATTATCCCCTTGGTTTTGTTGAATTAAATCTTTTCATAATACTTTATTTACTCATAGAATTTGTATACTAGCAATCCTAGAGAGAATAATCAAAATCTGAAAACTTTCTTCCATGATATTTATGTCTAACTGGAGGAGAGGAGTTGGGAAGAATTAAAATACTAATGTTCAAGTACTGGTATAAAAACGGAATCATTAAGCCAAACAATTCTAAAAAAGAATCAAGAGTTGGGGCAACCAGGTGGCACAGTGGACAGAGCACCAGCCCTGAAGTCAGGAGGACCTGAGTTCAAATCTAGCCTTAGACAGTTAACATTTCCTAGCTGTGTGACCCTGAGCAAATCACTTAGCTCTAATTGCCTCAGCAACAAATAAATAAATAAATAAATTAATGAATGAATAAATTAATTAATAAACTAATAACGTAATGAATGAATAGATAGATCAAGAGCTGGCTGGATGTGTGGATTTCAATAAAACAGCATCCTTGTGAATTTGGATAATTGATATCTGACCTAAAGCAATTAGAAGTAAAAATGCATTTATTTGCCTATGGTTTATATTTAAAATACTCCTTTTTAGAGTACAGAACATAGCAAATGCTTACAAACCAAAAACCCAGGGCATAACTCCCATATTTATCTTTGACCTTTAAATAGGTTGAGCCTCAAGTACAGGATTTACCTCTTCACATGGGCCCAATCCCTCCACAACCTCACCTCACTAAGGGAAGGAAGTTCAGTTCCAGAGTCCAAGCCACTGTCTCCATCTTGGGAATCCAATCTATGGAATGGTAAAGAACAGTATAGCAATGAGAACCTCTGTTCTGAGGACCTGAATACAAAGAAGAAAGGAGAGCACTTTTGTCTGTTCTTTCCTTTAACAGTTTCCTCTCTCATTTTATGGCTCCAATTCAGATTCTCTTCTGAGCAAAGCTGCTTTCTGACCAGGCCTAGCGCCTTTGTCATTTCTAAAACTACTCAGGGAGGCTTGGAGAGACTTACAGGAACCGATGCTGAGTGAAATAAGCAGAACCAGGAGATCATTCTACACTTCAACAACAACTAACTCTGTAGGAGGATGTATTCTGATGGAAGTGGAGATCTTCGACAAAGAGATCCTCTCAAGACCCCATTAGTGGTTTTCTTAGCAGAGATACTGGAGTGGTTTGCCATTACCTTCTGTAGCTCATTTGATAGATAGGGAAAGTGAGGCAATGTTAAGTGAGTTGCCCAGGATCACATAGTTAACAAATGTCTGAGGTCATTTTCCTGATTTTAGGCTTAGCACACTATCCACAGCAGTACTTACCTATATCATGTGTTCTGTCACAACTGGGTTGTTTTGTATTGTATCATATATTCATAAAGATGAGTTTGGTTTTATTTATCTGTTGTGATTTACCGGTGATACAAGGTCATTTAAAGTCACATGATTATAAATAAATGTGTATGGTTATACATAAATGTGAAGTTTATGAAAAAATACATAATTAATTTATGTTAAAATATTGAAAAAATTTTAAACCTCAAAAGTACAATATTAACGTGACAAAAATAAATTGTAGGTAGTAGCACATGGAGACCCAAACACACACACACACACACACACACATCTATATCTACATATACCTATGGTGTGTTGGAAACATTATCCTTATGATGTTCAAACTGCACACAGTAGTTTGGGAAAATCGGTTCCCAGAGACTGTGTGTGACCACTCTGAGATAAGGACATACTACATCAAGTAAGATTCTTGTTAGTGTGGGTTTTAAGTGAAAGGTGAGGGCAGAGGGTGGAGTATAATCCTCTATCAATGCTGGACTTCTGAGAGACAGAGAATAGGAAAGGGGGCACCCTTATGAACAGTAACAGTGGCTGGGTATTTCCCAGAAGCTGTTCTCACCCTCATCCCCCACCCTCACCCCTGCCTTTACATTCAGACATAATCAAGGACCTTTGAGGGTTTGTTGAGGGAGGAACGAAGAGGGAAAGAGACAGAGATAGAGAAAATGTGAGAGACAGTAAAAGAAAAAGAAAGGATGAGAGAAAAAGAGAGAAAGAGAAAGTTAAAAAAGGAGCAAGAATCAGAGAGAGAACAAAAAAGAGTGTCAGAGAGAAAGAGCTAGAGAGAAAGAAAGAAATACCCATGGAAATGAGAGCAAGAGAGAAAAAGAGACAGAGACAGAGTTGGAGATAGCAAGCCAGATGGATCCAGAGAAAGAAATTGTCATAAAGGGAGGGAAAGAAAGAGGAGAGGAGATAGGAGAGGAGAGGAGAAAAGAGGAGAGGAGAGAAGGAAAGGAAGGAAGGAAAGGAAGGAAGGAAGGAAGGAAGGAAGGAAGGAAGGAAGAAGATTCAGAAAGAAATAGAAAAATAGAGAGCAATAGAGAGACAGAGAGGGGGAGTTAGGGAGAGAGAGTGTGTCAGAAAGATGAAGACAGAAAAAGAAAAACATACAGAGCCAGGGAGAAGGAGCCAGAGAGAATCAGAGAGTGAACAACAGAGAGGAAAAGAAATAAACAGAGAGAATCAGAGACACACAGAGAGAGACAGAGAAAGACAGAAAGACTGAGAAGCCTGGGAGTCAAAAAGAGAAAATGAGAGTCATAGAAACAAAGAGGGGAGAGAGAGGAGAAAGGCACAAAGAGACAGACAGACAGACTCAGAGAGGGGAGGAGTTAGAGAGTGGAAGAGTGAGCAAGAAACAAAAAACAAAAAAATTAAAAGATACATAGAGAAAAAGAGACACAAAAGACAGAATCGTCCTTAAAATAGTCCTTAAAAGGGTCCATCTCGACCTCTAGAGAACCTTCCAGCTCTAAATAGTGATCCCGGGATCTTTTCCCACACTACATCCAATGATCTTCTATGACTTAATTCACTGAAACTAAGGAGGCCTCAGTTTCCATATCTGTAAAATGAGGCTGATGATGTACATGGCATTCAAAGTCTCTCTTTTAAGGTCTATGGTGTGATGAGATCATAATTCAGTGTAATGTTCTGTTGTCTCTAAATTGCGATTGTTCTCTGGGAGGAGATCTCTTGGGGAGCTTCTGGGGAGGCAGCCTTAGTTTTAGTTCCAGTACCGGTAATACCCAAAATGCAGCCGGGAGTTAAAGTCCAGATCCTCTATTGTGTCCTTCAAGGTCTTGAATCTTTTCCTGTCAGAATGTCTCCAGCCAGCTTCAGTCTCTAGCTCCCTCTGAATCCAAAGCCTCCAGCCAGCATGAGGGTAGACGTGGGAATCCTTGGCCCAATCCAGACTGACTCAGTTCTTTTGCAAGGGTCAATGTTGAAAACTATCTGATATTATTAAATAGAAAAGCAAGAAAACGTGCTCTTAGTGCACCTTCATAGGATGAACAAAGTTTCTATTATATAGAAATTAGAAGCAGCTGGCAGTGCAGTGGAGGGAGCCCTGTACCTAGAGGAGGGGATGGGGAGCCTCCAGCCCTCAGGCTGTATAAATCTCATGAAATCATTTGGTCTGGCCCTGCCATGGCAATTAGCAGGCAAAGAGGAGAGCAAAGCTAGTCAAAACAGCCTCCCACTGCTTGAGTTTAAGTTGTCCTTAAACAATGTTCTAGATACCCAAAAGGTCCTTCCGGCCAGAATCAGCATTGCCCATGTTTGCATCTGTCCTCAGACAGTAACCAGCTGTTCCCCTGTTAACAGGGGTTAACCTCTGCTTTATTTTCCTCAATGGTTAAATGGAGATAATAATATCACAGAACTTGGAAGGTGATGGTGAGAATAAAGTAACATAATATTGTAAAGAAAGTACTGAGCACAGGACCTGGTAAGTTGTATGTACAAGTAAATGTTTATTCCCTTCCTTTCTTTTTCCATCATCTATCCTAAAATTTTAGGACAACAGGAAGAAAATTAAGGACAAATGCACTATGCCAAATGGAGCTACAAAGTGATGCTTGTTAAATATATATATGTATATATATTGCATTATTGTTCTGTAAGAAATGACCAACAGGATATTTTCAGAAAGGCCTAGAGAGAATTACAGGAACTAATGCTGAGGGAAATGAGCAGGATCAGGAGATCATTATCTACTTCAACAATAATACTATATGGTGATCAATACTGATGGACGAGGCCTTCTCCAACAATGAGATGAACCAAATCACTTCCAACAGAGCAGGAATGAACTGAACCAGCTACACCCAGCGAAAGAACTCTGGGAGATGACTATGAACCAGTACATAGGATTCCCAATCCCTCTATTTTTGTCCGCCTGCATTTTTGATTTCCTTCACAAGCTAATTTTACATTATTTCAAAGTCCGATTCTTTTTATACAGCAAAATAACTGTTTGGAAATATGTGTGTGTATACATATATATATATATATATATATATATATATATATATATATATATATACACACACACACACACACACACACACACACACACATATATATAGTATTTAACTTATACTTTAACATATTTAACATGTGTGGGTCAAGCTGCCATCTGGGGGGAGAGAAGGGGAAAGATTGGAACAAAAGGTTTGGTAATTGTCTGTGGTAAAAAATGTTTATTTCATACAACTATTCATGTTTACAATCAGTTCTCTATATACAACAAACATACATAATGTAAGAAACAATACTGCAATGCTTTTGAAAGTCAACACAAGGGGGCAGCTGGGGGCACAGTGGATAGAGCACCAGCCTTGAATTCAGGAGGACCCGAGTTCAAATCAGGTCTCAGACACTTAACACTTCCTAGCTGTGTGACCCTGGGCAAGTCACTTAACCCCAGCCTCAGGGGGGAAAAAAAAGTTAACACAAGTATCATCAGTCTGAAGTTAAGTTCTGAAACTTTGTAAAGTTTACCAAATTATTTAAATTGGTAAAGAATACACCAAATATAGAAAATATTCAAAGTTCTGAATATTACAAAAAGTCTTAAATTTATAGAAGCCACAAAATACCCCACTTGAAAAAGTGAGTTCACAATATGTAATTAATTTTTTCTAGGACAACAAGCTATCTTTCAAAGATAATAAAGTAAATTTTAATCTTTGAACATCTGAAATATAGTTTTATAAATACATTACACATTTCTTAGAGAATTATATACAGTATCTGGTTTGAAATTATTCTAAATATGAAACTTTAGTCAAATAAGAGGCCAATGTATATCTCTTAACAGATAAAAAAAAATTCAGATCTAATTTTTTTGGTGGTCAAAACACCAATACAACAATTTAAGCATGGAGCCACAAATTTTCCTTTCAAAAAACTTTGTTCAAAGTGTATTGTCTATTTTAAAAATACAGATACTATATTTGTGGTAAAGCTCTCTAAGCACTACAGGTCATCTTGAGGAGCTTTTGTCATTTCAAAAAAAAAACAAATTTGCAAAACTGTAACTTTTATAATGTTCCAAATTCTAATTTTTCTATTGATTTTAATTTGTATTATGCTTATTAGTACTTAATTTTCTAAAAGAATCTTTCAATGACAGACATTAATAAATTATTACATGTCTACCTTTAGTCAGATACTATATACTTGCAGTATGTTATTGAGAGGGAAGTATCCCGCCAAAAAAAAAAAGTTAGGGTTTTAAAGTCAAAATAACTATTTCATCCATATTCATCATCTTGTTTGTAGGTATTAACCATCATAAAATCTTTTCAAAAGAACCTGTTTTATATAGCCATAATTTTATGTTCACATTTTGCCTTAAGCCTTATTCAGCAAATAACCTCAGGAAATACTTCTATTTTGTTTTCTTTTTTCAATCACAAGATTATTTATCGACAACTCCATTATCCCTTTAATGTCACAGTAAAAAAAAAAAAAAAAAAAAAAGCCAAAGAAAATTCCAGATATTACCTTATCAGTTAAATCACAAAATAATTTCTTTGAATGACATAATAGGTAAGCCACTGTAGTAATTCCAGTTCTTCACTGTAGAACCATTTAAATTTTAATCATTTTATGAAGAAAATCAATATTTAAAGATTTGGATATTACCCTCTCAAATATACATATTTCAGGAAAAGGAAATACTTGTAGTGTTGACTTTAAATTAAAAACCCAACAATTTTCAAACACTGATCAAAAAAGCATAAAGGAAAAAAAGTTTTAGAAAAATATTTTGGCAAACTAAGTTAAATATGGATTTCTCTTTTACTCTACAATTTACTGACTACCAACAATCCAAATATCGCCCAATTTGGGATTCTTGAGAACTCAGTATTTTTTTCATCTGACTAAAGCCAACCTGAAATGATTAGAAACAAATCTACACAATGTTGCAAAATACATAAAATCCTTTAACTCCAAATATATTTTTCTTATTTGCATATTATGATCAAATCTGGTCTATACTTCATAATTCCATCTGCACTAAACCTGACATTCTATCATAGATGACTCCTCTATAAGAAGATATTTTGGAAGGAGCTAAGAAGAGAAGATAAATTTGGTACGTAGTATTCCACATATATCTATCCAATGTTAATATCACCACCACATCAAGATTTTTCTCTCTTCAGAAATTAAACTATATGCAAAATTATTTAAGATTTTCTATTCTTTATAGCTCTTTATATATCTTAAAAACCAAACTAAGAAGGGTAATGAATATTACACAAAATCTTATTCATTTAGTTAACGAATACCCATTTATTTATTATAATTCATAAGGTAATGTGTTTTTTAATGAGTGTATATGTATAACTAAAAAACACAAAAAAAGAGTGTCAAAGGATTAGAAAAATAATAGAAATATTATTTGATAAATATGTCATATGTTTAAAATCTTAGTAGATTGGAGTAAATTAATACCTCAAAGACATGAGAATGTGTTGAGTCCAAGTAGCCCTGCCTTATGTAGTTTGCTTGGATGTGGGTGAGATTTTGGCCACCTTTGGTCAATTGGCTGTATATCCTAGAATTTAAGGGCAAAAGAAGTATGACTGCCCCAGATTTAATTATTTTTATCCTTCTTCAATGATAATAGATGAAGAGTTCTACTATTGGAAAAAAAACCCACTATAATGTGGTTTGTTTTAACTAAATGTTTCAAAGGTTCTCTTTCAAAACTAAGTAAATGTTTAATGTCATAAATTTAGTAGTTCCCTCCAAAGATGGAGAAGCCAATCATTTATCCCTGCTCATTCTGTGAAACTCTTGCAAAACGTTCACCAATTGGATCTACCTAACATGAGAGAAGGCTTCCACATTTTTTGATACGATGAAGGTATCAGTAGAATCCTCTCCCTTTTGTCCCTTGCTGTTATGAAATATAGTTTTTATTCCCCTTCTGTCAAAAAATACTTTGATGACATTCTATATTCCTGTTCTTCAGAGTGGACTGTTGGTTATGTGATTCCTATTGTTGAGAATAAGTCTTCCTATCTCCCCAAGTTCGATATGCACTGGTCATTCAAAAGGCAGGTTCCATTCCTCATGGAAGGATTATATTTGCAATTCATAAAATTTTCTCTTTATTTAATTTTTTTTTTTGCTGAGGCAAATGGAGTTAAGTGACTTGCTCAGGGTCACACAGTTAGAAAGTATTAAGTGTCTGAGGTCACATTTGAACTCAAACTTCAGGGCTTGAGCTCTATCCACTGCAGCACCTAGGTGCCCTGAATTTTCTTTTTATTAGGGCAGTTAGAAGGAGTATATATAGACAAAGAATAGATGTATGTGTTGAATTTGAAAGGATAATAACTAAAACAATAAAAATAAGGAGAGAAAAAGAAATATACTAAGAAAAAGCAAAAAGGAGAGGTAGAATGGGGTAAAATATCTCATATGAAAGAGCCAAGAAAAAGTTGGGGGGGTTGTTTTGTTTTGTTTTATACTGGAGAAGCAGATGGGGGGGGAAATAAGAAAGAAGTAGTGAACATTACTCTCATCAGAACTGTCTCCAAGAGGGAATAACATTCACACTTAATTGAATAGAAATCTATTTTACCCTACAGGAAAGTAGGAGGGAATGCAGATAAGACAAAGGGAATGGAATGAGGATGATCAAGGAGAAACAAGACTAGGGGTGAGGAGGGTGAAGGGAAAAAAAAACATGTCTGATGAGAGAAAGTGTGAAAGGAGAGAAAACAGAATAAAAAGGGGGAAACAGAATGGAAGGAAATACTGTAGTATTTAGCAATAGTAACTGAAAAAAATTTGAAGCAAGTTTTTTTCTGATAAAGAGCTCATTTCTCAAATATATAGATAACCAATCAAATGAATGAAAATAAGATACATTCCCCAACTGGCAAATGATCAAAAGATATGAACATTTTTCAAATGAAGTAATCAAAGTTTTCTACAGCCATATGAAAAACTGTTCACACTACTGATTGGAGAAACGCAAATTAAAACAATTCTGCAATATTACCTTTTACTTATTATAATGATTAATAACTCAGAAAAGAAAATAAACATTGGAGGGAACATGAAAAAATGAGAAATTAATCAATGGTTGATGGAGTTGAGAACTGGTTAAACCATTCTGTAGAGCAATCTGGAACTATGTCCAAAGGTATATAAAACTATGCATATTCTTTGACCTAGAAACATCACTATTAGGTCTATATCCAAAAATAATTTTTAAAGGAAAAGGACCTATATGAACAAAAATATTTATAGCAGCTTTTTCTGGTGGCAAAGAATTGGAAACTGAAGTGATGGTCCTCAAAAGCAGGAAATGGATGAACAAACTGTAGCATGTGATTGTGATGGAACACTATTGTGCTATAAGAAAGCACCATAAGGATGCTCTCAGAAAAATCTAAAAAGATTTCCATGAGCTGATACAAAGTGAAATGCACTATGTATAAAAGAACAGCAGTATTGTAAGATGATTTAACTATTCTCAGCAATACAATCATTCAAGACAACTCTGAAAGGCTTATGATAAAAAATGTTATCCATCCACAAAGAAAGAATTGATGATTTCATGAGTAAATATGCATCACCTATATTAAATTGCCCATCTTTCAATGAAATGGGATGAGGAGAAAGGGAGAAAATTTGGAATTCCAAAGTTTTAAAAATTAATATTAAAATTATTTTTCCTTGTTACTATGGAAAAATAAAATACTAAACATTTTTTAAAAGAATGCTGTCTATTGTACTGAGTATCCTGGAGAGTTTGTCTAATCATATGTATATTTAAGAAAGATAATACAGATGGACAATGAATTGGACCCAGAACTTAAAGGAGGGCACATAAGGCTAGGTTCATATGAAAAAATTGCAAAGCAATTTACTGATTCTTAAGTTTCTTATGAGTTCAATTTAATAAAAAAATAATTTATCTATAAATTGTAGAAAGGGAGAATTAGTTATGGGATGGATTCCTATAAATATGTTTTTGTTTTTATAAAATAAGAAAATGAAAAATAGAAAGGAAGGGGACATTTGTAAAAATATTTCAATATCTTACCTTCATCAGGAATTGCTGTAGGTGCCTAAAAAGAAAAAAGAAAGCATTAAACATTCAGTTGTTCAAAGATTTCCAAAATTGAAATTTCTTTTTCTGGAAGCCAAATGGAGCTCTCCAAATTATAAAACATAAAAACACATTTGCAATATTGTCACGATAAAGCTTATTCTAACTACAAGTGAGAGAGCAAAAACTACAACCAACAATACATTTATAGACACCTGTGAATAATGTTGCTTTTATTAAAAACTCTTCAATAATTACTATTCAACATTTGAAAATCTGAAAAAGAATTATCATCCGTAGAATAACAAGGCAAGTTTAACCTTGGAGTACAAAATGAAGCCTGGGAGAAACTAATGAACTTTTGTCTCAACAGCTCATAATCAATAAGCATTTTTCAACAACCCAAAAGGCAGTCCTAGACATGGATTTAAACCAGATGGTCAATATAGAAACCAAAATGGTTATATACTTTGTAGCCAAACATGGAGAGGCTCTATGTTAAAAACAAGTTAAAACAAGGCCTGGAACTGTCTGTGGATCAGATCACAAAATTCAGACTTGTATTGAAGAAAGTAAGGAAAAACCATCCGACCACGAAAGTAGGACTTAAATCACATCCCTCAGGAATAGGAAGTGAAGGTGATGAATCAATTTAAGGGATCAGATCAGATAGAATAGCTAATGATTTATGAACCAAGGTTCATAATATTGTAGGAGGCAGCAACAAACGCATTCGAAAGAAAAAGAGTAAGAAAACAAAATAGCTATTCAATAAAGAAGAAGAGGGAAAGGTAAAAGAGAAAGAAAAAGACATATACAGCTGCATGCATGGCAGGAAAGAGAAGTGAAAACATTTTTTAACATATAAAGGTGCAATAATACAAATCTAAAATTAATCATCCTCCACAGAACTGACTTCACAGGTTAATGAAACAAAAAAGCTTAGACTTCTTCCTTACCTCATCTTAAAAAAAATTAAGATATTAATCTAGACAGATAATGTAAGCCATCTATTGTAAGGTCACATACCTGTAAAGTGTTATGGATAAAGGAAAAAAAACTAATATACATGTTGACAAATCTACCAAGATAGTTTTCTTTGCTTTTTTTCTCAATTTTAAATATTCTGTTATCCAATATCACAAAGCAGTTTGGAAAATTTCACAAGGTCATTTTTGTAATACTTCTGAAAATTACACTTTCAAATAGCTTCACATTCTTTAGAGAAATGAGAAATAAAAACCCAACCCTACTAAAAGATAAGCATATTGACATATTATACACAGAACTGTAAACTGGCCTATCCATTCTGGATAATAATTAGAAATTGTGCTAAGAAAGTATCAAAATCGTTTATATCCTTGGACCCAGAGTTCTCACTATTACCATAAGGAGACCTCAAATAGAAAAAAAAAAGATCCTTATCAAAATATTCATAACCATAGTTTTTGTTGTAGTGAGAAGTCAGGACACTTAATGGATGGCACTGATTAGGTAAACAAACTGTGATACATAAATATCATGGAATTGTTAGAATGTCATAAGAAGTGATCAATATAAAAAATTCAGGGAAATTTACTCATGTGAACTAATACAAAATGAGCAAAGCAGAATTATGAAAGAAAAATATAAGGTAACTCTAACAACTTAAACAGAAAGAAATGCTTCTTCAGGGAAAAAGGAAAATTAAAAAGAAATAGAATTTTTTATATTTACCAAGTTCATATTCAAAGAAGAAATGAAAAAAATGCATCTCCTCCCCTATTTGCAGAAATGGGGAACAATAAGTGTAGAGCATTGCATATTTTGCCAATTAAGGTTGATATGTTAGTTCTGCTAAAGTATTCTTCCCCGCCCTCGTTCTTTTTTCCCCTCTTTCGATTCAAAACATATTCATCTACAAATAACATTTTGTACATTGTCTCATCCATGAGAAAATGAATCCCCAGAGGATTGGGGGACCAAGTTTTTGGTTTTCTTTGTATCTTTTGCACTTAGCACATAGTACCTGGTTAATTAACATTATTTAACTGATTACTAAATGTTTCTTTAGAATAATAATGATGATTGGTCATAGTGGTAATGATGATGATGATGATGACAAGGGATAGATCCCTAGTAGAAGAGGATGATAAAAATGAAACTAATATGAAAATAAATTATATTAAAATATATTATTTGTATACTATCTATATATTTGTATTATTATTAAATAAGTAAATATAAACACATATTTTAATAATATATGAAACTCATATAAAACATGTGGTTTAAAAAGTGCTTTCTGACAACATTCCTGTAAATCAAATAATATATTAGAAGAAACATTAACATAATATTTCCAGGAACATTAAAAAAGATTATTAGAAAAATATCTAGTTTTGTAAATAAGTATAAACTTATAAAAATTATCCATCCATTCTGTTATGGATCATGTGAAATCTGCATTAGCAATGAACTATCAAAAAAGGGCAATTATGTTTATACTTTTTCCCCTTTTAATTAAGGCATAGGATAAAACATGCAGTAAACTTACTTTAGTGTCTCAAGGGGCATCTGTAAATTGTAATTGCCTTCCTGTTCTTGAAGCTTAGAGAATTCTACCAAGCAGGGGGGTGTTGTCTCTTGTCATCTCTGACCTGAAAAATAGCAGCCAGTTAGTAGAAGTTTCCTCACTATTTTAAAACAATATTTAAAGAAAATATATAAAATTTAGAGAAAAAAAATTGAGGTTGTTCCAAAAATAATGTTAGTGTAAGAACTACCACCAATCCCGTTCTACAGTATGTTTTAGTATAGAAAGATAGTGGGTAACATCTACTTACTACTTGCGTTAGGAATCAAAATTCTTTTAAAGTAAGCTTGTCAGACTTTTGGGCTTCAGTTTCCATTTAGTCAAAGGACTGTTTCACGCCCAACAACTTATTCTCTCATAGCCTGAAAGGCATTCCTTCAGTTTCCCATTCTTTGCTACGACAAAAATAACTGATATAAGTATTTTTGGTACATATAAGCCCTTTTCTTTTTCTCTTTGATCTCTATACAGACCTAATAGTGATATTTCTGGGTCAAATGATAAATGCAGTTTTACACACAGGTGGGCATAGCCCCAAGGTGTTCTTCTGAATGGCAAGAACAGTTCAAAATGATAATAAATTAATGTACCCATTTTCACATATCCTCTCCAGCGTTTGTCATTTTCCTTTTCTGTCTTCACTGTCAATCTGATGTGAAGCAAAATGACTCCACTTTGTATCTGCTGTAGGCATCATCTCACTATCTGACAACTCAGTCAAATGTATGCTAAACATGGCACTTTCTAGGACTCTTTGGTTTCCTTGATGTGGCAATTAATTTACATTGATTAAACTTTTTGATAAAATTACTATGTATGCTACTTTTTTATTATTTTCTTCCTTTCCACATGTGAATAGCAATTATCTCTTTAAAGAATTCAGAATCAAGTTGCTTTAATTTATGATAGACCATTTTATCATTCTTCCGTCTTACCATGAAGATCTTCATCTTAGCAAGTTGATGCTCTGACTATACTTGCATAACTGGAATAATTCCAACTTCAATAAAAATTCTTTCCTGATTTAATAAGATACAACCAATTTTAGGGTTTTCAGTGTTCCTTGGTGGGGGTTGTGCCCAGCATGTGCCAATTATTTTAATAAGGAGAGTGTTCCTTATATAAAGGCATGAGGCTTCCATGGAATTTGTGGCCTCTGCTATTCTTTATTCCTAAATCATGCTTAAATGATGCCTATGAGGCAAGCGTGGGGGCTGGAAGGATGGGAGTACTATTGACAGTAATGTAATAATCTATATTACAGAAGACCTGTAGGAAGATAAGTACACTGATGCATGCTTGTTAGAGCCACAAATCGGTTCAATTCATTTGTAAAATAATTTGTAGTCATGCCAAAAAAAAAAAAAAAGATAAATACTCCTTAATTCAAAAATACCACTTCTAGGTAGATGTCTGAAAGAGGTCAAGGCAGCAATAAGATATTCATAAGTACCAAAATAGTAACATTTTCCTCTTTTTCTCATAGTCAATAAGGATTGATTAAGCATCTATTATGTGACTAGCATAAATACCATACTAAATACTAGATATACAGGGGATATAATGTCCCCTCAAGGAGCTCACAATCTCTTGGCAAGAAGAGAAATAACAAACAAACAAACATACATTTAAACTTTATTCAGGAGAAATAGGAAATAATTAATGGAGCAAGCTTCTAAGAATAAGAGATATGGGCGAAGCCTTCCAATGGAAGCTGTGATTTTAGTTGGAACTTGCAAAAGGCAGGGGAAGGAGAGCATCCTAGGCAGCAGAACAGCCAGAAAGATTATCTGGAGTCCATATGTCTTCTTTGTGGAACAGCAAAGAGGTCAATAACACTGGTTCAGAGTCAGTTGGGGTGGAAGGTGTGATGTGTAAGAAGATAAAGGGGGATAGGTCATCAAGGGCTCAGAATGGCAGAGGATTTGTATTTGGCCCCAGAGGTAACAGGAAGGCAGTCTGAGAGGAAGAGGGATGAGTTCATTCCTGAATTAAGGGCAATCACTTTGAAATCTGGAGGATAAAATAAAATATTAAGAGACCTGAAGCAGGTAGATCTACCAGTAGACACTTAAATAGCAAAGGTGTGAGGTGATAGGGTCGTGCATCAGATGGTGGCAGTGCCAAGTTTGAGAGATGCTGAACACGTGAAATCAATAGGCCTTGGCAAAGATGCATTAGAGCAGGGAAAGGGAGAGATAATGAGAAGGTGAGGATGATGCCTTTGTGGCAAGCCTGGGGGACTAGAAGAATGGGAGTACCAGTGAAGATAATCGGGAAGGGGAGTGTTTAAGGAGAAAGATAAAATTTCACTTGGAGATATTTTGAATGAAAACGGCTGAGTTATAGGAACAATAATATTCCATAACATTCATATACCATAGTTATACTGTATAGTGATACTGTACGAGGATGTATGCGGATGGAAGTGGATTTCTTCAACATAGAGCAGAGCTAATCCAATTCCAATTGATCAATGATGGACAGAACCAGCTACATCCAGAAAAGGAACACTGGGAAATTAGTGTAAACTGTTATTTTTACCTTTTGAATGCAATTCTTCCTGTGAAACAAAAAATTCGGTTCTACACACATATATTGTATCTAGAATATACTGTAATATATTCAACATGTATAAGACTGCCTGCCATCTGGGGGAGGGGGTTGGGGGAGGAAGGGAAAAAATCTGAATAGAAGTAAGTGCAAGGGATAATGTTGTAAAAAATTACCCATGCATATGTACTGTCAAAAAATGTTATAATTATAAAATAAAATAAAAATTTAAAAAAAAGAAAACGGCTGAGTTATAATATTTGCTTAGCATATGATCCATAATAAGTAGCTTGCTTTCTCTGTGACTCAATTTACTCATCTGAGAAATAAAGAAATAATTTATTCTCCCATCTACTTTCCCAGGATGTATAAATTTATGTGACACTTTTTAACTATTCTGGAATCTTGAAACAGAATTAACAAATTAATGATAATATTACAATCATTACTCTGATAAACAAGTTGACTAAATTATATGTAGGATAAGAATTCTTTATATTTACCAAGTTCATATTCAAAGAACAGATGAAAAAATGTATCTCCTCCCTTATCTGCAGAAATGGCGAACAATAAGTGTAAAATAGTGAATATTTTATCAATTAAGGCTGGTATGTTAGTTTTGCTAAACTATTCTTCCCTGCCCTCTTACTTTTTATCTCCTCTGTCGATACAAAAAATATTCATATACAAATAACCTTTCGTACATTGTCTCCTCCATAAGAAAATGAATCCCTGGAGGGTTGGGACCAAGTTTTTGGTTTTCTTTGTATCCTTTGGACTTAGCACATAGTACCTGGTTAATTAACATTATTTAACTGTCTAATAAATGCTTGTTGAGGATAATAATGATGATTAACGGTAGTGGTAATGATGATGATGATGACAAGGGATAGATCCCTAGGTAGAAAAGGGCTAAGAAAGTACAACAGTTTCTGTACTTGAGGCAAAGCAGGACACTTTTAAGAAAGATTGTGGTTTCCAAAGAAAGGAGTCAGGCCACTGGGTTGACCTAAAACACCATGCCCAGAAGGCAAAAGGAGGGCCTCAGAACTCAGGAGGCTGGGAAATGCATGCTGGGCTTTTCTGTGCAGAGGTAGGGAAGGGAGGACTCTCCTGGAGCTTCTGGCCTTCCTCTTGGTTGTCAAGGAGCCTTAGAAGTAAAGCCCTCCCCCTGGTAAGTTATCAATGGCATAGTAATAGAATCTTTTCCTGTTGATTTGGAGAAGATCTAAATCTACAAATTCTTTTGAGACAATCTGTGATACGAGCCGAAGATTTCAATATACTTTGGGGATTCAAATTTCTTCTCCCCAACATTTGGTGTCCTGTGTAAAGATAGTCCTAAAACTCCAATATATATGGGGTTCAGTGTTTCTACACTCCCATACCCCATTTTCATGACAAAAATTAATTTATACATTTCATCCTCTATCAATTAACCTACAAGATCTTGACAAAACAATAACAGAATGGAACCAGAATAACAGTATAAAAGTAGGTCTATAATAAGGAAAATAATGACAGAAAAGTTTGAATGGAATAGTACCTTCAAAGTTCAAATTATTATAAAGCTTTAAAGGTCAAAATGATTTCATGATGGTGAAAAATTAATAAATAATAGACATAATTTATATTGTATTTTAACGTTTTAAAGCTATTTTATCAATATTATTGCATCAAAAAACAATATCATCTTCTTTTTACAAATGAGGAAATATAATGAAGGTAGAGCTTAAGTAACTTATCTAGAGGCACAAAATCAACAAGTATGTGAGACAAGATTTTTAACTTGTTTTCCTAACTGTAAGTCTACAGTATGCTCATTTCTTTTTCCTGTTTTTTTTCTCCCATGGTTTTTCCTTTTTGTTCTGATTTTTCTCTCCCAACATGATTCATGAAGCGATTTGTGTTAAAATAAATTTTTAAGCTTTACCTAAAAATAAAATGACAGTAAGCTGTTTAGCTGATGAAATTCACTGTTAATTCAATTTCTATTAATCATCTTTGTTATTCTGAAGTATCTTTACACTATTTCTGAATTTATTCTTGGATTATCTAGCCAGAAATTAGTATATGGCTATATCTCTTTAAGATGGAAATAGAAAATGTGGGTACATCATTGAAAAGATAAAATAGAGTCTCAAATTAAAACAAATTGGAATTATTTAAATATACATGTACATGTACATTATTCATATACACCGTAACATTTAAAACAAAATGTTTTAATATTAGTATCTTTCTATTGTCCTCCATGTCAACAGATTTTGGCTTTTACTAAAGTTAATACATTCTTCAAATATCAGATGTTTGCATACTATATATAATGAGAGGCAGAATGTGTGTATTTCCAAGTTGCATAAATTAACATAAGGGCAAAAACACTTGCTTTCAAACTTTGTGAAAGCATACGATATTTACCTGACCATAGATGAAGTCCATGAAATCTGTAGGAGAACAAATCATCTCTAACACATTTTCCATCCCATTCTTCACCACCCCCAGGATAGGGCGAATAACCTGTTGAAGCCCAACCTACTCGGAGATGCATTGCTTCAGCTATCACAAACGGTTCTATGTGGTCTCCTGTGAGTTCGTAGTACCATTTCCTCTACTGAGCTGACCCTTCACTGATGCCAAGGAAAATATTGGGCCGCATGCTTTCAAGAGAAAAAAAAATACCAGTTGAAAAAAAATCTAAATATCTATTATCACTTTTATTTTATATTACTTTTTGAATTATAGTCTTCTGAGAAGAAAGAAATCAAAGCCATATCATTTAATTTAACATTTGCTGACTTAGTATACAAGTATATTCAGTCTTGACCATGAACATAATTCAATAAACAAAATGTTTGAGGTTCTGGTTAAATTATGCTTATGCTTCTGATTAAGTAACAAATCAAGAGTTTAATATTGTTGGGATTTTTTCAATCTTAATTACCTTTCTATGATATTTGAAGGAGTATGCAAGTAATGCCCCTATTTTAAAATTAACCCTCTGGGCAAAAATATATGCAAGACATTTTTCAGTTTAATCTGCATTACTAATATTTCCTCCATTGTTTCTTTAAGCCTAATCAGGATAAATAAATCCTTGATTTGTAGCGTCTCGTGATTTCTGAGGCTTTAATACTCATACAAAATTTAACAATTGGCTCTCAAGAGCAAGTTAAAATTGATTCTAGAATATCTCTGCCTATTTTGCATCATATATTTGAGTTCATATGTAAGGAAACAACATAAATTAGTTCATGAAGGATAATCTTTTCAATTAAAAACCGTAAACCCAAACCAAAATTCTTTGAATGGAAGGAAAACATCAAATTTCTACTATAATAAGTTTTCTATTACTTCTGGATAACATATATAGTTAAGTAAATATGTTTTCAAAATAAGCTATAGTTGAAGATGATTACAACAGAAAAGACAACGTTTTCTTGTTTCATTTTCTCACAAAAATGAACACCATGAAACCCAAGTTCTTTGAGGACAGGCCTGTTTGCTTTTTAATTGTTATCCACCGCACTAAGTGATGTATCTGGCATATGCTATGCAATTGATAATTGAGGTTGGCATATTAAAATGTAATCATATTTTCAATATCTTCTAGGAACACACTGAATCATCTCATTTTACTTGCTTCTTTGAACACAGAAAATTGTAACATACTTACTTTCCTTGACCATCAACTTATTCCATCAAACTTCAGGTTTATTTAGCTATTCAGATGACCTACGATAAAGATAAGCCTCTGACTCAGTTTTGAGCTGGTATAATATACCTTTTTTCTCAATTTGTCCATTGTATAACAGTGGTAGTCAGGAAATACAATTGCCTCTGAAGAATTAAAAATAAGTATCACACAGAAGACAATGGACAGGTGCACAATGATTATGAAAGTACATGAAGGCTGCTAGGTGCAATCAGTGACTCCCTTCAAAGATTAGGAGTAAAAGATAACATAAGGAATTTTATGATACAGAGAAAAAAGTGCTAGTTACATAGAAAGAACAAGTGATAAACAAATGAATAATGACTATTTTTTTTAACCATGTAAAGTGAAAGTAAAGAAAGTCTCCAGCATTTTAATGACCTAGAAAAAATAACAACAAAATTCATATGGAAGAATAAAAGGTCGAGAATTGCAAGGGAACTAATGAAAAAAAAGTCAGAGGAAGGTGGTCTAAGTGTACCTGATCTAAAGCTATATTATAAAGCAACAGTCACCAAAACCATTTGGTATTGGCTAAGAAATAGACTAGTTGATCAGTGGCATAGGTTAGGTTCACAGGACAAGATAGTGAATAAAAATAGCAATCTAATCTTTGACAAACCCAAAGATCCCAAATTTTGGGATAAGAATTCATTATTTGACAAAAACTGCTGGGAAAACTGGAAATTAGTATGGCAGAAACTAGGCATGGACCCACATTTAACACCACATACTAAGATTAGATCAAAATGGGTCCAAGATTTAGGCATAAAGAACGAAATCATAAATAAATTGGAGGAACATGGGATGGTTTACCTCTCAGACTTGTGGAGGAGGAAGGAGTTTGTGTCCAAGGGAGAACTAGAGACCATTATTGATCACAAAATAGAACATTTTGATTACACCAAATTAAAAAGTTTCTGCACAAACAAAACTAATGCAAACAAGATTAGAAGGGAAGTAACAAATTGGGAAAACATTTTTACAGTTAAAGGTTCTGATAAAGGCCTCATCTCCAAAATATACAGAGAATTGACTTTAATTTATAAGAAATCAAGCCATTCTCCAATTGATAAATGGTCAAAGGATATGAACAGACAATTTTCAGATGATGAAATTAAAACTATTTCCACTCATATGAAAGAGTGTTCCAAATCACTATTGATCAGAGAAATGCAAATTAAGACAACTCTGAGGTATCATTACACACCTGTCAGATTGGCTAAGATGACAGGAACAAATAACGATGAATGTTGGAGGGGCTGTGGGAAAACTGGGACACTGATGCATTGTTGGTGGAGTTGTGAAAGAATCCAACCATTCTGGAGAGCAATCTGGAATTATGCCCAAAAAGTTATCAAAATGTGCATACCCTTTGACCCAGCCATACTACTACTGGGCTTATACCCCAAGGAACTACTAGAGAAGGGAAAGGGTCCTGTATGTGCCAAAATGTTTGTGGCAGCCCTTTTCATAGTGGCTAGAAGCTGGAAGATGAATGGATGTCCATCAATTGGAGAATGGTTGGGTAAACTATGGTATATGAATGTTATGGAATATTACTGTTCTATAAGAAATGACAAACAGGAGAAATACAGAGAGGCTTGGAGAGACTTACATCAACTGATGCTGAGTGAAACGAGCAGAACCAGAAGATCATTATACACCTCAACAATGATACTGTACGAGGATGTATGCTGATGGAAGTGGATTTCTTCAACATAGAGAAGAGCTAATCCAATTCCAATTGATTAATGATGGACAGAATCAGATACATCCAGAAAAGGAACACTGGGAAATGAATGTAAACTGTTATTTTTACCTTCTGAATCCAATTCTTCCTGTGCAACAAAAAATTCGGTTCTACACACATATATTGTATATAAATGATACTGTAATATATTTAACATATATAAGACTGCTTGCCATCTGGGGGAGGGGGTTGGGGGAGGAAGGGAAAAAAATCTGAATAGAAGTAAGTGCAAGGGATAATGTTGTAAAAAATTACCCATGCATATGTACTGTAAAAAAATGTTATAATTATAAAATAAAAAAAAAATAATGGGAAGATATGATTGATAAAACATTAGCAATCATCTTTGAAAGCTCTTGGAGTGTTTTAGGCCTGGACAAGAGCAAATATTGTTCCAATTTTCAAATAAAGAAAAAAAGATATGTTTTTGCAAAAAAAAAAAAAAAAAAAAAAAAAAAAAAAAGATTTTTCCCTCTTCAGAAATTAACGTATATGCAAAATTATTTAAGATTTTCTATTCTTTATAGCTCTTTATATATCTTAAAAACCAAACTAAGAAGGGTAATGAATATTACACAAAATCTTATTCATTTAGTTAATGAATACCCATTTATTTATTATGATTTATAAGGTAATGTGTTTTTTAATGAGTGTATATGTATAACTAAAAAACACAAAAAAATGAGTGTCCAAGGATTAGAAAAATAATAGAAATAATATGTCATAAGTTTAAAATCTTAGTATATTAGAGTAAATTAATACCTCAAAGACATGAGAATGTGTTGAGTCCAAGTAGCCCTGCCATATGTAGTTTGCTTGGATGTGGGTGAGATTTTGGCTACCTTTAGTCAATGGCACTTCTGTTGGCTGTATATCCTAGAATTTAAGGGCAAAAGAAGTATGACTGCCCCAGATTTAATTATTTTTATCCTTCTTCAATGATAATAGATGAAGAGTTCTACTATTGGAAAAAAACACTACAATGTAGTTTGTTTTAACTAAATGTTTCAAAGGTTCTCTTTCAAAACTAAGTAAATGTTTAATGTCATAAATTTAGTAGTTCCCTCCAAAGATGGAGAAGCCAATCATTTATCCCTGCTCATTCTGTGAAACTCTTGCAAAAAGTTCACCAATTGGATCTACCTAACATGAGAGAAGGCTTCCACATTTTTTGATACGATGAAGGTATCAGTAGAATCCTCTCCATTTTGTCCCTTGCTGTTATGAAATATAAATAGATTTTATTCCCCTTCTGCCATAAAATACTTTGATGACATTCTTTACTCCTGTTCTTCAGAGTGGATTGTTGGTTATGTGATTCCTATTGTTGAGAATAAGTCTTCCTATCTCCCCAATTTCGATATGCACTGGTCATTCAAAAGGTAGGTTCCATTCCTCATGGAAGGATTATATTTGCAATTCATAAAATTTTATGAAAAAATTCATAAAGTTTTCTATTACATCTGGATAACATATATAGTTAAGTAAATATGTTTTCAAAGTAAGCTATAGTTGAAGAT
Source organism: Sminthopsis crassicaudata (assembly GCF_048593235.1). Classification (NCBI taxonomy): domain Eukaryota; kingdom Metazoa; phylum Chordata; class Mammalia; order Dasyuromorphia; family Dasyuridae; genus Sminthopsis; species Sminthopsis crassicaudata. The sequence continues at coordinate 48,806,961 of NC_133623.1, read as the reverse complement.
CATTATAACAGAAAAGCCAACGTTTTCTTGTTTCATTCTCTCACAAAAATGAACACCATGAAACCCAAGTTCCTTGAGGACAGGCCTGTTTGCTTTTTAATTGTTATCCACCGCACTAAGTGATGTATCTGGCATATGCTATGCAATTGATAACTGAGGTTGGTATATTAAAATGTAATCATATTTTCAATATCTTCTAGGAACACATTGAATCATCTCATTTTACTGGCTTCTTTGAACACAGAAAATTGTAACATATTTACTTTCCTTGACCATCAACTTATTCCATCAAACTTCAGGTTTATTTAGCTATTCAGATGATCTATGATAAAGATAAGCCTCTGACTCAGTTTTGAGCTGGTATATTATACCTTTTTTCGCAATTTGTCCATTGTATAACAGCGGTAGTCAGGAAATACAATTGCCTCTGAAGAATTAAAAATAAGTATCACACAGAAGACAATGGACAGGTGCACAATGATTATGAAAGTACATGAAGGCTGCTAGGTGCAATCAGTGAATCACTTCAAAGATTAGGAGTAAAAGATAGCATGAGGAATTTTATGATACAGAGAAAAAAGTACTAGTTACATAGAAAGTACAAGTGATAAACAAATGAATAATAACTGTTTTTTTTAACCATGTAAAGTGAAAGTAAAGAAAGTCTCCAGCACATCTAGGTAGACATCCATGGTAAATGTATGGAAATATATAGACAAGAATTATATAGAGTAAATAAATATGAAGGGGTTGTAATCTGCATCACTGGAAGAACTCTAGAATTAAGATCACATATCCATTTCAGTCTTGGAATAAGGTAAATACTTTATGAATGACATTCATGTAAATTCATGTAAAATAATATCTTAATGCTGCTCAATCAAAAAGTTAAAAGATTCAACTTCTAAAAGAGACTTAGTAAGTCTATATATCATGAGAAAAAACTGATGAGAAACTTTAAAAGTAGCCTAGTAGAAATTAGATATACATCAACTTCTCACACTGTAAAACAAGTTAAGTTCAAATTGTGGTCATGATTTAAGACATAAAGGGTGATAGTCTAAGTTAATCGTTTGATAATGGAAAAATTACTTTTCAGATATAAGGATATGGAGTTTATGACCAAAACCCAGAAATAAATGCAAAGTGAGATGGATAACTTGAGGTAAAATGGAAAATTTAAACGTTTTTGTACTAATAATACCAGTGCATCTAAAATTACAAGAAAAAATAATCTCATCTTAAAGAATGACTGGGTAAAACAGCAAATTATAGAAACAATTAATAATTTCACCCAAGATAATGACAATGATGAGACATCATACCAAAATCTGTGGGATGCAGCTAAAGCAGTAATAAGGGGAAATTGTATATCTTTAGAGCCTTATTTGAAGTAAATAGAGAAAGAGAAGATTAACGAATTAGGCTTGCAACTTAAAAGGCTAGAAAAAGACCCAATTAAAAACCCCCAACCAAAAATTAAACTTGAAATACAAAAATTAAAAAGAGAAATCAATAATATTGAAAGTAAAAAAACTATTGAATTAATAAATAAAACCAAGAGTTGGCTTTATGAAAAAGCCAATAAAATAGATAAACCTTAGGTAAATCTGATCAGAAAAAAGAAAGAGGAAAATAAAATTGTTAGTCTTACAAATGAAAAGGGGGATCATTCCACCAATGAAGAGGAAATTGGAGAAATGATAAGGAGTTACTTTGCTCAACGTTATGCCAATAAATTTGATAACTTAAGTGAAATGGATGATTTCCTCCAAAAATATAGGCTTCCTAGATTAACAGAGAAGGAGATAAATTGCTTAAATAGCCCCATTTTAGAAAAAGAAATAGAACAAGCTATTAATCAACTCCCCAGGAAAAAATCCCCAGGACCTGATGGATTTACATGTGAATTCTACCAAACATTAAAGAACAATTAGCCCCAATGCTATATAAAGTATCTGAAAAAATAGGGGATGAAGGAGTCCTACCAAACTCCTTTTATGACACAGACATGGTACTGACACCTAAACCAGGTAGATCGAAAACTGAGAAAGAAAATTATAGACCAATTTCCTTAATGAACATTGATGCTAATATCTTAGCAAAAAGACTTCAGAAAATCATCCCCAGTATAATACACTATGATCAAGTAGGATTTATACCAGGAATGCAGGGCTGGTTTAATATTAGGAAAACTATTAGTATAACTGACCATATTAATAATCAACTTAATAAAAACCATATGATCATCTCAATAGATGCAGAAAAAGCATTTGACAAAATCCAACATCCATTCCTACTAAAAACTCTTGAGAGTATAGGAATAAATGGACTATTTCTTAGAATAATCAGGAGCATATATTTAAGACCTTCAGTAAGCATAATATGCAATAGAAATAAACTGCAACCTTTCCCAGTAAGATCAGGAGTGAAACAAGGTTGTCCACTATCACCATTACTATTCAATATAGTACTACAAACGCTAGCCTCAGCAATAAGGGCCGAGAAAGAGATTCAAGGAATTAGAGTAGGAAATGAGGAAATCAAACTATCACTCTTTGCAGATGACATGATGGTATACTTAGAGAACCCCAAAGACTCTGCTAAAAAGCTACTAGATATAATTCAGAATTTTAGCAAAGTGGCAGGATACAAAATAAATCCACATAAATCCTCAGCATTTTTATATATAACCAACAAAATGCAACAGGAAGAGATACAAAGAGAAATTCCATTCCGAACATATGTTGAGAGTATAAAGTATTTCGGAATGCATCTACCAAAGAATAGTCAGGAATTATAAGAGAACAATTAAAAAACACTTGCCACGAAAATAAAGTCAGATTTAAATAATTGGAAAGACATTCAGTGCTCTTGGATAGGCCGAGTGAATATAATAAAGATGACAATACTCCCCAAACTAATCTATTTATTTAGTGCTATATCAATCAGACTCCCAAGAAATTATTTCAATGACCAAATTCATATGGAAGAATAAAAGGTCAAAAATTGCAAGGGAAGTAATAAAAAAAAGTCAGAGGAAGGTGGTCTAAGTGTACCTGATCTAAAGCTATATTATATAGCAGCAGTCACCAAAACCATTTGGTACTGGCTAAGAAATAGACCGGTAGATCAGTGGAACAGATTCGATACAAAGGACAAAAAAGGGTCCATCTATAGCAATCTAATCTTTGACAAACCCAAAGATACCAATATTAGGGATAAAAATTAATTATTTGGAAAAAACTATTGGGAAAACTGGAAATTAGTATGGCAGAAATTAGATATGGATCCACACTTAACACCATATACCAAGATAAGATCAAAATGGGTCCATGATTTAGGCATAAAGAATGAGATAATAAATAGATTAGAGGAACAGAGAATAGTCTACCTCCCAGACCTGTGGAGGTTTTTATTTCAGGGAACAATTACTGTTTAATTCCCCATATTCGATCCAGTGTATTGCCTAATTATTTCTAATTTTTTTAAAATTTTTAATTTAAATTTTTAAAAAATTTCTTATTAACTAATGAATAAATTAATTTTTAAAAAGAGTGTTGAAAACATGTACTTGCATGTATTTGAAAAAATAAAATTCTATTTTAAAAAAAAGCCTTAAGAATAACCTCCCCCATAACAATCAGTAAGGCACACAGTTTTAGTTCCTCATTGCTTCCTAGCATGAGGAGATCCAAGATTACTACAAAAGAACCACTTTAATGGATCCATGCTTTTATGGATGTGGGCACTCCCTCCATCCAGGACTTCTCAGCTTGCAATTCTGGTCTATAGCACATATTCTATAAGGCAATGGCTGTCTAAGGGTGCTAGAAAGTCCCCCAGATTCCCAAAGGCCCTTCAGGAATTCAGCAAGGTCACAATAAGATATTTTAATTCTTAATATCAAATATAGATAGATAAAATACACATGAACAAAAGTTGCGGGGAAGAGGGAAAGGGAAAGGGGTCCTCAATCATTTTTAAGCAGTAAGGAAGTACTGAGAGCCTCTGCTCTAGAAGCTCCACCCAGTATGCTCCAGATCTTTCTCTGGGGGTCTTTAATATGTAACATTGATGATTGAAGGTGAAGTGAAGGTAATCCCATAGACTCACTTGTTGCCAGAGTTTGCAGCTGTTTGACTCAGTGCTAAGTATACCTTTCACAGGAAAGGAGTCAGGTATGGTTCATTTCTACAGTAGGCTGGCTTCCTAGGTGATAATTTTCTTTGGTGATGAGAGGAAGTACAATCCTTAGAAATTTCTGCAATTGTTTGAATACAGATGTTTTTCATGTAAGAAACACTATAGGATCTATCGATACCTATTGATACAATGATTTATCACTGATAAATGATAGTTATGGAGAATGCCTGGTCCTGTAGGGGGATGGGGGAAACCATTTTAAAAAAATTTCCACTACTCTAATCTCTTAAGAGATTCTAAAGAACAAAGTAAAACAATGAAAGTTGGGGGGGAAAGCAAAGGTTTCTTGGTGAAATTCTTTCCCAAAGCTCATCTGAATGATCTAGTTTAAAGAGGAATGGATGAAAAGTCAGGGGAGCAGGATTCAAATCATAAATTCTGGGCCTCAGTACCCTTATCTGTAAAATGAGCAAACTGAGGCCAGAGAGTTTAAATCACTGATAAAAAATAGCAGGGTAGGAATTTGAACCTAAACTGATTCCAAATCATCACCTTTTCATACGTCAGGCATTCTGAACTTTTTGTGTGTCATGGACCTTTTGGGGAAAGAAAGTCTGGTAAAGTCTGTGGACCTCCTTCCCAGAATGTTTTCCAGTGTATAAAATAGAATACACAGAATTTACATAGGAGTCCAATTATATTGAAATACAGTTACAAAAATATTTTTTTCCAAACAAGTTCAAGAACTCCAAGTTAAGAGCTCCTGCTGTGTTAGCATTATGCCTTAAAATTTATTATCTCTAAATCTCATGCTCCTGTGGCTATATTTATTCAGTAAGTTCTCCAGACCAATGTAATGCAATAGGTTAGAATTTTAATGTTTTTTTTTAAAACATCTTAGCCAAGAAATGTGATCATCATCTGCCTTTCTACTTCTAGATCTAAATTAATTTTTTTTTTTATTTTCACCTTTCTTTTTTTTTTTTTTGCTGAGGCAATTGGGGTTAAGTGACTTGCCCAGGGTCATACAGCCAGGAAGTGTTAAGTGTCTCAGGCCACATTTGAACTCGGGTCCTCCTGAAATTAATTAATACTAGAAATACTCAAAAGACTTTTTTGCTTTCAATCTTAGGAGAAAATTTTTCATCACGCAGGAATTCAAAGGCAACACTTTATTCTTGAACAACTGTTTAAAATAAACGATATCCGTCTTTCTCTAGTATTTGAGAAATACACCACATTACAAACATGAAGTCCATTCCTGTGGCCTGAAATTCTTCATCATTCTTTACCCAACTAAAAATGTGTCCCTACTAACCCAAGTTTACTACCCCAAGGGAAGTGCCCCAAATTGCATTTTTTAGTCCCCAGACGTAAGCTACTCTCCAATCCAGGAAGCAATGAAATAACAGCTTCAAGGTGTCCTGGGTGGCAAAAAAGGAGGAAACATTTAATAAGAACTTTCAACATGGGATAGTCATCTTCAGCTATTCCATTCACTGTCAGGGTTTGGGTACCAGTGCCCAGAGAACAATAATTAACAAGACTATTGGTCACAGGGATGGAGGTATGAATGGATGAAAAAACTTGTCTCAACTTTCCCCAATGACCATTTTTATACACATTAACATACAATTTAACCCAATAGGGAGGATGCAGGTGGACAGATTAGGTAGAATTTGTTTTCATTTGGTTTATCCATCATATTTTTGTTCATTCTTAAAATGAGTGAATGACAGGCAAATTGGTACATTAATATATTTAAAAATCACCAACAGAGAAAGGCCTCCAAGTTAAAGGGGGGCTACTACCTGCATCATTTTAAGGATTATATTGGGTCATCCTGAGATTATTTAAAGAGCCTCAAAAATAATAGGTTTTTTTTTCTTTGTCCTTTTGAAAAGGTTTCTGTTAAGGACAATATCCAATTTGGGATATTTTCCCACATATTTGGTATTTTAAAAGCAAACTGATTTGTATGAATAATGCTCACTTATGAAACATCTCCTTGGATATGATAATTGTTTGAGTTGTGAACTTATTGAGACAAATATTCCTTTCTGCTATCAATATAAGGGTATGATAAATATTTGTTTAGAATTTATCAGAAGTCTGATTAATTGAATCTGTTGGTGGGAATAAAAATTTTCTTGAGCTTATAGTTAATTAATTAATGCTTTTGGGGAGTCTCCAAGTTCCACCCTCTGGCAGTTAGTGGGACAATTGATTGGAAGTTGAGTTTTAACTACTCATGCTATAGTTATGTTCTTGCATTTTTTTCCTCCTGTAACTACTTTCTATGATCAGAGCAATGGTCAACAGAATTGTTAATGCAAGTCAATTATGTCTTATCTTGCCGTTTTCCAGCCTGATTATATGTAATCGTTGTATTCTAAATGCTTGGGCAAATAAGTGAAAGGACTTGGGAAGATTTAAGGGAAGATGTGAAAAACTTTGGATTTGTACAAGTGGAAGAATCACTCATATCAATTAGCACATTATAATGAAGTCTCTGACTGACATGCAGAATTAGAAATAAAACCCTATTTCCCTGCACTGTGTCTTATTTGGGGAAAAGACATGCTTATAAATAAGCAATTTACACATCAATGGTTCCATAACCCCATTCATACACACACACACACACACACACACACACACACACACACACACACACACACACACACCATCTTATATATCTCCATATTGCTCTTCCCTTCTCCACTCCCTCAAGAAAGCTCCTAAATTGGGGACTTTCATTTCTCTGGTTATTCTAGAAGCCAGCACAAAGCAGACATATTGTAGGTGCTTAATAAATACTAGTTGACTGCTTAATAAACACGTGCTGATTGAAGACTTCAGAGAGCAATTTTTTCCCAGCCTACCCATGGAGATTCTTCTCCAAGTCCTTCCAATAAATCCTGTTTAAAGGGGGGAAGGGTTGAAGACTTTCTCAGGGCATTTAACATTTTTTAGGTGGCTAGTTAACCAATTCCGATAGTCCTCCCTTCACCTCCCCCTGACACACACCTGCTTTTTGTTTTTTGTTTTTTAATATATACAGAGGTCCCAAAGAAGGAAGCTCGCTGACACTAGTGGCAATTACACGGCCAGCCAAGCAGTTCCAGCCTTGGATCTTCATTAGCATCACATACCATGCGGCACAAATAAAGCATCCAGAACTCCCCCCCCGCCCTAACATAGCATCCCATCCACACAAGGGGTCCCAGGTGGTAAAAAGACAAAGCTTTCAGGAAAAGAAGGGGGTGGGGGGCTTACCTTGGAGCCATAGGAACCTTCCTTCTAGCTGATTATAATTGGAAGGCCCCTGACTGGTACACCCAGGAGACAAGGGCCCTGAGGCACTGGACGTTCTTTGTAATTGCATTATGCCCAGTGTAAGACCCCTCCCACCCACCCCCAACCCACCCCCACCCCCACCATGGATTGCTGCAGGAAAATTCCAATCCTACCCCCCTCCAGTATCCATCCAACAGCAGCACCACCAGGAAGGCGGTTTCCGCGGGGGCTGCTGGGCATCTGTTGCCCCCTGAAGTTTGGCTCATGTCAAACCTCCCTCAGATAAGGCTTCCGTCTCCAGAACCCGGCAAGCGCGTCCAGGTGATTGAGCAGGGAGGCTGCAGGGGAATCTGCACCTGGACCGGGAGCTTCCTCCTCCTTCCTCTTCCTTCAGTTGAGTGCTGTAGAACTGACTCTTTTTAATTGGGGTGATGCAGAAGATTTTTGAGAGTCCCTTGGATGGCAAGAAGGTCAATTCAGTTAAGATTTAAGGAATGAGTTCAGGCTACTCACTAGAAAGCAAATAATGAAGCTGAAGCTGAAATACTATGGTCACATAAGAAGAAGATAGGACTCAATGGGAAAGACACCAATGTTAGGAAAGATTGAAGGCCAAAAGAAAAGGGGACAGCAAAGGATGGGATGGACAGATATTGTCATGGAAACAATGAACAAGAGTTTGAACAGACTTTGAGAGACAGTGGAAGATACAAGGCCTGGCATGCATAGGTCTATAGGGTTGCAAAGAGTAAGACATAATGACAGTGACACAACGGTCAAATTGATGCAATTTGTTTCAAATGATCTAAGATTTTGGAAGTTTTTTTTTAAGTTAACCAATTTTTAAAAATAACAGATAAACTCTTTAATATTTTGTAGGGATGCAAAATAGGATAATTCTATTTATTCTTCCCTTTAGGATTTCTAATATCCAAATAGGTAACCAAGTGGGAAAAAAAATAGAAAGGAATAGAGAAAGAGCAGTAAGCACTTTTAAATAAAATGGGATTTATATATGTCAGCAGATTTCCACAAGAAGAAATCTGCAAACTTGACTGAGAACACGCATAATAGAACATAAAAGTACATTCTATATTAAAATATCAATAAAAGAATTAGTATTTAAGAGACAAAATAGTTAATTCTTGGTTTTGTTTGTATAATGTTAGTTATAATGGTATCAAAATGTCTGCCAAATTTTGGCAAAGTTGCAACTTAAAATGGCTTAATGACTCTTTAAAATGTCACAATTCATCTTTTAAAAATAAGTTGTTGGGTTTTTTCTTTCAAATAAAACATACATGTGAGGGAAAGGAAAGGAAGGGCTTACTCTAAAATGCATATTCTGAAATTGAAAGGGTTCTTAGAAATCAATTCATCCCAGAAAGGTTAAATGACTTAGCAGGGTAAAATGAGGATAAAATGACTGGTGGAGTTGAATTATCTCACTGTGTTTCCAGTAAAATCTTTGGGTTTCCTGCTTGTTTCAAATTCAGATTTGAATTCAGGACTGGTGATTATTGTTTCTTAACTAATATTTAATTTACCTCCAACCCCAAAGAAAATGGAATTTGCTTAGTGACAGACCCGGGGTTGGTGCGTGGGAAACAAATATCCCATAATAGAGAAAGCACATTCTAAACTTAATTCTATTTGCTTTCTCCAACTGGCAGGCAGAGTACAAAGCAATTTTCTCTTATGGCTTCCTCCCCTTTATACACTTTGTCACTTCTACTTTCAGACATCCCTTCTCAAAGCAAAGCTATTGTTTATTCCCTGCTAAGTCTCCAAATGCCATAGTACATCTAAAATATCCCCCTTCAACCTCAGCCCACTAAAATGACTTTACCTATGCATTCAAAAAACATCTAAAAATACCATCTCTTTCAGGAAGCCTTCTAGTACTTACTAGACAAGAGGGGACAATTTCCTTGGGCGATGGACTTTTTCCTCATTCTCTATCTTAAGTAATAGTTAAGTTCTTCAAGGTATGCATCAAAAATCACTTACTCTCAAGCTCTTAATGGTTTTTTTGGGTTGTCTCTATGTTTGTAAACTTACACCAGTCTATCTTGATAATCTACAACTCCCCTAAAATAGAGAAACCAATATGATTCTCTTCAGTGTCCAATAACATGTCAGCTATACTTAGGCATTTGATCGAGATAATGTGACTTACCAAAGCGTTTGGATCTGCCTGAGAGAAGATATAATAAAACACTTGCCACAAAAATAAAGTCAGGTTTAAATAATTGGAAAGACATTCAGTGCTCTTGGATAGGCCGAGCGAATATAATAAAGATGACAACACTCCCCAAACTAATCTATTTATTTAGTGCTATACCAATCAGACTCCCAAGAAACTATTTTAATGACGTAGAAAAAATAACAACAAAATTCATATGGAAGAATAAAAGGTCGAGAATTGCAAGGGAACTAATGAAAAAAAACTCAGAGGAAGGTGGTCTAAGTGTACCTGATCTAAAGCTATATTATATAGCAGCAGTCACCAAAACCATTTGGTATTGGCTAAGAAACAGAACGGTAGATCAGTGGAACAGATTAGATACAAAGGACAAAAAAGGGTACATCTATAGCAACCTAATCTTTGACAAACCCAAAGATACCAACATTACGGACAAAAATTCATTAATTGGAAAAAACTGTTGGGAAAACTGGAAATTAGTATGGCAGAAATTAGATATGGATCCACATTTAACACCATATACCAAGATAAGATCAAAATGGGTCCAAGATTTAGACATAAAGAATGAGATAATAAATAGATTAGAGAAACAGAGAATAGTCTACCTCTCAGACCTGTGGAGGAGGAAGGAATTTATGACCAGAGGAGAACTAGAGATCATTATTGATCACAAAATAGAAGATTTTGATTACATCAAACTAAAAAGTTTCTGTACAAACAATACTAATGTAAACAAGATTAGAAAGGAAGTAACAAATTGGGAAAATATTTTTAAAAGTAAACGTTCTGACAAAGGTCTCATTTCCAAAATATATAGAGAACTAACCCTAATTTATAAGAAACCGAACCATTCTCCAATTGATAAATGGTCAAAGGATATGAACAGACAATTCTCAGAAGATAAAATTGAAACTATATCCACTCATATGAAAGAGTGTTCCAAATCACTACTGATCAGAGAAATGCAAATTAAGACAACTCTGAGATATGATTACACACCTGTCAGATGGGCTAAGATGACAGGAACAAATAATGATGAATGTTGGAGGGGATGTGGGAAAACTGGGACACTAATGCATTGTTGGTGGAGTTGTGAAAGAATCCAACCATTCTGGAGAGCAATCTGGAATTATGCCCAAAAAGTTATCAAACTGTGCATCCACTTTGACCCAGCATTGCTGCTATTGGGATTATATCCCAAAGAAATACTAAAGAGTGGAAAGAGACATATATGTGCCAAAATGTTTGTGGCAGCTCTTTTTGTTGTAGCTAGAAACTGGAAGTTGAATGGATGTCCATCAATTGGAGAATGGTTGGGTAAATTGTGGTATATGAAGATTATGGAATATTATTGTTCTGTAAGAAATGACCAACAGGAGGAATACAGAGAGGCTTGGAGAGACTGACATCAACTGATGCTGAGTGAAATGAACAGAACCAGAAGATCACTGTACACTTCAACAACAATACTGTATGAGGATGTATTCTGATGGAAGCGGAAATCTTCAACATAAAGAAGATCCAACTCACTTCCAGTTGATCAATGATGGACAGAAATAACTACACCCAGAGAAGAAACACTGGGAAGTGAATGTAAACTGTTAGCACTACTGTCTATCTACCCGGGTTACTTATACCTTCGGAAGCTAATACTTAATGTGCAACAAGAAAATGGTATTTACACACATATATTGTATCTAGGTTATATTGTAACACATGTAAAATGTATGGGATTACCTGTCATCGGGGGCAGGGAGTGGAGGGAGGGGAGGGATAATTTGGAAAAATGAATACAAGGGATAATATTATAAAAAAAGATAATTGTATAAATATGTTTACATATATTGAATATTGCATAGCATATGTTAGATTGCTTACTATCTAGGAGAGAGGGTGGGGGCAAGAGGGGAAAATTTGGAACACAATGCTGTGCAATTGTCAATGTTAAAAAATAATGCATGCATATTTTTTGAAAATAAAAATTAAAAAAAAAAGAAAAAAAAAAGAAATACAACATAGTCAGAAGATTCCAGGTGTAAGTTTCAACCTGGTCTGGAAGCAGCTGTATGGACAAGTTTAATGAGGGAGCTAGGTGGCTTAGGCCATATTCGGGTACTTACCAGCTGTGTGATCCTGGGAAAGTCACTGAACCTGTGAGCCACTCCAGGATCTTTGCCAAGAAATCACCGTGGACAGTACTGCTGTGCTAGGGTCCCGTGGACAGTACTGTTGTGCTAGGGTCCACAGGTCATACAGAGTCAGACATGACTAAAATGAATGAACATAAACATGAATGAGTTGACAAAGAGAAGGAGAATTTCACAAAGACGGGTACAAAGTCAATAATTTAGCATATACGTGGTATGCAATCATAAGATCCCTGAAAGTATTTGATTCAACCTTTACCCACATTTTGACAGGCTTATCAGTTTTGCTGGGATGGTAAATCGAAATGGAGATGGAGTTAACTTTAACTTGAGTGTCAGGGAATGGTAGAACCTCTCAATGGATACATCCAAAAGACCACACTGAAAATGTAACAGGACAGCATGAAAAGTCCACCCTCTTCCTTCAGGAAGCACAGATCTTAAATTTCTTCTGCAACCAAAAACAGAAGAAAAGAGTTGGAAGGCATCCCAGAAATCCTGTAGTCTAACCCAGAGGTACAGATGAAGCAATCAAGGAGCTTTTAAAGAAAGCAATGTTCATTGTTTCAAATTAAAAATATAAATACGTAAGAAAATGACCAATGTTGGAGAGGCTGTAAGGAACAGATACATTAATGTGCCATTGTACAGAACTTTTTCCACATCAGTCACAATGGGAATTACTCTGAAACTGAGTACCAAAGGGGACTAAATTATGCATCCTTTTTTGATCTAGCAATCTAACAATCTATAAAACAATATATACTGTTATCTATCAGTATATATGCAATATACTGCTAAAATAAAGAATCCAAATGTTCAAAAATATAACAATTCCTTTTTAATAAAATGACAAAACAAAAACACAATTTCTTTATGGGAACTAAGGGAATACTGACCACGTGGGGAATGGCTGAACAAATTACGGTATATGAACATATAAGGGAATTGCCATTGTGCTATAAGAAACATAAGAAGGATGATAAGAGAAATGATTTCAAAGACACTTAGAAAGATTTCTATGATCTAATACAAAGGGTCGAGAATCAAGGGAAAAACCTGTATTTTTGACATTGTCAAAACAAGTCTTTCAGACTTGAACTTGAATGACCAAACACACCTGCAGAAGATTCATGATGAAACTGCAACCTAACTCCAGACAGAAAGGTGATAGACTCGGGCTGCAGCCTGAGTCCTATTTATTGGACTAGGTCAGTGGAAGCATCAGATTTGCTTGACTATGCATATAAGTTTCGTTTTACTTTTTTCCCCCCATGAGAGGAAAAATAATTTAAAATTTTCAAAGCAGGTTTTAACTTCAAATCCGGTACAATTCCATTTCCCCACAATTCATTTTTTTTTCTAGAGATGTTCTGATGTTTTAACAAAGGACTAAAAACAAAAGACCTCTGCCCATACTGTGTGTATATACATCTATAGGCATCGGTTTCACAGCTATTCAAAGCAGTAATATTTTATGTTCTAAATAGCTTTGTGTCTTTGCTCTCCTTTTAGTCACTTTATATTCCAGTCCTGGTACAGAACTCCAGCATGCTATATCTACATTATCCTCCAGTAATGAAAAAAACTCACTAGCCCTCAAAGCAGTCAGGTCTGTGTTTTAGTGGTCAGGACATTTTGCTTTATATTAAGTGGAACCTCTAGGGCTTGGTTTGGTTTGGTTTGGTTTGGTTTGGTTTTGGCTGAGGCAATTGGGGTTAAGGGACTTGCCCAGGGTCACATGGCCAGGAAGTGTTAAGTGTCTGAGGCTAGAGTAGAACTCAGGTCCTCCTGCCTTCAGGGCTGGGGCTCTATCCACTGAGCCATCTAGCTGCCCCCAAATCTGCAATTCTTTTAAGTCACCCCCAGCCATGCCCTAGTTGTACTCAATGGCCCTGTCACACACATCAGGCTGGAGCATACATTCTAGGGAAATGATCTGCATCTTTAGCTCTCTGGTTCACTAACAGTCTTCAATTCAAATTGAAGAAACTAGCTCTAGTATATTTATTTTCTTTTAACTTTCACAAACACATTTATAATGAACTTTCAATTAGCTACATGAATTTTTATGATAAGTTTCCAAATCTGAATTAGCTTTCCAGTCAGCGAATTAGTTTGTGGCTCAGAGAATTCCCAGACTAAGCAGCAATAATTATGAAAATAAATCTGCTCCCCAAAACAAAAACCATAATGTATTGACATGGCAGGTGCCCATATCCAAAATCGTAAATGTGGATCAAAGCTCACCTTCAATGGCAAGGAAAAGTAGAAATTCACATTAATTATCTATTTTAAATAACCAAGACTGACACCCCCTAATATTAACACATTGAAATCAAATATATGGCAAACGGTTTAACAACAATATAAATCTAATAAATATTTAATTGGGGGTGGGGGAGATTCTATAAGAATGTGCTTTCATGTCTGCAGCTTGCAATTTAAGTTTACATTAAAACTCAAAGACACCTCCACAAGGCCTTGTAAGAAACCAAAATAATATATTCATTTCGTCATATCTCAATTACTTTCAACTTGGTAGAAAAAAACAAACAAACAAACTTTCCAACTCCCAGACCAAAATAATATATTCATTCAGAAATATCTGAATTACTTTCAACTTAGTAGGAAAAGAAAAAAACCACTTTCCAACTCAAAACCGAACTTTAAGTGAGGTCTGGGGTATGCTAGTATTCAGTCAAAAGGTCAATGCTAAATTGCACTGGAGGCCTTAAAAAGATCTGCCTACAGTGGTTCTTTCTGGTGCAAAGGAATGGAAAAAGAATGAATTCCAATGGGCTCCACAAAAGATTGTGTTTACATACACAACAGCAAAGGAGCTTGAGGTAGAAAATAAACTAACAGGTTTTTATCAGCAGATATTTTCTATATTTTTGGAACTCAGACCAGATAAAACTTCAAAGAATCAGAAATCTGAAGAGTATCTTATTTGCAATTCAAAAACACTCATTTTCCCCAACAATATTAAACTTCAATAATATTTATTAAATCATTTATACAAATTGTTAAAAAATCCTGACACTCCCAAACTCCAGAAGAGGACTATTTAACAAATAAAAATAGTCAGTCTTCAAACTCGTAATTCTTAATGACACACAGTAAATGAGCTATAGTTTCCCCAAATCCAATATAAGTGTGTATGACTTACTCTCAAATTATCTGACTTAGAAAATAAATCTTAAGAATCGATCGATTGAGTGATTCATCCTGAGTCAAATTAGTTTCAAGTGTCCAATGTGTTATCTGAACCTAGATCTGTCCAGAGTAGTATTCTATCCACTATACCCTGCTGTCTCTAAAAGTAATACAAATGAATACTAATAAAAATAATGCAAAAATGGGAAAACCTAGTAACAAATTATTTTCCCTCAAGGAAAAGAATAAAAAAATTCTTTCCAAAAAGCAAACTGAACTAGAGATAACTAAAATACTCATTTTCTCAGAAAAAAAGGACAAAAATAAAATTTTAAATAAATTTCACAGCCATGTGTGAACATTCTTAAGAATGTTTGCTTTGTGCTTCTTTTCTCTCAAATTCTCCAGCATCTTCCTGACTACTACACATGATACTTTTAGATGCTGATGGCTGGGAATAATCCTCATTCTCTTGGGAGTCTGATGTCTCTAGTATCTTTTCTTCACTTTCCTCAACACATGAGTCATTGATTTTATTGTTCTTATAATCTGGAACATCAAAGCCCCCTTTTTCCCCTTGTGTGGGATTTTCTAATGTGCCTTTATCCAAAATTTCACCTTTCTCCTCTGGAAGCCAATTTTCTCACAAAGTCCAACATCTGTGGCAATGGGGTGGAAGTGGAGGATTTATTTTGTCACAGGAAGGACACTTCCAATAATTCTGCAAGGAAAGATGAAGTAGAATCAGTCTCAATGGTTCTTGAACATCTATGAATAACAATGCTAGTTATAACAATGTACTCTGTCTGTTTATTAAGAAATGTTTGTTTTGCCACAGAAACAAGATTTTGCACCCTCACTTTTGGTTGTTGTTCTTTTTCTTTTTGTTTTCTTACTCATTTTCTTTCCCTTTTGATCTCTTTTTTTGTGCAGGAAGAGAATTGTGCAAATATGTTAGGACATATTTGATTGGACATATATTTTGACATGTTTAACATGTACAGGATTGCTTGCCATCTGGGGGAAAGGTGGGGAAAAGGAGGGGAAAGTGTGAGAAGGGAAGCTCTGCAGGAGTCAATGCTGAGAGATTATCCATGGATATGTTTTGAGGGTAAAAAGCTTTTTTAAAAAAAGATTTTGTAGATTATTTTGCAATATCTCAAGTCCTACCCTACCTTTATCTCTTAGCAACTAACTTCTGAAACTGAAATTGTGGTTAACTAGTTTCACCTTTTAGAGATTCTATAGTAAGACATTTTAAATTCTGTTACTTGTAGATCTTTTTTTCATAGGAATTCATCTCTATTTCTGGCAAGATCTCCTAATATCCATCAGCTACCATGTCTTTTTATTGTGAAGTATTCAGATGAATCTCTTAGCAGCCATTTCCTCCTTCTTCTCCCTTCCTTTTTTGGTAAAACAGAGATGGAAGCAATTTATAAGAAACTGGTCAAATTCTATTCATAGATAGTTCCTCACCTTAAAAATGGTTTGTGTTAATTGTTACAAATCGATTTTTTTGAAAAGAATCAATGTTCTCATAGAAATACTGCTAGAAACGGAAACTAGGTTTGCAGGCCCAATACAGAGAAGTCTACTTTATCTAGAATAATTTTAGTATTACTAGGTACCAAACAATGTAAAGATGGAAAAGGCTGAGAGGGTGGCTAGAATTATGTATAGAGATCATCTAATGGACAGTCTAGTTCCATTGCACTGTGGAGGGGAGCCTGAGGTAAAGCTTATCTTTGACATCTTCTTCATGATCCCTGAGCGTTTTTCTCTCATCTCTTGGTAAATCTTCCTGGTGTCCTAATGTGATCCATCTTGGAGTTTCACTCATGTGCCCTCTACTGTTCTTCATGTTCTCAAATTAACTATGATATTTTCACTTGAAGCAAAACTTTTAATCCAACTGTCAAGATGTGTTGGGAAGTAAGCCTGAATTAAAGCAATGTAATGATTCTGAGCCCTGGAAACCTCCTAGAGTAATCCCTGCATTTCTTTCTTTTTTTTCAAAGGCTTGCAAATCGAATGAACCCTAGTTATTTCAGGGACTAAGTGAAGTAGAAACATTCAGAAAGTGAACATTTGCAAAGGTCTCATTTCCAAAATATATAGAGAACTGACCCTAATTTATAAGAAATCAAACCATTCTCCAATTGATAAATGGTCAAAGGATATGAACAGACATTCAAAACCCTTGATCTCAAGGGCAGAGTATAAGAGGCACCTGGAGGCTTATTCTGCCTGAGCCTGGTAAAAGGGCATTCTAGGTATTGAGTAAACCTCATTGATGAGGAAAAGCCTCCTTGCTCTTGCTGATTATGCTCAAACTTGTGCACTCTCAGTCATATGACCTGGGGACTATAAAGGGGGATGCAAAAGGTGGGAGGGAACGCCAGAAGGGAATTCAAGGGAACTCTGAGGAAGAAAGAACTCCAGAAGGAAGGCTAGAGGGAACGTTAGGGAACATTATGTAAAGAGTTAGAATAAAGACCTGTTGCTGCATACTTGAGTGACTTGGGTGCTCAGTAGAGGAACCTCTAAAGAGGTAGCTCTCTGATTGAGATAATCAGATCCAGAGACGTCCAAAGACCTGGGGAAGGTAAGAAACCAGTTGACCCCTGTTGAGGTAAGCAGCTGGGAGTTAACAGTAAGGGAAGCCTTGGCCCTCTGTTTTGCTTTCTTAGAAATCACATGATCTGGAAGAATTTTTTTTTGCTAGTTACCTCATCTCTCTTCAGCCCACTATCCCCCCACCCACCATATAAAAAGCTTTGCATCAGGGGGTTTCTTTGGGAGGTTTGGGTAGCACTTGCTTATTTAAGGGAGCTCTCTGCTTCTGTAAGGCAGCCCTGCTCATTCTGGACTTGCCACTTGTCCGAGATTCTAATGAAACTTGCTACCTTCACTTTGAGGAGTCTGCCAGTAGTCAATTTTGGGTTAGGGTCTCTGTACCCCACACATCGTGAAATATAAACATAAATATAACTCTCCCTTACCTCAAGGTTTAATGAGTTACTAGTAGTCCCCAAATTTATCGCTTCTGCTGACAAACTTCTCTAAATTGGCTTAGCTTGGTCCTGCGAGAACACACACTGACAGTCCTTCACATGGGCCTAGACTTCTCGGCTTGGTAAGAATCTGCTAGAGCCCAAGTCTCAGTGGAATAACTTTTGAGAAGTCAGGATTATTGTATAATGTTATAACAAGGCATTAGATTAAGACTTTAGTGAAGGCCTCTGCTTACAAGAAACAAGACTAGAAACAAAAGTTTGGGTAAAAGGCTAAGTATACTTTGTAAATATTACCTCACTTGATCCTCACAATAACCCTGCAAGGTAGGTGCTATTATTAGCACCCATTCTATAGTGGCTGAGTCAGGCAGAGAATATGTGACTTGCCCAGGGTCACACAACTAGCGATTCTCCGAGGCTAGAAGTGAACTCGGATCCCCCTAACTCCAGGCCCACCACTCTATTATTCACCTTACCACTTAGCCAGATGGACACACGAGGAACAGAAAAGGGCCTGAACAAAAGCAAAGAGATACAAGACAGCAAGTAACCCAGTTTAGCTGGAGCACTGAGGCCATGAGAGAAAAAAGTGTGACACACTGGTAGAAAAGCCAAGTGGTTAGTACATCTATTCCTATTCAGCACTTTGTGTAGTGGCCAAGAAGAGACTGCTTAGTCATCAAATTGTAGTATATAAATGTAGCATGATAGTATTGCCCTATAAGAAATAGTTAACTTTGTGAATAACTTGGGAAGAACTGCATGAAATGATGCAAAGATACATAGAACCATACATAAGACAACAATGGAAATTAAAAGAACAAGAAAAACCTGAACCTCGATTCCCTGACAAACCAATATGGTTCAGTCTGAAGAGAGGCAGGGAATTAGGAAAGGATGATGCAAACAAATGGATAATCTAAAAGCAAAATTCTCTGACCAACAGAGTTCAGAGATTAGGCGAGAGACGTCAAATCCATATCTCGGGGACACACCACACTCCCGAGTACTCCCTAGACCAGATTAAAAAGTAACTGGGAAACGTTACAAAATAAAGAAATGCAGTAAAGCAGATACCAGTAACTAAGTCAATGTGTAGCCCACAGAAATCCTGATGTACAGCTCAGTGACCCATTTTCAGTTTGACATAAAAGGACCACCAAAAACCAAAACTGATTACTCTAAAACACATCATCTACACACAACTAAGCTTGCCTAGAGTCTACAAGGCTTTCTTGCAATATTAAAATGAAATCAAAAAAGTTATAAAATTATTTTCACTGAGTTCTTTTAAAATTATAAAAGTATGTAATATCCAAGTTTCTGTGAGCAGGATGAGATAAAAATACTGATTATGTCCTTCCTAGATCATGCACTTCAAAATAGATTAGGGACTTCAAAATATTTATATACAGGACATTATCTGAAATTTTTCAATCAACTTGACCTCAATATATCAATATTAAGAAGTCAGCTGAACTTTCAAATTTTTTTGTTTTCTAACATTACAATGAAATTAAAATAAATCTTTCCAAGGCATACATTATGATTGTGTTTTTATCATTTCCAAATAGATCTGTGATCTCAATGATTTGGACATGCCTTTTAACAGGAATACACATCACAAATTCATTGAAGTCTCCTCAACTTGCTTGCCCACGCCCTTCCCTAAGTTCACCATGGAGGGCTACCTGCTTTAGAAGCTTCCTGGCACAAGGATTCTAACTGAATCTTGAGTCATCCTCCTACACAGCCTGTACTCCCTAAACTGAAAGTACTCCCTAAACTGACAGTGCTCCCTAAACTAATCTATTTATTTCGTGCTATACCAATCAGAGTCCCAAGAAAATATTTTAATGACCTAGAAAAAATAACACAATTCATGTAGAACAAAAAATGGTCGAGAATTTCAAGGGAAGTAATGAAAAAAAAATTTAATGAAGGTCGTCTAGCTATACCTGATTTAAAGCTATATTATAAAGCAACAGTCACCAAAACCATTTGGTATTGGCTAAGAAATAGACTAGTTGATCAGTGGAATAGGTTAAGTTCACAGGGCAAGCTAGTGAATAAAAATAGCATTCTAGTGTTTGATAAACCCAAAGATCCCAAATTTTGGGATAAGAATTCATTATTTGACAAAAACTGCTGGGAAAACTGGAAATTAGTATGGCAGAAACTAGGCATGGACCCACATTTAACACCGCATACTAAGATAAGATCAAAATGGGTCCAAGATTTAGGCATAAAGAACGAAATCATAAATAAATTGGAGGAACATGGGATGGTTTACCTCTCGGACTTGTGGAGGAGGAAGGAGTTTGTGTCCCAGGGAGAACTAGAGACCATTATTGATCACAAAATAGAAAATTTTGATTAAACCAAATTAAAAAGTTTCTGCACAAACAAAACTAATGCAAACAAGATTAGAAAGGAAGTAACAAACTGGGAAAACATTTTTACAGTTAAAGGTTCTGATAAAGGCCTCATCTCCAAAATATACAGAGAATTGACTTTAATTTATAAGAAATCAAGCCATTCTCCAATTGATAAATGGTCAAAGGATATGAACAGACAATTTTCAGATGATGAAATTAAAACTATTTCCACTCATATGAAAGAGTGTTCCAAATCACTACTGATCAGAGAAATGCAAATTAAGACAACTCTGAGATATCATTTCACACCTGTCAGATTGGCTAAGATGACAGGAACAAATAACGATGAATGTTGGAAGGGCTGTGGGAAAACTTGGACACTGATGCATTGTTGGTGGAGTTGTGAAAGACTCCAACCATTCTGGAGAGCAATCTGGAATTATGCCCCAAAAGTTATCAAAATGTGCATATCCTTTGACCCAGCCATACTACTACTGGGCTTATATCCCAAGGAAATACTAAAGAAGGGAGAGGGACCTGTATGTGCCAAAATGTTTGTGGCAGCCCTTTTCATAGTGGCTAGAAGCTGGAAGATGAATGGATGTCCATCAGTTGGAGAATGGTTGGGTAAATTATGGTATATGAAGGTTATGGAATATTATTGTTCTGTAAGAAATGACCAATAGGAGGAATACAGAGAGCCTTGGAGAGACTTACATCAATTGATGCTAAGTGAAACGAGCAGAACCAGGGGATCATTATACACTTCAACAATGATACTGTATGAGGATGTATTCTGATGGAAGTGGATATCTTCAACATAGAGAAGAGCTAATCCAATTCTAATTGATCAATGATGGACAGAATCAGATACACCAAGAAAAGGAACACAGGGAAATGAGTGTAAATTGTGAGCATTGTTTTTTTTGTTTGTTTGTTTGTTTCGTTTTGTTTTGTTTTTCTTCCCAGATTATTTTTACCTTTCGAATAGAATCCTTCCTTTGCAACAACAACAACAACAAAATTCGGTTCTGCACATATATATTATACCTAGGATATACTATACGATATTTAATGTGTATGGGAATGCCTGCCATCTAGGGGAGAGGGTAGAGGAAAGGAGGGGAAAAACTCAGAACACAAGGGAGTACAAAGGATAATGTTGTAAAAAAAAAAAAATTACCTATGCATATGTACTGTCAAAGAAAATGTAATAATTATAAAAATAAATAAATAAATAAATATTTTTTTAAAATGATAATTAGCTCATACTAAAGAAGGGAAAGGGACCCGTATATGCCAAAATGTTTCTGGCAGCCCTTTTTGTAGTGCCTAGAAACTGGAAGATGAACGGATGCCCATCAATTGGAGAATGGTTGGGTAAATTGTGTTATATGAATGTTACGGAATATTATTGTTTTGTAAGAAATGACCAGCAGGATAAATACAGAGACGCTTGGAAAGACTTGCATGATCTAATGCTGAGTGAAATGAGCAGAACCAGGAGATCATTATACACTTCAACAACGATACTGTATGAAGACGTATTCTGATGGAAGTGGCTATCTTCAACAAAGAGAAGATCTACTTCAGTTCCAAATGATCAATCATGGATAGAAGTAGATACAACCAGAGAAGGAACACTGGGAAATGAGTGTAACCTGTTTGCATTTTTTGTTTTTCTTCCCAGGTTATTTTTACCTTCTGAATCCAATTCTTCCTGTGCAACAAGAAATTCGGTTCTGCACACATAGACTGTATCTAGGATATACTGTAATATATTTGACATGTATGTGACTGCCTGCCATCTAGGGGAGGGGGTGGAGGGAAGGAGGGGAAAAATTCAGAACAGAAGGGAGTACAAGGGATAATGTTGTAAAAAATTATCCATGCATATGTACTGTCAAAAAAAGTTATAATTATAAAAATAATTTTAAAAAAAGAACTGATCAATATAAACAATTCTGGACAATTTACTCATGTGAACTAATACAAAATGAGGATAGCAGAATTATGAAAGAAAAATGTATGGTAACTATAACAACATAAATAGAAAGAAATGCTTCAGTAGGGAAGAAAGAAAATTTAAAAGAAATAGAATTATTTATATTTACCAAGTTCATATTGAAAGAAGATGTGAAAAAATGTATCTCCTTCCCTGTTTGCAGAAATGGGGAACAATGAGTATATAATGTTGGGTATTTTGCCAATTAAAGCTGATACGTTGGTTTTGCTAAACTATACTTCCCGGCCCTCTTTTTTTCCCCTCTTTGGATACAAAACATATTCATCTATAAATAAAATTTTGTATATTGTCTCCTCCATGAGAAAATGAACCCCCAGAGGGTTGGGACCAAGTTTTTGCTTTTCTTTGTGTCCTCTGCAATTAACACATAATACCTGGTTAAATAATTACTGAACTGATTACTAAAGGTTTGTTGAGAAACATAATGATGATTGGTTGTAGTGGGAATGATGATTATGATGACAAGGGATAGATCCCTAGGTAGAAGAGGATGATGTAAATGAAACTAATATGAAAATAAATTATATTAAAATAAAATATTTTATATTATTATATAATATGTAAAGATAAACATATTTTAATAATATAAACAATGCATATTAAACATGTGGTTTAAAAAGTGCTTTCTGAAAACATTCTTGTAAATGAAATAATATATTAGAAGAAACATTAACATAATATTTCCAGGAACATTAAAAAAAGATTATTAGAAAAATATCCAGTTTTATAAATAAGTAGAAACTTAGAAAAAGTGTCCATCCAATTCTGTTATGGATCATGTGAAACCTGCTTTAGCAATATACTATTAAAAAAGGCCAATTATGTGTATACTTTTTCCCCTTTTAATTAAGGCATAGGATAAAACATGCAGCAAACTTACATTAGTGTCTCAAGGGACATCGGTAAATTGTAACTGTGTTCCTGTTCTTGAAGCTTAGAGAATTCTACCAAGCAGGGGGGTGTTGTCTCTTGTCATCTCTGAGTTGAAAAATAGCAGCCAGTTAGTAGAAGTTTCCTCACTATTTTATTTATTTATTTATTTTCATTTTTCCAGATTATCCCCTCCCTCCCTCCACTCCCTCCCCCCGATGACAGGCAATCCCATACATTTTACATGTGTTACAATATAACCTAGACACAATATATGTGTGTAAATACCATTTTCTTGTTGCACATTAATCATTAGCTTCTGAAGGTATAAGTAACCTGGGTAGATAGACAGTAGTGCTAACAATTTACATTCGCTTCCCAGTGTTCCTTCTCTGGGTGTAGTTATTTCTGTCCATCATTGATCAACTGGAAGTGAGTTGGATCTTCTTTATGTTGAAGATTTCCACTTCCATCAGAATACATCCTCATACAGTATTGTTGTTGAAGTGCATAGCGATCCTCTGGTTCCGCTCATTTCACTCAGCATCAGTTGATTTAAGTCTCTCCAGGCCTCTCTGTATTCCTCCTGCTGGTCATTTCTTACAGAGCAATAATATTCCATAACCTTCATATACCATAATTTAACCAACCATTCTCCAATTGATGGGCATCCATTCATCTTCCAGTTTCTGGCTACAACAAAAAGAGCTGCCACAAACATTTTGGCACATACAGGTCCCTTTCCGCTCTTTAGTATTTCTTTGGGATATAAGCCCAATAACAGCAATGCTGGGTCAAAGGGTATGCACAGTTTGATAACTTTTGGGGCATAGTTCCAAATTGCTCTCCAGAATGGCTGTTTCCTCACTATTTTAAAGCAATATTTAAAGAAAATATTTAGGTTATTCCAAAAACAATGTCAGTGTAAAATCTACCACCAATCATGTATTACAATACCTTTTAGTATAGAAAGATAATGGGTAACATCAACTCACTACTTGTGTTAGGAATCAAAATTTTTTATACTCCCACAATTTAAAATAAACCCTTTTCTCTTTGATCTCTATATAGACCTAACAGTGATATTTCTGGGTCAAATGATAAATGCAGTTTATCTTCATCTTAGCAAGTTGATGCTCTGACTATACTTGCATAACTGGAACAATTCCAACTTCAATAAAAATTCTTTCCTGATTTAATAAGATAGAACCAAGTTTAGGGTTTTCAGTGTTCCTTGGTGGGGGTTGTGCCCCGCATGTGCCAATTATTTTAATAAGGAGAGTGCTCCTTCTATAAAAGCATGAGGCTTCCATGGAATTTGTGGCCTCTCCTATTCTTTATTCCTACATCATGCTTAAATGATGCCTATGAGGCAAGCGTGGGGGCTGGAAGGATGGGAGTACTATTGACAGTAATGTAATAATCTATATTACAGAAGACCTGTAGGAAGATAAGTACACTGATGCATGCTTGTTAGAACCACAAATCGGTTCAATTCATTTGTAAAATAATTTGGAGTCATGCCAAAAAAAAAAAAAAAGATACATACTCCTTAATTCAAAACTACCACTTCTAGGTATATGTCTGAAAGAGGTCAAGGCAGCAATAAGATATTCATAAATACCAAAATAGTAACATTTTCCTCTTTTTCTCATAGTCAGTAAGGATTGATTAAGCATCTATTATGTGACTAGCATAAATACCATGCTAAATACTAGATATACAAGGGATATAATGTCCCCTCAAGGAGCTCACAATCTATTGGCAAGAAGAGAAACAACAAACAAACAAACATATATTTAAACTTTATTCAGGAGAAATAGGAATTAATTAATGCAGCAAGCTTCTAAGAATAAGAGATAGGGGGAAGCCTTCCAATACAAGCTATGATTTTAGTTGGAACTTGAAAAAGGCAGGGGAAGGAGAGCATCCTAGGCAGCAGAACAGCCAGAAAGATTATCTGGTGTCAATATGTCTTCTTTGTGGAACAGCAAAGAGGTCAATAACACTGGATCAGAGTCAGTTGGGGTAGAAGGTGTGATGTGTAAGAAGATAAAGGGGGATAGGTCATCAAGGGCTCAGAAGCCAGAGGATTTGTATTTGGCCCCAGAGGTAACAGGAAGGCAGTGTGAGAGGAAGAGGGATGAGTTCATTCCTGCATTAAGGGCAATCACTTTGAAATCTGGAGGATAAAATAGAATAATAAGAGACCTGAAGCAGGTAGATCTACCAGTAGACACTTAAATAGCAAAGGTGTGAGGTGATAGGGTCGTGCATCAGATGGTGGCAGTGCCAAGTTTGAGAGATGCTGAACATGTGAAATCGATAGGCCTTGGCAAAGATGCGTTAGAGCAGGGAAAGGGAGAGATGAGAAGGTGAGGATGATGCCTTTGTGGCAAGCCTGGGGGACTAGGAGAATGGGAGTACCAGTGAAGATAATTGGGAAGGAGTGTGTTTAGGGAGAAAGATAAAATTTCACTTGGAGTTATTTTGAATGAAAACGGCTGAGTTATAATATTTGTTTAGCATATGATCCATGATAAGTAGCTTGCTTTCTCTGTGACTCAGTTTACTCATCTGAGAAATAAAGTAATAATTTATTCTCCCATCTACTTTCCCAGGATGTATAAATGTGTTTGATACTTTTTAACTATTCTGGAATCTTGAAATAGAATTAACAAATTAATGATAATATTACAATCATTACTCTGATAAATAAGTTGAATAAATTATATGTAGGATATGAATTCTTTATATTTACCGAGTTCATATTCAAAGAAGAGATGAAAAAATGTATCTCCTCCCTTATCTGCAGAAATGGGGAACAATAAGTGTAAAATATTGAACATTTTATCAATTAAGGCTGGTATGTTAGTTTTGCTAAACCATTCTTCCCTGCCCTCTTTCTTTTTATCTCCTCTGTAGATACAAAAAATATTCATATACAAATAACCTTTCGTACATTGTCTGCTCAAAAAGAAACTGAATCCCTGGAGGGTTGGGACCAAGTTTTTGGTTTTCTTTGTATCCTTTGGACTTAGCACATAGTAACTGGTTAATCAACATTAATTAATTGATTAATAAATGTTTGTTGAGAATAATAATGATGATTAATTGTAATGGTAATGATGATGATGATTACAAGGGACAGATCCCTAGGTAGAAGAAAGTACAACAGTTTCTGTACTTGAGGCAAAGCAGGACACTTTTAAGAAAGACTGTGGTTCCCAAAGAAAGGAGTCAGGCAATTGGGTTGACCTAAAACACCATGCCCAGAAGGCAAAGGGAGGGCGTCCTGTCCACCAGGACTCAGTTATTCGGGGAGTCGAGGGGGACCCAGCCTGAAAGAGAAACGGGCGAGGAAGAAGAGCGAGACCAAGCAGATTCTTGTCAAGGTCTCAGTTTATTGCTCTTGGGGTACAGCCTATATAGCAAAAAGTATGAGAAAGAGAAGCAGGGCTGGGCCTGGGAAAGGAACATGGGAATGGCTGGTTCCATGAACTGGAACATTTTGCAGTTAGGAACATACACAATGTATGTTGGAACATACACAATGTTGGAACATTCTATGGTCGGCTGATTCTTGGAAGGATCATGCCCACCTGTGGTCGGCCTGATTCTCAGAACAATTTGTCTAAGGGTAAGGCCCACTTAGGGGGGAGAGACACCTGGGCCAAAGCCCTTGGCTCCTAACATCTCCCCCTTTTCTCTTTAGAAGCAAAAGATTGTATAACACAAGGGCTGGTGAAAGGCCTGTCTTAGGCTATGTGGCCTGCCTCCATGCTCGGTACCTTAAATAGCCAAAAAGGGCAGGGCCCCTGTCTTAGGCTATGTGGGTTGCCCCTGCCCCCCCTGGGAGCGGACCCACAATAATCCCGTCATTGGGTACCACTGCAGCCATAAAAGCCAGCCATAAAAGGTATGATTATCCAAGTCATGGGGCCATAATATTCCCGTCATTGGCTCTTTCACAGCAATAGCCCACATTATTGCAATTAGGGCCGTGTCCCTCGGAGGTGTCGCCACACCCTTAGGTTCCAGTAAGTACCTCCCCTGGTCTCACAGCCCCAAGAACGACAGTAAAATCGTTTTTGTCCCTGCATTTGGAGTTCAGAGAGCGATCTCTATGGGGGCCGGGGCAAACATAAAAGGGAATAGTCCTCAGCTTACTTCTCCTATCATGGGAACCACAACCTCCAGCTACCTGGCCAATGCCCATAAACAGAGACCAGGGGTCCCTGTGGGGGGCCTGTTGTTGATTATAATAGTCTTCCAGGTCCCAATTAGGCGGGGCTCCCAGAGCTAATTTACAAAGGTCTGGATAGAGTGCGGGCCACCAGTCCTCATGTGTGATCTTTGATGTGCTCCAAATAGTATCACCTGCCCCACTGATCACCAGCCAGCTGTAGCTGAAAACCTGATAGGAAGGAGAGCCATGGACAACATGTTGAGCAATGATCAGGCAGAGGAGGATCTCAGTGGCTGGTGACTTCATGTTGTTTTCTGAAAGAAAGCACAGTTAGAAATCTTCTCAGGGGGATCCCTGGGTGGGTTGTGAAGTTTTATCAGGCGCTCTGGGAGCCCTCTGGCATTTTGTGCCTGTGAATCCTAAATGCGGGCATGTCCTTTGCCCCAGATAAGGACCGGGTCGGGACCTGACATCTGTTGGACAAAGGGTCTCTCCACATAGCCTGTGCATAAGTATTGGCTGTAGATGAAGGCCAGAGGCGGTCAGCGGCAGATTTGCCCTCAATATCATAAGTAAGAAAATTCAACACAAACATTGCATGATTTAAAAGGGTTTTAAAATTACCTGCTTTAGGATATAACATTTCTCCCCCTGATTGTAATTTAGAGAGCACATTTTTTAAAGTTTAATGAGCTCTTTCAACGATTCCTTGACCCTGGGGGTTATAAGGTATGTCAGTAATGTGTTTAATTTCCATTTGAGCACAGAACTGTTTAAAGGTGGAGCTAGTGTAGCCTTAACCATTGTCAGTTTTAAGCATTTTGGGTTTTGGGACAACAGTTAAAGAGGCAAGAACATGACAGATTTTTGGAGGCTTCCCCTGTTTGTAGAGATGCAAAAATGAAGCCACAAAAGGTGTCTATGGAGACATGAATATATTTTAATTTGCCAAAGGATGGGTAGTGGGTGATATCCATTTGCCATAATTCGCCAGGGAATAACCCATGGGGGTTCACTCCCAAGTGAGGTTCAGGCAGGAAAGTTAAGCAGCCCCTGCAATGCCGGACAATCTGCCGTGCCTGTTCGCGAGTGATGGAATATCTCAGTCTGAGAGTATGGGCAATAACAAAAATTGAACATTAAAAATATAACAGTCCAATATAAAGTTCCTTATATGTCTATTCCCCTCAATAGCAGACATTTTACTTATTCGATTTTAGAAATTAATTGCACATTAAGAGTTTTTAAAGATACATTTGGAACTCCGCAAAAATTAAACGGGCTCTCAGGAATTCAAGTGGCCTGGCTTATTCAAATGACCACTAACAAAGAATCTGTATACAGAAAGGCACAAATTTCTGTACTTTATCCAGTTGCTATGCAAATGTCCATTAGATCCGATGATTAATGTTAAAGCTATTTCCCCATTTTTTCAAGTTAAAAGGTGCTGTTAACATCTGTGCAAATCTAAACTTAAAACTTTTTTGAAACCTCTCATCTCTGTAATATTAATACTGAACTATTTCTTCTACTCCAAATAAACAAGTTATATTAATTTTAAAACTCAAAGTGGGAATTTCTTGTGCTCTTCAAAGGAATGACAAATTCTACGGAACCTAATGAAATGGTATGTTTAATTACAATGCTTAAAACCATGATTAAAATTCAAGTACAATAAAAGGTAAGCAAGCTACATTCTTACAGCAATTTGCTACAAAATAAAATCGAAAAGTTCGATTTAAAAGGAACACTTGAAGTAGCAATATGCAAGAGCACAATTTGGTAAGTCATTTTGTTTGACTGGCTTTCAAAAAACTTTACAGGTAATTTAAAAAAATCCCTCATTTGCCAAGCATGCCATAATTAATATGTAAGACACAGGTGCAAATACAAATGGTTATTAACCTGCTTCAAAATAACTGAAAAGTTACTCTGAAAGCAGTGGTTATGTTACAAAATGCCAGTTTATAATGCTGCTAATAGGAACAAAAAAGATATCTGTCTACCATAGAGGACCCCAAGACACAAAAGAGAATACGTATATTGTAACATGGGTTCTAGTAGTAAAACTGCTAAGAAGCTAAAAGGTTTCATTTGTTCAATTGTATGCAGCATTGCTAAACTTTTTCAGGTGGATGATTGATTTTTTGGGGTAAACAAACCTATTTGGCAGCTTTACTACCTGACAATTCAAAAAAAAGTTAGGGTTAACTAGTCTGTTTACCCCAGCCCACCCCAGCATATAAATGACCTCCAAAAAAATTGCATGTGCTTTTAGCATAGTGGTAATTAAAAACAAACTTTTTTCTAAAAAAGACTTAGATTATATCCTAAATTAAGACAAATTAAAATCAAAATCATACTCAATACCTTTACATCAAAACAGCACTTAATTATTATTAATGTGACTGGAAACCAACTTTATAATGAGGTTTACAACATATAAGCAAAGACAAGAGGTTCAGTAATTTGATTAGGTCTCTGGTGAACAGACAATTTTAGAGATCTAAGGGGTGTTAAAAAACCCATATACTGGCTCATCACAGTTTTCTTCCTTGCAATATACTTTAAGGTTTTCATGGAAGCTACTGCTGCAAACATATTGAGAGGCAAGTAAATGTCAATGGTTCCCTGAAAAGAAATGGAGCTAATGGCCCAATCATCATCATCATTCTGAACAAGCCATTGTATTTGGGAAGTAATGTAGGGGAAACTATATGGTCAGGGTCTCTACCAAAGAGCTTCAAGGCAGCCCCTCTGCCGAGGAGTAGGAGGATAGCAACCAGGTGAGGGTATGTGGGTAGAATTTTGGAGGGGGATGCGGGTAAATGGACCCAAAATAGAGGCTTTTGTTGCCAAAGCAAGCCTGTGGGGGCAAAGGGAGTAGGAAATATAAGGAGCCTAAAAGGTTGATGGGGGCATAATATCCTATGTGCTGTTTGTGGATGGCCACTTCTACTGTAATCAGGGATTTTTGCACCTCAGGGGTGAGTGAGCCAGAGGAGGAGGGATCGGGATCTCCTTTCAAGATATCAAAGAGAGGTTTTAATTCCCCTGTTGTGAGTTTTAAGTAAGGTCTGAGCCAATTGATATCGCCGAGAAGTTTCTGAAAATCATTGAGAGTGTGCAGACAGTCCGTCCGCCATTGAAGTTTTTGGGAAAGGACTTTGTTGGAAAATAGCTCAAAACCTAAGAACAGCTGTGGGGGTTGGGTTTGAATCTTTTTGGGAGAAATCAAGAGGCCCCGGGGCCGGAGGGCAGAGACAAGGAGCTGGCAAATCTGAGAGAGGTGTGGCTCATTGGGTCCTGCTAAGAGAATGTCATCCATGTAGTGGATGATATACACATCAGGATGACACAGCCTGAATGGGTCCATAGTCTGAGCCATGCATTTTTGACAGAGGGTTGGGCTATTAGCCATACCCTGAGGGAGGACCCTCCATTGAAAGTTCGGGGAGGGGCCCACACAATTAACTATGGGAAGGCTAAAAGCAAAGCCTTTGCAATCTTCTGGGTAAAGAGGGATGGAGAAAAAACACATCTTTTAGGTCAATGACAATTTTTAAAAATCCCCTAGGGATAGCCACGGGATAGTGGCAGAGATTGTAGAGAAGGAGTTAGCAACATCTCCAGCTTCATTAATGATCGGCCAAGTGTAATTGAAAACCTGATAAGTCCCACAGGAAGTCCAGGCAGAGTTCCAGCAGAGGTAAAAAGGCCAATTTCAGGTTTTTTGATTTGCTAAGAGGGCCCTTCTTGTAAGGCAGTGAAGGAGGACTGGCGGCTGGACTTGCCTGGAGGAGGATGGTCTTTGTAAGTGAATTTTGCAAGGAAGAAAGTTCAGTGGAGAGCTGAGCAATTTAGCAGATTACCTGATGACAGGGCTTCCAGAGGCAGGGGAGGATAAAGGGATTCTCTTTGAATGACAGTCATCTCAATGATAAAAGAGGGGGGCAAAAAGGGCGGAGGCAATTCCGCCACTGATAAGAGCTGCTGTTTGTCAGGGTCATTAGATGCCCATTCTACAATATCATGAATCAAGCCCCAGTAAGGGAAGGCAGTTGTGGGAACAGCATTTGGCCCTTCCTTCTGTTATTTATCATTTAGGTCTCTGCCTACTTTCTGCCACTTCTGGGGATGAATCTCTGGTCTGTTCTGGTCAGAACCGAAGGACAAGTTTCAGTTATAAAAAGAAACTACCTAACTAAATCTTTTTTCTTACTCTAACCCCTCTTTCTCTGAGGGATGCTTTAAGGTCCTTTATACAAACCTGCTCTTTAGATAACTTATACCAAATCTTTTTTCTTTACTCTAACTCCTCTTTCCCTGAGGGATGCTTTAAGGTCCTTTATAAAAACCTGCACTTTAATTAACTTAGTAACCATTTCTTATAAGACAGATGATTCAAAACTTACCAAGGACTGGAACTCTCATGAGACGTGAAAGTGGTCCTTCCAATGGGGGTCGCGACGACTTCTCTGAAAGGGGGTCCGTCTGGCAAGGGTCCGTATCTCGAGCCCCGCGTTGGGTGCCACCTGTCCGTCCACCGGGACTCAGTTATTCGGGGAGTCGAGGGGGACCCAGCCTGAAAGAGAAACGAGCGAGAAAGAAGAGCGAGACCAAGCAGATTCTTGTCAAGGTCTCAGTTTATTGCTCTTGGGGTACAGCCTATATAGCAAAAAGTATGAGAAAGAGAAGTAGGGTTGGGCCTGGGAAAGGAACATGGGAATGGCTGGTTCAAAGAACTGGAACATTTTGCAGTTAGGATACACAATGTTGGAACATACACAATGTTGGAACATTCTATGGTCAGCTGATTCTTGGAAGGATCATGCCCACCTGTGGTCGCCATGATTCTCAGAACAATTTGTCTAAGGGTAAGGCCCACTTAAGGGGGAGAGACACCTGGGCCGAAGCCCTTGGCTCCCAACAGGATGGCCTCAGAACTCAGGAGTCTGGGAAATGCATGCTGGGCTTTTCTATGCAGAAGTAGGGAAGGGAGGGACTCTCCTGGAGCTTTTGGCCTTCCTCTTGGTTGTCAAGGAGCCTTAGAATTAAAGCCCCCCATAGTAAGTTATCAATGGCATAATAATAGAATCTTTTCCTGTTGATTTGGAGAAGATCTAAATCTACAAATTCTTTTGAGACAATCTGTGATACCACCCAAGATTTCAATATACTTTGGGGATTCAAATATCTGACCTAAACCTGTATTATATAGCAGCAGTCACCAAAACCATTTGGTATTGGCTAAGAAAAAAAACGGTAGATCAGTGGAACAGATTAGATACAAAGGACAAAAAAGGGTACATCTATAGCAATCTAATCTTTGACAAACCCAAAGATACCAACATTAGGGATAAAAATTCATTATTCGGAAAAAAACTGTTGGGAAAACTGGAAATTAGTATGGCAGAAATTAGATATGGATCCACACTTAACACCATATACCAAGATAAGATCAAAATGGGTCCATGATTTACGCATAAAGAGGGAGATAATAAATAGATTAGAGGAACAGAGAATAGTCTACCTCTCAGACCTGTGGAGGAGGAAGGAATTCATGACCAGAGGAGAACTAGAGATCATATTGATCACAAAATAGAAGATTTTGATTACATCAAACTAAAAAGTTTCTGTACAAGCAATACTAATGCAAACAAGATTAGAAGGGAAGTAACAAATTGGGAAAATATTTTTAAAAGGAAAGGTTCTGACAAAGGTCTCATTTCCAAAATATATAGAGAACTGACCCTGATTTATAGGAAACCAAACCATTCTCCAATTGATAAATGGTCAAGGGATATGAACAGACAATTCTCAGATGATGAAAGTGAAACTATTTCCACTCATATAAGTGTTCCAAATCACTACCGATCAGAGAAATGCAAATTAAGACAACTCTGAGATACTACTACACACCTGTCAGATTGGCTAAGATGACAGGAACAAATAATGATGAATGTTGGAGGGGATGTGGGAAAACTGGGACACCGATGCATTTTTGGTGGAGTTGTGAAAGCATCCACCCATTCTGGAGAGCAATTTGGAACTATGCCCAAAAAGTTATCAAACTGTGCATACCCTTTGACCCAGCATTGCTGTTATTGGGATTATATCCCAAAGAAATACTAAAGAGGGGAAAGGGACCTGTATGTGCCAAAATGTTTGTGGCAGCTCTTTTTGTTGTAGCTAGAAACTGGAAGTTGAATGGATGCCCATCAATTGGAGAATGGTTGGGTAAATGATGGTATACGAAGGTTATGGAATATTATTGCTCTGTAAGAAATGACCAGCAGGAGGAATACAGAGAGGCTTGGAGAGACTTACATCAACTGATGCTGAGTGAAACGAGCAGAACCAGAAGATCACTGTACACTTCAACAACAATACTGTACGAGGATGTATTCTGATGGAAGTGGAAATCTTCAACATAAAGAAGATCCAACTCACTTCCAGTTGATCAATGATGGACAGAAATTACTACACCCAGAGAAGAAACACTGGGAAGTGAATGTAAATTGTTAGCACTACTGTCTATCTACCAAGGTTACTTATACCTTCAGAATCTAATACTTAATGTGCAACAAGAAAATGGTATTTACACACATATATTGTATCTAGGTTATATTGTAACACATGTGAAATGTATGGGATTACCTGTCATGGGGGGAGGGAGTGGAGGGAGGGAGGGAGGGGATAATTTGGAAAAAATGAATTAAAAAAAAATGTTAGTTCTAGGACTAAAAAAAAAAAAAACAAAACAAACAAACAAATTTTACTGAAAAGAAATGAAGCCATTTGCTGGGAAAAAAAAAAAAAAAAAGAAAGACTGTGGTTCCCAAAGAAAGGAGTCAGGCAATTGGGTTGACCTAAAACACCATGCCCAGAAGGCAAAAGGAGGGCCTCAGAACTCAGGAGTCTGGGAAATGCATGCTGGGCTTTTCTGTGCAGAGGTAGGGAAGGCAGGGACTCTCCTGGAGCTTCTGGCCTTCCTCTTAGTTGTCAAGGAGCCTTAGAAGTAAAGCCCCCCATAGTAAGTTATCAATGGCATAATAATAGAATCTTTTCCTGTTGATTTGGAGAAGATCTAAATCTACAAATTCTTTTGAGACAATCTGTGATACCAGCCCAAGATTTCAATATACTTTGGGGATTCAAATGTCTTCTCCCCAACATTTGGTGTCCTGGGAAAGATAGTCCTAAAACTCCAATATATATGGGGTTCAGTGTTTCTACACTCCCATACCCCATTTTCATGACAAAAATTAATTTATACATGTCATCCTCTATCAATTAACCTACAAGATCTTGACAAAACAATAACAGAAATGAACCAGAATAACAGAATAAAAGTAGGTCTATAATAAGGAAAATAATGACAGAAAAGTTTGAATGGAATAGTACCTTCAAAGTTCAAATTATTATAAAGCTTTAAAGGTCAAAATGATTTCATGATGGTGAAAAAGTAATAAATAATAGAATTTATATTGCATTTTAAGGTTTATAAAGCTATTTTATCAATATTATTGCATCAAAAAGCAATTAATATCATCTTCTTTTTACAAATGAGGAAATTTAAGGAAGGTAGAGCTTAAATAACTTATCTAGAGGCACAAAATCAACTAGTATGTGAGAAAAGATTTTTAACTTGTTTTCCTAACTGTAAGTCTACAGTATGCTCATTTCTTTTTCCTGTTTTTTTTTCTCCCATGGTTTTTCCCTTTTGTTCTGATTTTTCTCTCCCAACATGATTCATGAAGCGATTTGTGTTAAAAATAAATTTTTAAGCTTTACCTAAAAATAAAATAACAGTAAGCTGTTTAGCTGATGAAATTCACCGTTAATTCAATTTCTATTAATCATCTTTGTTGTTCTGAAGTATCGTTACATTATTTCTGAATTTATTCTTGGATTATCTAGCCAGAAATTAGTATATAGCTATATCTCTTTAAGTTGGAAATCACAAAATGTGGGTACATCATTGAAAGGATAAAATAGTTAGAGTCTCAAATTAAAACAAATTGGAATTATTTAAATATACATGTACATGCACATTATTCATGTACACTGTAACATTTAAAATAAAATGTTTTAATTTTAGTATCTTTCTATTGTCCTTCATCTCAACAGATTTTGGCTTTTACTAAAGTTAATACATTTTTCAAATATCAGATGTTTGCATACTATATATAACAAGAGGCAGAATGTGTGCATTTCCAAGTTGCATAAATTAATATAAGGGCAAAAAAGCTTCCTTTCAAACTTTGTGAAAGCATATGATATTTACCTGACCATAGATGAAGTCCATGGAATCTGTAGGAGAACAAATCATCTCCAACACATTTTCCACCCCATTCTTCACCACCCCCAGGATAGGGCGAATAACCTGTTGAATCCCAACCTACTCCGAGATGCATTGCTTCAGCTGTCACAAAAGGTTCTGTGTGGTCTACCGTGAGTTCATAGTACCATTTCCTCTACTGAGCTGACCCTTCACTGATGCCAAGGAAAATATTGGGCTGCATGCTTTAAAGAGAAAAAAAAATACCAGTTGAAAAAAAATCTAAATATCTATTATCACTTTTATTTTATATTACTTTTCTTGAATTATACTCTTCTGAGAAAAAATAAATCAAAGCCATATCATTTAATTTAACATTTGCTGACTTAATAAGAAGTATATTCAGTCTTGACCATGAACATAATTCAATAAACAAAATGTTTGAGGTTCTGGTTAAATTATGCTTACGCTTCTGATTAAGTAACAAATCAAGAGTTTAATGTTGTTGGGATTTTTTTTTTATCTTTAGTACCTTTCTATGATATTTGCAGGAGTAGGGAAGTAATGCCTTTATTTTAAAAATTAACCCTCTGGGCAAAAATATATGCAAGACATTTTTCAGTTTAATCTGCATTACTAATATTTCCTCCATTGCTTCTTTAAGCCTAATCAGGATAAATAAATCCTTGAATTGTAGTGTCTGGTGATTTCTGAGGCTTTAATACTCATACCAAATTTAACAACTGGCTCTCAAGAGCAAGTTAAAATTGATTCTAGAATATCTCTGCCTATTTTGCATCATATATTTGAGTTCATATGTTAGGAAACAACATAAATTAGTTCATGAAGGATAATCTTTTTAATTAAAAACCATAAATCCAAACCAAAATTCTTTGAATGGAAGGAAAACATCAAATTTCTACTATAATAAGTTTTCTATTACTTCTGGATAACATATACAGTTAAGTAAATATGTTTTCAAAATAAGCTAGAGTTGAAGATTATTACAACAGAAAAGACAACTGTTTCTTGTTTAATTCTCTCACAAAAATGAACACCATGAAACCCAAGTTCCTTGAGGACAGGCCTGTTTGCTTTTTAATTATTATCCACCGCACTAAGTGATGTATCTGGCATATGCTATGCAATTGATAATTGAGGTTGGCATATTGAAATGTAATCATATTTTCAATATCTTCTAGGAACACACTGAATCATCTCATTTTACTTGCTTCTTTGAACACAGAAAATTGTAACATATTTACTTTCCTTGACCATCAACTTATTCCATCAAACTTCAGGTTTATTTAGCTATTCAGATGACCTATGATAAAGATAAGCCTCTGACTCAGTTTTAAGCTGGTATAATATACCTTTTTTCTCAATTTGTCCATTGTATAACAGTGGTAGTCAGGAAATACAATTGCCTCTGAAGAATTAAAAATAAGTATCACACAGAAGACAATGGACAGGTGCACAATGATTATGAAAGTACAAGAAGGCTGCTAGGTGCAATCAGTGACTCCCTTCAAAGATTAGGAGTAAAAGATAACATAAGGAATTTTATGATACAGAGAAAAAAGTGCTAGTTACATAGAAAGAACAAGTGATAAACAAAAAAAATGACTTTTTTTTTTATTAAAGATAATGATAACAATGAGACAACACCAAAATTTTTGAGATTTAGTCAAAATAATACTCAGAAGAACACCTATATGTGTAAATGGTTATATCAATAAAAGAGAGAAAAAGGAAGAGCAACATATTGTGTATCTCACTAAAAAACAAACTCACACCTTTATAAATAAATACCAAAAAAAAATCATGGTAATAAAGTTTATAACAAAATATCAAGATATCGAAAGAAAATAGGAGCTGGGTTTTTTTTTTGGTTGGGGATAGATAAGCCATTGGGTAATTTGATTTTAAAAATAGTAAAGCAAATCAAACTACTAGTATCAAAATTGAAAGGGGTGAATGTAAAACCAAATGGACATAAAATTAAGGTAATTATTACCCATTTTGCCCAATTATTTGCCAAAAAAATTAATCATATAAATGATATGGATTAGTATTTACAAAAATATAAAGTAACAAAAGAGAATTAATAAAAGAGGAAAAATAATATATAAAAGAAATAAGATGGGGGCTGCCCAGAAGATTGCCCTTGAATATTTAATGAGTATTGGCTAGGGAATCACATGAGGGACTTTTTGTCAAACAGAGCTTTTGCTTGTGCATGTTAGGCCAATTCGAATATAATTCATGAATTAACTGAAATAGATAAATATTTCCAAGAATATAAAGTGTCCAGATTAACCAAAAAAGGAAATAAAATATTTAAATAATCCTACTTTAAAAAATGAAGTAATGCATAAATGAACTCCTTATCCAAAAAACCCAGCACCACTTGTATTTACAAGGGAATTATACCAAATACTTAAAGAATATTAATTTCAATATTACATAAACTATTTGGAAAAAAACAACAGATAAAGAAGTTCTGTTGAAATTACTTTAAGACACAATATGGCCTTGATACCTGTTTCAAGGAGAGTAAAAACACAGGGGGGAAACTATACATGAATTTCCTCAATATATATTGATGCAAAAATTTTAATGAAATTTAAGCAAGGAGACTGCTAATAGCATTGTAAAAATCATATGCTATGAAGAAAGGGCATTTATATCAGGAATGCTGGACTGGTTAATATTAGGAAAACTAAGCAAATGTATCATGTAACAATAAAATCAGCAAAAATGATATTATTTCAACAGATACAGAAAAGAATATTGAAAAAATGCAATACTTGATGAGGAGTAAATGATGAGGAGTAAACTAAGGTCTAAAACCGAGATGGGTCAGTTCCTTTTCTCTCTCTCCTTCCTTCCCCAAAGTAACCCAGGGTGGGTTCAGCAGCATAGGAATTTGCTACTTAATGCTGTAGGGAAACATAGTCTTTATTGTTTAGAATGAAAACACTGGAGAGCCTGTGGGCAAAATGGCTGCATAGTACAAGGCCAATTTTGCAAAGGGTAGATTTTTGAGTTCTCTCTTTTATACAAGAGCACAATCATTCAGATGCAGTGATGTAAGGAGGTTCCTGAGAGTGATGCAAATAAGCTAAGGATTCTCGTTATCTTTTGGGGACAGACAGAAGTCTCTTCCCAAAAAGGAATTTCCTGATGCCATTTGGTCTATCTGAGTAGATTAGAATGGGGGTTGTAAAACCCTGGCCAGCTCAGATAGCCCAAACTAGTTTGACCAGATCTTGGATCAAAGGTCCAAGTGCCAAAAGAAGTTGGAGATCAAACAAGGAATACCAAAGGGCTACCGCCCTCAACAATACTGATTTTTATTAAAAAAAAAAAAACACTAGAAAGCACAAGAATAAATGGTGCTTTTACTTAGAAGAATAAGGAAAATTGATTTAAACAAAGAGCTACCATTGTCTTTAATGGGGATATACCAGAAGACTTTCGAATAAAGTCAAGGATAAAGCAAGAATGTCTATAATCCCCATTAATATTCAATATTGTACTAGAAATGCTTGGTATAGCAATAAGACAAGAAGAAGAAATTGAAGGAATAAGGATAAGGAATGAGAAAATAATATTTTTATCAGAAGGTATGATGGTTTACTAGCATGTCAACTAAAGGAGTAATAAAAATAATTAAACACTTCAATAAAGCTGAAGGATATAAATCTTCCATATAAATCTTCAGCCTTTCTATTTGTTACTAATAAAACCTTGCAGAAGGGATAGAAAGAGAAATTAAATTTAAAATAACTACAAAGATGATGAAATACATGGGAGTCTACTCATCAGAACACTCACAGCAACTACATGAACAAAATTGAAATAGACTCTTCATATAAATGGAGCTCTATATAATTGGAGTAATGCTAATTGCCTATAGGTAGGTCAAGTTAATATAATAAAAATGACAATATTACCTAAATTGATTTAGTAATTCAGTGTAATGCTAATCAAACTACCAAAGAATGACTTTATAAAGAGATAAAACGTAGTAAAATGCACCTAGAGAAATAAAAGGTTAAGAATATCAAAAGAATTAATAAAAAAAAAAAAAGAAATGAAAGGTGACCTAACAATATCAGATATCAAACTCTACTGCAAAACTATAATCCTCCAAACAATTTGGGATTGGATAAGGAATAGGGAAGTTGATCACTGGAATAGATTAGATACGTAATATTAAGAAGGAAATGAACACAGTTTTTGATAAATCTAAGCATCCCAGCATTTAGGGCAAGAACTCACAATTTCATTAAAACTGATGAGAAACTTTAAAAGTAGCCTAGTAGAAATTAGATATACATCAACTTCTCACACTGTAAAACAAGTTACGTTCAAATTGTGGTCATGATTTAGACATAAAGGGTGATATTCTAAGTTAATCGTTTGATAATGGAAAAATTACTTTTGAGATCTAAGGATATGGAAAGAGTTTATAACCAAAACCCACAAATAAAGGCAAAGTGAAATGGATAATTTGAGGTAAAATGGAAAATTTAAACGTTTTTGTACAAATAATACCAACGTATCTAAAATTACAAGAAAAGCAGGAAACTGGGAGAGGTCTGCAGGGAGGAAGAGAGATGGGAATCTTTGTAACAAACCACACAACCCAAGAGATTTAACAAGAGAATTTCCTTCCCTCTTCTCTAGTTACAGTTGAATATAACCTCGTACTGAGATGCCTTTGAGCAAAAGAATTCCTTTAATAAATGATGGTAACTATCTTTATATATAATTGGAAAAGTAAAATAGTATTGAAGTTGAAAAACAACAGCAGCAACAGCAACAGAAACAAGTTGCCTGAGATGAGAGGCGAATTGTGTTGATAACACACCTGGCATGTGTCAGAGGCCCAATGTGAACCCAGGTCTTCCTGATTCTTAAGGTTTTTATTTCAGGGAACAATTACTGTTTAATTCCCCATATTCGATCCAGTCTATTGTCTAATTATTTCTCCTCTGGACCCAGTTCATCATGCATCTAGAATATCTAAATTATTTATATTGATACAGTAGTTCAATCAAATGACATATTAAAAGAAAAAAAATGGACTTTTTCGTGCCCTTACTGTTTTAATGGATTTTTTATGCTGAAATCTTGAGAGCTATTGTTGATCTCATTTAGGAGACCCCATGGCATTCTAAATTCTGACACAATCAGAACAATGTTATCCACAAACAGAAGCATATGGGGTACTGTACCACTTACAGAGTGACAGGTATTTGTACTTTCTCTGGGTGTAAGGAAGGTTAAATGTGTCTCAGCTCTGTTTTTTATATAACTTTTTGCTGAGAACATGAGAACATGCTTTAAGTTATCCAATGTGAAAAAAAAAGGAAAACACCAAGAAGTTGGAAGGCCATCCTTTCTTGTGTATTAATCAGTGAGTATCCTTCATTGCAGGCCAGTGTTTACCCTGGAAACCTGGCCAGTTCCTTGAGTAAAAACAGTCCTGCTAAAGGAATGAACAAATAGTCTTCTTGGGGGGGTCTCATGTGATGGAGCATCCTGTACCTGGGATGTTGCCACATCTCAAGAGTCACATAACAAATGAGAGTCCTTAGTGTAGTGCCTTCTTTGTTCTCAGCTGAGAAAAGCCTCTTAGTGGAAAGGGACTTTGAGAATTTAGCTAGGAAGTAATAGACAACTTGCCTGCCAATGCCTGTCACTTGCCACTATGAATAGCTGTGACCATGAGTTCTCTCAGCAGGGGAATTCCAGTGTTTTCCTCAGAGTGGCCATGATGTATGTTGTATGTCGTTATAGTGGCCACTGGGTTTATTAGTTGTATATTAATTACTTTTGTGCTATGAGTTTCCTTTTTTATTTTCCTGTCTTATTTAAATGAAAGTTCCAAGCAGTAATAAACTTGTGCCCACCCTCTTCAACCGGCCTGTTGAAATGGGAATTCCAAACCTAGATTAATCTTACACTGAAACATTCAACTGGAGGCTAAGCATGACTATCCTTAGTAGTCATTCCAATCAAGCACACAGAAACTTGAGGTGAGCCTGCTTTCAGATATACAGAAAGAAAGGACACTCCCCTCCTGACTTCCGAACAGGAGCAGATATTATCTATGTCTTGTCGGACTTGAGGACTAAAAGGTTCATATCTTATGATACTTAAGCTTTTAAACTGATTGTGGACATG
The DNA here is from genome assembly GCF_048593235.1 of Sminthopsis crassicaudata. Classification (NCBI taxonomy): domain Eukaryota; kingdom Metazoa; phylum Chordata; class Mammalia; order Dasyuromorphia; family Dasyuridae; genus Sminthopsis; species Sminthopsis crassicaudata. Next base: position 48,765,038 of record NC_133623.1, on the reverse strand, counting down.
GAGCTCTGTGGATATACACAAGAGACTAAAATATATCTTTAATGAATTTTCCCATGATCCCATATTACTCTCAAATTTTATTCTTGACCTCCATGTTAACATTACTGAACTTAAATACAGTAATCACATCTTTTCCTTTGACAGAAAAGATTTTTAATACCGTTCTAGTTATGTGTTTTATAGTTAAAGGACAATTCCATAAAGCTAACAATGCAACATGAGAGAGACGTGCCATTGTGTCTATGTTGAAATTTAAGTATTTTGAGGACTATGGAGTTTTACATCTTTCTAAGAGAAGTCAACTTTTCTGGTTCTACATCTGGCAATTCTAATATTAAAAAGAATTTGTCTAACTACGGCTTCTAAAGATCACTTTATTAGATTTTGTGTTAGTACCTTTGACCCCCATAGTAAAGCCCTTTCTTTTTCCAGTCATTATGCAGGGGAAGGGTCATTTTGTTTTATTTCGGAGCCTGGACGGAAGAGCAAGGAGTCCTATTTAAGTTGTGACCTCACTGCCTCCAACCTGGAGCTGATGCTGCTCCTAACCCCTCCTGGGAGCTCATCAGATCCAGGTTGGAGGCAGTGAGGCTGTTGAGACACCAGAATATTTGAATTCATTGAATCCATCAGATTCATTTCTCCTGGTACCAATGAAATGTACTACCACTACCACATTTGACTGTAAAGCAATTTAAAAATAATTTACTATATAGTAAACATTAATACAACCAATTCAGTCCATCAACAAATGTCTATTAAGCACCAAGCACTTATGGGGACATAGATAACAGAACTACTGCTCTCAAGAAATGTAGATTCCATCAATTGACCTTGTTTTGCACCAATTTACATTTTAAATAAATGAATAATGAGTTAATTAAATTGACAATAACTTTTCAACCAGTTTCTGTCTCTTAAAGGGAGAACAAAGTCAAAAAAACAAAATCAAAAGTCTACTGGTTCATATTTTTTCATTTTCCATTTCATAATTCCTTTTAGATTACTTACCTTACATACTTTCTACATTACTTTGGCATACATACTTAGTTTTTTAATTGCAATATGGTGCTCCATTGACTGTCTGTGGGACATTTAGATTGTTTAGATCAGTTTTATGGACTAAAAAAAATTGACAATTGTACTTTTTGATAGCTTTAAACAAAACTTTCAAGGTTTATATTTTCAAAACAATGGTAAGAAGCACAATTGTTTTAAAACTATTATAACATATTGTCAGATTGCTCTTTAAAAATTCTAAACATATTTCCAAAATTAAGATGGTGCATGAGAAAAATCAGATCAAAAAGGAAAAAAATACAAATATATTCATTTTAAAAATATTTCCATATAAATTGTGTTGGGAGTGAAAAATCAGAATGAAAGGGAAAAAGCAAGAGAAGGAAAAATTAAAAAAGTGAACATAGTGATGTGATCTATTATTTGGGGTTTATAAAAGAATGTATTCTTTCACACCTAAATGAGGACTAGGGAGAAGGGAGGGAAAAAATCTGGAAGACAAGGTGAATTTTTACAAGGGCGAATTTTTAAAATTATCTATGCATATTTTTTGAAAACAGAAAGCTTTAATAACAACTATAAAAATTTTTAAAAATAAAAAAACCTCTGATCATTTATTTAGACATTGGAGGCTGAAAATTCCTGTTGTAATTTTTTACCTATTTCTCATATATTAAGATATAAGGTTCACATTAGATTTTCGTTTCTCCCCAGTGCTACATTCATGTTTTTCTTACTAATAAATGCTCCATTTTGAGCATGACCCGAGTTCAAATCTGGCCTCAGACACTTAACACTTCATGGCTGTGTATCTATTCCCCTCTAGGCTCATCAAACCCTAATGTATATTGGGGAGTAGGCATCTGAAACCCACTTAGTCCTACTGATTTACTTTTGGACCAATACCAGATTTGTTAATCCCTTTATATTTTCAAATGTGCCAATGCAAAACCACTTGTTACCAGTGTTTTTTTTTAAATTCCTGTGAGATAATTTTAATTCTTGTTCTAAGAAAACTACATAGTGCTATTGGGTTAACATGCTTTAATTATCTGAACTCAGAAATTTTACTGTTCCTCTGTGCTTTACTTAACCCTTATTTTATATAGAAGAGCAGTAAAAAAATAAAAGAGTACAAATCTCAATTTTGCTTTAGAAATACAAAATAGTCAGAAGATTCCAGGTGTAAGTTTCAACCTGGCCTGGAAGCAGCTGTATGGATAAGTTTAATGAGGGAGCCAGGTGGCTTAGGGCATATTCCGGTACTTACCAGCTGTGTGATCCTGGGAAAGTCACTGAACCTGTGAGCCACTCCAGGATCTTTGCCAAGAAATCACCGTGGACAGTATTGTTGTGCTAGGGTCCCATGGACAGTACTGTTGTGCTAGGGTCCACAGGTCATACAGAGTCAGATATGACTGAAATGAATGAACATAAACATGAATGAGTTGACAAAGAGAAGGCGAATTTCACAAAGACGGGTACAAAGTCAATAATTTAGCATATACGTGGTATGCAATCATAAGATCCCTGACAGTATGTGATTCAACCTTTACCCACATTTTGACAGGCTTATCAGTTTTGCTGGGATGGTAAATCGAAATGGAGATGGAGTTAACTTTAACTTGAGTGTCAGGGAATGGTAGAACCTCTCAATGGATACATCCAAAAGACCACACTGAAAATGTAACAGGACAGAATGAAAAGTCAAGCCTCTTCCTTCAGGAAGCACAGATCTTAAATTTCTTCTGCAACCAATCACAGAAGAAAAGAGTTGGAAGGCATCCCAGAAATCCTGTAGTCTAACCCAGAGGTACAGATGAAGCAATCAAGGAGCTTTTAAAGAAAGCAATGTTCATTGTTTCAAATTAAAAATATAAATACGTAAGAAAATGACCAATGTTGGAGAGGCTGTAAGGAACAGATACATTAATGTGCCATTGTATAGAACTTTTTCCACATCAGTCACAATGGGAATTACTCTGAAACTGAGTACCAAAGGGGACTAAATTATGCATCCTTTTTTGATCTAGCAATCTAACAATCTATAAAACAATATATACTGTTATCTATCAGTATATATGCAATATACTGCTAAAATAAAGAATCCAAATGTTCAAAAACATAACAATTCCTTTTTAATAATATAACAAAACAAAAACACAATTTCTTTATGGGAACTAAGGGAATACTGACCACGTGGGGAATGGCTGAACAAATTACAGTATATGAACATATAAGGGAATTGCCATTGTGCTATAAGAAACATAAGAAGGATGATAAGAGAAATGATTTCAAAGACACTTAGAAAGATTTCTATGATCTAATACAAAGGGTCGAGAATCAAGGGAAAAACCTGTATTTTTGACATTGTCAAAACAAGTCTTTCAGACTTGAACTTGAATGACCAAACACACTTGCAGAAGATTTATGATGAAACTGCAACCTAACTCCAGACAGAAAGGTGATAGACTCGGGGTGCAGCCTGAGTCCTCTTTATTGGACTAGGTCAGTGGAAGAATCAGATTTGCTTGACTATGCATATAAGTTTCGTTTTACTTTTTTTCCCCCCATGAGAGGAAAAATAATTTAAAATTTTCAAAGCAGGTTTTAACTTCAAATCCGGTACAATTCCATTTCCCCACAATTCATTTTTTTTTTCTAGAGATGTGCTGATGTGTTAACAAAGGACTCAAAAACAAAAGACCTCTGCCCATACTGTGTGTATATACATCTATAGGCATCGGTTTCACAGCTATTCAAAGCAGTAATATTTTATGTTCTAAATAGCTTTGTGTCTTTGCTCTCCTTTTAGTCACTTTATATTCCAGTCCTGGTACAGAACTCCAGCATGCTATATCTACATTATCTTCCAGTAATGAAAAAAACTCACTAGCCCTTAAAGCAGTCAGGTCTGAGTTTTAGTGGTCAGGACATTTTGCTTTATATTAAGTGGAACCTCTAGGGCTTGGTTTGGTTTGGTTTGGTTTTGGCTGAGGCAATTGGGGTTAAGGGACTTGCCCAGGGTCACATGGCCAGGAAGTGTTAGGTGTCTGAGGCCAGAGTAGAACTCAGGTCCTCCTGCCTTCAGGGCTGGGGCTCTATCCACTGAGCCATCTAGCTGCCCCCAAATCTGCAATTCCTTTAAGTCACCCCCAGCCATGCCCTAGTTGTACTCAATGGCCCTGTCACACACATCAGGCTGGAGCATACATTCTAGGGAAATGATCTGCATCTTTAGCTCTCTGGTTCATTAACAGTCTTCAATTCAAACTGAAGAAACTAGCTCTAGCATATTTTATTTTCTTTTATTAACTTTCACAAACACATTTATAATGAACTTTCAATTAGCTACATGAATTTTTATGACAAGTTTCCAAATCTGAATTAGCTTTCCAGTCAGCAAATTAGTTTGTGCCTCAGAGAATTCCCAGACTAAGCAGCAATAATTATGAAAATAAATCTGCTCCCCAAAACAAAAACCATAATGTATTGACATGGCAGGTGCCCATATCCAAAATCGTAAATGTGGATCAAAGCTCACCTTCAACGGCAAGGAAAAGTAGAAATTCACATTAATTATCTATTTTAAATAACCAAGACTGACACCCCGTAATATTAACACATTGAAATCAAATATATGGCAAACGGTTTAACAACAATATAAATCTAATAAATATTTAATTGGGGGTGGGGGGAGATTCTATAAGAATGTGCTTTCATGTCTGCAGCTTGCAATTTAAGTTTACATTAAAACTCAAAGACACCTCCACAAGGCCTTGTAAGAGACTAAAATAATATATTCATTTAGTCATATCTGAATTACTTTCAACTTGGTAGAAAAAAAAAAAACAAACTTTCCAACTCCCAGACCAAAATAATATATTCATTCAGAAATATCTGAATTACTTTCAACTTAGTAGGAAAAAAAACAAACAAACACTTTCCAACTCAAAACCGAACTTTAAGTGAGGTCTGGGGTATGCTAGTATTCAGTCAAAAGGTCAATGCTAAATAGCACTGGAGGCCTTAAAAAGATCTGCCTACAGTGGTTCTTTCTGGTGCAAAGGAATGGAAAAAGAAAGAATTACAATGGGCTCCACAAAAGATTGTGTTTACATACACAAAAGCAAAGGAGCTTGAGGTAGAAAATAAACTAACAGGTTTTTATCAGCAGATATTTTCTATATTTTTGGAACTCAGAGCAGATAAAACTTCAAAGAATCAGAAATCTGAAGAGTATCTTATTTGCAATTCAAAAACACTCATTTTCCCCAACAATATTAAACTTCAATAATATTTATTAAATCATTTACACAAATTGTTAAAAAATCCTGACACTCCCAAACTCCAGAAGAGGACTATTAACAAATAAAAATAGTCAGTCTTCAAACTCGTAATTCTTAATGAGGCACACAGTAAATGAGCTATAGTTTCCCCAAACCCAATATAAGTGTTTATGACTTACTCTCAAATTATCTGACTTAGAAAATAAATCTTAAGAATTGATCGATTGAGTAATTCATCCTGAGTCAAATTAGTTTCAAGTGTCCAATGTGTTATCTGAAGCTAGATCTGTCCACACTAGTATTCTATCCACTATATCCTGTTGTGTCTAAAAGTAATACAAATGAATACTAATAAAAATAATGCAAAAATGGGAAAACCTAGTAACCAATTTTTTTTCCTCAAGGAAAAGAATAAAAAAATTCTTTACAAAAAGCAAACTGACTAGAGATAACTAAAATACTCATTTTCTCAGGAAAAAAAAGCACAAAAATAAAATTTTAAATAAATTTCACAGCCATGTGTGAACATTCTTAAGAATGTTTGCTTTGTGCTTCTTTTCTCTCAAATTCTCCAGCATCTTCCTGACTACTACACATGATAATTTTAGATGCTGATGGCTGGGAATAATCCTCATTATCTTGGGAGTCTGATATCTGTAGTATCTTTTCATCACTTTCCTCAACACATGAGTCATTGATTTTATTGTTCTTATAATCTGGAACATCAAAGCCCCCTTTTTCCCCTTGTGTGGGATTTTCTAGTGTGCCTTTATCTAAAATCTAACCTTTCTCCTCTGGAAGCCAATTTTCTCACAAAGTCCAACATCTGTGGCAATGGGGTGGAAGTGGAGGATTTATTTTGTCACAGGAAGGACGCTTCCAATAATTCTGCAATGAAAGAAGAAGTAGAATCAGTCTCAATGGTTCTTGAACATCTATGAATAACAATGCTAGTTATAACAATGTACTCTGTCTGTTTATTAAATGTTTGTTTTGCCATAGAAAGAAGATTTTGCACCCTCACTTTTTGTTGTTCATTTTCTTTTCATTTTCTGACTCATTTTCTTTCCTTTTTGATCTCATTTTTCTTGTGCAGGAAGAGAATTGTGCAAATACGTTAGCACATATTGGATTGGACATATATTTTGACATGTTTAACATGTACTGGATCGCTTGCCATCTGGGTGGGGAAAAGGAGGGGAAAGTCTGGTAAGGGAAGCTCTGTAGGTGTCAATGTTGAGAGATGATCCATGCATATGTTTTGAGGGTAAGAAGCTTTTAAAAAAAAAGATTTTGTAGATTATTTTGCAATATCTCAAATTCTACCCTACCTTTATCTCTTAGCAACTAACTTCTGAAACTGAAATTGTGGTTAACTAGTTTCGCCTTTTAGAGATTTAAGAAATTTTATATTCTGTTAGTTGTAGATCTTTTTTCCATAGGAATTCATCTCTATTTCTGGCAAGATCTCCTAATATCCATCAGCTACCATGTCTATTTTTATTGTGAAGTATTCAGATGAATCTCTTAGCAGCCATTTCCTCCTTCTTCTCCCTTCCTTTCTTGGTAAAACAGAGATGGAAGCCATTTATAAGAAACTGGTCAAATTCTATTCATAGATAGTTCCTCACCTTACAAATGGTTTGTGTTAATTGTTACAAATAGATTTTTTGAAAAGAATCAATGTTCTCATAGAAATACTGCTACAAACGGAAACTAGGTTTGCAGGCCCAATTCAGAGAAGTCTATTTTACCTAGAATAATTTTAGTATTACTAGGTACCAAACAATGTAAAGATGGAAAAGGCTGAGAGGGTGGCTAGAATTATGTATAGAGATCATCTAATGGACAGCCTAGTTCCATTGCACTGTGGAGGGGAGCCTGAGGTAATGCTTGTCTTTGACATCTTCTTCATGATAACTGAGCGTTTTTCTGTCATCTCTTGGTAAATCTTCCTGGTGTCCTAATGTGATCCATCTTGGAGTTTCACTCATATGTGCCCTCTATTGTTATTCATGTTCCCAAATTAACTATGATATTTGCACTTGAAGCAAAACTTTTAATCCAACTGTCAAGATGTGTTAGGAAGAAAGCCTGAATTAAAGCAATGTAATGATTCTGAGCCCTGGAAACCTCCTAGAGTCATCCCTGCATTTCTTTCTTTTTTTTAAAGGCTTGCAAATCGAATGAACCCTAGTTATTTCAGGGACAAAGTGAAGTAGAAACATTCAGAAAGTGAACATCTGCAAAGGTCTCATTTCCAAAATATATAGAGAACTGACCCTAATTTATAAGAAATCAAACCATTCTCCAATTGATAAATGGTCAAAGGATATGAACAGACGTTCAAAACCCTTGATAATCTCAAAATCTTTTCCCAGTAGATTACATATTTGAGGACAGTAACTGATCTCTACATTATCTTTCCTCTCTCCCCCACAAAAACCTAGCACAAGACTTGTGCATACTTGGTGTTTATTCATACATGGTGTAGACTTCAAAACATAAACAGTTATAATTATAAAAATAATTTAAAAAAAGAACTGATCAATATAAACAATTCAGGACAATTTACTCATGTGAACTAATAGAAAATGAGGATAGCAGAATTATGAAAGAAAAATGTATGGTAACTATAACAACATAAATAGAAAGAAATGCTTCAGTAGGGAAGAAAGAAAATTTAAAAGAAATAGAATTCTTTATATTTACCAAGTTCATATTGAAATAAGATGTGAAAAAATGTATCTCCTCCCCTGTTTGCAGAAATGGGGAACAATGAGTATATAATGTTGCGCATTTTGCCAATTAAAGCTGATATGTTGGTTTTGCTAAGCTATTCTTCCCGGCCCTCTTTTTTTCCCCTCTTTGGATACAAAACATATTCATCTATAAATAAAATTTTGTACATTATCTCCTCCATGAGAAAATGAAGCCCCAGAGTGTTGGGACCAAGTTTTTGCTTTTCTTTGTGTCCTTTGAAATTAACACATAATACCTGGTTAATTAATTACTGAACTGATTACTAAAGGTTTGTTGAGAAACATAATGATGATTTGTAGTAGTGGGAATGATGATTATGATGACAAGGGATAGATCCCTAGGTAGAAGAGGATGATGTAAATGAAACTAATATGAAAATAAATTATATTAAAATACAGCATTTTATATTATTATATAATATGTAAAGATAAACATATTTTAATAATATAAACAATGCATATTAAACATGTGGTTTAAAAAGTGCTTTCTGAAAACATTCTTGTAAATGAAATAATATATTAGAAGAAACATTAACATAATATTTCCAGGAACATTAAAAAAAGATTATTAGAAAAATATCCAGTTTTATAAATAAGTAGAAACTTATAAAAAGTGTCCATCCAATTGTGTTATGGATCATGTGAAACCTGCTTTAGCAATAATCTATCAAAAAAGGCCAATTATGTGTATACTTTTTCCCCTTTTAATTAAGGCATAGGATAAAACATGCAGCAAACTTACTTTAATGTCTCAAGGGACATTGGTAAATTGTAACTGTGTTCCTGTTCTCGAAGCTTAGAGAATTCTACCAAGCAGGGGGGTGTTGTCTCTTGTGATCTCTGAGCTGAAAAACAGCAGCCAGTTAGTAGAAGTTTCCTCACTATTTTAAAGCAATATTTAAAGAAAATATTTAGGTTATTCCAAAAACAATGTCAGTGTAAAATCTACCACCAATCAAGTATTACAGTACCTTTTAGTATAGAAAGATAATGGGCAACATCAACTTACTACTTGTGTTAGGAATCAAACTTTTTTTATACTCCCACAATTTAAAATAAACGCTTTTCTCTTTGATCTCTATACAGACCTAATATTGATATTTCTGGGTCAAATGATAAATGCAGTTGTACACACAGGTGGGCAGCCCCAAGTTGTTCTTCCGAATGGCAAGAACAGTTCAAAATGATAATGAAAAACCCATTTTCACATATCGTCTCCAGCGTTTGTCATTTTCCTTTTCTGTCTTCTCTGTCAATCTGAAGTGAAGCAAAATGACTCCACTTTGTATCTGCTGTAGGCATCATCTCACTATCTGACAACTCAGTCAAATGTATGCTAAACATGGCACTTTCTAGGACTCTTTGGTTTCCTTGATGTGGCAATTAATTTACATTGATTAAACTTTTTAATAAAATTACTATGTATGCTACTTTTTTATTATTTTTCTTCCTTTCCACATTTGAATAGCAATTATCTCTTTAAAGAATTCAGAATCAAGTTGCTTTAATTTATGACAGACCCTTTTATCATTCTTCCTTCTTACCATGAAGATCTTCATCTTAGCAAGTTGATGCTCTGACTATACTTGCATAACTGGAACAATTCCAACTTCAATAAAAATTCTTTCCTGATTTAATAAGATAGAACCAAGTTTAGGGTTTTCAGTGTTCCTTGGTGGGGGTTGTGCCCCGCATGTGCCAATTATTTTAATAAGGAGAGTGCTCCTTCTATAAAGGCATGAGGCTTCCATGGAATTTGTGGCCTCTCCTATTCTTTATTCCTACATCATGCTTAAATGATGCCTATGAGGCAAGCGTGGGGGACTGGAAGGATGGGAGTACTATTGACAGTAACGTAATAATCTATATTACAGAAGACCTGTAGGAAGATAAGTACACTGATGCATGCTTGTTAGAGCCACAAATCGGTTCAATTCATTTGTAAAATAATGTGGAGTCATGCCAAAAAAAAGATACATACTCCTTAATTCAAAACTACCACTTCTAGGTATATGTCTGAAAGAGGTCAAGGCAGCAATAAGATATTCATAAATACCAAAATAGTAACAATTTCCTCTTTTTCTCATAGTCAATAAGGATTGATTAAGCATCTATTATGTGACTAGCATAAATACCATGCTAAATAAAGATATACAAGGGATATAATGTCCCCTCAAAAAGCTCACAATCTATTGGCAAGAAGAGAAATAACAAACAAACAAACATACATTTAAACTTTATTCAGGAGAAATAGGAAATAATTAATGGAGCAAGCTTCTAAGAATAAGAGATGTGGGGGAAGCCTTCCAATAGAAGCTGTGATTTTAGTTGGAACTTGCAAAAGGCAGGGGAAGGAGAGCATCCTAGGCAGCAGAACAGCCAGAAAGATTATCTGGAGTCCATATGTCTTCTTTGTGGAACAGCAAAGAGGTCAATAACACTGGATCAGAGTCAGTTGGGGTGGAAGGTGTGATGTGTAAGAAGATAAAGGGGGATAGGTCATCAAGGGCTCAGAATGGCAGAGGATTTGTATTTGGCTCCAGAGGTAACAGGAAGGCAGTGTGAGAGGAAGAGGGATGAGTTCATTCCTGCATTAAGGACAATCACTTTGAAATCTGGAGGATAAAATAGAATAATAAGAGACCTGAAGCAGGTAGATCTACCAGGAGACACTTAAATAGCAAAGGTGTGAGGTGATAGGGTCGTGCATCAGATGGTGGCAGTGCCAAGTTTGAGAGAGGCTGAACACGTGAAATCGATAGGCCTTGGTAAAGATGCATCAGAGGAGGGAAAGGGAGAGATAATGAGAAGGTGAGGATGATGCCTTTGTGGCAAGCCTGGGGGACTAGAAGAATGGGAGTACCAGTGAAGATAATCGGGAAGGGGAGTGTTTAGGGAGAAAGATAAAATTTCTCTTGGAGATATTTTGAATGAAAATGGCTGAGTTGTAATATTTGTTTAGCATATGATCCATGATAAGTAGCTTGCTTTCTCTGTGACTCAATTTACTCATCTGAGAAATAAAGAAATCATTTATTCTCCCATCTACTTTCCCAGGATGTATAAATTTATCTGACACTTTTTAATTATTCTGGCATCTTGAAATAGAATTAACAAATTAATGATAATATTACAATCATTACTCTGATAAAGACGTTGACTAATTTATATGTAGGATTAGGATAAGAATTCTTTATATTTACCAAGTTCATATTCAAAGAAGAGATGATAAAATGTGTCTCCTCCCTTATCTGCAGAAATAGGGAATAATAAATGTAAAATATTGAATATTTTATCAATTAAGGCTGGTATGTTAGTTTTGCTAAACTATGCTTCCCTGCCCTCTTTCTTTTTATCTCCTCTGTTGATGCAAAAAATATTCATATACAAATAACATTTCCTACATTGTCTCCTCCATAAGAAAATGAATCCCTGGAGGGTTGGGACCAAGTTTTTGGTATTCTTTGTATCCTTTGCACTTAGCACATAGTACCTAGTTAATTAACATTAATTAATTGATTAATAAATGCTTGTTGAGAATAATAATGATGATTAATGGTAGTGGTAATGATGATGATGATGACAAGGGATAGATCCCTAGGCAGAAGAAAGTACAACAGTTTCTGTACTTGAGGCAAAGTAGGACACTTTTAAGAAAGACTGTGGTTCCCAAAGAAAGGAGTCAGGCAATTGGGTTGACCTAAAACACCATGCCCAGAAGGCAAAGGGAGGGTGTTCAGTCCACTGGGGCTCAGTTATTCGGGGAGTCGAGGGGGACCCAGCCTGAAAGAGAAATGGGCGAGAAAGAAGAGCGAGACCAAGCAGGTTCTTGTCAAGGTCTCAGTTTATTGCTCTTGGGGTACAGCCTATATAGCAAAAAGTATGAGAAAGAGAAGCAGGGTTGGGCCTGGGAAAGGAACATGGGAATGGCTGGTTCAATGAACAGGAACATTTTGCAGTTAGGATACACAATGTTGGAACATACACAATGTTGGAACATTCTATGGTCAGCTGATTCTTGGAAGGATCATGCCCACCTGTGGTCGGCCTGATTCTCAGAACAATTTGTCTAAGGGTAAGGCCCACTTAGGGGGGAGAGACACCTGGGCCCAAGCCCTTGGCTCCCAACAGGAGGGCCTCAGGCCTCAGGAGTCTGGGAAATGCATGCTGGGCTTTTCTATGCAGAGGTAGGGAAGGGAGGGACTCTCCTGGAGCTTCTGGCCTTCCTCTTGGTTGTCAAGGAGCCTTAGAATTAAAGCCCCCCATAGTAAGTTATCAATGGCATAATAATAGAATCTTTTCCTGTTGATTTGGAGAAGATCTGAATCTACAAATTCTTTTGAGACAATCTGTGATACCAACCCAAGATTTCAATATACTTTGGGGATTCAAATTTCTTCTCCCCAACATTTGGTGTCCTGTGTAAAGATAGTCCTAAAACTCCAATATTTATGGGGTTCAATGTTTCTGCACTCCCATAACCCATTTTCATGACAAAAATTAATTTATACATTTCATCCTCTATCAATTAACCTACAAGATCTTGACAAAATAATAACAGAAATGAACCAGAATAACAGAATAAAAGTAGGTCTATAATAAGGAAAATAATAACAGAAAAGTATGAATGGAATAGTACCTTCAAAGTTCAAATTATTATAAAACTTTAAATATCAAAATGATTTCATGATGGTGAAAAAGTAATAAATAATAGACAGAATTTTTATTGTATTTTAAGGTTTGTAAAGCTATTTATCAATATTATTGCATCAAAAAACAATTAATATCATCTTTTTACAGATGAGGAAATTTAAGGAAGGTAGAGCTTAAGTAACTTATCTAGAGGCACAAAATCAACAAGTATGTCAGTCAAGATTTTTAACTTGTTTTCCTAACTGTAAGTCTACAGTATGCTCATTTCTTTTTCCTATTTTTTTTCCTCCCATGGTTTTTTCTTTTCGTTCTGATTTTTCTCTCCCAACATGATTCATAAAGCGATTTGTGTTAAAAATAAATTTTAAGCTTTACCTAAAAATAAAATAACATTAAGCTGTTTAGCTGATGAAATTCACTGTTAATTCAATTTCTATTAATCATCTTTGTTGTTCTGAAGTATCTTTACATTATTTCTGAATTTATTCTTGGATTATCTAGCCAGAAATTAGTATATGGCTATATCTCTTTAAGTTGGAAATACAAAATGTAGGTACATCATTGAAAGGATAAAATAGTTAGAGTCTCAAAGTAAAACAAATTGGAATTATTTAAATATACATGTAAATGCACATTATTCATGTACACCGTAACATTTAAAAGAAAATGTTTTAATTTTAGTATCTTTCTATTGTCCTCCATCTCAACAGATTTTGGCTTTTACTAAAGTTAATACATTCTTCAAATATCAGATGTTTGCATACTATATATAATGAGAGGCAGAATGTGTGCATTTCCAAGTTGCATAAATTAATATAAGGGCAAAAAAGCTTGCTTTCAAACTTTATGAAAGCATATGATATTTACCTGACCATAGATAAAGTCCATGGAATCTGTAGGAGAACAAATCATCTCCCACACATTTTCCACCCCATTCTTCACCAACCCCAGGATAGGGCGAATAACCTGTTGAAGCCCAACCTACGCCGAGATGCATTGCTTCAGCTGTCACAAAAGGTTCTGTGTGGTCTACCGTGAGTTCATAGTACCATTTCCTCTACTGAGCTGACCCTTCACTGATGCCAAGGAAAATATTGGGCCGCATGCTTTCAAGAGAAAAAAAAAATACCAGTTGAAAAAAAACTAAATATCTATTATCACTTTTATTTTATATTACTTTTCTTGAATTATACTCTTCTGAGAAGAAATAAATCAAAGCCATATCATTTAATTTAACATTTGCTGACTTATTATACAAGTATATTCAGTCTTGACCATTAACATAATTCAATAAAAAAAAATGTTTGAGGTTCTGGTTAAATTATGCTTACACTTCTGATTAAGTAACAAATCAAGAGTTTAATGTTGTTGGGATTTTTTTATCTTAATTACCTTTCTATGATATTTGCAGGAGTATGCAAGTAATGCCCCTATTTTAAAATTAACCCTCTGGGCAAAAATATATGCAAGACATTTTTCAGTTTCATTTGCATTACTAATATTTCCTCCATTGCTTCTTTAAGCCTAATCAGGAAAAATAAATCCTTGATTTGTAGTGTCTGGTGATTTCTGAGCCTTTAATACTCATACAAAATTTAACAATTGGCTCTCAAGAGCAAGTTAAAATTGATTCTAGAATATCTCTGCCTATTTTGCATCATATATTTGAGTTCATATGTTAGGAAACAACATAAATTAGTTCATGAACGATAATCTTTTTAATTAAAAACCATAAATCCAAACCAAAATTCTTTGAATGGAAGCAAAACATCAAATTTCTACTATAATAAGTTTTCTATTACTTCTGGATAACATATACAGTTAAGTAAATATGTTTTCAAAATAAGCTATAGTTGAATATGATTATAACAGAAAAGCAAACTTTTTCTTGTTTCATTCTCTCACAAAAATGAACACCATGAAACCCAAGTTCCTTGAGGACAGGCCTGTTTGCTTTTTAATTGTTATCCACCGCACTAAGTGATATATCTGGCATATGCTATGCAATTGATAATTGAGGTTGGCATATTAAAATGTAATCATATTTTCAATATCTTCTAGGAACACATTGAATCATCTCATTTTACTTGCTTCTTTGAACACAGAAAATTGTAACGTATTTACTTTCCTTGACCATCAACTTATTCCATCAAACTTCAGGTTTATTTAGCTATTCAGATGACCTATGATAAAGAGAAGCCTCTGACTCAGTTTTGAGCTGGTATCATATACCTTTTTTCTCATTTTGTCCATTGTATAACAGTGGTAGTCAGGAAATACAATTGCCTCTGAAGAATTAAAAATAAGTATCACACAGAAGACAATGGACAGGTGCACAATGATTATGAAAGTACATGAAGGCTGCTAGGTGCAATCAGTGACTCACTTCAAAGATTAGGAGTAAAAGATAACATAAGAAATTTTATGATACAAAGAAAAAAGTGCTAGTTACATAGAAAGAACAAGTGATAAACAAAAGAATAATGACTGTTTTTTTTAACCATGTAAAGTGAAAGTAACGAAAGTCTCCAGCACATCTAGGTAGACATCCATGGTAAATGTATGGAAATATATAGACAAGAGTTATATAGAGGAGATAAACATGAAGGGGTTGTAATCTGTAACACTGGAAGAACTCTAGAATTAAGATCACAAATCCATTTCAGTCTTGGAATAAGGTAAATACTTTATGAATGACATTCATGTAAATTTATGTAAAATAATATTTAATGCTGCTCAATGAGAAAGTTAAAAGATTCAACTTCTAAAAAAGAGGCTTAGTAAGTCTGTATATCATTAGACTTTAATAAAAAAATATCTGAGGCTAGATTAGAACTCAGGTCCTCCTGACTATAGGGGTGGTACTCAATCCACTGTGCCGCCCATCTGACCCCCCAAAATTTTATTAAAGATAATGATAACAATGAGACAACACCAAAATTTTTGAGATTCAGCCAAAATAATACGCAGAAGAAAACCGATACGTGTAAATGCTTATATCAATAAAAGAGAGAAAAAGGAAGAGCAACATAATGTGTATCTCAATAAAAAACAAACTTACACCCTTATAAATAAATACCAAAATAAAAATCATGGTAATAAAGTTTATAACAAAATATCAAGCTATCGAAAGAAAATAGGAGCTGGGTTTTTTTGGGGGGTTGGAATAGATAAGTCATTGGGTAATTTGATTTTAAGAATAGCAAAGCAAATCAAACTACTAGTATCAAAATTTTAAGGAGTGAATGTTAAACCAAATGAACATAAAATTAAGGTAATTTTTACCCATTTTGCCCAATTATTTGCCAAAAAAAATAATCATACGAATGATATGGATTAGAATTTACAAAAATATAAAGTGACAAAAGAGAATTAATAAAAGAAATAAGATGGGGGCTGCCCAGAAGATTGCCCTTGAATATTTAATGAGTATTGGCTAGGGAATCACATGAGGGACTTTTTGTTAAACAGAGCTTTTGCTTGTGCATGTTAGGCCAATTCGAATATAATTCATGAATTAACTGAAATAGATAAATATTTCCAAGAATATAAAGTGTCCAGATTAACCAAAAAAGGAAATAAAATATTTAAATAATCCTACTTTAAAAAATGAAATAATGCATAAATGACCTCCTTATCCAAAAAACCCAGCACCACTTGTATTTACAAGGGAATTATACCAAATACTTAAAGAATATTAATTCCAATATTACATAAACTATTTGGAAAAAAACAACAGATAAAGAAGTTCTGTTGAATTTACTTTAAGACACAATATGGTCTTGATATCTGTTTCAAGGAGAGTAAAAACACAGGGGGGAAACTATACATGAATTTCCTCAATGTATATTGATGCAAAAATTTTAATGAAATTTAAGCAAGGAGACTGCTAATAGCATTGTAAAAATCATATGCTATGAAGAAAGGGCATTTATATCAGGAATGCTGGACTGGTTAATATTAGGAAAACTAAGCAAATGTATCATGTAACAATAAAATCAGCAAAAATGATATTATTTCAACAGATACAGAAAAGAATTTTGACAAAATGCAATACTTGATGAGGAGTAAATGATGAGGAGTAAACTAAGGTCTAAAGCGAGATGGGTCAGTTCCTTTTCTCTCTCTCCTTCCTTCCCCAAAATAACCCAGGGTGGGTTCGGCAGCATAGGAATTTGCTACTTAATGCTGTATGGAAACATAGTCTTTATTGTTTAGAATGGAAACACCGGAAAGCCTGTGGGCAAAATGGCTGCATAGTACAAGGCCAATTTTGCAAAGGGTAGATTTTTGAGTTCTCTCTTTTATACAAGAGCACAATCATTCAGATGTAGTGATGTAAGGAGGTTCCTGAGAGTGATGCAAATAAGCTAAGGATTCTCTTGTTATCTTTTGGGGACAGACAGAAGTCTCTTCCCAAAAAGGAATTTCCTGATGCCATTTGGTCTATCTGAGTAGATTAGAATGGGGGTTGTAAAACCCTGGCCAGGTCAGATAGCCCAAACTAGTTTGACCAGATCTTGTATCAAAGGTCCAAGTCCTAAAAGAAGTTGGAGATCAAACAAGGAATACCAAGGGGCTACCGCCCTCAACAATACTGATTTTTATTTAAAAAAGCAACACACACACTAGAAAGCACAAGAATAAATGTTGCTTTTACTTAGAAGAATAAGGAAAATTGATTTAAACAAAGAGCCACCATTAATGGGGATATACCAGAAGACTTTCCAATAAAGTCAAGGATGAAGCAAGAATGTCTATAATCCCCATTAATATTCAATATTGTACTAGAAATGCTTGGTATAGCAATAAGACAAGAAGAAGAAATTGAAGGAATAAGGATAAGGAATGAGAAAAGAATATTTTTTCAGAAGGTATGATGGTTTACTAGCATGTCAACTAAAGGAGTAATAAAAATAATTAAACACTTCAATAAAGCTGAAGGATATAAATCTTCCATAAAAATCTTCAGCCTTTCTATTTGTTACTAATAAAACCTTGCAGAAGGGATAGAAAGAGAAATTAAATTTAAAATAACTACAAAGATTATGAAATACATGGGAGTCTACTCATCAGAACACTCACAGCAACTACATGAACAAAATTAAAATAGACTCTTCATATAAATGGAGCTCTATATAATTGGAGTAATGCTAATTGCCTATAGGTAGGTCAAGTTAATATAATAAAAATGACAATATTACCTAAATTGATTTAGTAATTCAGTGTAATGCTAATCAAAATACCAAAGAATGACTTTATAAAGAGATAAAACATAGTAAAATGCACCTAGAGAAATAAAAGGTTAAGAATATCAAAAGAATTAATAAAAAAAGAAAAGAAATGAAAGGTGACCTAACAGTATCAGATATAAACTCTACTTCAAAACTTTAATCCTCCAAACAATTTGGGATTGGATAAGGAATAGAGAAGTTGATCACTGGAATAGATTAGATACATAATGTTAAGAAGGAAATGAACACAGTTTTTGATCAATCTAAGCATCCCAGCATTTAGGGCAAGAACTCACGATTTCATTAAAACTGATGAGAAACTTTAAAAGTAGCCTAGTAGAAATTAGATATACATCAACATCTCACACTGTAAAACAAGTTACGTTCAAATTGTGGTCATAATTTAGACATAAAGGGTGATATTCTAAGTTAATCGTTTGATAATGGAAAAATTACTTTTCTGATCTAAGGATATGGAAAGAGTTTATGACCCAAACCCAGAAATAAAGGCAAAGTGAAATGGATAATTTGAGGTAAAATGGAAAATTTAAACGTTTTTGTACAAATAATACCAATGTATCTAAAATTACAAGAAAAGCAGGAAACTGGGAGAGGGGAAGGTCTGGAGGGAGGAAGAGAGATGGGAATCTTTGTAACAAACCACACAACCCAAGAGATTTAAAAAGAGAATTTCCTTCCCTCTTCTCTATTTGCAGTTGAATATAACCTCCTACTGAGATGCCTTTGAACAAAAGAAATACTTTAATAAATGATGGTAACTATCTTTATATATAATTGGAAAAGTAAAATAGTATTGAAGTTGAAAAACAAAAGCAGCAACAACAACTAACAAGTTGCCTGAGATGAGAGGCGATTTGTGTTGATAACACACCTGGCATGTGTCAGAGGCCCAACCTGAACCCAGGTCTTCCTGATTCTTAAGGTTTTTATTTCAGGGAACAATTACTGTTTAATTCCCCATATTCTATCCAGTCTATTGTCTAATTATTTCTTCTGTGGAACAAGTTCAGCATCCATCTAGAATATCTAAATTATTTATATTGATACAGTAGGTCAATCAAATGACATATTAAAAGAAAAAAAAATGGACTTTTTCGTGCCCTTACTGTTTTAATGGATTTTTTATTCCGAAATTGTTGATCTCATTTAGGAGACCCCATGGCATTCTAAATTCTGACACAATCAGAACAATGTTATCCACAAACAGAAGCATGTGGGGTACTGTACCACTTACAGAGTGTCAGGCATTTGTACTTTCTCTGCATGTAAGGAAGGTTAAATGTGTCTCAGCTCTGTTTTTTATATAACTTTTTGCTGAGAACATGAGAACATGCTTTAAGTTATCCAATGTGAAAAAAAAGGAAAACACCAAGAAGTTGGAAGGCCATCCTGTCTTGTGTATTAATCAGTGAGTATCCTTTATTGCAGGCCAGTGTTTACCCTGGAAACCTGGCCAGTTCCTTGAGTAAAAACAGTCCTGCTAAAGGAATGAACAAATAGTCTTCTTGGGGGGGGGGTCTCATGTGATGGAGCATCCTGTACCTGGGATGTTGACACATCTCAAGAGTCACATCTCACATGAGAGTCCTTAGTGTAGTGCCTTCTTTGTTCTCAGCTGAGAAAAGCCTCTTAGTGGAAAGGGACTTTGAGAATTTAGCTAGGAAGTGATAGACAACTTGCCTGCCAATGCCTGTCACTTGCCACTATGAGTAGCTGTGACCATGAATTCTCTCAGCAGGGGAATTCCAGTGTTTTCCTCAGAGGGGCCATGATGTATGTTGTATGTCGTTATAGTGGCCACTGGGTTTATTAGTTGTATATTAATTACTTTTGTGCTATGAGTTTCCTTTTTTATTTTCCTGTCTTATTTAAATGAAAGTTCCAAGCAGTAATAAACTTGTGCCCACCCTCTTCAACCTGCCTGTTGAAATGGGTATTCCAAACCTAGATTAATCTTACACTGAAACATTCAATTGGAGGCTAAGCATGACTATCCTTAGTAGTCATTCCAATCAAGCACACAGAAACTTGAGGTGAGCCTGCTTTCAGATATACAGAAAGAAAGGACACTCCCCTCCTGACTTCCGAACAGGAGCAGATATTATCTATGTCTTGTCGGACTTGAGGACTAAAAGGTTCATATCTTAGGATACTTAAGTTTTTAAACTGATTGTGGACATGGAGCTCTGTGGATATACTCAAGAGACTAAAATATATCTTTAATGAATTTTCCCATGATCCCATATTACTCTCAAATTTTATTCTTGACCTCCATGTTAACATTACTGAATTTAAATACAGCAATCACATCTTTTCCTTTGACAGCAAAGATTTTTAATACCGTTCTAGTTATGTGTTTTATAATTAAAGGACAATTCCATAAAGCTAACAATGCAACATGAGAGAGACGTGCCATTGTGTCTATGTTGAAATTTAAGTATTTTGAGGACTATGGAGTTTTACATCTTTCTAAGAGAAGTGAACTTTTCTGGTTCTACATCTGGCAATTCTAATATTAAAAAGAATTTGTCTAACTACGGCTTCTAAAGATCACTTTATTAGATTTTGTGTTAGTACCTTTGACCCCCATAGTAAAGCCCTTTCTTTTTCCGGTCATTATGCAGGGGAAGGGGCATTTTGTTTTATTTCGGAGCCTGGATGGAAGAGCAAGGAGTCTTATTTAAGTTGTGACCTCACTGCCTCCAACCTGGAGCTGATGCTGCTCCTGAGCCTTCCTGGGAGCTCATCAGATCCAGGTTGGAGGCAGTGAGGCTGTTGAGACACCATAATATTTGAATTCATTGAATCCATCAGATTCATTTCTCCTGGTACCAATGAAATGTACTACCACTACCACATTTGACTGTAAAGCAATTTAAAAATAATTTACTATACAGTAAACATGAATACAACCAATTCAGTCCATCAACAAATGTCTATTAAGCACCAAGCACTTATGGGGACATAGATAACAGAACTACTGCTCTCAAGAAATGTAGATTCCATCAATTGACCTTGTTTTGCACCAATTTACATTTTAAATAAATGAATAATGAGGTAATTAAATTGACAATAACTTTTCAACCATTTTATGTCTCTAAAAGGGAAAACAAAGCAAAAAAAAACAAACTAAAAAATCTCCTGGTTCATATTTTTTTATTTTGCATTTCATAATTCCTTTTAGATTACTTAGCTTACATACTTCCTACATTCCTTTAGCTTACATACTCAGTTTTTTAATTGCAATATGGTGCTCCATTGACTGTCTGTGGGACATTTAGATTGTTTAGACCAGTTTTGTGGACTAAAAAAAATTGACAATTGTATTTTTGATAGTTTTAAACAAAACTTTCAAGGTTTATATTTTCAAAACAATGGGTAAGAAGCACAATTGTTTTAAAACTATTATACCATATTGTCAGATTGCTCTTCAAAAATTCTATACAGATTTCCAAAATTGAGATGGTGCATGAGAAAAATCAGATCAAAAAGGAAAAAAAATACAAATACATTAAATTTAAAAATATTTCCATATAAATCGTGTTGGGAGTGAAAAATCAGAATGAAAGGGAAAAACCAAGAGAAGGAAAAAGAAAAAAAGTGAACATAGTGATGTGATCTATTACGTGGGGTTTATAAAAGAATGTATTCTTTGATATCTAAGGGAGGACTAGGGAAAAGGGAGGGAAAAAATCTGGAAGACAAGGTGAATTTTTACAAGGGCAAATTTTGAAAATTATTATTTTAAATAAATGAATAATTAGTTAATTAAATTAACAATAACTTTTCAACCATTTTCTCTCTCTAAAAGGGAGAACAAAGTCAAAAAAACAAAGTCAAAAGTCTACTGGTTCATATTTTTTTATTTTGCATTTCATAATTCCTTTTAGATTACTTACCTTACATACTTTCTACATTCCTTTAGCTTAAGTACTTAGTTTTTTTAATTGCAATATGGTGCTCCATTGACTGTCTGTGGGACATTTAGATTGTTTAGACCAGTTTTGTGGGAACTCAAGGGAACTCCAAGGAAGAAAGAACTCCAGAAGGAAGGCTAGAGGGAACGTTAGGGAACACTATGTAAAGAGTTAGAATAAAGACCTGTTGCTGCATACTTGAGTGACTTGGGTGCTCTGTAGAGGAACCTCTAAAGAGGTAGCTCTCTGATTGAGATAATCAGATCCAGAGACGTCCAAAGACCTGGGGAAGGTAAGAAACCAGTTGACCCCTGCTGAGGTAAGCAGCTGGGAGTTAACAGTAAGGTAAGCCTTAGCCCTCTGTTTTGCTTTCTTAGAAATCACATGATCCGGAAGAAATTTTTTTTGATAGTTACCTCATCTCTCTTCAGCCCACTATCCCCACACCCACCATATAAAAAGCTTTGCATCAAGGGGTTTATTTGGGAGGGTTGGGTAGCCCTAGTTTATTTAAGGGAGCTCTCTGCTTCTGTAAGGCAGCCCTACTCATTCTGGACTTGCCACTTGTCCAAGATTCTAATAAAACTTCCTACCTTCACTTTGAGGAGTCTGCCAGTAGTCAATTTTGGGTTAGGTTCTCCGTACCCCACACATCGTGAAATATAAACATAAATATAACTCTCCCTTACCTCAAGGTTTAAGGAGTTACTAGTAGTCCCCAAATTTATCGCTTCTGGTGACAAACTTCTCTAAATTGGCTTAGCTTGGTCCTGAGAGAATACACAGTGACAGTCCTTCACATGGGCCTAGACTTCTCGGCTTGGTAAGAATCTGCTAGAGCCCAAGTCTCAGTGGAATAACTTTTGAGAAGTCAGGATCATTGTATAATGTTATAACAAGGCATTAGATTAAGAGTAGTGAAGGCCTCTGCTTACAAGAAACAAGACTAGAAAAAAAAGTTTGGGTAAAAGGCTAAGTATACTTTGTAAATATTACCTCACTTGATCCTCACAATAACCCTGCAAGGTAGGTGCTATTATTAGCGCCCATTCTATAGTGGCTGAGTCAGGCAGAGAATATGTGACTTGCCCAGGGTCACACAACTAGAGATTGTCAGAGGCTGGAAGTGAACTCGGATCCCCCTAACTCCAGGCCCACCACTCTATTATTCACCTTACCACTTAGCCAGATGGACACACGAGGAACAGAAAAGGGCTTGAACAAAAGCAAAGAGATACAAGACAGCAAGTAATGCAGTTTAGCTGGAGCACTGAGGCCAGGAGAGAAAAAAGTGTGACACACTGGTAGAAAAGCCAAGTGGTCAATACATCTATTCCTATTCAGCATCATCTAAACAAAACTAAGCTTGCCTAGAGTCTATAATGCTTTCTTGCAATATTAAAATAAAATAAAAAAGTCATAAAATTATTTTCACTAACTTCTTTTAAAATTATAAAATATGTAATATACAAGTTTCTGTTAGCAGGATGAGATAAAAATATGATTGTCCTTCCTAGATCATGTACTTCAAAATAGATTAGGGACTTCAAGATATTTATATACAGGACGTTATCTGAAACTTTTCAATCAACTTGACCTCAATATATCAATATTAAGAACTCAGCTGAACTTTCAATTTTTTTTGTTTTCCAACATTACAATGAAATTAAAATAAATCTTTCCAAGGCATACATTATGATTGTGTTTTTATCATTTCCAAATAGATTTGTGATCTCAATGATTTGGACATGCCTTTTAACAGGAATACACATCACATATTCATTGAAGTCTCCTCAACTTGCTTGCCCACACCCTTCCCTAAGTTCACCATGGAGGTCTACCTGCTTTAGAAGCTTCCTGACACAAAGATTCTAACTGAATCTTGAGTCATCCTCCTATACAGCCTTGTCCTCCCCAGAGCGATCTAGTCACCCAAGGAAGCACAGATCTCTCTACAGTGTATATCATCTCTTCTCATATTTAGCATGACAAAATCTACTTTCCTACTAATTTATTCTTATAAGTGAAAACTAACTGGCAATATTAACCAAGTAAGAAGATAGAATCATATAGTTTAATGAACACAATCTTTCTCCACATCAGTTAATGAATGAAGATGCAATCGTACAAGTACATAATATAAAAATAAACATTTAAGAAAAAAATTTAACTGTGCTCCAATAAACCAACGCATATATAGCAAGGAAAGACAGCTTTAAGTCATTAATATGTATTGTAATGTTAAAAATTAAGCATATTATACAAATTTCTTACCTCTTAAAAAAGAGTAGAAACATTTTTTCTAATTCTAAGTCTAAATTCATACCTCATCTCCAATTTTGGGGGGACTATCACAGCAAAGGAAAAGTTTATACTTAGGGCTAATGGGTATTTTAGGTTCTTCATCAGATGAGTCGGCGTCACTTTCTTCTGCCTGCTGTATCTGGCATATCTAAAATAAGCTATTTCCAACACTTTCAGGAATCAGGAAAGACTATTGTTCATCAGCATTATGTGTCTTGTACAAGAGATTTAAAGATGTTTTTTTTTTAGACTCTGAGCCGCAGATCTACTAAATTTGTTAAGCAAAACAAGTGAGACAAAGATCCTATGGTGGAAGGTCCCATGCTTTGATGTAAAGAACAATAGATGTAGGATTCCAAAAATTTGGATTTGAATCTTACTTCAGTCTTAATATCTGAATGACTTAACGACTTAGATTTCAGTCTCCTTATCTGTAATATGAGGTCTACTAAAATATTTCTAAAGTGCTTCCTACTTGTAACTTCTGTCAACTATGAAAATCATAAGTAACATCTTACTAAAGAGATCAATGGAAATTGCATGACAATTGAACCACAACTTACTATGGATTTTGAATCTTCACACAGAAAAATGCAAGGATCACAGTTCAAGAAAATACTTTATGAAGTAATCAGCCCCTACCTGATACTCTATATCCCAGAAAAGGTAGAGGTAGAAGGGGTTTTCAACACATCACTTCTTTGGTCCATCATCCAGATATGATTGGAGAGACTCCAGAAGCTCCATTATACTAACATGAACATACATCTAGTCATTCCAATGGCACCAGTAATTACACATCCAGGGCCATCTCCAGTCCTCCTGATCTATACAGGACCATTGGACCCAGAGGGCTCTGGACGGGAAAGGGCAGCAGGTGACCTTCCCCAGCCCCCCTCACTTAAATCCAATTCGCTTGCAGGTCATGATATCCCATCCCTGCTGTCATGGTCCTCTTTGAAAATGAAGGACAAACAATAACTTCCAAGGTTGTAGAGAGAGCTCCAGTCCCAAGTACACTGGGTTAGGACAGCCACATTAGTAGCCAACATATCTGATGCTGTATTTCTCTAGCATGGAGAATTCCGACCAATAAAGTCACCATCCCTCCTCCCTCAAATTGTATTCCTCTTTTCCCCATGCCCTTTTTAATCACTAGGATTTGTCTGTTATGCAGCTAAATTAAAATTCATTTCCAATTCTTCAATGACACAAATGGTTCCAGCTTAAATGCATGAGAAGGAAAGAATACCACTATGTTCTAATGTGATCATTTATCTGGAGAGTAGAGATGAAGTTGGGCAGCAGAACATTTACTATTATTTCCCCAAGTTCTCCAAGAGAAAGCTGAAATTAAGAAATCTTAAATCACAGAAGTGCTTCTCTGTAAGGGACCTAGAACCAATCTTCCCTGTGCGGAAGGGAGCCGCCCTAATGTCAGTCATCTCCAGGATATGATTCCAGGTTGACTAATAGAGCTACGTGTCGGTAGATGCGTGGAACTATGAGTTGCTTGGCCATATAAGGAGAAAAACGGCTAGGCATTGCTAAAGGAGCTTGCCCCGCCCACAATGGGAGGAATCAGGGAGGGTCCAAGAAGATTCTATATAAAAGTAGGGAAAAGCAACCGCTCGGGGAGACATTTTGGGGAGCAGACAATAAAGAACAGCTCTGCTACATGTTGGCTCTCTGTTTGTTTATTCCCCGCTCCTGTCTCCGGAGCGGGGCCAGAGACTTCCGAAGGTTGGTGGAAGGTAGAAGCGCGCGGTAAGAAACTTTCAGTTTCCAGTGAAGCTGCAGGGAAGCAGACCCACAACAATTCTCTAGAGACTATTCTGTATATCTGCCTCACAGGTGTGATTGCTTCTTAAGGTGAATAAACAGTAACCAAACTCAAACTAAGATGAGTTTATTGTATATCTTCACAGCTAGCACCCACTTGAACAGATGAGCATTAAATACAGACCTACCTTACCTAAGAATAAAAAAAAAATCATTAACACATAAAAGGGTCAAATTAGAAAAGTAAATTACCATATCGAATCATTGCTCACTACACATGCCACTCATAGGACAGGAATCAACAGTTTCCAAATGCCCCACATATTTAAAAAAATAGATAGATAAATAGATAGTACTATTTTAGTAACAAAGAACCAGAAGGAAAGAACATCCTTTTGTCTTTTATATTCAGAGAGATGAAGCTAACAACAGTTCATTAAAGAACTCTGTGTACACCTTTTTCATCTCTTCAGATCTTTGTAACTGAGCTTGTGAATACTGTTTCTCAAATATTTTGCTGCAACTCAATTTTTCCATTCATAAAGCATTTTAAGGAAAGGTTTGAAAAGACATCCATTTAATTTACTATCTGAAAACAGGTGAACATTTCCTGTTTCTAATTCAGTTTTATGACTTCTTTTGGCATAGCTGTTCAGAAAGGGTAGAATCTCCATCTGGCAAGAAAAATTTACACTTTATGTTTAATGCCCAATAAACTGACTTTGAATAGGTGAAACATTAATACATCCATTTTGACATTCTCATAAATATGAAGA
Source organism: Sminthopsis crassicaudata (assembly GCF_048593235.1). NCBI lineage: Eukaryota > Metazoa > Chordata > Mammalia > Dasyuromorphia > Dasyuridae > Sminthopsis > Sminthopsis crassicaudata. The sequence goes on along the minus strand of NC_133623.1, from coordinate 48,738,280 downwards.
GCATGCTAAGAAACAGTACATCTAAATGCATGAGCAGCTTATAGGTTCTACTCTGAAGGCAAGGAATAAAAAATGTCCCGGTCCAGCGGGACTCAGTTATCCGGGGAGTCGAGGGGGACCCAGCCTGAAAGAGAAATGAGTGAGAAAGAAGAGCGAGACCAAGCAGATCCTTGTCAAGGTCTCAGTTTATTGCTCTTGGGGTACAACTTATATAGCAAAAAGCATGAGAAATAGAAGTAGGGTAAGGCCTGGGAAAGGAGTAGGAGTGATGGGGAAGTTGGGTTGGGGCTGGGAAAGGAACATGGGGATGGCTGGTTCAATGAACAGGAACAGTTTGTGGATAGGATATATGTTGGAATACTCTCTGATTGGCCAATTCTCAGAACAATTTGTCTGAGGGTAATGCCCACTTAGGGGGGAGAGACACCTGGGCCGAAAGCCCTTGGCTCCCAACATCTCCCCCTTTTCTCTTTAGAAGAAAAGAGTGTATAACACAAGGGCTGGTGAAAGGCCTATCTTAGGCTATGTGGCCTGCACCTATGCTCGGTACCTAGATAACCAGGCCCTCAGGGCCAAGAAGGGCAGAGGCCCTGTCTTAGGCTATGTGGGTTGCCTCCACTCCCCCCTGGGAGCGGACCCACAATAATCCCATCATTGGGTACCACTGCAGCCATAAAAGATACGATTTTCCGAGTCATGGGGCCACAATATTCCCGTCATTGGCTCTTTCACAGCAATAGTCCACATTACTGCAATTAAGGCCGTGTCCTTTGGAGTGTAGTGGCTAGAAACTGGAAAATGAATGGATGCCCATCAATTGGAGAATGGTTGGGTAAATTGTGGTATATGAATGTTATGGAATATTATTGTTCTGTAAGAAATGACCAGCAGGATAAATACAGAGAGGCTTGGAAAGACTTACATGGTCTAATGCTGAGTGAAATGAGCAGAACCAGGATATCATTATACACTTCAACAACGATACTGTATGAAGATGTATTCTGATAAAGGTGGATATCTTCAACAAAGAGAAGATCTAATTCAGTTCCAACTGATCAATCATGGACAGAAGTAGCTACACCCAAAGAAGGAACACTGGGAAATGAGTGTAAACTGTTTGCATTTTTTGTTTTTCTTCCCAGGTTATTTTTACCTTCTGAATCCAATTCTTCCTGTGCACCAAGAAATTCGGTTCTGCACACATATACTGTATCTGGGATGTACTGTAATATATTTGACAGTATGCGACTGCCTGCAGTCTAGGGGAGGGGGTGGAGCCATGCTCCAATTCTCCAATTGATAAATGGTCAAAGGACATGAACAGACAATTTTCAGATGATGAAATTAAAACTATTTCCACTCATATGAAAAAGTGTTCCAAATCACTATTGATCAGAGAAATGCAAATTAAGACAACTCTGAGATACCACTACACACCTGTCAGATTGGCTAAGATGACAGGAACAAATAACGATGAATGTTGGAGGGGCTGTGGGAAAACTGGGACACTGATGCATTGTTTGTGGAGTTGTGAAAGAATCCAACCATTCTGGAGAACAATCTGGAATTATGCCCAAAAAGTTATCAAAATGTGCATACCTTTTGACCCAGCCATACTACTACTGGGCTTATATCCAAAGGAAATATTAAAGAAGGGAAAGGGACCTGTATGTGCCAAAATGTTTGTGGCAGCCCTTTTCATAGTGGCTAGAAACTGGAAAATGAGTGGATGTCCATCAATTGGAGAATGATTGGGTAAATTATGGTATATGAAGGTTATGGAATATTATTGCTCTGTAAGAAATGACCAACAGGAGGAATACAGAGAGGCTTGGAGAGACTTACATCAACTGATGCTAAGTGAAACGAGCAGAACCAGAAGATCATTATACACTTCAACAATGATACTGTACCAGGATGTATGGTGATGGAAGTGGATATCTTCAACATAGAGAAGAGCTAATCCAATTCCAATTGATTAATGATGGACAGAATCAGCTACATCCAGAAAAGGAACACTGGGAAATGAGTGTAAACTGTTATTTTTACCTTCTGAATCTAATTCTTCCTGTGCAACAAGAAATTCAGTTCTACACACATATATTGTATCTAGAATATACTGTAATATATGTAACATGTATAAGACTACCTGCCATCTGGGGGAGGGGGTTGGGGGAGGAAGGGAAAAAAATCTGAATAGAAGTAAGTGCAAGGGATAATGTTGTAAAAAATTACCCATGCATATATACTGTCAAAAAAAAGTTATAATTATAAAATAAAATAAAAATAAAAAATATATATATTTAAAAATTAACAACAGAGAAAGGCCTCCAAGTAAAGGGGGGACTACTACCTGCATCATTTTAAAGATTATATTGGGTCATCCTGAGATTATTTAAAGAGCCTCAAAAATAATAGTTTTTTTTTTCTTTGTCCTTTTGAAAAGGTTTCTGTTAAGGACAATATCCAATTTGGGATATTTTTCCACATATTGGGTATTTTAAAAGTAAACTGATTTGTATGAATAATGCTCACTTATGAAACATCTTCTTGGATATGATAATTGTTTAAGTTGTGAACTTATTGAGACAAATTCCTTTCTGCTATCAATATAAGGGTATGATAAATATTTGTTTAGAATTTATCAGAAATCTGATTAATGGAATCTGTTGGTGGGAATAAAATTTTTCTTGAGCTTATAGTTAAATAATCAATGCTTTTGGGGAGTCTCAAAGCTCCACCCTCTGGCAGTTAGTGGGACAATTGATTGGAAGTTGAATTTTAACTACTCATGTTATAATTATGTTCATGCATTATTTTCCTCCTGTAACTAATTTCTATGATCACATCAATGGTCAATAGAATTGTTAATGCAACTCAATTATGTCTTATCTTGCTGTTTCCAGCCTGATTATATGTAATCATTGTATTCTAAATGCTTGAGCAAATAAGTGAAAGGACTTGGGAACATTAAGGGAAGATGTGAAAAACTTTGGATTTGTACAAGTGGAAGAATCACTCATATCAATTAGCACATTATAATGAAGTCTCTGACTGACATGCAGAATTAGAAATAAAACCCTATTTCCCTGCACTGTGTCTTATTTGGGGAAAAGACATGCTCATAAATAAGCAATTTACACATCAATGGTTCCATAACCCCATTCATGCAGTCCATTCATACACACACACACACACACACACACACACACACACACACACACACACACACACACCATCTCATATATCTCCATATTGCTCTTCCCATCTCCACTCCCTCAAGAAAGCTCCTAAATTGGGGACTTTCATTTCTCTGGTTATTCTAGAAGCCAGCACAAAGCACACATACTGTAGGTGCTTAATAAACACTAGTTGATTGATCAATAAACACGTGCTGATTGATGACTTCAGAGGGCAATTTTCCAGCATGGAGATTCTTCTCCAAGTCCTTCCAATAATCCTGTTTAAAGGGGGGAAGGGTTGAAGACTTTCCTCAGGGCATTTAACATTTTTTAGGTGGCTAGTTAACCAATTCGGATAGTCCTCCCTTCACCTCCCCCTGACACACACCTGCTTTTTGTTTTTTAATATATACAGAGGTCCTAAAGAAGGAAGCTGACACTAGTGGCAATTACACGGCCAGCCAAGCAGTTCCAGCCTTGGATCTTCATTAGCATCACATACCATGCGGCACAAATAAAGCATCCAGAACCCTCTGCCCTAACATAGCATCCCATCCACACAAGGGGTCCCAGGTGGTAAAAAGACAAAGCTTTCAGGAAAAGAAGGGGGTGGGGGGCTTACCTTGGAGCTATAGGAACCTTCCTTCTAGCTGATTATACATGGAAGGCCCCTGACTGGTACACCCAGGAGACAAGGGCCCTGAGGCACTGGACGTTCTTTGTAATTTCATTATGCCCAGTGTAAGACCCCTCCCACCCTCCCACCCCCGCCATGGATTGCTGCAGGAAAATTCCAATCCTGCCCCCTCCAGCATCCATCCAACAGCAGCACCACCAGAAAGGCAGTTTCCGCGGGGGCTGCTGGGCTTCTGTTGCCCCCAAAGTTTGGCTCATGTCGAACCTCCCTCAGATAAGGCTTCCGTCTCCAGAACCCGGCAAGCCGTCCAGGCGATTGAGCAGGGAGGCTGCAGGGGAATCTGGCGGCCTCTAGGGCCGATTTCCCACCTGGACTGGGAGCTTCCTCCTCCTTCCTCTTCCTTCAGTTGAGTGCTGCAGAATGGATGCTTTTTAATTGGGGTGATGCAGAAGATTTTTGAGAGTCCCTTGGATGGCAAGAAGGTCAATTCAGTTAAGATTTAAGGAATTAGTTCAGGCTACTCACTAGAAAGAAAATAATGGAGCTGAAGCTGAAATACTATGGTCACATAAGAAGAAGATAGGACTCAATGGGAAAGACACCAATGTTAGGAAAGATTGAAGGCCAAAAGAAAAGGGGACAGCAAAGGACGGGATGGATAGATATTGTCATGGAAACAATGAACAGGAGTTTGAACAGACTTTGAGAGACAGTGGAAGATACAAGGCCTGGCATGCATAGGTCTATAGGGTTGCAAAGAGTAAGACATAATGACAGTGACACAACGGTCAAATTGATGCAATTTGTTTCAAATGAGCTAAGATTTTGGAAGTTTTTTTTTTTTAAGTTAACCAATTTTTTAAAATAGCAGATAAACTCTTTTAAATGTTGTAGGGATGCAAAATAGGATAATTCTATTTATTTTTCCCTTTAGAATTTCTAATATCCAAATAGGTAACCAAGTGGGAAAAAATAGAAAGGAATAGAGAAAGAGCAGTAAGCACTTTTAAATGAAATGGAATTTATATATGTCAGCAGATTTCCACAAGAAGAAAACTGCAAACTTGACTGAGAACACGCATAATAGAACATAAAAGTAGATTCTATATTAAAATATCAATAAAAGAATTAGTATTTAAGAGACAAAATAGTTGTCTTGGTTTTGTTTGTATAATGTTAGTTATAATGGTATCAAAATGTCTGCCAAATTTTGGCAAAGTTGCAACTTAAAATGTCTTAATGACTCTTTAAAATGTCACAATTCATCTTTTAAAAATAAGTTGTTGGGTTTTTTCTTTCAAATAAAACATACGTGTGAGGGAAAGGAAAGGAAGGGCTTACTCTAAAATGCATATTCTGAAATTGAAAGGGTTCTTAGAAACCAATTCATCCCAGAAAGGTTAAATGACTTAGCAGGGTAAAATGAGGATAAAATGACTGGTGGAGTTGAATTATCTCACTGTGTTTCCAGTAAAATCTTTGGGTTTCCTGCTTGTTTCCTTCATTGTTTGCTGGGTTTGGAGATGAGAATGGTAAGCCTTAGCAAGGAAATGGGAAGATGCATCAGAGAAAGTGAAAATTCTACCTCAAAAAGATAGTAAGAAGGAAGGGAATCAGCATAAAAATATTAACCATTAACTGAGGATGAAAAACACTGGCAATGAAATACTAAAAAGAAAATCCCATATATGGAGAAATAATAAAGAAAATGCCCTTGATTCATGTGAGAAATGTTTCATATTTATGTCAAGCACGTGTTATATGTCTTCATCTAAGGATGAAAACTTTGAAGCATTTTGCTCAAGTGTTTTGTTTAGTTTCCTAAATGATAACATATATAATAGTGACTTACGCTATTAAAATTAAATCCACAGTTGTGAAGGGAATTATGATCAAATCTGGTCTATACTTCATGAATCCATCTGCACTAAAACTGACATTCTATCATAGATGACTCCTCTATAAGAAGATATTTTGGAAGGAGCTAAGAAGCAAAAGATAAATTTGGCCTTGGCAAAGATGCGTTAGAGGAGGGAAAGGGAGAGATAATGAGAAGGTGAGGATGATGCCTTTGTGGCAAGCCTGGGGGATTAGAAGAATGGGAGTACCAGTGAAGATAATCGGGAAGGGGCGTGTTTAGGGAGAAAGATAAAATTTCACTTGGAGATATTTTTAATGAAAACGGCTGAGTTGTAATATTTGCTTAGCATATGATCCATAATAAGTAGCTTGCTTTCTCTGTGACTCAATTTACTCATCTGAGAAATAAAGAAATAATTTATTATCCCATCTACTTTCCCAGGATGTATAAATTTATATGACACTTTTTAACTATTCTGGAATCTTGAAACAGAATTAACAAATTAATGATAATATTACAATCATTACTCTGATAAAGAAGTTGACTAAATTATATGTAGGATATGAATTCTTTATATTTACCAAGATCATATTCAAAGAAGAGATGAAAAAATGTATCTCCTCCCTTATCTGCAGAAATGGGGAACAATAAGTGTAAAATATTGAACATTTTATCAATTAAGGCTGGTATGTTAGTTTTGCTAAACTATTCTTCCCTGCCCTCTTTCTTTTTATCTCCTCTGTGGATACAAAAAATATTCATATACAAATAACATTTCGTACATTGTCTCCTCCATAAGAAAATGAATCCCTGGAGGGTTGGGACCAAGTTTTTGGTTTTCTTTGTATCCTTTGGACTTAGCACATAGTACCTGGTTAATTAACATTAATTAATTGATTAATAAATGCTTGTTGAGAATAATAATGATGATTGATGGTAGTGGTAATGATGATGATGATGACAAGGGATAGATCTCTAGGTAGAAAAGGGCTAAGAAAGTACAACAGTTTCTGTACTTAAGGCAAAGCAGGACACTTTTCAGAAAGACTGTGGTTCCCAAAGGAAGGAGGGAGCCCACTGGGTTGACCTAAAACACCATGCCCAGAAGGCAAAAGGAGGGCCTCAGAACTCAGGAGTCTGGGAAATGCATGCTGGGCTTTTCTATGCAGAGGTAGGGAAGGGAGAGTCCTCCTGGAGCTTCTGGCCTTCCTCTTGGTTGTCAAGGAACCTTAGAAGTAAAGCCCCGCCCTGGTAAGTTATCAATGGCATAGTAATAGAATCTTTTCCTCTTGATTTGGAGAAGATCTAAATCTACAAATTGTTTTGAAACAATCTGTGATACCACCCAAGATTTCAATATACTTTGGGGATTCAAATTTCTTCTCCCCAACATTTGGTGTCCTGTGTAAAGATAGTCCTAAATTCTCTGAATGGAAGCAAAACATCAAATTTCTACCATAATAAGTTTTCTATTACTTCTGGATAACATATACAGTTAAGTAAATATGTTTTCAAAATAAGCTATAGTTGAAGATGATTATAACGGAAAAACTTTTTCTCGTTTCATTCTCTCACAAAAATGAACACCAAGAAACCCAAGTTCCTTGAGGACAGGCCTGTTTGCTTTTTAATTGTTATCCACCGCACTAAGTGATGTATCTGGCATATGCTATGCAATTGATAATTGAGGTTGGCATATTAAAATGTAATCATAATTTCAATATCTTCTTGGAACACACTGAATCATCTCATTTTACTTGCTTCTTTGAACACAGAAAATTGTAACATATTTACTTTCCTTGACCATCAACTTATTCCATCAAACTTCAGGTTTATTTAGCTATTCAGATGACCTATGATAAAGAGAAGCCTCTGACTCAGTTTTGAGCTGGTATAATATACCTTTTTTCGCAATTTGTCCATTGTATAACAGTGGTAGTCAGGAAATACAATTGCCTCTGAAGAATTAAAAATAAGTATCACACAGAAGACAATGGACGGGTGCACAATGTTTATAAAAGTACATGAAGGCTGCTAGGTGCAATCAGTGAATCACTTCAAAGATTAGGAGTAAAAGATAACATAAGGAATTTTAAGATATAGAGAAAAAAGTGCTAGTACATAGAAAGAACAAGTGATAAACAAATGAATTATGACTGGTTTTTTTTAACCATGTAAAGTGAAAGTAAAGAAAGTCTCCAGCACATCTAGGTAGACATCCATGGTAAATGTATGGAAATATATAGACAAGAATTATATAGATTAAATAATCATGAAGGGGTTGTAATCTGCATCACTGGAAGAACGCTAGAATTGAGATCACAAATCCATTTAAGTCTTGGAATAAGGTAAATACTTTATGAATGAGAATCATGTAAATTCATGTAAAATAATATCTTAATGCTGCTCAATCAGAAAGTTAAAAGATTCAACTTCTAAAAGAGACTTAGTAAGTCTATATATCATTAGAAAAAACTGATGAGAAACTTTAAAAGTAGCCTAGTAGAAATTAGATATACATCAACTTCTCACACTGTAAAACAAGTTAAGTTCAAATTGTGGTCATGATTTAGACATAAAGGGTGATCTTCTAAGTTAATCGTTTGATAATGGAAAAATTACTTTTCAGATATAAGGATATGGAGTTTATGACCAAAACCCAGAAATAAAGGCAAAGTGAAATGTATAATTGGAGGTAAAATGGAAAATTTAAACGTTTTTGTACAAATAATACCAATGCATCTAAAATTACAAGAAAAAATAATCTCATCTTAAAGAATGACTGGGTGAAACAGCAAATTATAGAAACAATTAATAACTTCAACCAAGATAATGATTATTAAGAGTCATCATACCAAAATCTGTGGGATGCAGCTAAAGCAGTAATAAGGGGAAATTTTATATCTTTAGTGGCTTACTTGAAGAAAATAGAGAAAGAGAAGTTTAACGAATTGGGCTTGCAACTTAAAAAGCTAGAAAAAGACCAAATTAAAAACCCCCAACCAAAAATTAAACTTGAAATACAAAAATTAAAAAGAGAAATCAATAATATTGAAAGTAAAAAAACTATTGAATTAATAAATAAAACCAAGAGTTGGTTTTATGAAAAAGCCAATAAAATAGATAAAACTTTGGTAAATCTGATCAGAAAAAAGAAAGAGGAAAATCAAATTGATAGTCTTACAAATGAAAAGGGGGATCTTTCCACCAATGAAGAGGAAATTAGAGAAATAATAAGGACTTACTTTGCCCAACTTTATGCCAATAAACTTGATAGTTTAAGTGAAATGGATGACTTCCTCGAAAAATATAGGCTCCCTAGATTAACAGAGGAGGAGATAAATTGCTTAAATAGTCCCATTTCAGAAAAAGAAATAGAACAACCTATTAATCAACTCCCCAGGAAAAAAAACTCCAGGACTAGATGGATTTACATGTGAATTCTACCAAACATTAAAAGAACAACTAACTCCAATGCTATATAAACTATTTGAAAAAATAGGGGATGAAGGAGTCCTACCAAACTCCTTTTATGACACAGACATATTACTGATACCTAAACCAGGTCGATCGAAGACTGAGAAAGAAAATTTTAGACCAATTTCCTTAATAAATATTGATGCTAAAATCTTAAATAAGATATTAGCAAAAAGACTTCAGAAAATCATCTCCAGGATAATACACTATGATCAAGTAGGATTTATACCAGGAATGCAGGGCCGTTTTAATATTAGGAAAACTATTAGTATAATTGACCATATTAATAATCAAATTAATAAAAACCATATGATCATCTCAAAACATGAAGAAAAAGCATTTGACAAAATCCAACATCCATTCCTACTAAAAACTCTTGAGAGTATAGGAATAAATGGACTATTCCTTAGAATAATCAGGAGCATATATTTAAGACCGTCAGTAAGCATAATATGCAATAGAAATAAACTGCAACCTTTCCCAGTAAGATTAGGAGTGAAACAAGATTGCCCACTATCACCATTACTATTCAATATAGTACTAGAAACGCTAGCCTCGGCAATAAGAGCCGAGAAAGAGATTCAAGGAATTAGAGTAGGAAATGAGGAAATCAAACTATCACTTTTTGCAGATGACATGAGGGTATACTTAGAGAACCCCAAAGACTCTGCTAAAAAGCTACTAGAAATAATTCAAAATTTAAGCAAAGTGGCAGGATACAAAATAAATCCACATAAATCCTCGGCATTTTTATATATCACCAACAAAATGCAACAGCAACACATACAAAAAGAAATTGCATTCCAAACAAATGTGGAGAGTATAAAGTATTTGGGAATCCATCTACCAAAGAATCGTCAGGAATTATATGAGAAAAATTACAAAACACTTGCCACAAAAATAAAGTCAGATTTAAATAATTGGAAAGACATTCAGTGCTCTTGGACAGGCCGAGCGAATATAATAAAGATGACAATACTCCCCAAACTAATCTGTTTATTTAGTGCTATACCAATCAGACTCCCAAGAAAATATTTCAATGACCTAGAAAAAATAACAACAAAATTCATATGGAAGAATAAAAGGTCGAGAATTGCAAGGGAACTAATGAAAAAAAGTCAGAGGAAGGTGGTCCAAGTGTAACTGATCTAAAGCTATATTATATAGCAGCAGTCACCAAAACCATTTGGTATTGGCTAAGAAATAGACCGGTAGATCCGTGGAACAGATTAGATACAAAGGACAAAAAAGGGTACATGTATAGTAATCTAATCTTTGACAAACCCAAAGATACCAACGTTAGGGACAAAAGTTCATTATTCGGAAAAAACTGTTGGGAAAACTGGAAATTAGTATGGCAGAAATTAGATATGGATCCACACTTAACACCATATACCAAGATAAGATCAAAATGGGTCCATGATTTAGGCATAAAGAATGAGATCATAAATAGATTAGAGGAACAGAGAATAGTCTACCTATCAGACCTGTGGAGGAGGAAGGAATTTATGACCAGAGGAGAAGTAGAGATCATTATTGATCACAAAATAGAAGATTTTGATTACATCAAACTAAAAAGTTTCTGTACAAACAATACAAGATTAGAAGGGAAGTAACAAATTGGGAAAATATTTTTAAAAGTAAAGGTTCTGACAAAGGTCTAATTTCCAAAATATATAGAGAACTCACCCTGATATTATAGGAAACCAAACCATTCTCCAATTGATAAATGGTCAAGGGATATGAACAGACAATTCTCAGAGGAAGAAATTGAAACTATTTCCACTCATATGAAAGAGTGTTCCAAATCACTACTGATCAGAGAAATGGAAATTAAGACAACTCTGAGATACCGCTACACACCTGTCAGATTGGCTAAGATGACAGCAACAAATAATGATGAATGTTGGAGGGGATGTGGGAAAACTGGGACACTGATACATTGTTGGTGGAGTTGTGAAAGAATCCAACCATTCTGGAGAGCAATCTGGAATTATGCCCAAAAAGTTATCAAACTGTGCATACCCTTTCACCCAGCATTGCTGCTATTGGGATTATATCACAAAGAAATACTAAAGAGCGGAAAGAGACATATATGTGCCAAAATGTTTGTGGCAGCTCTTTTTGTTGTAGCTAGAAACTGGAAGATGAATGGATGTCCATCAGTTGGAGAATGGTTGGGTAAATTGTGGTATATGAAGGTTATGGAATATTATTGCTCTGTAAGAAATGACCAGCAGGAGGAATGCAGAGAGGCTTGGAGAGACTTACATCAACTGATGCTGAGTGAAATGAATAGAACCAGAAGATCGCTGTACACTTCAACAATGATATTGTATGAGGATATATTCTGATGGAAGTGGATATCTTCAACATAAAGAAGATCCAACTCACTTCCAGTTGTTCAATGATGGACAGAAATAACTACACCGAGAGAAGGAACACTAGGATATGAATGTAAACTGTTAGCACTACTGTCTATCTACCCAGGTTACTTATACCTACGGAATCTAATACTTAATGTGCAACAAGAAAATGGTATTTACACACATATATTGTGTCTAGGTTATATTGTAACACATGTAAAATGTATGGGATTGCCTGTCATCTAGGGCAGGGAGTGGAGGTAGGGGGGGATAATTTGGAAAAATGAATACAAGGGATAATATCATAATAAAATTACTCATAGATATATACTGTGGAAAAAAATTCTAAATAAAATTAAAAAAAAAAAGATCCAACTCACTTCCAGTTGATCAGTGATGGACAGAAATAACTACACCCAGAGAAGGAACACTGGGAAGAATGTAAATTGTTAGCAGTACTGTCTATCTACCCAGGTTACTTATACCTTTGGAATCTAATAATGTGCAACAAGAAAATGGTATTTAAACACATATATTGTGTCTAGGTTATATTGTAACACATGTAAAATGTATGGGATTACCTGTCATCGGGGGGAGGGAGTGGAGGGAGGGGAGGGATAATTTGGAAAAATGAATACAAGGGATAATATTAAAAAAAAAGATAATTGTATAAATATGTTTACATATATTGAATATTGTTTAGCATATATTGGATTGCTTACTATCTAGGAGAGAGGGTGGGGGGATGAGGGGAAAATTTGGAACACAAGGCTGTGCAATTGTCAATGTTAAAAAATAATGCATGCATATTTTTTGAAAATAAAAAGTTTAAAAAAAAAGAAAAAAAAAAAGAAATACAACATAGTCAGAAGATTCCTGGTGTAAGTTTCAACCTGGTTTGGAAGCAGCTGTATGGACAAGTTTAATGAGGGAGCTAGGTGGCTTAGGGCACATTCGGGTACTTACCAGCTGTGTGATCCTGGGAAAGTCACTGAACCTGTGAGTCACTCCAGGATCTTTGCCAAGAAATCACCGTGGACAGTACTGCTGTGCTAGGGTCCCGTGGACAGTACTGTTGTGCTAGGGTCCACAGGTCATACGGAGTCAGACATGACTGAAATGAATGAACAAAAACATGAATGAGTTGACAAAGAGAAGGAGAATTTCACAAAGACAGGTACAAAGTCAATAATTTAGCATATACGTGGTATGCAATCATAAGATCCCTGACAGTATTTGATTCAACCTTTACCCACATTTTGACAGGCTTATCAGTTTTGCTGGGATAGTAAATCGAAATGGAGATGGAGTTAACTTTAACTTGAGTGTCAGGGAATGGTAGAACCTCTCAATGGATACATCCAAAAGACCACACTGAAAATGTAACAGGACAGAATGAAAAGTCAAGCCTCTTCCTTCAGGAAGCACAGATCTTAAATTTCTTCTGCAACCAATCACAGAAGAAAAGAGTTGGAAGGCATCCCAGAAATCCTGTAGTCTAACCCAGGGTACAGATGAAGCAATCAAGGAGCTTTTAAAGAAAGCAATGTTCATTGTTTCAAATTAAAAATATAAATACGTAATAAAATGACCAATGTTGGAGAGGCTGTAAGGAACAGATATGTTAATGTGCCATTGTATAGAACTTTTTTCACATCAGTTACAATGGGAATTACTCTGAAACTGAGTACCAAAGGGGACTAAATTATGCATCCTTTTTTGATCTAGCAATCTAACAATCTATAAAACAATATATACTGTTATCTATCAGTATATATGCAATATACTGCTAAAATAAAGAATCCAAATGTTCAAAAACATAACAATTCCTTTTTAATAAAATAACAAAACAAAAACACAATTACTTTATGGGAACTAAGGGAATACTGACCACATGGGGAATGACTGAAGAAATTACAGTATATGAACATATAAGGGAATTGCCATTGTGCTATAAGAAATATAAGAAGGATGATAAGAGAAATGATTTCAAAGACACTTAGAAAGATTTCTATGATCTAATACAAAGGGTTGAGAACCAAGGGAAAACCTCCATTTTTGACATTGTCAAAACAAGTCTTTCAGACTTGAACTTGAATGACCAAACACACCTGCAGAAGATTCATGATGAAACTTCAACCTACCTCCAGACAGAAAGGTGATAGACTCGGGCTGCAGCCTGAGTCCTATTTATTGGACTAGGTCAGTGTAAGAATCAGATTTGCTTGACTATGCATATAAGTTTCGTTTTACTTTTTTCCTCCCATGAGAGGAAAAGTAATTTAAAATTTTCAAAGCAGGTTTTAACTTCAAATCCGGTACAATTCCATTTCCCCACAATTCATTTTTTTCTAGAGATGTGCTGATGTTTTAACAAAGGACTCAAAATTAAAAGACCTCTGCCCATACTGTGTGTATATACATCTATAGGCATCGGTTTCACAGCTATTCAAAGCAGTAATATTTTATGTTCTAAATAGCTTTGTGTCTTTGCTCTCCTTTTAGTCACTTTATATTCCAGTCCTGGTACAGAACTCCAGCATGCTATATCTACATTATCCTCCAGTAATGAAAAAAACTCAATAGCCCTCAAAGCAGTCAGGTCTGAGTTTTAGTGGTCAGGACATTTTGCTTTATATTAAATGGAACCTCTAGGGTTTGGTTTGGTTTGGTTTGGTTTGGTTTTGGCTGAGGCAAATGGGGTTAAGGGACTTGCCCAGGGTCACTTGGCCAGGAAGTGTTAGGTGTCTGAGGCCACATTAGAACTCATGTCCTCCTGCCTTCAGGGCTGGGGCTCTATCCACTGAGCCATCTAGCTGCCCCCAAATCTGCAATTCCTTTAAGTCACCCCCAGCCATGCCCTAGTTGTACTCAATGGCCCTGTCACACACATCAGGCTGGAGCATACATTCTAGGGAAATGATCTGCATCTTTAGCTCTCTGGTTCACTAACAGTCTTCAATTCAAACAGAAGAAACTAGCTCTAGCATATTTTATTTTCTTTTATTAACTTTCACAAACACATTTATAATGAACTTTCAATTAGCTACATGAATTTTTATGACAAGTTTCCAAATCTGAATTAGCTTTCCAGTCAGCAAATTAGTTTGTGCCTCAGAGAATTCCCAGACTAAGCAGCAATAATTATGAAAATAAATCTGCTCCCCAAAACAAAAATCATAATGTCTTGACATGGCAGGTGCCCATATCCAAAATCGTAAATGTGGATCAAAGCTCACCTTCAGTGGTCTAGCTGTACCTGATCTAGAACTATATTATAAAGCAACAGTCACCAAAACCATTTGGCATTGGCTAAGAAATACACTAGTAGAATAGGTTAGGTTCACAGGAAAAGACAGTGAATAAAAATAGCAATCTAGTGTTTGACAAACCCAAAGATCCCAAATTTTGGGATAAGAATTCATTATTTGACAAAAACTGCTGGGAAAACTGGAAATTAGTATGGCAGAAACTAGGCATGGACCCACATTTAACACCACATACTAAGATTAGATCAAAATGGGTCCAAGAT
This sequence comes from Sminthopsis crassicaudata, assembly GCF_048593235.1. Lineage (NCBI taxonomy): Eukaryota > Metazoa > Chordata > Mammalia > Dasyuromorphia > Dasyuridae > Sminthopsis > Sminthopsis crassicaudata. The sequence continues at coordinate 48,723,225 of NC_133623.1, read as the reverse complement.
TTAGGCATAAAGAAAGAAATCATAAATAAATTGGAGGAACATGGGATGGTTTACCTCTCAGACTTGTGGAGAAGGAAGGAGTTTGTGTCCAAGGGAGAACTAGAGACCATTATTGATCACAAAATAGAACATTTTGATTACACCAAATTAAAAAGTTTCTGCACAAACACAACTAATGCAAACAAGATTAGAAGGGAAGTAACAAATTGGGAAAACATTTTTACAGTTAAAGGTTCTGATAAAGGCCTCATCTCCAATACATACAGAGAATTGACTTTAATTCATAAGAAATCAATCCATTCTCCAATTGATAAATGGTCAAAGGATATGAACAGACAATTTTAAGATGATGAAATTAAAACTATTCCACTCACATGAAAGAGTGTTCCAAATCATTATTGATCAGAGAAATGCAAATTAAGACAACTCTGAGATACCACTACACACCTGTCAGATTGGCTAAGATGACAGGAACAAATAACGATGAATGTTATCAGCAGATATTTTCTATATTTTTGGAACTCAGACCAGATAAAACTTCAAAGAATCAGAAATCTGAAGAGTATCATATTTGCAACTCAAAAACACTCATTTTCCCCAACAATATTAAACTTCAATAATATTTATTAAATCATTTACACAAATTGTTCAAAAATCCTGACACTCCCAAACTCCAGAAGAGGACTATTTAACAAATAAAAATAGTCAGTCTTCAAACTCGTAATTCTTAATGAGGCACACAGTAAATGAGCTATAGTTTCCCCCAACCCAATATAAGTGTTTATGACTTACTCTCAAATTATATGACTCAGAAAATAAATCTTAAGAATCGATTGATTGAGTGATTCATCCTGAGTCAAATTAGTTTCAAGTGTCCAATGTGTTATCTGAACCTAGATCTGTCCAGAGTAGTATTCTATCCACTATACCCTCCTGTTTCTATAAGTAGTACAAATGACTACTAATAAGAATTTATGCAAAAATGGGAAAACCTAGTAACCACATTTTTTTTCCTCAAGGAAAAGAATAAAAAAAATTCTTTTCAAAAAGCAAACTGGACTAGAGATAACTAAAATACTCATTTTCTCAGAAAAAAAGCACAAAAATAAAATTTTAAATAAATTTCACAGCCATGTGTGAACATTCTTAAGAATGTTTCATTACAGGTTTCTACAGTTCCAGTTTTAGTACAACACATTTAGTACAACACAAAATAAGTTAACACAATCATTTGAATTGGCTGCCTGCACACTAGACAAGGCTCATTTCTCCTTTTTGATTTCTTAGCACATGTAAAACATGCCATAAGATGTCCTGTCCTTCCATGGACAATGCAACCATTTTGAGGTTGGTTCTGACAGATGACACAGGGCTCTACTGTGCTAGAGGGAAGAAAAGATCCCATACTTTTTCTTTGCTTTGTGCTTCTTTTCTCTCAAATTCTCCAGCATCTTCCTGAGTACTACAGATGATACTTTTAGATGCTGATGACTGGAAATAATCCTCATTCTCTTGGGAGTCTGATGTCTGTAGTATCCTTTCATCACTTTCCTCAACACATGAGTCATTGATTTTATTGTTCTTATAATCTGGAACATCAAAGCCCCCTTTTTCCCCTTGTGTGGGATTTTCTAGTGTGCCTTTATCCAAAATCTCACCTTTCACCTCTGGAAGCCAATTTTCTCGCAAAGTCCAACATCTGTGGCAATGGGGTGGAAGTGGAGGATTTATTTTGTCACAGGAAGGACACTTCCAATAATTCTGCAAGGAAAGAAGAAGTATAATCAATCTCAATGGTTCTTGAACATCTATGAATAACAATGCTAGTTATAACAATGTATTCGGTCTGTTTATTAAGAAATGTTTGTTTTGCCATAGAAAGAAGATTTTGCACCCTCACTTTTTGTTGTTGTTCTTTTTCGTTTTGTTTTCTGACTCATTTTCTTTCTTTTTTGATCTCATTTTTCTTGCGCAGGAAGAGAATTGTGCAAATACGTTAGCACATATTGGATTGGACATATATTTTGAATTGTTTAACATGTACTGGATCGCTTGCCATCTGGGTGGGGAAAAGTAGGGGAAAGTCTGGCAAGGGAAGCTCTGCAGGAGTCAATGTTGAGAGATTATCCATGCATATGTTTTGAGGGTAAAAACCTTTTTTTAAAAAAAGATTTTGTAGATTATTTTGCAATATCTCAAGTCCTACCCTACCTTTATCTCTTAGCAACTAACTTCTGAAATTAAAATTGTGGTTAAATAGTTTTGCCTTTTAGAGATTCTATAGTAAGACATTTTAAATTCTGTTAGTTGTAGATCTTTTTTTCATAGGAATTCATCTCTATTTCTGGCAAGATCTCCTAATATCCATCAGCTACCATGTCTTTTTATTGTGAAGTATTTAGATGAATCTCTTAGCAGCCATTTCCTCCTTCTTCTCCCTTCCTTTTTTGGTAAAACAGAGATGGAAGCAATTTATAAGAAACTGGTCAAATTCTATTCATAGATAGTTCCTCACCTTACAAATGGTTTGTGTTAATTGTTACAAATCGATTTTTTGAAAAGAATCAATGTTCTCATAGAAATACTGCTACAAACGGAAACTAGGTTTGCAGGCCCAATTCAGAGAAGTCTACTTTACCTAGAATAATTTTAGTATTACTAGGTACCAAACAATGTAAAGATGGAAAAGGCTGAGAGGGTGGCTAGAATTATGTGTAGAGATCATCTAATGGACAGTCTAGTTCCATTGCACTGTGGAGGGGAGCCTGAGGTAAAGCTTGTCTTTTACATCTTCTTCATGATCCCTGAGCGTTTTTCTCTCATCTCTTGGTAAATCTTCCTGGTGTCCTAATGTGATCCATCTTGGAGTTTCACTCATATGTGCCCTCTACTGTTCTTCATGGTCCCAAATTAACTATGATATTTTCACTTGAAGCAAAACTTTTAATCCAACTGTCAAGATGTGTTGGAAGTAAGCCTGAATTAAAGCAATGTAATGATTCTGAGCCCTGGAAACCTCCTAGAGTCATCCCTGCATTTCTTTCTTTTTTTTCAAAGGCTTGCAAATCGAATGAACCCTAGTTATTTCAGGGACTAAGTGAAGTAGAAACATTCAGAAAGTGAACATTTGGAAGAGCAAATATTTTAGAATAGGTTCAGGGGCTGCTAAACAGTTGCTTGTCTGTAAGTTTATCAACTGCTGAGCTCTACCTACACTAGCGGGATAAGCAACAGTCAGCAATGTCTTCTCTTCCTGTTGAACACTAGGCTTAACTTGAATGTTTCTTATACTTCAGAGATCTATGATTTCACCCATGTAGCATAATCTCTCTGTGTGGGCCAGGCCATGTGGTTTCTTAGAGACTGTGCACTAAAGTAAGGCATGAGAGGCAGGGTCAGATCTCAAGGGCAGAGTATAAGAGGAACCTGGAGGCTTATTCTGCCTGAGCCTGGTAAAAGGGCATTCAAGGTATTGAGTAAACCTCATTAACGAGGAAAAGCCTCTTTGCTCTTGCTGATCATGCTCAAACTTGTGCACTCTCAATCATATGACCTGAGGACTATAAAGGGGGTTGCAGTAGGTGAGAGGGAACTCCAGAAGGGAATTCAAGGGAACTCTGAGGAAGAAAGAACTCCAGAAGGAAGGCTAGAGGGAACATTAGGGAACACTATGTAAAGAGTTAGAATAAAGACCTGTTGCTGCATACTTGAGTGACTTGGGTGTTCTGTAGAGGAACCTCTAAAGAGGTAGCTCTCTGATTGAGATAATCAGATCCAGAGATGTCTGAAGATCTGGGGAATGTAAGAAACCAGTTGACCCCTGCTGAGGTAAGCACCTGGGAGTTAACAGTAAGGGAAGCCTTAGCCCTCTGTTTTGCTTTCTTAGAAATCACATGATGTGGAAGACATTTTTTTTGCTAGTTACCTCATCTCTCTTCAGCCCATTATCCCCACACCCACCATATAAAAAGCTTTGCATCAGGGGGTTTCTTTGGGAGGGTTGGGTAGCACTCGCTTATTTAAGGGAGCTCTCTGCTTCTGTAAGGCAGCCCTGCTCATTCTGGACTTGCCACTTGTCCGAGATTCTAATAAAACTTCCTACCTTCACTTTGAGGAGTCTGCCAGTAGTCAATTTTGGGTTAGGGTCTCTGTACCCCACACATTGTGAAATATAAACATAAATATAACTCTCCCTTACCTCAAGGTTTAAGGAGTTACTAGTAGGCCCCAAATTTATTGCTTCTGGTGACAAACTTCTCTAAATTGGCTTAGCTTGGTCTTGAGAGAACACACACTGACAGTCCTTCACTTGGGCCAAGACTTCTGGCCTTGGTAAGAATCTGCTAGAGCCCAAGTCTCAGTGGAATAACTTTTGAGAAGTCAGGATCATTGTATAATGTTATAACAAGGCATTAGATTAAGACTTTAGTGAAGGCCTCTGCTTACAAGAAACAAGACTAGAAAAAAAAGTTTGGGTAAAAGGCTAAATATACTTTGTAAATATTACCTCACTTGATCCTCACAATAACCCTGCAAGGTAGGTGCTATTATTAGCGCCCATTCTATAGTGGCTGAGTCAGGCAGAGAATATGTGACTTGCCCAGGGTCACACAACTAGGGATTGTCCGAGGCTGGAAGTGAACTCGGATCCCCCTAACTCCAGGCCCACCACTCTATTATTCACCTTACCACTTAGCCAGATGGACACACGAGGAACAGAAAAGGGGCTGAACAAAAGCAAAGAGATACAAGAGAGCAAGTAATCCAGTTTAGCTGCAGCACTGAGGCCATGAGAGAAAAATGTGTGACACACAGGTAGAAAAGCCAAGTGGTCAATACATCTATTCCTATTCAGCACTTTGTGTAGTGGCCAAGAAGAGACTGCGGCACCTAGGTGCCCTGAATTTCCTTTTTATTAGGGCAGTTAGAAGGAGTATATATAGACAGAGAGTAGATGTATGTGTTGAATTTGAAAGGATAATAACTAAAACAATAAAAATGAGGGGAGAAAAAGAAATATAGTAAGAAAAAGCAAAAGGGAGAGGTAGAATGGTGTAAAATATCTCATGAAAGAGGCAAAAAAAAGTTGTGGGGGGTTTTCTGTTTTGTTTTGTTTTATACTGGAGAAGCAGATGGGGGGTAATAAGAAAGAATGAGTGAACATTACGCTCTTCAGAACTGTCTCCAAGAGGGAATAACATTCACACTTAATTGGGTATAGAAATCTATTTTACCCTACAGGAAAGTAGGAGGGAAAGCAGATAAAACAAAGGGAATGGAATGAGGATGATCAAGGAGAAATAAGACTAGCGGTGAGGAGGATGAAGGAAAAAAACACATCTGATGAGAAAAAGTGTGAAAGGAGAGAAAATAGAATAAAAAGGGGGAAACAGAATGGAAGGAAATACTGTAGTATTTAGAAATAGTAACTGAAAAAAATTTGAAGCAAGTTTTTTTTTCTGATAAAGAGCTCATTTCCCAAATATATAGATAACCAATCAAATGAATAAAAATAAGATACAGTCCCCAATTGGCAAATGATCAAAAGATATGAACATTTTTCAAATGAAGTAATCAAAGTTTTCTACAGCCATATGAAAAACTGTTCTCACTACTGATTGGAGAAACGCAAATTAAAACAATTCTACAGTACTACCTTTTACCTATTATAGTGATTAATAACTCAGAAAAGAAAAATAAACATTGGAGGGAACGTGAAAAAAATGAGAAATTGAGCAATGGTTGGTGGAGTTGAGAACTGATTAAACCATTCTGTAGAACAATCTGGAACTATGTCCAAAGGTATATAAAACCATGCATATTCTTTGACCTAGAAACATCACTATTAGGTCTATATCCAGAAATAAATTTTTAAAGGAAAAGGACCTATAGGTACAAAAATATTTATAGCAGCTTTTTCTGGTGGCAAAGAATTGGAAACTGAAGTGATGGTCCTCAAAAGCGGGTAATGGATGAACAAATTGTAGTATGTGATTGTGATGGGACACTATTGTGCTATAAGAAAGGACCATCAGGATGCTCTCAGAAAAACCTGAAAAGATTTCCATGAGCTGATACAAAGTGAAATGCACTATGTATAAAAGAACAGCAGTATTGTAAGATGATTTAACTATTCTCAGCAATACAATCATTCAAGACAACACTGAAAGGCTTATGATAAAAAATGTTATCCATCCACAAAGAAAGAATTGATGATTTCATGAGTAAATATGCATCACCTATATTAAATTGCCCATCTTTCAATGAAATGGGATGAGGAGAAAGGCAGAAAATTTGGAATTCCAAAGTTTTAAAAATTAATATTAAAAATTGTTTTTACTTGTTACTATGGAAAAATAAAATACTAAACATTTTTTAAAAGAATGCTGTCTATTGTACTGAATATCCTGGCGAGTTTGTCTAATCATATGTATATTTAAGAAAGATAATAGAGATGGACAATGAATTGGACCCAGAACTTAAAGGAGGGCACATAAGGCTAGGTTCCTATGAAAAAATTGCAAAGCAATTTACTGATTCTTAAGTTTCTTATAAGTTCAATTTAATAAAAAAATAATTTATCTATAAATTGTAGAAAGGGAGAATTAGTTATGGGATGGATTCCTATAAATATGTTTTTGTTTTTATAAAATTAAAAAATGAAAAATAGAAAGGAAGGGGACATTTGTAAAAATATTTCAATATCTTACCTTCATCAGGAATTGCTGTAGGTGCCTAAAAAGAAAAAAGAAAGCATTAAACATTCAGTTGTTCAAAGATTTCCAAAATTGAAATTTCTTTTTCTGGAAGCCAAATGGAGCTCTCCAAATTATAAAACATAAAAACACATTTGCAACATTGTCAAGATAAAGCTTATACTAACTACAAGTGAGAGAGCAAAAACTACCACCAACAATACATTTATAGACACCTGTGAATAATGTTGCTTTTATTAAAAACTTTTCAATAATTACTATTCAACATTTGAAAATCTGAAAAAGAATTATCATCCGTAGAATAGCAAGGCAAGTTTAACCTTGGAGTACAAAATGAAGCCTGGGAGAGACTAATGAACTTTTGTCACGACAGCTCATAATTTATAAGCATTTTTCAACAACCCAAAAGGCAGTCCTAGACATGGGTTTGAACCAGATGGTCAATATAGAAACCAAAATGGTTATATACTTTGTAGCCAAACATGGAGAGGCTCTATGTTAAAAACAAGTTAAAACAAGGCCTGGAACTGTCTGTGGATCAGATCACAAAATTCAGACTTGTATTGAAGAGAGTAAGGATAAACCATCAGACCACGAAAGTAGGACTTAAATCACATCCCTCAAGAATAGGAAGTGAAGGTGATGAATCAATTTAAGGGATCAGATCAGATAGAATAGCTAATGAATTATGAACCAAGGTTCATAATATTGTAGGAGGCAGCAACAAAACGCATTCCAAAGAAAAAGAGCAAGAAAACAAAATAGCTATTCAATAAAGAAGAAAAGTGAAAGGTAAAGGAGAAAAAATAGACATATACAGCTGCATGCAGGGCAGGAAAGAGAAGTGAAAACATTTTATTAACATATAAAGGTGCAATAATACAAATCTAAAATTAACCATCCTCCACAGAACTGACTTCACAGGTTAATGAAACAAAAAAGCTTAGACTTCATCCTTACCTCATCTTAAAAAAAATTAAGATATTAATCTAGACAGATAATGTAAGCCATCTATTGTAAGGTCACATACCTGTAAGGTGTTATGGATAAAGGAAAAAAAACTAATATACATGTTGACAAATCTACCAAGATAGTTTTCTTTGCTTTTTTTTCTCAATTTTAAATATTCTGTTATCCAATATCACAAAGCAGTTTGGAAAATTTCACAAGGTCATTTTTGTAATACTTCTGAAAATTACACTTTCAAATAGCTTCACATTCTTAAGAGAAATGAGAAATAAAAACCCAACCCTACTAAAAGATAAGCATATTGACATATTATACACAGAACTGCAAACTGGCCTATCCATTCTGGATAATAATTTGGAATTGTGCTAAGAAAGTATCAAAATCGTTTATATCCTTGGACCCAGAGTTCTCACTATTACCATAAGGAGACCTCAAATAGAAAAAAAAAAAGATCCTTATCAAAATATTCATAACCATAGTTTTTGTTGTAGTGAGAAGTGAGGACACTTAATGGATGGCACTGATTAGGTAAACAAACTGTGATACATAAATATCATGGAATTTTTAGAATGTCATAAGAAGTGATCAATATAAAAAATTCAGGGAAATTTACTCATGTGAACTAATACAAAATGAGCATAGCAGAATTATGAAAGAAAAATATAAGGTAACTCTAACAACTTAAACAGAAAGAAATGCTTCTGCAGGGAAAAAGGAAAATTAAAAAGAAATAGAATTTTTTATATTTACCAAGTTCATATTCAAAGAAGAAATGAAAAAATGCATCTCCTCCCCTATTTGCAGAAATGGGGAACAATAAGTGTAGAGCATTGCATATTTTGCCAATTAAGGCTGATATGTTAGTTCTGCTAAAGTATTCTTCTCCGCCCTAGTTCTTTTTTCCCCTCTTTCGATTCAAAACATATTCATCTATAAATAACATTTTGTACATTGTCTCATCCATGAGAAAATGAATCCCCAGAGGATTGGGGGACCAAGTTTTTGGTTTTCTTTGTATCCTTTGCACTTAGCACATAGTACCTGGTTAATTAACATTATTTAAGTGATTACTAAATGTTTGTTTAGAATAATAATGATGATTGGTCATAGTGGTAATAATGATGATGATGATGACAAGGGATAGATCCCTAGTGGAAGAGGATGATAAAAATGAAACTACTATGAAAATAAATTATATTAAAATATATTATTTGTATACTATCCATATATTTGTATTATTATGAAATAAGTAAATATAAACACATATTTTAATAATATATGAAACTCACATAAAACATGTGGTTTAAAAAGTGCTTTCTGACAACATTCTTGTAAATCAAATAACATATTAGAAGAAACATTAACATAATATTTCCAGAAACGTTAAAAAAGATTATTAGAAAAATATCTAGTTTTGTAAATAAGTATAAACTTATAAAAATTATCCATCCATTCTGTTATGGATCATGTGAAATCTGCATTAGCAATGAACTATCAAAAAAGGGCAATTCTGTTTATACTTTTTCCCCTTTTAATTAAGGCATAGGATAAAACATGCAGTAAACTTACTTTAGTGTCTCAAGGGGCATCTGTAAATTGTAATTGCCTTCCTGTTCTTGAAGCTTAGAGAATTCTACCAAGCAGGGGGGTGTTGTCTCTTGTCATCTCTGACCTGGAAAATAGCAGCCCGATAGTAGAAGTTTCCTCACTATTTTAAAGCAATATTTAAAGAAAATATATAAAATTTAGAGAAAAAAATTTAGGTTGTTCCAAAAATAATGTTAGTGTAAGAACTACCACCAATCCAGTTCTACAGTATGTTTTAGTACAGAAAGATAGTGGGTAACGTCTACTTACTACTTGCGTTAGGAATCAAAATTCTTTTAAAGTAAGCTTGTCAGACTTTTCGGCTTCAGTTTCCATTTAGTCAAAGGACTGTTTCATGCCCAACAACTTATTCTCTCATAGCCTGAAAGGCATTCCTTCAGTTTCCCATTCTTTGCTACGACAAAAATAACTAAGTAATTTTTGGTACATATAAGCCCTTTTCTTTTTCTCTTTGATCTCTATACAGACCTAATAGTGATATTTCTGGGTCAAATGATAAAAGCAGTTTTACACACAGGTGGGCACAGTCCCACGTTCTTCTTCCGAATGGCAAGAACAGTTCAAAATGATAATGAAAAACCCATTTTCACATATCCTCTCCAGCGTTTGTCATTTTCCTTTTCTGTCTTTTGTGTCAATCTGATGTGAAGCAAAATGACTCCACTTGTATCTGCTGTAGGCATCATCTCACTATCTGACAACTCAGTCAAATGTATGCTAAACATGGCACTTTCTAGGACTCTTTGGGTTTCTTGATGTGGCAATTAATTTACATTGATTAAACTTTTTGATAAAATTACTATGTATGCTACTTTTTTATTATTTTTCTTCCTTTCCTCATTTGAATAGCAATTATCTCTTTAAAGAATTCAGAATCAAGTTGCTTTAATTTATGATAGACCCTTTTATCATTCTTCCTTCTTACCATGAAGATCTTCATCTTAGCAAGTTGATGCTCTGACTATACTTGCATAACTGGAACAATTCCAACTTCAATAAAAATTCTTTCCTGATTTAATAAGATAGAACCAAGTTTAGGGTTTTCAGTGTTCCTTGGTGGGGGTTGTGCCCAGCATGTGCCAATTATTTTAATAAGGAGAGTGCTCCTTCTATAAAGGCATGAGGCCTCCATGGAATCTGTAGCCTCTCCTATTCTTTATTCCTAAATCATGCTTAAATGATGCCTATGAGGCAAGCATGGGGGCTGGAAGGATGGGAGTACTATTGACAGTAACGTAATAATCTATATTACAGAAGACCTGTAGGAAGATAAGTACACTGATGCATGCTTGTTAGAGCCACAAATCGGTTCAATTCATTTGTAAAATAATTTGGAGTCATGCCAAAAAAAAAGAGATACATACTCCTTAATTAAAAAATACCACTTCTAGGTAGATGTCTGAAAGGGGTCAAGGCAGCAATAAGATATTCATAAATACCAAAATAGTAACATTTTCCTCTTTTTCTCATAGTCAATAAGGATTGATTAAGCATCTATTATGTGACTAGCATAAATACATACTAAATACTAGATATACAGGGGATATAATGTCCCCTCAAGGAGCTCACAATCTCTTGGCAAGAAGAGAAATAACAAACAAACAAACATACATTTAAACTTTATTCAGGAGAAATAGGAAATAATTAATGCAGGAAGCTTCTAAGAATAAGAGATAGGGGGGAAGCCTTCCAATAGAAGCTCTGATTTTAGTTGGAACTTGAAAAAGGCAGGGGAAGGAGAGCATCCTAGGCAGCAGAACAGCCAGAAAGATTATCTGGTGTCAATATGTCTTATTTGTGGAACAGCAAAGAGGTCAATAACACTGGATCAGAGTCAGTTGGGGTGCAAGGTGTGATGTGTAAGAAGTTAAAGGGGGATAGGTCATCAAGGGCTCAGAATGCCAGAGGATTTGTATTTGGCCCCAGAGGTAACAGGAAGGCAGTCTGAGAGGAAGAGGGATGAGTTCATTCCTGCATTAAGGACAATCACTTTGAAATCTGGAGGATAAAATAGAATAATAAGAGACCTGAGGCAGGTAGATCTACCAGTAGACACTTAAATAGCAAAGGTGTGAGGTGATAGGGTCGTGCATCAGATGGTGGCAGTGCCAAGTTTGAGAGAGGCTGAACATGTGAAATCGATAGGCCTTGGCAAAGATGCGTTAGAGCAGGGAAAGGGAGAGATAATGAGAAGGTGAGGATGATGCCTTTGTGGCAAGCCTGGGGGACTAGGAGAATGGGAGTACCAGTGAAGATAATCGGGAAGGGGAGTGTTTAGGGAGAAAGATAAAATTTCACTTGGAGATATTTTGAATGAAAACGGCTGAGTTATAATATTTGCTTAGCATATGATCCATGATAAGTAGCTTGCTTTCTCTGTGACTCAATTTACTCATCTGAGAAATAAAGTAATAATTTATTATCCCATCTACTTTCCCAGGATGTATAAATGTGTTTGATACTTTTTAACTATTCTGGAATCTTGTAATAGAATTAACAAATTAATGATAATATTACAATCATTACTCTGATAAATAAGTTGACTAAATTATATGTAGGATATGAATTCTTTATATTTACTGAGTTCATATTCAAAAAACAGATGAAAAAATGTATCTTCTCCCTTATCTGCAGAAATGGGGAACAATAAATGTAAAATATTGAATATTTCATCAATTAAGGCTGGTATGTTAGTTTTGCTAAACTATTCTTCCCTGCCCTCTTTCTTTTTATCTCCTCTGTCGATACAAAAAATATTCATATACAAATAACCTTTCGTACATTGTCTCCTCCATAAGAAAATGAATCCCTGGAGGGTTGGGACCAAGTTTTTGGTTTTCTTTGTATCCTTTGGACTTAGCACATAGTACCTGGTTAATTAACATTAATCAATTGATTAATAAATGCTTGTTGAGAATAATAATGATGATTAATGGTAGTGGTAATGATGATGATGATGACAAGGGATAGATCCCTAGGTAGAAGAAAGTACAACAGTTTCTGTACTTGAGGCAAAGCAGGACACTTTTAAGAAAGACTGTGGTTCCCAAAGAAAGGAGTCAGGCAACTGGGTTGACCTAAAACACCATGCCCAGAAGGCAAAAGGAGGGCCTCAGAACTCAGGAGTCTGGGAAATGCATGCTGGGCTTTTCTATGCAGAGGTAGGGAAGGGAGGGACTCTCCTGGAGCTTCTGGCCTTCCTCTTGGTTGTCAAGGAGCCTTAGAATTAAAGCCCCCCATAGTAAGTTATCAATGGCATAATAATAGAATCTTTTCCTGTTGATTTGGAGAAGATCTAAATCTACAAATTCTTTTGAGACAATCTATGATACCAGCCCAAGATTTCAATATACTTTGGGGATTCAAATTTCTTTTCCCCAACATTTGGTGTCCTGTGTAAAGATAGTCCTAAAACTCCAATATATATGGGGTTCAGTGTTTCTACACTCCCATACCTCATTTTCATGACAAAAATTAATTTATACATTTCATCCTCTATCAATTAACCTACAAGGTCTTGACAAAACAATAACAGAAATGAACCAGAATAGCAGAATAAAAGTAGGTCTATAATAAGGAAAAAATGACAGAAAAGTATGAATGGAGTAGTACCTTCAAAGTTCAAATTATTATAAAGCTTTAAAGGTCAAAATGATTTCATGATGGTGAAAAAGTAATAAATAATAGACAGAATTTATATTGCATTTTAAGGTTTGTAAAGCTATTTTTATCAATATTAATGCATCAAAAAGCAATTAATATCATCTTCCTTTTACAGATGAGGAAATTTAAGGAAGGTAGAGCTTAAGTAACTTATCTAGAGGCACAAAATCAACAAGTATGTCAGACAAGATTTTTTAACTTGTTTTCCTAACTGTAAGTCTACAGTATGCTCATTTCTTTTTGTTGTTTTTTTTTCTCCCATGGTTTTTCCTTTTTGTTCTGATTTTTCTCTCCCAACATGATTCATTAAGCGATTTGTGTTAAAATAAATTTTTAAGCTTTACCTAAAAATAAAATAACAGTAAGCTGTTTAGCTGATGAAATTCACTGTTAATTCAATTTCTATTAATTATCTTTGTTGTTCTGAAGTATCTTTACATTATTTCTGAATTTATTCTTGGATTCTTGCTAGAAATTAGTATATGGCTATATCTCTTTAAGTTGGAAATCACAAAATATGGGTACATCACTGAAAGTTTAAAATAGAGTCTCAAATTAAAACAAATTGGAATTATTTAAATATACATGTACATGCCCATTATTCATGTACACCGTAACATTTAAAAGAAAATGTTTTAATTTTAGTATCTTTCTATTGTCCTCCATCTCAACAGATTTTGGCTTTTACTAAAGTTAATACATTCTTCAAATATCAGATGTTTGCATACTATATATAATGAGAGGCAGAATGTGTGCATTTCCAAGTTGCATAAATTAATATAAGGACAAAAAAGCTTCCTTTCAAACTTTGTGAAAGCAGATGATATTTACCTGACCATAGATGAAGTCCATGGAATCTGTAGGAGAACAAATCATCTCCCACACATTTTCCACCCCATTCTTCACCACCCCCAGGATAGGGTGAATAACCTGTTGAAGCCCAACCTACTCCGAGATGCATTGCTTCAGCTGTCACAAAAGGTTCTGTGTGGTGTACCGTGAGTTCATAGTACCATTTCCTCTACTGAGCTGACCCTTCACTGATGCCAAGGAAAATATTGGGCTGCATGCTTTCAAGAGGAAAAAAAATACCAGTTGAAAAAAAATGATAGAATTTCGCATGATAGAATGCTGGGATAACGGAATATAGGTTTAGACCTATTTAATATAAGGAAAATATTTTAGGAAGAATTAGTCTGATACACTGATTAGATTTGAAGGTGGGGGAGAAGAGGATTGAACAAGTAAAGGGAGAGAAATAAGGAAGTTCTAGATCATTTTTTGGCTTGAGTTAAATTTATTTTCTTTTGTTTAGGATATTGATACTGGTAATATTAAATGAAGATTCAGACGATTCAGTTGCAGACCAATTCAGTGTTGAGCTTGAAGTTGAATCTAATGATTCAGAAGATTGTAGTCACATTGGAGAAGAATAAGAACTCTCAGATGAAGATGAGGTAGATTTTTTTAATCTACCTGCTTAAGGAATTGGTTAAATGTTTTCTATGTTGAGTGCTTTTGTACCACAAATTGAACTTTTAATTCGAACTTAAATGTAATGTCATTTAAAATCCCTTAAATTTCTTCTGTTTATCTCTGTTACCCTCATGAGTAGAAGAAAACCTCACGCTGATTGTATTTGAAAGCATACAGTCTGTTTCCCTTGGAACTGAGAAGTAGATAACACAAGCATTGTCGTGCCCATTTTATAGGTAAAGTTTAAAAAGGTGAAATTGCTTGCCGTCTCCTCACAGATTCAAGTAGCAGAGCTGGTCAGGACTCCCTGCTCTGCTCCCATGCCACTTTTCTGTTTGGTTGAGGGTCAGTTCTTCATAGTCAGAACACAATTTGTATTAAATCTAAAAAACTTGTCTGGATAAAAATGAAGTAATGAATTGGTATCAATGGACCTTATTTTAGATATGCCAGATACAGCAGGTAGAAGAAAGTGATGCCGACTCATCTGATGAAGAACCTAAAATACCCTTTAGCCCTAAGTATAAACTTTTCATTTTCTGTGATAGTCCCCCAAAAATTGGAGATGAGGTATGAATTTAGAGTTAGAATTAGAAAAAATGTTTCTACTCTTTTTTAAGAGGTAAGAAATTTGCATAATGTGCTTAATTTTTAACATTATAATACATATTAATGACTTAAAGCTGTCTTTTCTTGCTATATACATGTTGGTTTATTGGAGCACAGTTAAATTTTTTCTTAAATGTTCATTTTTATATTATGTACTTATAAGATTGCATCTTCATTCATTAACTGATGTGGAGAAAGATTGTGTTCGTTAAACTATATGATTCTAACTTCTTACTTGGTTAATATTGCCAGTTAGTTTTCACTTATAAGAATAAATTAGTAGGAAAGTAGATTTTGTCATGCTAAATATGAGAAGAGATGATATACACTGTAGAGAGATCTGTGCTTCCTTGGGTGACTAGATCACTCTGGGGAGTACAGGCTGTGTAGTAGGATGACTCAAGATTCAGTTAGAATCCTTGTGCCAGGAAGCTTCTAAAGCTGGTAGACCTCCATGGTGAACTCAGGGAAGGGCGTGGGCAAGCCAGTTGAGGAGACTTCAATGAATTTGTGATGTGTATTCCTGTTAAAAGGCATGTCCAAATCATTGAGATCACAGATCTATTTGGAAGTGATAAAAACACAATCATAATGTATGCCTCGGAAAGATTTATTTTAATTTCATTGTAATGTTGGAAAACAAAAAAATTTGAAAGTTCAGCTGACTTCTTAATATTGATATATTGAGGTCAAGTTGATTGAACAGTTCCAGATAACGTCCTGTATCTAAACATTTTGAAGTCCCTAATCTATTTTGAAGTACATGATCTAGGAAGGACATAATCAGTATTTTTATCTCATCCTGCTCACAGAAACTTGTATATTACATACTTTTATAATTTTAAAAGAACTTAGTAAAAATAATTTTATAACTTTTTGATATCATTTTAATATTGCAAGAAAGCCTTGTAGACTCTAGGCAAGCTTAGTTGTGTGTAGATGATGTGTTTTAGAGTAATCAGTTTGGGTTTTTGGTGGTCCTTTTATGTCAAACTGAAAATGGGTCACTGAGCTATACATCAGGATTTCTGTGGGCTACATATTGACTTAGTTAATGGTATCTGCTTTACTGCATTTCTTTATTTTGTTACTTTTTAATCTGGTCTAGGGAGTACTCGGGAGTGTGGTGTGTCCCCGAGATATGGATTTGACATCTCTCGTCTAATCTCTGAACTCTGTTGGTCAGAGAATTTTGCTTTTAGATTATCCATTTGTTTGCATCATCCTTTCCTAATTCCCTGCCTCTCTTCCGACTGAACCATATTGGTTTGTCAGGGAATCGAGGTTCAGGTTTTTCTTGTTCTTTTAATTTCCGCTGTTGTCTTATGTATGGTTCTATGTATCTTTACATCATTTCATGCAGTTCTTCCCAAGTTATTCACAAAGTTAACTATTTCTTATAGGGCAATACTCTCATGCTACATTTATATACTACAATTTGATGACTAAGCAGTCTCTTCTTGGCCACTACACAAAGTGCTGAATAGGAATAGATGTATTGACCACTTAGCTTTTCTACCAGTGTGTCACACTTTTTTTCTCTCATAGTGTCAGTGCTCCAGCTAAACTGGATTACTTGCTGTCTTGTATCTCTTTGCTTTTGTTCAGCCCCTTTTCTGCTCCTAGTGTGTCCATCTGGCTAAGTGGTAAGGTGAATAATAGAGTGGTGGGCCTGGAGTTAGGGGGATCCGAGTTCACTTCCAGCCTCGGACAATCCCTAGTTGTGTGACCCTGGGCAAGTCACATATTCTCTGCCTGACTCAGCCACTATAGAATGGGTGCCAATAATAGCACCTACCTTTCAGGGTTATTGTGAGGATCAAGTGAGGTAATATTTACAAAGTATACTTAGCCTTTTTCCCAAACTTTTTTTTCTAGTCTTATTTCTTGTAAGCAGAGGCCTTCACTAAAGTCAATCTAATGCCTTGTTATAACATTATACAATGTTCCTGACTTCTCAAAAATTATTCCACTGAGAACTGGGCTCTAGCAGATTCTTACTAAGGCGAGAAGTCTAGGCCAAAGTGAAGGACTTTCACTGTGTATTCTCTCAGGACCAAGCTAAGCCAATTTAGAGAAGTTTGTCACCAGAAGCGATAAATTTGGGAGACTACTAGTAACTCATTAAACCTTGAGGTAAGGGAGAGTTATATTTATGTTTATATTTCACGATGTGTGGTGTACGGAGACCCTAACCCAAAATTCAATTGCCTCTGAAGAATTAAAAATAAGTATCACACAGAAGACAATGGACAGGTGCACAATGATTATGAAAGTACATGAAGGCTGCTAGGTGCAATCAGTGACTCACTTCAAGATTAGGTGTAAAAGATAACATAAGGAATTTTATGATACGGAGAAAAAAGTACTAGTTACATAGAAAGAACAAGTGATAAACAAATGAATAATGACTGGTTTTTTTTTAACCATGTAAAGTGAAAATAAAGAAATTCTCCAGCACATCTAGGTAGACATCCATGGTAAATGTATGGAAATATATAGACAAGAGTTTTATAGAGTAAATAAACATGAAGGGGTTGTAATCTGCATCACTGGCAGAACTCTAGAATTAAGATCACAAATCCATTTCAGTCTTGGAATAAGGTAAATACTTTATGAATGACATTCATGTAAATTCATGTAAAATAATATCTTAATGCTGCTCAATCAAAAAGTTAAAAGATTCAACTTCTAAAAGAGACTTAGTAAGTCTATATATCATTAGAAAAAAATGATGAGAAACTTTAAAAGTAGCCTAGTAGAAATTAGATATACATCAACTTCTCACACTGTAAAACAAGTTAAGTTCAAATTGTGGTCATGATTTAGACATAAAGGGTTATAGTCTAAGTTAATCGTTTGATAATGGAAAATTACTTTTCAGATATAAGGATATGGAGTTTATGACCAAAACCCAGAAATAAAGGCAAAGTGAAATGGATAATTTGAGGTAAAATGGAAAATTTAAACTTTTTGTACAAATAATACCAATGCATCTAAAATTACAAGAAAAAATAATCTCATCTTAAAGAATGACTGGGGGAAACAGCACATTATAGAAACAATTAATAATTTCACCCAAGATAATGACAATGATGAGACATCATAAAAAAATCTGTGGGTTGTAGCTAAAGCAGTAATAAGGGGAAATTGTATATCTTTAGAGTCTTATTTGAAGAAAATAGAGAAAGAGAAGATTAAGGAATTGGGCCTGCAACTTAAAAAGCTAGAAAAAGACCAAATTAAAAACCCCCAACCAAAAATTAAACTTGAAATACAAAAATTAAAAAGAGAAATCAATAATACTGAAAGTAAAAAAACTATTGAATTAATAAATAAAACCAAGAGTTGGTTTTATGAAAAGGCCAATAAAATAGATAAACCTTTGGTAAATCTGATCAGAAAAAAGAAAGAGGAAAATCAAATTGTTAGTCTTACAAATAAAAAGGGGGATCTTTCCACCAATGAAGAGGAAATTAGAGAAATGATAAGGACTTACTTTGCCCAACTTTATACCAATAAATTTGATAACTTAAGTGAAATGGATGACTTCCTCCAAAAATATAGGCTTCCTAGATTAACAGAGGAGATAAATTGCTTAAATAGTCCCATTTCAGAAAAAGAAATAGAACAAGCTATTAATCAACTCCCCAGGAAAAAATCTCCAGGACCAGATGGATTTACAGGTGAATTCTACCAAACATTTAAAGAACAACTAACTCCAATGCTATATAAACTATTTGAAAAAATAGGGGATGAAGGAGTCCTACCAAACTCCTTTTATGACACAGACCCATATGGTACTGATACCTAAACCAGGTCGATCGAAGACTGAGAAAATTATAGACCAATCTCCTTAATGAATATTGATGCTAAAATCTTAAATAAGATATTAGCAAAAAGACTTCAGAAAATCATCCCCATGATAATACACTATGATCAAGTAGGATTTATACCAGGAATGCAGGGCTGGTTTAATATTAGGAAAACTATTAGTATAATTGACCATATTAATAATCAAATTAATAAAAACCATATGATCATCTCAATAGATGAAGAAAAAGCATTTGACAAAATCCAACATCCATTCCTACTAAAAACTCTTGAAAGTATAGGAATAAATGCACTATTCCTTAGAATAATCAGGAGCATGTATTTAAGACCTTCAGTATGCATAATATGCAATAGAAATAAACTGCAACCTTTCCCAGTGAGATCAGGAGTGAAACAAGGTTGCCCACTATCACCATTACTATTCAATATAGTAGTAGAAACGCTAGCCTCGGCAATAAGAGCCGAGAAAGAGATGCAAGGAATTAGAGTAGGAAATGAGGAAATCAAACTATAACTCTTTGCAGATGACATGATGGTATACTTAGAGAACCCCAAAGACTCTGCTAAAAAGCTACTGGAAATAATTCAAAATTTCAGCAAAGTGGCAGGATACAAAATAAATCCACATAAATCCTCAGTATTTTTATATATCACCAACAAAATGCAACAGCAAGAGATACAAAGAGAAATTCCATTCCAAACAAATGTTGAGAGTATAAAGTATTTGGGAATCCATCTACCAAAGAAAACTCAGGAATTATATGAGAAAAATTACAAAACACTTGCCGCAAAAATAAAGTCAGATTTAAATAATTGGAAAGATATTCAGTGCTCTTGGATAGGCAGAGCGAATATAATAAAGATGACAATACTCCCCAAACTAATCTGTTTATTTAGTGCTATACCAATCAGACTCCCAAGAAACTATTTCAATGACCTAGAAAAAATAACAACAAAATTCATATGGAAGAATAAAAGGTCGAGAATTGCAAGGGAACTAATGAAAAAAAAAACTCAGAGGAAGGTGGTCTAAGTGTACCTGATCTAAAGCTATATTATATAGCAGCAGTCACCAAAACCATTTGGTATTGGCTAAGAAATAGACTGGTAGATCAGTGGAACAGATTAGATACAAAGGACAAAAAAGGATACATATATAGCAACCTAATCTTTGACAAACCCAAAGATACCAACATTAGGGATAAAAATTCATTATTCGGAAAAACTGTTGGGAAAACTGGAAATTAGTATGGAAGAAATTAGATATGGATCCACACTTAACACCATATACCAAGATAAGATCAAAATGGGTCCATGATTTAGGCATAAAGAGGGAGATAATAAATAGATTAGAGGAACAGAGGATAATCTACCTCTCAGACTTGTGGAGGAGGAAGGAATTTATGACCAGAGGAGAACTAGAGATCATTATTGATCACAAAATAGAAGATTTTGATTACATCAAACTAAAAAGTTTCTGTACATATAATACTAATGCAAACAAGATTAGAAGGGAAGTAACAAATTGGGAAAATATTTTTAAAAACAAAGGTTCTGACAAAGGTCTCATTTCCAAAATATATAGAGAACTGACCCTAATTTATAAGAAACCGAACCATTCTCCAATTGATAAATGGTCAAAGGATATGAACAGACAATTCTCAGAGGAAGAAATTGAAACTATTTCCACTCATATGAAAGAGTGTTCCAAATCACTACTGATCAGAGAAATGCAAATTAAGACCACTCTGAGATACCACTACACACCTGTCAGATTGGCTAAGATGACAGGAACAAATAATGATGAATGTTGGAGGGGATGTGGGGAAACTGGGACAGTAATACATTGCTGGTGGAGTTGCAAAAGAATCCAGCCATTCTGGAGAGCAATCTGGAATTATGCCCAAAAAGTTATCAAACTGTGCATACCCTTTAACCCAGCAGCGCTACTACTGGGATTATATCCCAAAGAAATACTAAAGAGCGGAAAGAGACATATATGTGCCAAAATGTTTGTGGCAGCTCTTTTTGTTGTAGCTAGAAACTGGAAGATGAATGGATGTCCATCAGGTGGAGAATGGTTGGGTAAATTGTGGTATATGAAGGTTATGGAATATTATTGCTCTGTAAGAAATGACCAGCAGGAGGAATACAGAGAGGCCTGGAGAGACTTACATCAACTGATGCTGAGTGAAATGAGCAGAACCAGAAGATCACTGTACACTTCAACAACAATACTGTATGAGGATGTATTCTGATGGAAGTGGAAATCTTCAACATAAAGAAGATCCAACTCACTTCCAGTTGATCAATGATGGACAGAAACAACTACACCCAGAGAAGTAACACTGGGAAATGAATGTAAATTGTTAGCACTAATATCTGTCTGCCCAGGTTGCATGTACCTTCTGATTCTAATGTTTATTGGGCAACAAGAAAATGATATTCACACACATGTATTGTACCTAAACTATATTGTAACACATGTAAAATGTATGGGATTGCCTGTCATCGCGGTGAGGGAATACAGGGAGGGGGGGATAATTTGGAAAAATGAATACAAGGGATAATATTATAAAACATATATATATAATAAAAAAAAGAAATGTAGATTCCATCAATTGACCTTGTTTTGCACCAATTTACATTTTAAATAAATGAATAATTAGTTAATTAAATTGACAATAACTTTTCAACCATTTTCTGTCGCTAAAAGGGAAAACAAAGCAAAAAAATCAAAGTAAAAAATCTCCTGGTTCATATTTTTTATTTTGCATTTCATAATTCCTTTTAGATTACTTACCTTACATACTTTCTACATTCCTTTAGCTTAAGTACTTAGTTTTTTAATTGCAATATGGTGCTCCATTGACTGTCTGTGGGACATTTAGATTGTTTAGACCAGTTTTGTGGGCTAAAAAAAATTGACAATTGTCCTTTTTGATAGTTTTAAACAAAACTTTCAATGTTTATATTTTCAAAACAATGGGTAAGAAGCACAATTGTTTTAAAACTATTATACCATATTGTCAGATTGCTCTTCAAAAATTATATACATATTTCCAGAATTAAGATGGTGCATGAGAAAAATCAGATCAAAAAGGAAAAAAATACAAATATATTAATTTAAAAAATATTTCCATATAAATCGTGTTGGGAGTGAAAAATCAGAATGAAAGGGAAAACCCAAGAGAAGGAAAAAGAAAAAAAGTGAACATAGTGATGTGATCTATTATGTGGGGTTTATAAAAGAATGTATTATTTGACATCTAAGGGAGGACTAGGAAGAAGGGAGGGAAAAAATCTGGAAGACAAGATGAATTTTTACAATGGCGAATTTTGAAAATTATTATTTTAAATAAATGAATAATTAGTTAATTAAATTAACAATAACTTTTCAACCATTTTCTCTCTCTAAAAGGGAGAACAAAGTCAAAAAAACAAAGTCAAAAGTCTACTGGTTCATATTTTTTTATTTTGCATTTCATAATTCCTTTTAGATTACTTAGCTTACATACTTTCTACATTCCTTTAGCTTAAGTACTTAGTTTTTTAATTGCAATATGGTGCTCCATTGACTGTCTGTGGGACATTTAGGTTGTTTAGACCAGTTTTGTGGGAATTCAAGGGAACTCCAAGGAAGAAAGAACTCCAGAAGGAAGGCTAGATGGAACGTTAGGGAACACTATGTAAAGAGTTAGAATAAAGACCTGTTGCTGCATACTTGAGTGACTTGAGTTCTCTGTAGAGGAACCTCTAAAGATGTAGCTCTCTGACTGAGATAATCAGATCCAGAGACGTCCAAAGATCTGGGGAAGGTAAGAAACCAGTTGACCCCTGCTTAGGTAAGCAGCTGGGAGTTAACAGTAAGGGAAGCCTTAGCCCTCTGTTTTGCTTTATTAGAAATCACATGATTTGGAAGAAATTTGTTTGGTAGTTACCTCATCTCTCTTCAGCCCACTATCCCCACACCCCCCATATAAAAAGCTTTGCATCAGGTGGTTTCTTTTGGAGGGTTGGGTAGCCCTCGCTTATTTAAAGGAGCTCTCTGCTTCTGTAAGGCAGCCCTGCTCATTCTGGACTTGCCACTTGTCCGAGATTCTAATAAAACTTGCTACCTTCACTTTGAGGAGTCTGCCAGTAGTCAAATTTGGGTTAGGGTCTCCGTACCCCACACATCGTGAAGTATAAACATAAATATAACTCTCCCTTACCTCAAGGTTTAATGAGTTACTAGTAGTCCCCAAATTTATCGCTTCGGGTGACAAACTTCTCTAAATTGACTTAGCTTGGTCCTGAGAGAACACACACTGACAGTCCTTCACTTGGGCCTAGACTTCTCGGCTTGGTAAGAATCAGCTAGAGCCCAAGTCTCAGTGGAATAACTTTTGAGAAGTCAGGATCATTGTATAATGTTATAACAAGGCATTAGATTAAGACTTTAGTGAAGGCCTCTGCTTACAAGAAACAAGACTAGAAAAAAAAGTTTGGGTAAAAGGCTAAGTATACTTTGTAAATATTACCTCACTTGATCCTCACAATAACCCTGCAAGGTAGGTGCTATTATTAGCGCCCATTCTATAGTGGCTGAGTCAGGCAGAGAATATGTGACTTGCCCAGGGTCACACAACTAGCGATTGTCCGAGGCTGGAAGTGAACTCGGATCCCCCTAACTCCAGGCCCACCACTCTATTATTCACCTTACCACTTAGCCAGATGGACACACGAGGAACAGAAAACGGCCTGAACAAAAGCAAAGAGATACAAGACAGCAAGTAATGCAGTTGAGCTGGAGCACTGAGGCCATGAGAGAAAAAAGGGTGACACACTGGTAGAAAAGCCAAGTGGTCAGTACATCTATTCCTATTCAGCACTTTGTGTAGTGGCCAAGAAGAGACTGCTTAGTCATCAAATTGTAGTATATAAATGTAGCATGATAGTATTGCCCTATAAGAAATAGTTAACTTTGTGAATAACTTGGGAAGAACTGCATGAAATGATGCAAAGATACATAGAACCATACATAAGACAACAATGGAAATTAAAAGAACAAGAAAAACCTGAACCTCGATTCCCTGACAAACCAATATGGTTCAGTCGGAAGAGAGGCAGGGAATTAGGAAAGGATGATGCAAACAAATGGATAATCTAAAAGCAAAATTCTCTGACCAACAGAGTTCAGAGATTAGACGAGAAATTTCAAATCCATATCTCGGGGACACACCACACTCCCGAGTACTCCCTAGACCAGATTAAAAAGTAACTGGAAAACGTTACAAAATAAAGAAATGCAGTAAAGCAGATACCATTAACTAAGTCAATGTGTAGCCCACAGAAATCCTGATGTACAGCTCAGTGACCCATTTTCAGTTTGACATAAAAGGACCACCAAAAACCCAAACTGATTACTCTAAAACACATCATCTACACACAACTAAGCCTGCATGGAGTCTACAAGGCTTTCTTGCAATATTAAAATGAAATCAAAGAGTTATAAAATTATTTTCACTGAGTTCTGTTAAAATTATAAAAGTATGCAATATACAAGTTTCTGTGAGCAGGATGAGATAAAAATACTGATTATGTCCTTCCTAGATCATGTACTTCAAAATAGATTAGGGACTTCAAAATATTTATATACAGGACGTTATCTGAAACTTTTCAGTCAACTTGACCTCAATATATCAATATTAAGAAGTAAGCTGAACTTTCAGTTGTTTTATTTTCCAACATTACAATGAAATTAAAACAAATCTTTCCGAGGCATACATTATAATTGTGTTTTTATCACTTCCAAATAGATCTGTGATCTCAATGATTTGGACATGCCTTTTAGCAGGAATACACATCACATATTCATTGAAGTCTCCTCAACTTGCTTGCCCACGCCCTTCCCTAAGTTCACCATGGAGGTCTACCTGCTTTAGAAGCTTCCTGGCACAAGGATTCTGACTGAATCTTGAGTCATCCTCCTACACAGCCTTGTCCTCCCCAGAGCGATCTAGTCACCCAAGGAAGCACAGATCTCTCTACAGTGTATATCATCTCTTCTCATATTTAGCATGACAAAATCTACTTTCCTACTAATTTATTCTTATAAGTGAAAACTAACTGGCAATATTAACCAAGTAAGAAGATAGAATCTTATAGTTTAATGAACACAATCTTTCTCCACATCAGTTAATGAATGAAGATGCAATCTTATAAGTACATAATATAAAAATGAACATTTAAGAAAAAATTGTAACTGTGCTCCAATAAACCAACACATATATAGCAAGAAAAGACAGCTTTAAGTCATTAATATGTATTATAATGTTAAAAATTAAGCACATTATGCAAATTTCTTACCTCTTAAAAAAGAGTAGAAACATTTTTTCTAATTCTAACTCTAAATTCATACCTCATCTCCAATTTTTGGGGGACTATCACAGAAAATGAAAAGTTTATACTTAGGGCTAAAGAGTATTTTAGGTTCTTCATCAGATGAGTCGGCATCACTTTCTTCTACCTGCTGTATCTGGCATATCTAAAATAAGGTCCATTGATACCAATTCATTACTTCATTTTTATCCAGACAAGTTTTTTAGATTTAATACAAATTGTGTTCTGACTATGAAGAACTGACCCTCAACCAAACAGAAAAGTGGCATGGGAGCAGAGCAGGGAGTCCTGACCAGCTCTGCTACTTGAATCTGTGAGGAGACGGCAAGCAATTTCACCTTTTTAAACTTTACCTATAAAATGGGCACAACAATGCTTGTGTTATCTACTTCTCAGTTCCAAGGGAAACAGACTGTATGCTTTCAAATACAATCAGCATGAGGTTTTCTTCTACTCATGAGGGTAACAGAGATAAACAGAAGAAATTTAAGGGATTTTAAATGACATTACATTTAAGTTCGAATTAAAAGTTCAAATTGTGGTATAAAAGCAATCAACATAGAAAACATTTAACCAATTCCTTAAGCAGGTAGATTAAAAAAAATCTACCTCATCATCTTCTGGTGTAGACTTCAAAACACAAACAGTTTAATAGATGAGATTTCAGGGTGAACTGGGAGAGGTAAAAGAATGACCCAATTTACAAAATTCATACACTTACCAGCAGAGAGCTTGCCCAGCCAATTCAAATAACTGGTCATGTTATTTTATTCTACTATTCATGTTCATCTAGATGGAGTGTAGTGGCTAGAAACTGGAAAATGAATGGATGCCCATCAATTGGAGAATGGTTGGGAAAATTGTAGTATATGAATGTTATGGAATATTATTGCTCTGTAAGAAATGACCAGCAGGATTAATACAGAGAGGCTTGGAAAGACTTACATGATCCAATGCTGAGTGAAATGAGCAGAACCAAGAGAACATTATACACTTCAACAACGATACTGTATGAAGACGTATTCTGATAAAAGTGGATATCTTCAACAAAGAGAAGATCTAATTCAGTTCCAACTGATCAATCATGGACAGAAGTAGCTACACCCAGAGAAGGAACACTGGGAAATGAGTGTAAACTGTTTGCATTTTTTTGTTTTTCTTCCCAGGTTATTTTTACCTTCTGAATCCAATTCTTCCTGTGCAACAAGAAATTTGGTTCTGCACACATAGACTGTATCTGGGACATACTGTAATGTATTTGACAGTATGTGACTGCCTGCCATCTAGGGGAGGGGGTGGAGGGAAGGAGGGGAAAATGATGGCAGTATTAACTATTTATGTCACATAGCATCAGGAATATGCCTGAAGATCCTCTGGTATAATACCACTTTCCACATATATTTCCCTTATATATCACAATTAACTTCTTTCCTCTAGAAAGAAAGCCAAGATTCGATGCCATCAATAAAACCTGTTCTGTGTTACTAAACAAGAAAGTAAACTTTAACAAAAAGGTAAAAGTTACTCAAATAGCTTCAGTCTCTCTCAAATTCGGATATAATCTACTAATAGACTATAAAAGCAGCCAGAATTCAGGTCTCTTTGGATGGTGGTTTAAACTAGTTCTCACTGTAAAGCAATATACTCTCCTTATGAGAGAGAAAGCAAAAGAAACATGGGAGGCTGCATTACTATAAAGCAATGTAAGTCTGGGAAATCAAGATACTTATGAGACCACTTTCTGTTCTGTGTATGCATTTGCATAAGTCTGTATATTGGAGTCTCCTCTAGGCTATCTCAGGCTATAAACACACACTATACTAAGGATATGGGGCACTGCTGACTGTCACAAAATTGATAAAAGCAGAATTCTTAATAATGTTTGAGCCTTTCCCTATTCTTTTAAACAAAATAGTCTCAGAAGCCATGAGACCCTAGCATTTAGTGTTATGGAACCCTGATAACTTGCCACTTGTAATTTGTGGGAAACAGCTAGTATTATCTTTCTTAAACTAAAACTGTTAAAACAAAATCATTTATGTTTGACAGGCATGCCATAAATATGTCACCTGAAAACAACATTTTGGATTTTATTTGTTTTATTGCTCAATGAAAGAACCCAAAGGCAAGTAAGATGAAAAAATGGACAAGTTAATTTCAAGGACAAATTCACTTCAGTAGCGACTACTATACAAGTTCAGGCTCCTTGATCTATATTTCTCTGAAACAAATGTACGTTTAGTCACATGACATATTCTACACTCCCTCAAGTTTTAGAGTTATTGCTATGTGCTTTTAAAAGTTTCCACATAGCTATAATTAATAAGTAATTTTTTAAAAAATAACAATCTAATATAACTTTAATGTCTATAAAGAAGGAGACAGTTGGATACATGTTTATTTTATACATTTGTTATTATTCATTATTTTTTTTGGCTGAGGCAATTGAGTTAAGTGACTTGCCCAGGGTCACACCAGCAGGAAGTGTTAAGTGTCTGAGGGCAAATTTGAACTCAGGTCCTCCTGACTTCAGGGTTGGTGCTGTATCCACTGAGCCAGCCAGATGCCCCTGTTTTATACATTAACATTTTTAAATGTAGTTTAATAGTAAATGAAGCCACTAACTAGAAAAATTGTCCTAGAGAATCATTAGCTTAAAGAAATGCAAAATCTTAGGAGATTTTTCCATACTTGACAAGTATCAATAGGGATTGGTGTGAAGGCTGCTTGTGGGAAAGAAATGGAAGGGCCCAGCAGATCTCTTGAGGATGTTTGGTCTTGCTTGTGTTTTCAACAACAAGCATTACTTATAATGGAGAGAAGAAGGATTCATTCCCAGTAAGATCAAGGATGAAACAGGGATATCCAGTATAACAACCGTTATTCAACATTGTACTAGAAATGCAGACTTTAGCATTAACAAAAGAAAAAGAAACTAAAGTAATTAGAATAGACAATGAGGAATTAAACTATCAATTTTTGCAGATGATACGATGATATGCTTAGAGAATCCTAGAAAATCATCCAAAACCCTACTGGAAAACCATCAACAACTTAAGCAACATTGTAGGATATAAAATAAACCCACACAAATAATCAGCATTTCTATATACTACTGACAAACCCCAGCAGCAAGTGATAAGAAGAGAAATTCCATTTAAAATAACTGTAGACAAAATAAAATATTTGGGTGTCTATAAAATGGCATAATTACAGAGAGAATCTGGGTCTGCCTTCCCCTTCCAGGGCTTCTTCCATTCTACTGTGCTAGCTATCTCACTGACCAAAGCAAGAGTTGCTTGAGTAACTGAGAGGCACATTTCTGAGCAGATCTTTGGAAGGCCTTGAATGCCAAATGAGAGTTTAAGATTTTATTTGGAAAGCAGCTAATAGCCAATAGAGAGTGTTGTAACTGGGTTTGAGGAATCCAGAGTTGTGCTTAAGAGATGACCTAATAACTGTATGGATTGCAAGGTCAAACTAAGAGAGAGATAAATCTGGGGGAGAAGATTATAGCAGCAAAGAGAAAAGATCCAAAAAAAAAGAATGAATTAATATTGCAAGTCTCTTTAGTGTAACAGAATCTAAATAATGGGAAGATTTTGATTATTTTTATTCAGAGTAGTTCTGAAGCAATCATACAGAAGCTGTTTTATTCAATAAACAAAGAAGAGCCTACTATGTATTTTGTCAAAATAGTCAAACAAGCACTGATTTGCTTACAAATACATGTTTCTGTATTTACAAAAATAAAATAAAAAACTCTGTTTACAATGTGCCAGGCACTAAAAATTATTTATTTACAATGTACCAGGCAGTGTACTAACTGCAGAGGATAGAAAGAAAGGCAAATAAAAAAGGTAAAGACCTCTTCACAATCTCTTCCTCCAAGGGACAGGAACAATCTCCTTGGAATTTCCTAGCAAATCATTTCATGCTGGACAGTCAGACATAATTCTAATTCTTCTACTCAGCAACATTGGCCTTCTTACTGTTTAAGAACAAGACACTCCATCTCCCTATCCATTTTCTCTGGTTGCCTCATCTCTAGAATGTGCTTCCTTTCAAATCCCAACTAAAGAGGCCAAATACGGGATCCAAAACACACTTCAATATAGACTGAACCAGATTAAAATTTAACTGTAAAATGTTTAGAAAAAAAATAAAAATACAATAAAAGGGACAATATAACTTTTTTTTTTTGGGGGGGGGCGCTGAGGCAGTTGGGGTTAAGTGACTAGCCCAGAGCCACACAGCTAGGAAGTGTTAAGTGTCTGAGACCAGATTTGAATTTAGGTCCTCCTGACTTCAGGGCTGGTACTCTATCTACAACAATATTAATTTTAAAATTAAGTCAATACACATCCTGAAGGGACCCTTATGGTTACTAGATGCCAATTCCATTTGAATTTAAAACTGTTTGTCTACCAAAAGTCTTTCTCAACCTTTTAATTCCACTATTTTACCTCCAATTATTTGCTATTTACCTTATATATAGTTTATACATATTTGCTTACTGGCTTCCCTATCAGATTGTGAACTTCTTGAGGGCAGGTAAACAAGACTGACTTTTGTGTCTTTTTGTATACCTAACCCTTGGCACAGTACTTAATAAATTATTAAAAGATTGTACATTTACAAGCCTCCGGGAGTTCTGCTTTCTAACTATGCAGCTAGTAATGCATTCATTTCATCTTTTGATTCTTGTTCCCCCAGAAATACTCCACAGGAGAATCTACTCAACAAAAAAAAAGTCTTATTGTTCAGAAGTATCAGGGCAGCACTCAAAGATTAAACTTTCTCTCTTACTAATTGACAAGTCTACCTATTGTTGGTTTTTTTTTTTTTTTTTAAATCGTGGTTCTCTGATGCATTTTATGCCACTCTGTGCATGTCATTTCTAATAACTCAGTTAATGTTTCTTAAAGCCTTAGGAATGGAATTGCACATGTTTAACCTGTCTCAAAGAGGAGGGAGGGAGAAAAATTTGGGATACAAGGTTTTGCAAAGGTGAATATTGAAAACATGACTTAAAGAGCCAGATTTAAAGAGTAAAAGAACCAGATTTAAACCTGAGTCTTCTCAATCCAAATTGAATGTTGTTTCCACGGTATCCTGTCTGGCATAGTGTGCACTTAATACATATTTATTCATTTCTTGATGTTATATTATCATGTATTTATTATTATGTTTTTAAAATTTCTTATTAACTAATAAATAAATTAATTTTTAAAAAGAATGTTGAAAACATGTACTTGCATGTATCTCAAAAAATAAAATGCTATTTTAAAAAAAAGCCTTAAGAATAACCTCCCCCACAACAATCAGCAATGCACACAGTTTTAGTTCCTCATTACTTCCTAGCATGAGGAGATCCAAGATTACTACAAAAGAACCACTTTAATGGATCCATGCTTTATTGATGTGGGCACTCCCTCCATCCAGGACTTCTCAGCTTGCAATTCTGGTCTATAGCACATATTCTATAAGGCAATGGCTTTCTAAGTGTGCTAGAAAGTCCCCCAGATTCCCAAAGGCTCTTCAGGAATTAAGCAAGGTCACAATAAGATATTTAATTCTTAATATCAAATATAGATAGATAAAATGCACATGAACAAAAGTCGCGGGGAGGAGGGAAAGGGAAAGGGGTCCTCAATCATTTTTAAGCAGTAAGGAAGTACTGAGAGCCTCTGCTCTAGAAGGTCCACCCAGTATGCTCCAGATCTTTCTCTGGGTGTCTTTAATATGTAACATTGATGATTGAAGGTGAAGTGAAGGTGATCCCATAGACTCACTTGTTGCCAGAGTTTGCAGCTGTTTGACTCAGTGCTAAGTATACCTTTCACAGGAAAGGAGTCAGGTATGGTTCATTTCTACAGTAGGCTGGCTTCCTAGGTGATAATTTTCTTTGGTGATGAGAGGAAGTACAGTCCTTAGAAATTTCTGCAATTGTTTGAATACAGATGTTTTTCATGTAAGAAACACTATAGGATCTATCGATACCTATTGATACAATGATTTATCACTGATAAATGATAGTTATGGAGAATGCCTGGTCCTGTAGGGGGGGAAACCATTTAAAAAAAATTTCCACTACTCTAACCTCTTAAGAGATTCTAAAGAACAAAGTAAAACAATGAAAGTTGGGGAGGAAAACAAAGTTTTCTTGGTGAAATTCTTTCCCAAAGCTCATCTGAATGATCTAGTTTAAAGAAGAATGGATTAAATGTCAGGGGAGCAGGATTCAAATCATAAATTCTGGGCCTCAGTACCCTTATCTGTAAAATGAGCAAACTGAGGCCAGAGAGTTTAAATCACTGATAAAAAATAGCAGGGTAGGAATTTGAATCCAAACTGATTCCAAATCATCACCTTTTCATACGTATCAGGCATTCTGAACTTTTTGTGTGTCATGGACCTTTTGGGGAAAGAAAGTCTGGTAAAGTCTGTGGACCTCCTTCCCAGAATGTTTTCCAGTGTATAAAATAGAATACACAGAATTTACATAGGAGTCCAATTATATTGAAATACAGTTACAAAAATATTTTTTTCCAAACAAGTTCAAGAACCCCAAGTTAAGAACTCCTGCTGGGTTAGCATTATGCTTTAAAATGTATTACCTCTAAATCTCATGCTCCTGTGGATATATTTATTCAGTAAGTTCTCCAGACCAATATAATGCAATAGGTTAGAATTTTAATGTTTTTTTTAAACATCTTAGCCAAGATATGTGATCATCATCTGCCTTTCAACTTCTAGATCTAAATTAATTTTTTTTATTTTCACCTTTCTTTTTTTTTATCTTCACCTTTTTTTCCCTGAGCCTGGGGTTAAGTGACTTGCCCAGGGTCACACAGCCAGGAAGTGTTAAGTGTCTGAGGCCACATTTGAACTCGGGTCCTCCTGAAATTAATTAATACTAGAAATACTCTAAAGACTTTTTTGCTTTCAATCTTAGGAGAAAATTTTTCATCACGCAGGAATTCAAAGGCAACACTTTATTCCTGAACAACTGTTTAAAATAAACGATACCCGTCTTTCTCCAGTATTTGAGAAATACACCACATTACAAACATGAAGTCCGTTCCTGTGGTCCTTTTATCACTTTAGTACATGATCACTTTGTGTCTCCCTCTCATTTTGAAGTTAAGGCACTGGTGAAACTGTCCAGGCTCCTTGGACTCAGGGGATTCATTTTGGCTTTTGGAGGATTGCTTTATATGTGTTAATTTGTCTTTCATTCTCCCTCCTTCCATAATCTCAGTTTGGTACCTATGTCAGAGTTCTGCAGACATTGGGAAAGGAGTATATTGTTTTGGTTACTGAAATTCAAGTACTTAAGTACTTTACCACATGAAAGGTCTCCTCTTACTCAATCTATTTTCAAAAAGCAAGCAATCCTTAAGGACAATCAACCCTTCAATCCTTATCTACCTGATTTCTTGTCATTTACAAAGTATGGGGAGAGGGATGGAGTCCAGCCTTAGGATTAGCAGTGTAGAACATCAAGAAAAACAGTAAGGTCACAGTATCTTCTATCAAACCCATGACAATATTCTTCCCTTGGTTAATGGAGGAACAAGGCAATCGATCCACCCAATACATATTTAATATCTCTAATCCAGAGGGACTGGGATTCACATCCAAAGCAGGCAGGTTTCTTACCACTACCCCAATTCTAGAGGCATTTTTGAACATTCCTCTATTCTAGTTATAATTGTGAAGATGATCACTACATTAATGCAGCATTTTAAAAATCTATAAAGTGATTTAGATACATGATCTAGTTCGATCTTCACAAACAGTACAATGAGAAAACTGACCCCTGCAGAGTTCTGTGGGATAAAAACTTTCTAGAATCTTTCTAGGATAACAGGATTAATTTGACCTAAAGCTTTTTGGGTTTTTTTAAGAAGCTTCCTCACATTACTGATTCACACACTAAGCCTATGGTCAATTAAAATACTTCTTCCTCTGTCTCCTCAAATTTTTCCCAAAGGATTAAATTCTTTCCTAGCCCATATTTGTGGAAGTAATTTAATTTTACTTAAACGTATACCTGTTTTTATTGCTGTTGATTACATTTCATCTAATTTGGCTTCAGTTCAACATTTCAAGCCAAATGAGATTAACTTTAAATGTTTACTATCATCTTTTTTCTTTAATCTTTTCCTTCTATATTTCACTTCTGGAAGACTTCATTTCATAACATAGATTCAATTATCCTATTTGGACAAATGTATCTGAAATCTAGATACACTCTCTAAAGTTATCCTGAACCCCAACCTTAAATTTTCAACTGCCTATTAGGACAATTGTGTTTCTGTCCCTTTTCAATGCATCTAAACCTGAAGCTCATCATCACTGCTTCCGAACCTGTCTCTTCCCTCAAATCCCCCATTTCCTGGTGACAGCACTATTACTTTTTTCTATTACTTAATTAGAAACTTGAGAAAAATTTCTAACTGTTCATTTTCTCTCATCCTCCACATCTATTAATTTCCAGGGCCTGTTGACACTATTTCTCTGTTAATCTGTTGCATTTCTAAACTATTTCTTTCTTTCTATTCTTGTAGTTCAGATGTTCATTACTTTTCTCCTATAATTACTAATTATTCCCTGGTTCTAACTTCTCCCTCTCCAATCTAACTTTCTTACAGCTGTGTAGTATAGTGGAAAAATAAAGACTTGTGCTTGTATTCCCCAAATTTTATCCTACACAATAGGTACTTAATACATGTGTGCTGAATGGACTTAAAAACCAAATAATGTGAGGCACCAATAGGGGCATGGAGAGAGTGCTAACCTCAAAGCTGGGAGAACTGGGGTCTAAATCCCACCTGTCCCTCTTCATTCAGAACTCTGGTCAAGTTTCTAAGAGCATAAGGTGTCATGGCCCAGAGAGGATCTGCTTATCTGAGAGTAAATTTTATACCAGTGAGATCACAAGAACTCTATTATCTGCCATGTTATACTGACTATACCTCCTAAATCGATTAAAGAGAAAAAAAAGAAGCCAGTTTACCTTGGCTGAGCCACATTTTTCCCAGGTATCCTTTTTTCCCCCCTCCACACCAAATACATACTTACCGTCAACATACATATAACTTTTGTGAAATGCCCTTTGGCTCAGGCTATACCACTATAAGAATAACCATTTGATGTCTTCTATCCAGTGTTTTAGGTCCTGGAATATAAGTGTGAAAAAAAGGAACTTACAACCTTCTAAGGGGAATATGCCTTTGGGGCCAAAGGGAGCTCTGGGAAACAATGAAGAAATAAAGATCACTTTGGAGAGGACAAAGAGTTTACCTCTCCAATAAGACCACACAAGGTTGTTTAGTGATGAGATCCAGCCTGTCAGCTTTGCCAAAAGGAAAGGAGCAGCACTGGAGTGGCTCACCTGCTCAGTAGTGGGTAGAACAGCTGTATCTGAGCCTTGACGCCGATGGTGCTGGGCCATTTTGGCCATGATCACAGGTGATGTACGTGGACTGTCTAGCCCAGGATCTGATAATCCTGAGTTCCTTTTTAACAATGGCTGGGGGAAGGAGAGGGAAGTGGGGAGAGGGAGAGGGGGTGCAGAGATGGGATCTGTTAGTCACAGAATAGGCAAATGCTGAACTTGTTCACCCAGTTTAGCTACTGTTGTCAGGCAGCAATCTGTTTGAGAGACACTGTTGACTAAATGAGATTTTTTTTAATAGTTTTTACTTACCAGATATTTGCATGGGTAATCTTACAGCACTGACAATTGCCAAACGTTTTGTTCCAATTTTCCCCTCCCCCCCCCGGTCGACCAATACATGTTAAATATGTTAGAGTATAAATTAAATACAATATATGTATACATGTCCAAACAGTTGTCTAAATGAGATTCTTAAAAGTTAATCACAGCTCTTCATAGGCACTGATATTATCCCCTTATTTTTGTTGAATTAAATCTTTTCATAATACTTTATTTACTCATAGAATTTGTATACTAGCAATCCTAGAGAGAATAATCAAAATCTGAAAACTTTCTTCCATGATATTTATGTCTAACTGGAGGAGAGGAGTTGGGAAGAATTAAAATACTAATGTTCAAGTACTGGTATAAAAACGGAATCATTAAGCCAAACAATTCTAAAAAAGAATCAAGAGTTGGGGCAACCAGGTGGCACAGTGGACAGAGCATCAGCCCTGAAGTCAGGAGGACCTGAGTTCAAATCTAGCCTTAGACAGTTAACACTTCCTAGCTGTGTGACCCTCAGCAAATCACTTAACTCTAATTGCCTCAGCAATAAATAAATGAATGAATGAATGAATGAATAAATTAATTAATTAATAAACTAATGAATAGATAAATAAATAAATTAATAAACTAATAACGGAATGAATGAATAAATAGATAGATCAAGAGCTGGCTGGATGTGTGGATTTCAATAAAATAGCATCCTTGGGAATTTGGATAATTGATATCTGATCTAAAGCAATGAGAAGTAAAAATGCATTTATTTGCCTATCGTTTATACTTAAAATACTCCTTTTTAGAGTACAGAACATAGCAAATGCTTATAAACCAAAAACCCAGGGCATAACTCCCATATTTATCTTTGACCTTTAAATAGGTTGAGCCTCAAGTACAGGATTTACCTCTTCACATGGGCCCAATCCCTCCACAACCTCGCCTCACTAAGGGAAGGGCAGTTCAGTTCCAGACTCTAAGCCACTGTCTCCATCTTGGGAATCCAATCTAAGGAATGGTAAAGAACAGTATAGGAATGAGAACCTCTGTTCTGAGGACCTGAATACAAAGAAGAAAGGAGAGCACTTTTGTCTGTTCTTTCCTTTAACAGTTTCCTCTCTCATTTTGTGGCTCCAATTCAGATTCTCTTCTGAGCAAAGCTGCTTTCTGACCAGGCCTAGCTCCTTTGTCATTTCTAAAACTACTCAGGGAGGCTTGGAGAGACTTACAGGAACCGATGCTGAGTGAAATAAGCAGAACCAGGAGATCATTCTACACTTCAACAACAACTCTGTATGAGGATGTATTCTGATGGAAGTGGAGATCTTCAACATAAAGAAGATCTTCTCAAGACCCCATTAGTGGTTTTCTTAGCAGAGATACTGGAGTGGTTTGCCATTACGTTCTGTAGCTCATTTGACAGATAGGGAAAGTGAGGCAATGTTAAGTGAGTTGCCCAGGATCACATAGTTAACAAATGTGTGAGGTCATTTCCTGATTTTAGGCTTAGCACACTATCCACAACACTACTTACCTATAACATGTGTTCTGTCACAACTGGGTTGTTTTGTATTGTATCATATATTCATAAAGATTAGTTTGGTTTTATTTATCTGTTGTGATTTACCGGTGATACAAGGTCATTTAAAGTCACAGGATTATAAATAAATGTGTATGGTTATACATAAATGTGAAGTTTATGAAAAAATACATAATTTATGTTTACAATCTTGAAAAAATTTTAAACCTCACCCCTGCCTTTACATTCAGACATAATCAAGAACCTTTGAGGGTTTTTGGAGGGAGGAACAAAGAGGGAAAGAGACAGAGATAGAGAAAATGTGAGAGACAGTAAAAGAAAAAGAAAGAATGAGAGAAAAAGAGAGAAAGAGAAAGTCATTTCAAAAAAAATACATATTTGCAAAACTGTAACTTTTATAATGTTCCAAATTCTAATTTTTCTATTGATTTTAATTTGTATTATGCTTATTAGTACTTAATTTTCTAAAAGAATCTTTCAATTACAGACATTAAAAAATTATTACATGTCTACCTTTAGTCTGATACTATATACTTGCTGTATTTTATTGAGAGGGAAGTATCCCGCCCCTCCAAAAAAAAGTTAAGGTTTTAAAGTCAAAATAACTAATTCATCCATATTCATCATCTTGTTTTTAGATATTAACCATCATAAAATCTTTTCAAAAGAACCTGTTTTATATAGCCATAATTTTTTTTTCACGTTTTGCCTTAAGCCTTATTCAGCAAATAACCTCAGGAAATACTTCTATTTTGTTTTCTTTTTTCAATCACATGATTATTTATCGACAACTCCATTATCCCTTTAGTGTCACAGTAAAAAAATAAAAGCCAAAGAAAATTCCAGATATTACCTCATCAGTTAAATCACAAAATAATTTCTTTGAATGACATAATAAACCACTGTAGTAATTCCAGTTCTTCACTGTAGAACCATTTAAATTTTAATCATTTTATGAAGAAGATCAATATTTAAAGATTTGGATATTACCCTCTCAAATATACATATTTCAGGAAAAGGAAATACTTGTAGTGTTTATTTTAAATTAAAAACCCAACAGTTTTCAAACACTGATCTAAAAACCATACAGGAAAAAAAGTTTTAGAAAAATATTTTGGCAAACTAAGTTAAATATGGATTGCTCTTTTACTCTCCAATTTACTGACTACCAACAATCCAAATATCGCCAAGTTTGGGATCCTTGAGAACTCAGTATTTTTTTCATCTGACTAAAGCCAACCTGAAATGATTAGAAACAAATCTACACAATGTTGCAAAATACATAAAATCCTTTAACTCCAAATATATTTTTCTTATTTGCATATTATGATCAAATCTGGTCTATACTTCATAATTCCATCTGCACTAAAACTGACATTCTATCATAGATGGCTCCTCTATAAGAAGATATTTTGGAAGGAGCTAAGAAGCAAAAGATAAATTTGGTACGTATTGTACCATACATATCTATCCAATGTTAATATCACCACCACATCAACATTTTTCCCTCTTCAGAAATTAAAGTATATGCAAAATTATTTAAGATTTTCTATTCTGTATAGCTCTTTATATATCTTTAAAACCAAACTAAGAAGGGTAATAAATATTACACAAAATCTTATTCATTTAGTTAACGAATACCCATTTATTTATTATAATTCATAAGGTAATGTGTTTTTAATGAGTGTATATGTATAACTAAAAAACACAAAAAAATGAGTGTCCAAGGATTAGAAAAATAATAGAAATATTATTTGATAAATATGTCATATGTTTAAAATCTTAGCATATTAGAGTAAATTAATACCTCAAAGACATGAGAATATGTTGAGTCCAAGTAGCTCTGCCATATGTAGTTTGCTTGGATGTGGGCGAGATTTTGGCTACCTTTAGTCAATGGCACTTCTGTTGGCTGTATATCCTAGAATTTAAGGGCAAAAGAAGTATGACTGCCCCAGATTTCATTATTTTTATCCTTCTTCAATGATAATAGATGAAGAGTTCTACTATTGGAAAAAAAAACCACTATAATGTGGTTTGTTTTAACTAAATGTTTCAAAGGTTCTCTTTCAAAACTAAGTAAATGTTTAATGTCATAAATTTAATAGTTCCCTCCAAAGATGGAGAAGTCAATCATTTATCCCTGCTCATTCTGTGAAACTCTTGCAAAAAGTTCACCAATTGGATCTATCTAACATGAGAGAAGGCTTCCACATTTTTTGATACTCTGAAGGTATCAGTAGAATCCTCTCCCTTTTGTCCCTTGCTGTTATGAAATATAAATAGATTTTATTCCCCTTCTGTCATAAAATACTTTGATGACATTCTATATTCCTGTTCTTCAGAGTGGATTGTTGGTTATGTGATTCCTATTGTTGAGAATAAGTCTTCCTATCTCCTCAAGTTCGATATGCACTGGTCATTCAAAAGGCAGGTTCCATTCCTCATGGAAGGATTATATTTGCAATTCATAAAATTTTCTCTTTGTTTAATTTTTTTTTTTGCTGAGGCAATTGGGGTTAAGTGACTTGCCCAGGGTCACACAGTTAGAAACTATTAAGTGTCTGAGGTCACATTTGAACTCAGACTTCAGGGCTGGAGCTCTA
Source organism: Sminthopsis crassicaudata (assembly GCF_048593235.1). Taxonomy (NCBI): domain Eukaryota; kingdom Metazoa; phylum Chordata; class Mammalia; order Dasyuromorphia; family Dasyuridae; genus Sminthopsis; species Sminthopsis crassicaudata. The sequence continues at coordinate 48,684,093 of NC_133623.1, read as the reverse complement.
TCCACTGCGGCACCTAGGTGCCCTGAATTTTCTTTTTATTAGGGCAGTTAGAAGGAGTATATATAGACAATTGACAAATGATCAAAAGATATGAAGATTTTTCAAATGAAGTAATCAGTTTTCTACAGCCATATGAAAAACTATTCTCACTACTGATTGGAGAAACGCAAATTAAAACAATTCTGGAGTACTACCTTTTTACCTATTATAATGATTAATAACTCAGAAAAGAAAAATAAACATTGGAGGGAACATGAAAAAATGAGCAATTAATCAATGGTTGATGGAGTTGAGAACTGATTAAACCATTCTGTAGAGCCATCTGGAAGTATGTCCAAAGGTATATAAAACCATGCATATTCTTTGACCTAGAAACATCACTATTAGGTCTATATCCAAAAATAACTTTTAAAGGAAAAGGACCTATATGAACAAAATATTTATAGCAGCTTTTTATGGTGGCAAAGAATTGGAAACTGAAGTGATGGTCCTCAAAAGCGGGTAATGGATGAACAAATTGTAGTCTGTGATTGTGATGGAACACTATTGTGCTATAAGAAAGGACCATCAGGATGCTCTCAGAAAAACCATCAGCTGATACAAAGTGAAATGCACTATGTATAAAAGAACAGCAGTATTGTAAGATGATTTAACTATTCTCAGCAATAACAATCATTCAAGATAACTCTGAAAGGCTTATGATAAAAAATGTTATCCATCCACAAAGGAAGAATTGATGATACATAGCAAATAGATAGCAAAACTATACTAGTGGGAGATCTTAACCTTGCACTCTCAGAATTAGATAAATCAAACCACAAAATAAATAAGAAAGAAGTCAAAGAGGTAAACAGAATACTAAAAAAATTTGATATGATAGATCTTTGGCAAAAGCTAAATGGAGACAGAAAGGAATATACTTTCTTCTCAGCAGTTCATGGAACCTACACAAAAATTAATCATATACTAGGGCATAAAAACCTCAAAATCAAATGCAGTAGGGCAGAAATAGTAAATTCATCCTTTTCAGACCATAATGCAATCAAAATTACACTTAATAAAAAGCCAGGGGTAAATAGACCAAAAAATAATTGGAAACTAAATAATCTTATACTAAAGAATGATTGGGTAAAACAGCAAATCATAGACATAATTAATAACTTCACTCAAGAAAATGACAATAATGAGACATCATACCAAAATGTGTGGGATACAGCCAAAGCAGTAATAAGGGGAAGATTTATATCCCTACAGGCCTACTTGCATAAAATAGAGAAAGAGAGGGCCAACGAATTGGGCTTACAACTAAAATTTCTAGAAAAGCAGCAAATTAAAAACCCCCAGACAAACACAAAACTTGAAATTCAAAAAATAAAAGGTGAGATTAATAAAATTGAAAGTAAAAAAAAAACTATTGAATTAATTAATAAAACTAAGAGTTGGTTTTATGAAAAAACCAACAAAATAGACAAACCCTTAGTAAACCTGATTTAAAAAAGGAAAGAGAAAAAGCAAATTGTTAGTCTTGAAAATGAAAAGGGTGAACTCACCACTAATGAAGAGGAAATTAGAACAATAGTTAGGAGCTACTTTGCTCAACTTTATGCCGATAAATTCGATAACTTAAATGAAATGGAAGAATACCTTCAAAAATATAGCTTGCCCAGATTAACAGAGGAAGAAGTAAGTAGTCTAAATAGTCCCATCTCAGAAAAAGAAATAGACCAAATTATTAACCAACTTCCTAAGAAAAAGTCCCCAGGACCAGATGGATTTACAGATGAATTCTACCAAACATTTAAAGAAAAACTAACTCCTATGCTATGTAAATTATTTGAAAAAATAGGGATTGAAGGAGTCCTACCAAATTCCTTCTATGACACAGACATGGTACTGATACCTAAACCAGGTAGATCGAAAACTGAGAAAGAAAACTATAGACCAATTTCCTTAATGAATAATGATGCTAAAATCTTAAATAAGATATTAGCAAATAGACTTCAGAAAATCAACCCCAGGATAATACACTATGACCAAGTGGGATTTATACCAGGAATGCAGGGCTGATTTAATATTATGAAAACTATTAGTATAATTGACCATATTAATAATCAAATTAATAAAAAGCATATGATCATCTCAATAGATGCAGAAAAAGCATTTGATAAAATCCAACATCCATTCCTACTAAAAACGCTTGAGAGTATAGGAATAAATGGACTATTCCTTAAAATAATAAGGAGCATATATTTAAAACCTTGAGTAAACATCATATGTAATGGTGATAAACTAGATCAGGAGTGAAACAAGGTTGCCCACTATCACCATTACTATTCAATATAGTACTAGAAACGCTAGCCTCGGCAATAAGGGCCGAGAAAGAGATTCAAGGAATTAGAGTAGGAAATGAGGAAATTAAACTATCACTCTTTGCAGATGACATGATGGTATACTTAGAGAACCCCAAAGACTCTGCTAAAAAGCTATTAGAAATAATTCAGAATTTTAGCAAAGCTGAAGGGTACAAAATAAATCCACTTAAATCCTCAGCACTTTTATACATTACCAACACAATCCAACAGCAAGAAATACAAAGAGAAATTCCATTCAAAATAACAGTCGATATTATAAAATATTTGGGAATATATCTACCAAAGGAGAGTCAGGAATTATATGAGCAAAATTACAAAACACTTGCCACAAAAATAAAGTCAGATTTAAATAATTGGAAAGACATTCAGTGCTCTTGGATAGGCCGAGTGAATATAATAAAGATGACAATACTCCCCAAATTAATCTATTTATTTAGTGCTATACCAATCAGACTCTCAAGAAACTATTTTAATGACCTAGGAAAAATAACATCAAAATTCATATGGAAGAATAAAAGGTCGAGAATTGCAAGGAAACTAATGAAAAAAAAAGTCAGAGGAAGGTGGTCCAAGTGTACCTGATTTAAAGCTATATTATAAAGCAACAGTCACCAAAGCCATTTGGTATTGGCTAAGAAATAGACTAGTTGATCAGTGGCATAGGTTAAGTTCACAGGGCAAGATAGTGAATAAAAATAGCAATCTAGTGTTTGACAAACTCAAAGATCCCAAATTTTGGGATAAGAATTCATTATTTGACAAAAACTGCTGGGAAAACTGGAAATTAGTATGGCAGAAACTAAGCATGGACCCACATTTAACACCACATACTAAGATTAGATCAAAATGGGTCCAAGATTTAGGCATATAGAACAAAATGATAAATAAATTGGAGGAACATGGGATGGTTTACCTCTCAGACTTGTGGAGGAGGAAGGAGTTTGTGTCCAAGGGAGAACTAGAGACCATTATTGATCACAAAATAGAAAATTTTGATTAAACCAAATTAAAAAGTTTCTACACAAACAAAACTAATACAAACAAGATTAGAAGGGAAGTAACAAATTGGGAAAACATTTTTACAGTTAAAGGTTCTGATAAAGGCCTCATCTCCAAAATATACAGAGAATTGACTTTAATTTATAAGAAATCAAGCCATTCTCCAATTGATAAATGGTCAAAGGATATGAACAGACAATTTTCAGATGATGAAATTAAAACTATTTCCACTCATATGAAAGAGTGTTCCAAATCACTATTGATCAGAGAAATGCAAATTAAGACAACTCTGAGATACCACTACACACCTGTCAGATTGGCTATGATGACAGGAACAAATAACGATGAATGTTGGAGGGGCTGTGGGAAAACTTGGACATTGATGCATTGTTGGTGGAGTTGTGAAAGAATCCAACCATTCTGGAGAGCAATCTGGAATTATGCCCAAAAAGTTATCAAAATGTTCATACCCTTTGACCCAGCCATACTACTACTGGGCTTATATCCCAAGGAAATACTAAAGAAGGGAAAGGGACCTGTATGTGCCAAAATGTTTGTGGCAGCCCTTTTCATAGTGGCTAGAAGCTGGAAGATGAATGGATGTCCATCAATTGGAGAATGGTTGGGTAAACTATGGTATATGAATGTGATGGAATATTATTGTTCTATAAGAAATGACCAACAAGAGAAATACAGAGAGGCTTGGAGAGACTTACATCAACTGATGCTAAGTGAAACGAGCAGAACCAGAAGATCATTATAACTTCAACAATGATACTGTACGAGGATGTATGCTGATGGAAGTGGATATCTTCAACATAGAGAAGAGCTAATCCAATTCCAATTGATTAATGATGGACAGAATCAGCTACATCCAGAAAAGGAACACTGGGAAATGAGTGTAAACTGTTATTTTTACCTTCTGAATCCAATTCTTCCTGTGCAACAAAAAATTCGGTTCTACACACATATATTAATATCTAGAATATACTGTAATATATTTAACATGTATAAGCCTGCCTGCCATCTGTGGGAGGGCGTTGGGGGAGGAAGGGAAAAAATCTGAATAGAAGTAAGTGCAAGGGATAATGTTGTAAAAAATTACCCATGCATATGTACTGTCAAAAAAAAAGTTATAATTATAAAATAAAATAAAAATTAAATCAAAAAAATTAAAAGAAAAAAAAACAAGTTAAGTTCAAATTGTGGTCATGATTTAGACATAAAGGGTGATATTCTAAGTTAATCGTTTGATAATGGAAAAATTACTTTTCAGATCTAAGGATATGGAAAGAGTTTATAACCAAAACCCACAAATAAAGGCAAAGTGAAATGGATAATTTGAGGTAAAATGGAAAATTTAAACGTTTTTGTACAAATAATACCAATGTATCTAAAATTACAAGAAAAGCAGGAAACTGGGAGAGGGGAAGGTCTGGAGGGAGGAAGAGAGATGGGAATCTTTGTAACAAACCACCCAACCCAAGAGATTTAAAAAGAGAATTTCCTTCCCTCTTCTCTATTTGCAGTTGAATATAACCTCCTACTGAGATGCCTTTGAACAAAAGAAATCCTTTAATAAATGATGGTAAATATCTTTATATATAATTGGAAAAGTAAAATAGTATTGAAGTTGAAAAACAACAGCAGCAACAGCAACAACTAACAAGTTGCCTGAGATGAGAGGCGATTTGTGTTGATAACACACCTGGCATGTGTCAGAGGCCCAACTTGAACCCAGGTCTTCCTGATTCTTAAGGTTTTTATTTCAGGGAACAATTACTGTTTGATTCCCCATATTCGATCCAGTCTATTACCTAATTATTTCTCCTCTGGACCCAGTTCAGCATGCATCTAGAATATCTAAATTATTTATATTGATACAGTAGTTCAATCAAATGACATATTAAAACAAAAAAATGGACTTTTTCGTGCCCTTAATGTTTTAATGGATTTTTATGCCGAAATCTTGAGAGCTATTGTTGATCTCATTTAGGAGACCCCATGGCATTCTAAATTGTGACACAATCAGAACAATGTTATCCACAAACAGAAGCATATGGGGTACTGTACCACTTACAGAGTGTCAGGTATTTGTACTTTCTCTGCATGTAAGGAAGGTTAAATGCGTCTCAGCTCTGTCTTTTATATAACTTTCTGCTGAGAACATGAGAACGTGCTTTAAGTTATCAATGTGAAAAACACAGGAAAACACCAAGAAGTTGGAAGGCCATCCTTTCTTGTGTATTAATCACTGAGTATCCGTCATTGTAGGCCAGTGTTTACCCTGGAAACCTGGCCAGTTCCTTGAGTAAAAAGAGTCCTGCTAAAGGAATGAACAAATAGTCTTCTTGGGGGGGTCTCATGTGATGGAGCATCCTGTACCTGGGATGTTGCTACGTCTCAAGAGTCACATATCAAATGAGAGTCCTTAGTGCAGTGCCTTCTTTGTTCTCAGCTGAGAAAAGCCTCTTAGTGGAAAGGACTTTGAGAATTTAGCTAGGAAGTAATAGACAACTTGCCTGCCAATGCCTGTCACTTGCCACTATGAATAGCTGTGACCATGAAGTCTCTCAGCAGGGCAATTCCAGTGTTTTCCTCAGAGTGGCCATGATGTATGTTGTATGTCGTTATAGTGGCCACTGGGTTTATTAGTTGTATATTAATTACTTTTGTGCTATGAGTTTCCTTTTTTATTTTCCTGTCTTATTTAAATGAAGGTTCTGAGCAGTAATAAACTTGTGCCCACCCTCTTCAACCTGCCTGTTGAAATGGGAATTCCAAACCTAGATTAATCTTACACTGAAACATTCAATTGGAGGCTAAGCATGACTATCCTTAGTAGTCATTCCAATCAAGCACACAGAAACTTGAGGTGAGCCTGCTTTCAGATATACAGAAAGAAAGGACACTCCCCTCCAGACTTCTGAACAGGAGCAGATATTATCTATGTCTTGTTGGACTTGAGGACTAAAAGGTTCATATCTTAGGATACTTAAGTTTTTAAACTGATTGTGGACATGGAGCTCTGTGGATATACTCAAGAGACTAAAATATATCTTTAATGAATTTTCCCATGATCCCATATTACTCTCAAATTTTATTCTTGACCTCCATGTTAACATTACTGAACTTAAATACAGTAATCACATCTTTTCCTTTGACAGAAAAGATTTTTAATACCGTTCTAGTTATGTGTTTTATAGTTAAAGGACAATTCCATAAAGCTAACAATGCAACATGAGAGAGACGTGCCATTGTGTCTTTGTTGAAATTTAAGTATTTTGAGGACTATGGAGTTTTACATCTTTCTAAGAGAAGTCAACTTTTCTGGTTCTACATCTGGCAATTCTAATATTAAAAAGAATTTGTCAAACTACGGCTTCTAAAGATCACTTTATTAGATTTTGTGTTAGTATCTTTGACCCCCATAGTAAAGCCCTTTCTTTTTCTGGTCATTATGCAGGGGGAGGGGCATGTTGTTTTATTTCGGAGCCTGGATGGAAGAGCAAGGAGGCCTATTTAAGTTGTGACCTCACTGCCTCCAACCTGGAGCTGATGCTGCTCCTAACCCCTCCTGGGAGCTCATCAGATCCAGGTTGGAGGCAGTGAGGCTGTTGAGACACCAGAATATTTGAATTCATTGAATCCATAAGATTCATTTCTCCTGGTACCAATGAAATGTACTACCACTACCACATTTGACTGTAAAGCAATTTAAAAATAATTTACTATATAGTAAACATGAATACAACCAATTCAGTCCATCAATAAATATCTATTAAGCACCAAGCACTTATGGGGACATAGATAACAGAACTACTGCTCTCAAGAAATGTAGATTCCATCAATTGACCTTGTTTAGCACCAATTTACATTTTAAATAAATAAATAATGAGTTAATTAAATTGACAATAACTTTTCAACCATTTTCTGTCTCTAAAAGGGAGAACAAAGTCAAAAAAACAAAGTCAAAAACCTCTTTGTTCATATTTTTTTTATTTTGCATTTTATACTTCCTTTTAGATTAATTAGCATACATACTTTTTACATTCCTTTAGCATACATACTTAATTTTTTAATTGCAATATGGTGCTCCATTGACTGTTTGTGGGACATTTAGATTGTTTAGACCAGTTTTGTGGGCTAAAAAAAATTGACAATTGTCCTTTTTGATAGTTTTAAACAAAACTTTCAATGTTTATATTTTCAAAACAATGGGTAAGAAGCACAATTGTTTTAAAACTATTATTCCATATTGTCAGATTGCTCTTCAAAAATTCTAAACATATTTCCAAAATTAAGATGGTGCATGAGAAAAATCAGATCAAAAAGGAAAAAAAATACAAATATATTAATTTTAAAAATATTTCCATATAAATCGTGTTGGGAGTGAAAAATCAGAATGAAATAGAAAAACCAAGAGAAGGAAAAATAAAAAAAGTGAACATAGTGATGTGATCTATTATTTGGAGTTTATAAAAGAATGTATTCTTTCACACCTAAAGGAGGACTAGGGAGAAGGGAGGGAAAAAATCTGGAAGGCAAGGTGAATTTTTACAAGGGCAAATTTTGAAAATTATCTATGCATATCTTTTGAAAACAGAAAGCTTTAATAACAACTATAAAAGTTTTTAAAAATAAAAAAACCTCCACTGGGAAATGAATGTAAACTGTTATTTTTACCTTCTGAATCCAATTCTTCCTGTGCAACAAAAAATTCGGTTCTACACACATATATTGTATCTAGAATATACTCTAATATATTTAACATATATAAGACTGCTTGCCATCTGGGGGAGGGGGTTGGGAGAGGAAGAGAAAAAAATCTGAACAGAAGTAAGTGCAAGGGATAATGTTGTAAAAAATTACCCATGCATATGTAATGTCAAAAAATGTTATAATTATAAAATAAAATAAAAAATTAAAAAAAAAAAAAAAAAAAAAAAACCTCTGATCATTTATTTAGACATTGGAGGCTGAAAATTGTTGTTGTAATTTTTTACTTATTGCTCATATATTAAGATGTAAGGTTCACATTAGATTTTCCCTTCTCCCCAGTGTTACATTCATGTTTTTCTTACTAATAAATGCTCCATGTTTGAGTATGACCCGAGTTCAAATCTGGCCTCAGACACTTAACACTTCATGGCTGTGTATCTATTCCCCTCTAGGCTCATCAAACCCTAATGTATATTGGGGAGTAGGCATCTGAAACCCACTTAGTCCTACTGATTTACTTTTGGACCAATACCAGATTTCTTAATCCCTTTATATTTTCAAATTTGCGAATGCAAAACCACTTGTTACCAGTGTTGTTTTTTTTTTTTAATTCTTGTGAGATAATTTTAATTCTTATTCTAAGAAAACTGCATAGTGCTATTGGGTTAACATGCTTTAATTATCTGAACTCAGAAATTTTACTGTTCCTCTGTGCTTTACTTAACCCTTATTGTATATAGAAGAGCAGTAAAACAAATAAAAGAGCACAAATCTCAATTTTGCTTTAGAAATACAACATAATCAGAAGATTCCTGGTGTAAGTTTCAACCTGGTCTGGAAGCAGCTGTATGGACAAGTTTAATGAGGGAGCTAGGTGGCTTAGGGCATATTCGGGTACTTACCAGCTGTGTGATCCTGGGAAAGTCACTGAACCTGTGAGCCACTCCAGGATCTTTGCCAAGAAATCACCGTGGACAGTACTGCTGTGCTAGGGTCCCGTGGACAGTACTGTTGTGCTAGGGTCCACAGGTCATACGGAGTCAGACATGACTGAAATGAATGAACAAAAATATGAATGAGTTGACAAAGAGAAGGAGAATTTCACAAAGACAGGTGCAAAGTCAATAATTTAGCATATACGTGGTAAGCAATCTTAAGATCCCTGACAGTATCTGATTCAACCTTTACCCACATTTTGACAGACTTATCAGTTTTGCTGGGATAGTAAATCGAAATGGAGATGGAGTTAACTTTAACTTGAGTGTCAGGGAATGGTAGAACCTCTCAATGGATACATCCAAAAGACCACACTGAAAATGTAACAGGACAGAATGAAAAGTCAAGCCTCTTCCTTCAGTAAGCACAGATCTTAAATTTCTTCTGCAACCAATCACAGAAGAAAAGAGTTGTAATTTTTCTCATATAATTCCTGACTTTTCTTTGGTAGATGGATTCCCAAATATTTTATACTCTCAACATTTGTTTGGAATGGAATTTCTCTTTGTATCTCTTGCTGTTGCATTTTGTTAGTGATATATAAAAATGGTGAGGATTTATGAGGATTTATTTTGTATCCTGCCACTTTGCTAAAATTCTGAATTATTTCTAATAGTTTTTTAGCAGAGTCTTTGGGGTTCTCTAAGTATACCATCATGTCATCTGCAAAAAGTGATAGTTTAATTTCCTCATTTCCTACTCTAATTCCTTGAATCTCTTTCTCGGCTCTTATTGCCGAGGCTAGCGTTTCTAGTACTATATTGAATAGTAATGGTGATAGTGGGCAAACTTGTTTCCCTCCTGATCTTTCTGGGAAAGGTTGCAGTTTATTTCTATTGCATATTATGCTTACTGACGGTCTTAAATATATGCTCCTGATTATTCTAAGGAATAGTCCATTTATTCCTATACTCTCAAGAGTTTTTAGTAGGAATGGATGTTGGATTTTGTCAAATGCTTTTTCTGCATCTATTGAGATGATCATATGGTTTTTATTAATTTGATTATTAATATGGTCAATTATACTAATAGTTTTCCTAATATTAAACCAGCCCTGCATTCCTGGAATAAATCCTACTTGATCAGAGTGTATTATCCTGGAGATGATTTTCTGTAGTCTTTTTGCTAATATCTTATTTAAGATTTTAGCATCAATATTCATTAAGGAGATTGGTCTATAACTTTGTTTCTCAGTTTTCGATCTACCTGGTTTAGGTATCAGTACCATGTCTGTGTCATAAAAGGAGTTTGGTAGGACTCCTGGAAGAAGGAAAACTTAAAAGAAATAGAATTCTTTATATTTACCAAGTTCATATTGAAAGAAGATGTGAAAAAATGTATCTCCTTCCCTGTTTGCAGAAATGGGGAACAATGAGTATATAATGTTGCGTATTTTGCCAATTAAAGCTGATATGTTGTTTTTGCTAAACTATTCTTCCCGGCCCTCTTTTTTCCCCTCTTTGGATACAAAACATATTCATCTATAAATAAAATTTGGAACATTATCTCCTCCATGAGAAAATGAACCCCCAGAGTGTTGGGACCAAGTTTTTGCTTTTCTTTGTGTCCTCTGCAATTAACACATAATACCTGGTTAATTAATTACAGAACTGATTACTAAATGTTTGTTGAGAAACATAATGATGATTGGTAGTAGTGGGAATGATGATTATGATGACAAGGGATAGATCCCTAGGTAGAAGAGGACGATGTAAATGAAACTAATATGAAAATAAATTATATTAAAATACAATATTTTATATTATTATATAATATGTAAAGATAAAAATATTTTAATATAAACAATGCATATTAAACATGTGGTTTAAAAAGTGCTTTCTGAAAACATTCTTGTAAATGAAATAATATATTAGAAGAAACATTAACATAATATTTCCAGGAACATTAAAAAATGATTATTAGAAAAATATCAAGTTTTATAAATAAGTAGAAACTTATAAAAAGTGTCCATCCAATTCTGTTATGGATCATGTGAAACCTGCTTTAGCAATAAACTATTAAAAAAGGCCAATTATGTGTATACTTTTTCCCCTTTTAATTAAGGCATAGGATAAAACATGCAGCAAACTTACTTTAGTGTCTCAAGGGACATTGGTAAATTGTAACTGCCTTCCTGTTCTCGAAGCTTAGAGAATTCTACCAAGCAGGGGGGTGTTGTCTCTTGTCATCTCTGAGTTGAAAAATAGCAGCCAGTTAGTAGAAGTTTCCTCACTATTTCGTTTATTTATTTATTTATTTTCATTTTTCCAAATTATCCCCCCCTCCCTCCACTCCCTCTCCTTGATGACAGGCAATCCCATACATTTTACATGTGTTACAATATAACCTATACACAATATATGTGTGTAAATACCATTTTCTTGTTGCACATTAATCATTAGCTTCCGAAGGTATAAGTAACCTGGGTAGATAGACAGCAGTGCTAACAATTTACATTCACTTCCCAGTGTTCCTTCTCTGGGTGTAGTTATTTCTGTCCATCATTGATCAACTGGAAGCGAGTTGGATCTTCTTTATGTTGAAGATTTCCACTTCCATCAGAATACATCCTCATACAGTATTGTTGTTGAAGTGCATAGCGATCCTCTGGTTCCGCTCATTTCACTCAGCAGCAGTTGATGTCAGTCTCTCCAATCCTCTCTGTATTCCTCCTGCTGGTCATTTCTTACAGAGCAATAATATTCCATAACCTTCATATACCATAATTTAACCAACCATTCTCCAATTGATGGACATCCATTCATCTTCCAGTTTCTAGCTACAACAAAAAGAGCTGCCACAAACATTTTGGCACATACAGGTCCCTTTCCCTTCTTTAGTATTTCTTTTGGATATAATCCCAATAACAGCAATGCTGGGTCAAAGGGTATGCACAGTTTGACAACTTTTGGGGCATAGTTCCAAACTGCTCTCCAGAATGGCTGTTTCCTCACTATTTTAAAGCAATATTTAAAGAAAATATATAAAATTTAAACAAAATATTTAGGTTATTCCAAAAACAATGTCAGTGTAAAATCTACCACCAATCAAGTATTACAGTATCTTTTAGTATAGAAAGATAATGGGTAACATCAACTCAGTACTTGTGTTAGGAATCAAAATTTTTTATACACCCACAATTTAAAATAAACCCTTTTCTCTTTGATCTCTATACAGACCTAACAGTGATATTTCTGGATCAAATGATAAATGCAGTTTATCTTCATCTGAGCAAGTTGATGCTCTGACTATACTTGCATAACTGGAATAATTCCAACTTCAATAAAAATTCGTTCCTGATTTAATAAGATAGAACCAATTTTAGGGTTTTCAGTGTTCCTTGGTGGGGGTTGTGCCCAGCATGTGCCAATTATTTTAATAAGGAGAGTGTTCCTTATATAAAGACATGAGGCTTCCATGGAATTTGTGGCCTCTCCTATTCTTTATTCCTAAATCATGCTTAAATGATGCCTATGAGGCAAGCGTGTGGGACTGGAAGGATGGGAGTACTATTGACAGTAATGTAATAATCTATATTACAGAAGACCTGTAGGAAGATAAGTACACTGATGCATGCTTGTTAGAGCCACAAATAGATTCAATTCATTTGTAAAATAATTTGGCGTCATGCCAAAAAAAAAAGATACATACTCCTTAATTCAAAAATACCACTTCTAGGTATATGTCTGAAAGAGGTCAAGGTAGCAATAAGATATTCATAAATAAAAAAAGTAACATTTTCCTCTTTTTCTCATAGACAATAAGGATTGATTAAGCATCTATTATGTGACTAGCATAAATACCATACTAAATACTAGATATACAAGGGATATAATGTCCCCTCAAGGAGCTCACAATCTATTGGCAAGAAGAGAAATAACAAACAAACAAACATACATTTAAACTTTATTCAGGAGAAATAGGAAATAATTAATGGAGCAAGCTTCTAAGAATAAGAGATAGGGGGGAAGCCTTCCAATAGAAGCTCTGATTTTAGTTGGAACTTGAAAAAGGCAGGGGAAGGAGAGCATCCTAGGCAGCAGAACAGCCAGAAAGATTATCTGGTGTCAATATGTCTTATTTGTGGAACAGCAAAGAGGTCAATAACACTGGATCAGAGTCAGTTGGGGTGGAAGGTGTGATGTGTAAGAAGATAAAGGGGGATAGGTCATCAAGGGCTCAGAATGCCAGAGGATTTGTATTTGGCCCCAGAGGTAACAGGAAGGCAGTCTGAGAGGAAGAGGGATGAGTTCATTCCTGCATTAAGGACAATCACTTTGAAATCTGGAGGATAAAATAGAATAATAAGAGACCTGAAGCAGGTAGATCTGCCAGTAGACACTTAAATAGCAAAGGTGTGAGGTGATAGGGTCGTGCATCAGATGGTGGCAGTGCCAAGTTTGAGAGAGGCTGAACATGTGAAATCGATAGGCCTTGGCAAAGATGCATTAGAGAAGGGAAAGGGAGAGATAATGAGAAGGTGAGGATGATGCCTTTGTGGCAAGCCTGGGGGACTAGGAGAATGGGAGTACCAGTGAAGATAATCGGGAAGGGGAGTGTTTAGGGAGAAAGATAAAATTTCACTTGGAGATATTTTGAATGAAAACGGCTGAGTTATAATATTTGCTTAGCATATGATCCATGATAAGTAGCTTGCTTTATCTGTGACTCAGTTTACTCATCTGAGAAATAAAGTAATAATTTATTCTCCCATATACTTTCCCAAGATGTATAAATGTGTTTGATACTTTGTAACTATTCTGGAATCTTGAAATAGAATTAACAAATTAATGATAATATTACATTCATTACTCTGATAAATAAGTTGACTAAATTATATGTAAGATATGAATTCTTTATATTTACCAAGTTCATATTCAAAGAAGAAATGAAAAAATGTTTCTCCTCCCTTATCTGCAGAAATGGGGAACAATAAATGTAAAATATTGAACATTTTATCAATTAAGGCTGGTATGTTAGTTTTGCTAAACTATTCTTCCCTGCCCTCTTTCTTTTTATCTCCTCTGTCGATACAAAAAATATTCATATACAAATAACCTTTCGTACATTGTCTGCTCCAAAAGAAAATGAATCCCTGGAGGGTTGGGACCAAGTTTTTGGTTTTCTTTGTATCCTTTGCACTTAGCACATAGTACATGGTTAATTAACATTAATTAATTGATTAATAAATGCTTGTTGAGAATGATAATGATGATTAATGGTAGTGGTAATGATGATGATGATGACAAGGGATAGATCCCTAGGTAGAAGAGGGCTAAGAAACTACAACAGTTTCTGTACTTGAGGCAAAGCAGGACACTTTTAAGAAAGACTGTGGTTCCCAAAGGAAGGAGTGAGGCAACTGGGTTGACCTAAAACACCATGCCCAGAAGGCAAAAGGAGGGCCTCAGAACTCAGGAGTCTGGGAAATGCATGCTGGGATTTTCTGTGCAGGGGTAGGGAAGGGAGGGACTCTCCTGGAGCTTCTGGCCTTCCTCTTGATTGTCAAGGAGCCTTAGAATTAAAGCCCCCCATGGTAAGTTATCGATGGCATAATAATAGAATCTTTTCCTATTGATTTGGAGAAGATCTAAATCTACAAATTATTTTGAGACAATCTGTGATACCAGACCAAGATTTCAATATACTTTGGGGATTCAAATTTCTTCTCCCCAACATTTGGTGTCCTGTGTAAAGATAGTCCTAAAACTCCAATATATATGGGGTTCAGTGTTTCTACACTCCCATACCCCATTTTCATGACAAAAATTTATACATTTTATCCTCTATCAATTAACCTACAAGGTCTTGACAAAATAATAACAGAAATGAACCAGAATAACAGAATAAAAGTAGGTCTATAATAAGGAAAATAAAGAAAAGAAAGTATGAATGGAATAGTACCTTCAAAGTTCAAATTATTATAAAGCTTTAAAGGTCAAAATGATTTCATGATGGTGAAAAAGTAATAAATAATAGACAGAATTTACATTGCATTTTAAGGTTTGTAAAACTATTTTTATCAATATTAATGCATCAAAAAGCAATTAATATCACATTCTTTTTTACAGATGAGGAAATTTAAGGAAGGTAGAGCTTAAGTAACTTATCTAGAGGCACAAAATCAACAAGTATGTCAGACAAGATTTTTAACTTGTTTTCCTAACTGTAAGTCTACAGTATGCTCATTTCTTTTTCCAGTTTTTTTTCTCCCATGGTTTTTCCTTTTTGTTCTGATTTTTCTCTCCCAACATGATTCATTAAGCGATTTGTGTTTAAAAATTTTTTAAGTTTTACCTAAAAATAAAATAACAGTAAGCTGTTTAGCTGATGAAATTCACTGTTAATTCATTTTCTATTAATCATCTTTGTTATTCTGAAGTATCTTTACATTATTTCTGAATTTATTCTTGGATTATCTAGCCAGAAATTAGTATATGGCTATATCTCTTTAAGTTGGAAATCACAAAATATGGGTACATCACTGAAAGGATAAAATAGTTAGAGTCTCAAATTAAAACAAATTGGAATTATTTAAATATACATGTACATGTACATTATTCATATACACCATAACATTTAAAATAAAATGTTTTAATTTTAGTATCTTTCTATTGTCCTCCATCTCAACAGATTTTGGCTTTTACTAAAGTTAATACATTCTTCAAATATCAGATGTTTGCATACTATATATGATGAGAGGCAGAAGGTGTGCATTTCCAAGTTGCATAAATTAATATAAGGACAAAAAAGCTTGCTTTCAAACTTTGTGAAAGCATACGATATTTACCTGACCATAGATGAAGTCCATGGAATGTGTAGGAGAACAAATCATCTCCAACACATTTCCACCCCATTCTTCACCACCCCCAGGATAGGGCGAATAACCTGTTGAAGCCCAACCTACTCCGAGATGCATTGCTTCAGCTGTCACAAAAGGTTCTGTGTGGTCTCCTGTGAGTTCGTAGTACCATTTCCTCTACTGAGCTGACCCTTCACTGATGCCAAGGAAAATATTGGGCCACATGCTCTCAAGAGAAAAAAAATATCAGTTGAAAAAAATCTAAATATCTATTATCACTTGTATTTTATATTACTTTTCTTGAATTATACTCTTCTGAGAAGAAATAAATCAAAGCCATATCATTTAATTTAACATTTGCTGACTTATTCGTTAGGATTACTAGGTGAGAACTCAGGTTGTTTGGATAGTGACAAGGTGAGAATTCAGGTTGGACAATTACAAGGTGAGAACTCAGGTTGACTTGATAGAAGGAGCAAGCTCATTGGCTGAAGTGGTTCTTCCCAGAAGCCCTTGCATTATCCCACGCCCATTCTCTGGGAGAATAAAAGAGAAGACACCCAGAGATAGAAGAAGACTCTGCATTGCATCAGGCTTGACGGGGCTCTCTGCAGGAAGGGAAGTCACTTCTCTGGACAAGAGTTAACAGCAACTGTCTGGAGACAACGGTTCGTTACAGGAAGAAGAATCTGTCGGAGAGATTTGAGTAGAAGACACAGCAGATCTCTTCCCAGAGAGTGATCCGGCAGCTTCTAGAGACGACAGCTCGCTACACTTATTATACAAGTATATTGAGTCTTGACCATGAACATAATTCAATAAACAAAATGTTTGAGGTTCTGGTTAAATTATGCTTACACTTCTGATTAAGTAACAAATCAAGAGTTTAATGTTGTTGGGATTTTTTTTATCTTAATTACCTTTCTATGATATTTGCAGGAGTAAGCAAGTAATGCCCCTATTTTAAAATTAACCCTCTGGGCAAAAATATATGCAAGACATTTTTCAGTTTCATCTGCATTATTAATATTTCCTCCATTGTTTCTTTAAGCCTAAACAGGATAAATAAATCCTTGATTTGTAGTGTCTGGTGATTTCTGAGGCTTTAATACTCATACAAAATTTAACAATTGGCTTTCAAGAGCAAGTTAAAATTGATTCCAGAATACCTCTGCCTATTTTGCATCATATATTTGAGTTCATATGTTAGGAAATAACATAAATTAGTTCATGAAGGATAATCTTTTTAATTAAAAACCGCAAACCCAAACCAAAATTCTTTGAATGGAAGCAAAACATCAAATTTCTACTATAATAAATTTTCTATTACTTCTGGATAACATATACAGTTAAGTAAATATGTTTTCAAAATAAGCTATGGTTGAAGATAATTACAACGGAAAAAACTTTTTCTTGTTACATTCTATCACAAAAATGAACCCCATGAAACCCAAGTTCCTTGAGGATAGACCTGTTTGCTTATAATTGTTATCCACTGCACTAAGTGATCTATCTGGCATATGCTATGCAATTGATAATTGAGGTTGGCATATTAAAATGTAATCATATTTTCAATATCTTCTAGAAACACACTGAATCATCTCATTTTACTTGCTTCTTTGAATACAGAAAATTGTAACATATTTACTTTCCTTGACCATCAACTTATTCCATCAAACTTCAGGTTTATTTAGCTATTCAGATGACCTATGATAAAGAGAAGCCTCTGACTCAGTTTTGAGCTGGTATCATATACCTTTTTTCTCAATTTGTCCATTGTATAACAGTGGTAGTCAGGAAATACAATTGCCTCTGAAGAATTAAAAATAAGTATCGCACAGAAGACAATGGACAGGTGCACAATGATTATGAAAGTACATGAAGGCTGCTAGGTGCAATCAGTGCATCACTTCAAAGATTAGGAGTAAAAGATAACATAAGGAATTTTATGATACAGAGAAAAAAGTACTAGTTACATAGAAAGAACAAGTGATAAACAAATGAATAATGACTGTTTTTTTTTTAACCGTGTAAAGTGAAAGTAAAGAAAGTCTCCAGCACATCTAGGTAGACATCCATGGTAAATGTCTGGAAATATATAGACAAGAGTTTTATAGAGGAGATAAACATGAAGGGGTTGTAATCTGCATCACTGGAAGAACTCTAGAATTAAGATCACAAATCCATTTCAGTCTTGGAATAAGGTAAATATTTATGAATGACATTCATGTAAATTCCTGTAAAATAATATCTTAATGCTGCTCAATCAAAAAGTTAAAAGATTCAACTTCTAAAAGAGACTTAGCAAGTCTATATATCATTAGAAGAAAATGATGAGAAACTTTAAAAGTAGCCTAGTAGAAATTAGATATACATCAACTTCTCACACTGTAAAACAAGTTAAGTTCAAATTGTGGTCATGATTTAGACATAAAGGGTATAGTCTAAGTTAATCGTTTGATAATGGAAAAATTACTTTTCAGATATAAGGATATGGAGTTTATGACCAAAACCCAGAAATAAAGGCAAAGTGAAATGGATAATTTGAGGTAAAATAGAAAATTTAAACTTTTTGTACAAATAATACCAATGCATCTAAAATAACAAGAAAAAATAATCTCATCTTAAAGAATGACTGGGGGAAACAGCAAATTATAGAAACAATTAATAATTTCACCTAAGATAATGACAATTAAGAGACATCATACCAAAATCTGTGGGATGTAGCTAAAGCAGTAATAAGGGGAAATTTTATATCTTTAGAGGCTTATTTGAAGAAAATAGAGAAAGATAAGTTTAACGAACTGGGCTTGCAGCTTAAAAAGCTAGAAAAAGACCAAATTAAAACCCCCCAACCAAAAATTAAACTTGAAATACAAAAATTAAAAAGAGAAATCAATAATATTGAAAGTAAAAAAACTATTGAATTAATAAATAAAACCAAGAGTTGGTTTTATGAAAAAGCCAATAAAATAGATAAACCTTAGGTAAATCTGATCATAAAAAAGAAAGAGGAAAATCAAATTGTTAGTCTTACAAATGAAAAGGGGGACCTTTCCACCAATAAAGAGGAAATTAGAGAAATAATAAGGATTTACTTTCCCCAACTTTATGCCAATAAATTTGATAACTTAAGTGAAATGGATGACTTCCTCCAAAAATATAGGCTTCCTAGATTAACAGAGAAGGAGATAAATTGCTTTAATAGTCCCATTTCAGAAAAAGAAATAGAACAAGCTATTAATCAACTCCCCAGGAAAAAATCTCCAGGACCAGATGGATTTACAAGTGAATTCTACCAAACATTTAAAGAACAACTAACTCCAATGCTATATAAACTATTTGAAAAAACAGGAGATGAAGGAGTCCTACCAAACTCCTTTTATGACACAGACATCTGAATAGAAGTAAGTGCAAGGGATAATGTTGTAAAAAATTACCCATGCATATGTACTGTCAAAAAAAAGTTATAATTATAAAATAAAATAAAAATTAAATAAACAAAAAAAAGAAAGGAAAATTATGATGATCAATTCTGATGGATGTGGTTCTCTTTGACAATCAGATGACTGAAGCCAGTTCCAATAGTCTTGTGATGAAGAGAGCCATCTGTACTTAGAGAGAGGACTGCAAGAACTGAATGTGGATTATAACATAGTATTTTCATTTTTTTTAATTGTTTGCTTGCATTTTTTTCTTTCTCATTTTTTTTCTTTTTTGATCTGATTTTTCTCCTGCAGCATGATATTTGTGGAAATATGAAAAGAAGAATTGCACATATTTAACATATATTGTATTACTTGCTGTCTAAAGGAGGAGATGGGAGGAAGGGAGAGAAAATTTGGAAAAAAAAGTTTTGCAAGGGTAAATGCTGAAAATTATCTATGTATATGTTTTGAAATAAAAACTTTTAATAAAAAATTAAAAAAATAAAATTTAAAAAATTTAAAAAAAAAGATTAGTTTGGTTTTATTTATCTGTTGTGATTTACCGGTGATACAAGGTCATTTAAAGTCACATGATTATAAATAAATGTGTATGGTTATAAATAAATGTGAAGTTTATGAAAAAATACATAATTAATTTATGTTAAAAATCTTAAAAAAAATTTAAACCTCAAAAGTACAATGTTAATGTGACAAAAATAAATTGTAGGTGGTAGCACATGGAGACCCAAATCTTAAATGGTGTACACACCCACACCCTCCCCCCCCCCCCCCACACACAGACATACACACACATCTATATCTACATATACCTATGGTGTGTTGGAAACATTATCCTTATGATGTTCAAACTGCACACAGTAGTTTGGGAAAATCGGTTCCCAGAGACTGTGTGACCACTCTGAGATAAGGACATACTACATCAAGTAAGATTCTTGTTAGTGTGGGTTTTAGGTGAAAGGTGAGGGCAGAGGGTGGAACATAATCCTCTATCGATGCTGGACTTTTGAGAGACAGAGAATAGGAAAGGGGGCACCCTTATGAACAGTAACAGTGGCTGGGTATTTCCCAGAAGCTGTTCTCACCCTCATCCCCCACCCTCACCCCTGCCTTTACATTCAGACATAATCAAGAACCTTTGAGGGTTTGCTGAGGGAGGAACGAAGAGGGAAAGAGACAGAGAAAGAGAAAATGTGAGAGACAGTAAAAGAAAAAGAAAGAATGAGAGAAAAAGAGAGAAAGAGAAAGTTAAAAAAGGATCAAGAATCATAGAGAGCGCAAAAGAGTGTCAGAGAGAAAGAGCTAGAGAGACAGAAAGAAATACACATGGAAATGAGAGCAAGAGAGAAAAAGAGACAGAGACAGAGTTGGAGATAGCAAGCCAGATGGATCCAGAGAAAGAAATTGTCATAAAGGGAGGGAAAGAAAGAGGAGAGGAGATAAGAGAGGAAAGGAGAAGAGAGAAGAGGGGAAGAGAGAAGGAAAGGAAGGAAGGAAAGGAAGGAAGGAAGGAAAGAAAGGAAGGACAGGAAGGAAAGAAGGAAGGAAAGAAGGAAGGAAGGAAGGAAGGAAGGAAGGAAGGAAGGAAGGAAGGAAGGAAGGAAGGAAGGAAGGAAGGAAGGAAGGAAGGAAGGAAGGAAGGAAGGAAGGAAGGAAGGAAGGAAGAAGGTTCAGAAAGATATAGAAAAATAGAGAGCAATAGAGAGACAGAGAGGGGGAGGCAGGGAGAGAGAGTGTGCCAGAAAGATGAAGACAGAAAAAGAAAAACATACAGAGCCAGGGAGAAGGAGCCAGAGAGAATCAGAGAGTGAACAACAGAGAGGAAAAGAAATAAACAGAGAGAATCAGAGACACACAGACAGAGAAAGACAGAAAGATTGAGAAGCCTGGGAGTCAAAGAGAGAAAATGAGAGAAAGAAATGAGAGTCATAGAAACAAAGAGGGGAGAGAGAGAGGAGAAAGGCACAAAGAAAGAGACAGACAGACAGACTCAGAGAGGGGAGGAGTTAGAGAGTGCAAGAGTGAGCAAGAAACAAAAAACAAAAAAATTAAAAGATACATAGAGAAAAAGAGACACAAAAGACAGAATAGTCCTTAAAATAGTCCTTAAAAGGGTCCATTTAGACCTCTAGAGAACCTTCCAGCTCTAAATAGTGATCACAGCTTCTGGGGAGGCAGCCTTAGTTTTAGTTCCAGTACCGGTAATACCCAAAATGCAGCCGGGAGTTAAAGTCCAGATCCTCTATTGTGTCCTTCAAAGTCTTGAATCTTTTCCTGTCAGAATGTCTCCAGCCCGCTTCAGTCTCTAGCTCCCTCTGAATCCAAAGCCTCCAGCCAGCACGAAGGTAGCCGTGGGAATCCTTGGCCCAATCCAGACTGACTCAATTCTTTTGCAATGGTCAATGTTGAAAACTATCTGACATTATTAAATTAAAAAAAGCAAGAAAATGTGCTCTTAGTGCACCTTCATAGGATGAACAAAGTTTCTATTATATAGAAATTAGAAGCAACTGGCAGTGCAGTGGAGGGAGCCCTGTACCTAGAGGAGGGGGTGGGGAGCATCCAGCCCTCAGTCTGTATAAATCTCATGAAATCATTTGGTCTGGCCCTCCCATGGCAATTAGCAGGCAAAGAGGAGAGGAAAGCTAGTCAAAACAGCCTCCCACTGCTTGAGTTTAAGTTGTCCTTAAATGATGTTCTAGATACCCAAAAGGTCCTTCCGGCCTGGAATCAGCATTGCCCATGTTTGCATCTGTCCTCAGTAACAGCTGTGTTCCCCTGTTAACAGGGGTTAACCTCTGCTTTATTTTCCTCAATGGTTAAATGGAGATAATAATATCACAGAACTTGGAAGGTGATGGTGAGAATAAAGTAACATAATATTGTAAAGAAAGTACTGAGCACAGGACCTGGTAAGTTGTATGTACAAGTAAATGTTTATTCCCTTCCTTTCTTTTTCCATCATCTATCCTAAAATTTTAGGGCAACAGGAAGGAAAATTAAGGACAAATGCACTATGCCAAATGGGAGCTACAAAGTGATGCTTGTTAAAAAAATATATATACTCATATATATATATGAGAGAGAGAGAGAGAGAGAGAGAGAGAGAGAGAGAGAGAGAGAGCGAGCATTATTGTTCTGTAAGAAATGTCCAGCAGGATGATTTCAGAAAGGCCTAGAGAGACTTACAGGAACTGATGCTGAGAGAAATGAGCAGGACCAGGAGATCATTATCTACTTCAACAACAATACTATATGATGATCAATTCTGATGGACGTGGCCCTCTCCAACAATGAGATGAACCAAATCAGTTCCAACAGAGCAAGAATAAACTAAACCAGCTACACCCAGTGAAAGAACTCTGGGAGATGATTCTGAACCACTACATAGGATTCCCAATCCTTCTATTTTTGTCCGCCTGCATTTCTGATTTCCTTCACAAGCTAATTTTACATTATTTCAAAGTCCGATTCTTTTCGTGCAGCAAAATAACTGTTTGGAAATGTATATATATATATACATAGTTAAATACTATATATACATAGTTAAATTGGAACAAAAGGTTTGGTAATTGTCTGTGGTAAAAAATGTTTATTTCACACAATTATTCATGTTAACAATCAGTTCTCTATATACAGTAAACATACATAATGTAAGAAAGAATACTGCAATGCTTTTGAAAGTCAACACAAGGGGGCAGCTAGGTGGCACAGTGGATAGAGCACCAGCCTTGAATTCAGGAGGACCCAAGTTCAAATCTGGTCTCAGATACTTAACACTTCCTAGCTGTGGGACCCTGGGCAAGTGACTTAACCCCAGCCTCAGGGGGCAAAAAAAGTTTACACAAGTATCATCAGTCTGAAATTAAGTTCTGAAACTTTGTAAAGTTTACCAAATTATTTAAATTGGTAAAGAATGCACCAAATATAGCAAATACTCAAAGTTCTGAATATTACAAAAAGTCTTAAATTTGTGAAAAAGTGAGTTCACAATATGTAATTAATTTTTTCTAGGACAACAAGCTATCTTTCAAAGATAATAAAGTAAATTTTAATCTTTGAACATCTGAAATATAGTTTTATAAATACATTACACATTTCTTAGAGTTTTTCCCAAGTTGAGAATTATATACAGTATCTGGTTGTAATTATTCTAAATATGAAACTTTAGTCAAATAAAAGGCCAATATATATCTCTTAATAGATAAAAAAAATTCAGATCTAATTTTTTTGGTGGTCAAAACAGCAATGCAACAATTTAAGCATGGAGCCACACATTTTCCTTTCAAAAAACTTAGTTTAAAGTGTATTCTCTATTTTTAAAATACAGATATATTTGTGGTAAAGCTCTCTAAACACTACAGGTCATCTTGAGGAGCTTTTGTCATTTCAAAAAAATACATATTTGCAAAACTGTAACTTTTATAATGTTCCAAATTCTAATTTTTCTAGTGATTTTAATTTGCATTATGCTTATTAGTACTTAATTTTCTAAAAGAATCTTTCAATGACAGACATTAATAAATTATTACATGTCTACCTTTATTCTGATACTATATACTTTCAGTATTTTATTGAGAGGGAAGTATCCTGCCAAAAAAAAAAAAAAAAAAGTTAAGGTTTTAAAGTCAAAATAACTATTTCATCCATATTCATCATCTTGTGTTTAGGTATTAACCATCTTAAAATCTTTTCAAAAGAACCTGTTTTATATAGCCATAATTTTTTGTTCACATTTTGCCTTAAGCTTTATTCAGCAAATAACCTCAGGAAATACTTCTATTTTGTTTTCTTTTTTCAATCACAAGATTATTTATCGACAACTCCATTATCCCTTTAGTGTCACATTTAACAAAAAAAAAAAAAAAAGGCAAAGAAAATTCCAGATATTACCTTATCAGTTAAATCACAAGATAATTTCTTTGAACGACATAATAGGTAAACCACTGTGGTAATTCCAGTTCTTCACTGTAGAACCATTTAAATTTTAATCATTTTATGAAGAAAATCAATATTTAAAGATTTGGATATTACCCTATAAATATACATATTTAAGGAAAAGGAAATATTGTAGTGTTGATTTTAAATTAAAAACCCAATAATTTTCAAACACTGATCTAAAAAGCATACACAAAAAAAGTTTTAGAAAAATATTTTGGCAAACTAAGTTAAATATGGAATGCTCTTTTACTCTACAATTTACTGACTACCAACAATCCAAATATCGCCAAGTTTGGGATCCTTGAGAACTCAGTGTTTTTTTCATCTGACTAAAGCCAACCTGAAATGATTAGAAACAAATCTACACAATGTTGCAAAATACATAAAATCCTTTAACTCCATATATATTTTTCTTCTTTGCATATAATGATCAAATCTGGTCTATACATCATAATTCCATCTGCACTAAACCTGACATTCTATCATAGATGACTCCTCTATAAGAAGATATTTTGGAACGAGCTAAGAAGCAAAAGATAAATTTGGTACGTATTGGACCATACATATCTATCCAATGTTAATATTACCACCATATCAAGATTTTTCCCCCTTCAGAAATTAAAGTATATGGAAAATTATTTAAGATTTTCTATTCCTTAATCAGGAGCATACATTTAAGACCGTCAGTAAGCATAATATGCAATAGAAATTAACTGGAACCTTTCCCAGTAAGATCAGGAGTGAAACAAGGTTGCCCACTATCACCATTACTATTCAATATAGTACTAGAAACGCTAGCCTCGGCAATAAGAGCCGAGAAAGAGATTCAAGGAATTAGAGTAGGAAATGAGGAAATCAAACTATCACTCTTTGCAGATGACATGATGGTATACTTAGAGAACCCCAAAGACTCTGCTAAAAAGCTATTAGAAATAATTCAGAATTTTAGCAAAGTGGCAGGATACAAAATAAATCCACATAAATCCTCAGGATTTTTATATATCACCAACAAAATGCAACAGCAAGAGATACAAAGAGAAATTCCATTCCAAACAAATGTTGAGAGTATAAAGTATTTGGGAATCCATCTACCAAAGAAAAGTCAGGAATTATATGAGCAAAATTACAAAACACTTGCCACAAAAATAAAGTCAGATTTAAATAATTGGAAAGACATTCAGTGATCTTGGATAGGCCGAGCGAATATAATAAAGATTGTTAGGATTACTAGGTGAGAACTCAGGTTGTCTGGATAGTGACAAGGTGAGAATTCAGGTTGGACAATTACAAGGTGAGAACTCAGGTTGACTTGATAGAAGGAGCAAGATCATTGGCTGAAGTGGTTCTTCCCAGAAGCCCTTGCATTATCCCACGCCCATTCTCTGGGAGAATAAAAGAGAGGACACCCAGAGATAGAAGAAGACTCTGCATTGCATCAGGATTGACGGGGCTCTCTGCAGGAAGGGAAGTCACTTCTCTGGACAAGAGTTAACAGCAACTGCCTGGAGACAATGGTTCGTTACAAGAAGAAGAATCTGTCGGAGAGATTTGAGTAGAAGACACAGCAGATCTCTTCCCAGAGAGTGATCCGGCAGCTTCTAGAGACGACAGCTCGCTACAAAGATGACAATACTCCCCAAACTAATCTATTTATTTAGTGCTATACCAATCAGACTCCCAAGAAACTATTTTAATGACCTAGAAAAAATAATAACAAAATTCATATGGAAGAATAAAAGGTCGAGAATTGCAAGGGAACTAATGAAAAAAAAACTCAGAGGA
Source organism: Sminthopsis crassicaudata (assembly GCF_048593235.1). Lineage (NCBI taxonomy): Eukaryota > Metazoa > Chordata > Mammalia > Dasyuromorphia > Dasyuridae > Sminthopsis > Sminthopsis crassicaudata. Next base: position 48,658,033 of record NC_133623.1, on the reverse strand, counting down.
AGGTGGTCCAAGTGTACCTGATCTAAAGCTATATTATATAGCAGCAGTCACCAAAACCATTTGGTATTGGCTAAGAAATAGACCGGTAGATCAGTGGAACAGATTAGATACAAAGGACAAAAACGGTACATCTATAGCAATCTAATCTTTGACAAACCCAAAGATATCAACATTAGGGACAAAAATTAATTATTAGGAAGAAACTGTTGGGAAAACTGGAAATTAGTATGGCAGAAATTAGATATGGACCCACACTTAACACCATATACCAAGATAAGATCAAAATGGATCCAAGATTTAGGCATAAAGAATGAGATAATAAATAGATTAGAGGAACAGAGCATAGTCTACCTCTCAGACTTGTGGAGGAGGAAGGAATTTATGACCAGAGGAGAACTAGAGATCATTTTTGATCACAAAATAGAAGATTTTGATTACATCAAACTAAAAAGTTTCTGTAAAAACAATACTAATGCAATCAAGATTAGAAGGGAAGTAACAAATTGGGAAATATTTTTAAAAGCAAAGGTTCTGACAAAGGTCTCATTTCCAAAATATATAGAGAACTGACCCTAATTTATAAGAAATCAAGCCGTTCTCCAATTGATAAATGGTCAAAGGATATGAACAGACAATTCTCAGATGAAGAAATTGAAACTATTTCCACTCATATGAAAGAGTGTTACAAATCACTACTGATCAGAGAAATGCAAATTAAGACGAATCTGAGGTATCATTACACACCTGTCAGATTGGCTAAGATGACAGGAACAAATAATGATGAATGTTGGAGGGGATGTGGGAAAACTGGGACACTGATACATTGTTGGTGGAGTTGTGAAAGAATCCAGCCATTCTGGAGAGCAATTTGGAACTATGCCCAAAAAGTTATCAAACTGTGCATACCCTTTGACCCAGCAGCGCTACTACTGGGCTTATATCCCAAGGAAATACTAAAGAAGGGAAAGGGAGCGTATGTGCCAAAATGTTTGTGGCAGCCTTTTTTGTAGTGGCTAGAAACTGGAAATGAATGGATGCCCACCAATTGAAGAATGGTTGGGTAAATGATGGTATATGAAGGTTATGGAATATTATTGTTCTGTAAGAAATGACCAGCAGGAGGAATACAGAGAGGCTTGGAGAGACTGACATCAACTGATGCTGAGTGAAATGAGCAGAACCAGAAGATCACTATACACTTCAACAACAATACTGTATGAGGATGTATTCTGATGGAAGTGGAAATCTTCAACATAAAGAAGAGCCAACTCACTTCCAGTTGATCAATGATGGACAGAAATAACTATACCTCGAGAAGGAACACTGGGAAGTGAATGTAAATTGCTACCACTACTGACTATCTACCCAGGTTACTTATACCTTCGGAATCTAATACTTAATGTGCAACAAGAAAATGGTATTTACACACATGTATTGTATCTAGGTTATATTGTAACACATGTAAAATGTATGGGATTGCCTTTCATCGGGGGGAGGGAGTGGAGGGAGGGAGGGGATAATTTGGAAAAATGAATACAAGGGATAATATTACAAAAAAAAAAAGATAATTGTATAAATATGTTTACATATATTGAATATTGTACAGCATATATTGGATTGCTTACTATCTAGGAGAGAGGGTGGGAGGAGGAGGGGAAAATTTGGAAACGAGGCTATGCAATTGTCAATGTTAAAAAATAATGCATGCATATTTTTTGAAAATAAAAAGTTTAAAAAGAAGAAAAAAAAAAAGAAATACAACATAGTCAGAAGCTTCCTGGTGTAAGTTTCAACCTGGTTTGGAAGCAGGTGTATGGACAAGTTTAATGAGGGAGCTAGGTGGCTTAGGGCATATTCGGGTACTTACCAGCTGTTTGATCCTGGGAAAGTCACTGAACCTGTGAGCCACTCCAGGATCTTTGCCAAGAAATCACTGTGGACAGTACTGCTGTGCTAGGGTCCCGTGGACAGTACTGTTGTGCTAGGGTCCACAGGTCATACGGAGTCAGACATGACTGAAATGAATGAACAAAGACATGAATGAGTTGACAAAGAAAAGGAGAATTTCACAAAGACAGGTACAAAGTCAATAATTTAGCATATACATGGTATGCAATCATAAGATCCCTGACAATATATGATTCAACCTTTTCCCACATTTTGACAGGCTTATCAGTTTTGCTGGGATAGTAAATCGAAATGGAGATGGAGTTAACTTTAACTTGAGTGTCAGGGAATGGTAGAACCTCTCAATGGATACATCCAAAAGACCACACTGAAAATGTAACAGGACAGAATGAAAAGTCAAGCCTCTTCCTTCAGGAAGCACAGATCTTAAATTTCTTCTGCAACCAATCACAGAAGAAAAGAGTTGGAAGGCATCCCAGAAATCCTGTAGTCTAACCCAGAGGTACAGATGAAGCAATCAAGGAGCTTTTAAAGAAAGCAATGTTCATTGTTTCAAATTAAAAATATAAATACGTAAGAAAATGACCAATGTTGGAGAGGCTGTAAGGAACAGATACATTAATGTGCCATTGTATAGAACTTATTCCACATCAGTCACAATGGGAATTACTCTGAAACTGAGTACCAAAGGGGACTAAATTATGCATCCTTTTTTGATCTAGCAATCTAACAATCTATAAAACAATATATACTGTTATCTATCAGTATATATGCAATAGAAGATGGCGGAGAAGAAACACACAACTCTGTGAACGTCCTCACTCCCTCACAACCAATTAGATAAATTAAGTCTCAAAATAAGCCCAGGACTGATAGATACCACAAGGACTGGAAGCACGACTTACCAGCTGAAGAGAATCTGGAGTTTCAACAGAAAACGTCAGTCCCCAGGGGAGGAAGAAGAGAGGCCAGCACAGACGGCTGGGTGCTAGCATACTCTGCCGATCGCGCTGGGAAGGGCTCTGGGATCAGAGAAGCCACTGAGATAAAGGAATCTGGCACAGACTATTAGCTCTTCTCTGCTAATTATTTGACAGTTCAGAGGAGAAAGCTAAAATACTTTAAAAACTCAGATTTTCCCCGGATCCTGGAGGTGACTCAGCAGATCTCGGCACCAGGGGGTGTGGCCTCAGCTACCACCTGAGAATAGTTAAGAGATTGACAAGTGGGTGGATACGGCCCAAGGCAACACACACTGCTTAATTTAGCTGGAGGGAGTGGAACTCAGCTACAGGAAGTCCCAGAGAAGCGGAACCTTTGAACTAGGGACCGCGGTTTCTGGCAGACACTTCCAGTTTGAGCACAGGGGCTTTTCACATCACCTGCTGCAGACATCCACGCCCAACTGGGAAGCATAGGCTGGGCTTTATGCTGCCTTTACTGTTCAGCGCCCTTGGGGCACAGCAGTGCTAATCACCTCTGAGGCACTTCCAGGGAGGGGGTGGGGAACTCTCTCCCAGAGCTCTATCTTAGCTCAGGCGCAGGAGCCGCTGCATCCATCCAGTCTGGGAGGAAGCTGGTAAAGAAGTAAATAAATAATTTGCTACCCCAGGGACAGACCCCAAAAGATTTTTTAAGTATGAGCAAAAAAACCCAGAAAAACTATAGATTCCTTCTACACAGAGAAAGAGCGGGTATCCAACCCCGAGGAAGTTAACAGCAGAGAGTCAGCAGATAACAACCCAAAGGGGAACGATCCCTGACCCCCATCACATAACTCTCTCCTAGAAGAGACTATTAAAAAATTAAGGGAGTTTGAAGAAAAATGGGGAAAGGAAAGGGAAGCTATGATAGAGAATAACAACGTCCTGAAATTGGAGTTGGAAAAAATAAAGAATTCACAGGAGATGCAGGGAAACAAAATTTATGAATTAAAAAAGGTTAAAAAAACACAGGAAAGTAGGATTTCTGAATTGGAAATGATAAAAAAAGTCTCAAGAAAATAGAATTTCTGAATTGGAAAAAGAAAATAATTCTCAAAAAAAATTAGGGAAATGTAAAAAAATTCAATAGAGCAAAATAATTCATTTAAAAACGAAATTGGGCATTTACAAAAAGAACTAAAAACTGTGAAAGAAGAAAATAACTCCTTAAAAGTCAGGATGGAACAAATAGAAATGAATGACTCACAGAGAACCCAAGAATCAGTAAAACAAAACAAAAAAAATGAGAAGCTGGAGAACAATGTCAAATACTTACTGGGAAAATCTATAGACCTGGAAAATAGATCTAGGAGAGATAATCTGCGGATCATTGGACTTCCAGAAAACTATGACCAAAAAAAGAGCCTAGATTCTATTTTACAGGAAATTATCAAAGAGAACTGTCCAGAGATAATAGAAACAGAAGAGAAAGTAGATGTGGAAAGAATTCATCAAACTCCTTCTGAAATAGACCCTAAAAAAAGAACACCACGGAATATTGTGGCTAAGCTGCAGAATTACCACACAAAGGAGAAAATCCTGCAAGCAGCTAGAAAAAACAATTTAAATACCAAGGTGCCACAATAAGGGTCACCCAAGATCTGGCTGCCTCCACATTAAAAGATAGAAGGGCCTGGAACCTGATATTCTGTAAGGCAAAAGATCAAGGACTGCAACCAAGAATGAACTACCCAGCTAAGTTTAGAATCTTTTTCCATAGAATAAGATGGTCATTCAATGAAACAGAGGAATTCTATATGTTTCTAAGAAAAAAACCAGACTTAAACAAAAAATTTGATCTACATCCACAAGACTGAAGAGAAACAGAAAAAGGTACACAGAACCCTTGAGAACTGTAACTCTGTTGTGGGTATATAAAAAGTACTCAAGGATAATTTGATTTTACTGATATAAAAGAAAAAAAGGGGGGTGTAGTAAAGGGAAGGAGGTCGGTTCAGAAAAAGGGGAAGGAATGATAAAAAGAGGGAAACTACATCCCAGGAAGAGGCATAGAAAATACACCATATCTGAGGGAACTTAGTGAGGGGGAGAATCATTGTGTGAATCTTACTCTCATCAGGAGAGGCTCAAAGAGTAAATAATTAACATATTTGTTTTTCAGAGAATTTTCTCGCACCTCATTAAAAGGGGGGAGAGGAGAAGGGAAAAGGAAAAGGAGAATAAGTGAAGGGACTTGGAGGGAGGGGGAAGGGATCCTTAAAAAAAAAAAAAAAAAAAGAGGGAGGGTTGCGTGTCACAAGGGGGGTCTGTAAATTAAATATCGGGGATGGGGATCAGGGGGGGTCAAGGGAAAAAACATAATCTGGGGATAATACGATGGCAGGAAATACAGAATTAGTAATTTTAACTGTAAATGTAAATGGGATGAACGATCCCATCAAACGGAGACGGATAGCATATTGGATCAAAAAGCAGAACCCTACAATATGTTGTCTACAGGAAACACACTTAAAGCAGGGAGATACATATAGAGTAAAGGTAAAAGGTTGGAGCAGAGCCTATTATGCTTCAGGTAAAGCCAAAAAAGCAGGGGTAGCTATCCTTATCTCAGATCAAGCAAAAGCAGAAGTAGATCTCATTAAAAAAGATAAGGAAGGAAACTATATCCTGCTGAAAGGTAGCATAAATAATGAAGCCCTATCAATACTAAACATATATGCACCAAGTGGTATAGCATCTAACTTTCTAAAGGAAAAGTTAAGAGAATTGCAAGAAGAAATAGACAGTAAAACTATAATAGTGGGAGATCTCAACCTTGCACTCTCAGATTTAGACAAATCAAACCACAAAACAAACAAGAAAGAAACTAAAAAAGTAAATAGAACATTAGAAAAACTAGGTATGATAGACCTTTGGAGAAAACTGAATGGCAATAGAAAGGAATATACTTTCTTCTCAGCAGTTCATGGATCCTATACAAAAATAGACCATATATTAGGACATAAAGATCTCAAAATTAAATGTAGGAAGGCAGAAATAATAAATGTCTTCTTCTCAGATCACAATGGAATAAAAGCTACATTCAGTAAAAAGTTAGGGGTAAATAGACCAAAAAGTAATTGGAAACTGAATAATCTCATCTTAAAGAATGACTGGGTGAAAGAGCAAATTATAGAAACAATTAATAATTTCACCCAAGATAATGACAATGATGAGACATCATACCAAAATCTTTGGGATGCAGCTAAAGCAGTAATAAGGGGAATTTTTATATCTTTAGAGGCTTATTGGAAGAAAATAGAGAAAGAGAAGATTAACGAATTGGGCTTACAACTTAAAAGGCTAGAAAAAGACCAAATTATAAACCCCCAACCAAAAATTAAACTTGAAATACAAAAATTAAAAGGAGAAATCAATAATATTGAAAGTAAAAAAACTATTGAATTAATAAATAAAACCAAGAGTTGGTTTTATGAAAAAGCCAATAAAATAGATAAACCTTTGGTAAATTTGATCAAAAAAAAGAAAGAGTAAAATCAAATTGATAGTCTTACAAATGAAAAGCGGGATCTTTCCACCAATGAAGAGGAAATTAGAGAAACAATGAGTTACTTTGCCCAACTTTATGCCAATAAATTTGATAACTTAAGTGAAATGGATGACTTCCTCCAAAAATATAGGCTCCCTAGATTAACAGAGGAGGAGATAAATTGCTTAAATAATCCCATTTCAGAAAAAGAAATAGAACAAGCTATTAATCAACTCCCCAGGAAAAAATCCCCAGGGCCAGATGGATTCACATGTGAATTCTACCAAACATTTAAACAACAATTAGCCCCAATGCTATATAAAGTATCTGAAAAAATAGGGCATGAAGGAGTCCTACCAAACTCCTTTTATGACACAGACATGGTACTGATACCTAAACCAGGTCGATCGAAGACTGAGAAAGAAAATTATAGACCAATCTCCTTAATGAACATTGATGCTAAAATCTTAAATAAGATATTAGCAAAAAGACTTCAGAAAATCATCTCCAGGATAATACACTATGATCAAGTAGGATTCATACCAGGAATGCAGGGCTGGTTTAATATTAGGAAAACTATTAATATAATTGGCCATATTAATAATCAAATTAATAAGAACCATATGATCATCTCAATAGATGCAGAAAAAGCATTTGACAAAATCCAACATCCATTCCTACTAAAAACTCTTGAAAGTATAGGAATAAATGGACTATTCCTTAGAATAATCAGGAGCATATATTTAAGACCTTCAGTAAGCATAATATGCAATAGAAATAAACTGCAACCTTTCCCAGTAAGATCAGGAGTGAAACAAGGTTGCCCACTATCACCATTACTATTCAATATAGTACTAGAAACGCTAGCCTCGGCAATAAGAACCGAGAAAGAGATTCAAGGAATTAGAGTAGGAAATTAAACTATCACTTTTTGCAGATGACATGATGGTATACTTAGAGAACCCCAAAGACTCTGCTAAAAAGCTACTAGAAAGAATTCAAAATTTCAGCAAAGTGGCAGGATACAAAATAAATCCACATAAATCCTTGGCATTTTTATATATTACTAACAAAATGCAACAGCAAGAGATACAAAGAGAAATTCCATTCCAAACAAATGTTGACAGTATAAAGTATTTGGGAATCCATCTACCAAAGAAAAGTCAGGAATTATATGAGAAAAATTACAAAACACTTGCCACAAAAATAAAATCAGATTTAAATAATTGGAAAGACATTCAGTGCTCTTGGATAGGCCGAGCGAATAAAATAATGATGACAATACTCCCCAAACTAATCTATTTATTTAGTGCTATACCAATTAGACTCCCAAAAAACTATATCAATGACCTAGAAAAAATAACAACAAAATTCATATGGAATTAACTTTAACTTGAGTGTCAGGGAATGGTAGAACCTCTCAATGGATACATCCAAAAGACCACACTGAAAATGTAACAGGACAGAATGAAAAGTCAAGCCTCTTCCTTCAGGAAGCACAGATCTTAAATTTCTTCTGCAACTAATCACAGAAGAAAAGAGTTGGAAGGCATCCCAGAAATCCTGTAGTCTAACCCAGAGTTACAGATGAAGCAATCAAGGAGCTTTTAAAGAAAGCAATGTTCATTGTTTCAAATTAAAAATATAAATACATAAGAAAATGACCAATGTTGGTGAGGCTCCCCTTTTCTCTTTAGAAGCAAAGATTGTATAACACAAGGGCTGGTGAAAGGCCTGTCTTAGGCTATGTGGCCTGCCTCCATGCTTGGTACCTAGATAACCAGGCCCTCAGGGCCAAGAAGGGCAGGGCCCCTGTATTAGGCTATGTGGGTTGCCTCCACCCCCCTCTGGGAGTGGACCCACAATAATCCCGTCATTGGGTACCACTGCAGCCATAAAAGGTATGATTTTCCGAGTCATGGGGCCACAATATTCCTGTCATTGGCTCTTTCACAGCAATAGCCCACATTATTGCAATTAAGGCCATGTCACTCGGAGGCATTGCCACACACTTAAGTACCAAGGGGACTTGATTTCTGTGGCGAGGGTGGAGAATCGAAGACTCTCGTGGGCGATGGTAGAAGGGGTGGGGGGTCATCACAGGATCAATTAGCACTAAGCTGGTGATAAAAAACTGAGATGGGATTTCATAGGGCAGAATTGACTTGTGACTTGATAAAAGTAGTTAGCTTGTTGAAGGCCCAGGGGCCAAAGGAGAGAAGCAGCAAAACACCTACAAGGGGCCCTAAAAGACTAGGGAGTAGGGTGGTAAGCCAAGGAGGTGTAGAGAACCAATTTTGATACCAGGATTCGTTCTGCTCTCTTTCTCTCTTTCTTTTTTCTAGGCCTTCTTTGACCCTTTTTAGACTATCTTCTACTAGGCCAAGCTTGTCAGTATAGAAGCAACATTCCTCTTTTAATACAGCACCAAGGCCACCCTGTTGCAAAAAGAGGAGGTCTAAGCCTCTCCTATTCTGCAGGACTACTTCAGCCAGGGAGGCAACAGAGTCTTTAAGGTGCTTGAGGCCTGACTGCAGTTCCTGAAGATCTTTGTCAATAGCTGCACTGAGCTGAGGATACTGCATGTTGGAAGTAATTAAGGAGGCAATTCCTGTTCCTGGGCCCACCGACCCCACACCTATAAGGACGGCCAGGGTGAGAGCCGTCAAAGGCTCTCTTTTTTCCCGAACCCGTGGGTCGGTCCCTCGTTCCCAGAATCTTAGGAAGTCGTCTGGGTAATGAATTGTCAGGTGGGGTAGAGAGAGACCACCACAAAGGAGTCTTTGTTATGAATGAAGGAGGTTGTAACCACGAGGGTGGTCAGACCCGAGGAGCAAGCGAGGTATGAGTTGTTAGGGGCAGCCACGTACGTGGGAGACGTAGTAATCGTGACAATCTGGTTACAGACCCCTTCTCGCTATAAGGGAGCCAGCATATTGGGTCCCAAAAGGCACAGCCCCAGGCCAGAGATTTTACTAAGGGTGAGACCCTGCTTATTCTCAATTCCCCAGTGTAAAAGGGATGAGTTGTTAGTGAATGTGAGACTTCCAAAATGGGCAATGCCTTCATAGAAAGGGGGGGAGGAGGAGTAACAAACCCAGCAATCTTCCACGGGAGTAGCATTAAGCTTGTGAATGGCTTGAACAGAGGCATTAACCAGGGAAAGAATGAGCTCGGCAGAGGAGGGGGGACCCTTAGGGAGGGTTGGACGGAAGGCTCCACTGTGAGAGGGTGTGGGAGGAAAGGGCTGGTGACTGGGTTCATTATCCTGGATTTGATCAGGGTCCAAGTGGAGCTCGGGGTTAGGACCTATGGCCACTCCTGTAGGCTGGTCAGGGCTGTTTTTTAGAAGTTTTATGGTAAAGAGTAGGCCATCATCATAATTGTATTTGTAAAGCCTCAGCCCCATGAAACACCTCGGGTCCAGGAGTTCTATTTTTGACCTGGGTCTGTAAATTGGATGCGCAATGGGCAGCACCATCCTGAGCACTCTGGTCTGGTGGCCCAGCCTGGGGTATTAGCATTGTGATGTGTATAATTGGCAGTAACATTAATATAATCCCAGGAGGAGCAAGGGTTCCAGTAAGTATCTCCCGTGGTCTCACAGCCCCAAGAACGACAGTAAAAATCGTTTTTGTCCCCGCATTTGGAGTTCAGAGAGTGATCTCTATGGGGGCCGGGGCAAACATAAAAGGGAATAGTCCTCAGCTTACTTCTCCTATCATGGGAACCACAACCTCCAGCTACCTGGCCAATGCCCATAAACAGAGACCAGGGGTCCCTGTTGGGGGCCTGTTGTTGATTATAATAGTCTTCCAGGTCCCAATTAGGTGGGGCTCCCAGAGCTAATTTACAAAGGTCTGGATACAGTGTGGGCCACCAGTCCTCATGTGTGATCTTTGATGTGCTCCAAATAGTATCACCTGCCCCACTGATCACCAACCAGGTGTAGTTGAAAACCTGATAGGAAGGAGAGCCATGGACAACATGTTGAGCAATGATCAGGCAGAGGAGGATCTCAGTGGCTGGTGACTTCATGTTGTTTTCTGAAAGAAAGCACAGTTAGAAATCTTCTCAGGGGGATCTCTGGGTGGGTTGTGAAGTTTTATCAGGCGCTCTGGGAGCCATCTGGCATTTTGTGCCTGTGAATCCTAAATGCGGGCATGTCCTTTGCCCCAGATAAGGACCGGGTCGGGACCCTGCCATCTGTGGGACAAAGGGTCTCTCCACATAGCCTGTGCATAAGTATTGGCTGTAGATGAAGGCCAGAGGCGGTCAGCGGCAGATTTGCCCTCAATATCATAAGTAAGAAAATTCAAAACAAACATTGAATGATTTAAAAGGGTTTTAAAATTACCTGCTTTAGGATATAACATTTCTCCCCCTGATTGTAATTTAGAGAGCACATTTTTTAAAGTTTGATGAGCTCTTTCAACGATTCCTTTACCTTGGGGGTTATAAGGTATGTCAGTAATGTGTTTAATTTCCACTTCAGCACAGAACTGTTTAAAGGTGGAGCTGGTATAATATACCTTTTTTCTCAATTTGTCCATTGTATAACAGTGGTAGTCAGGAAATACAATTGCCTCTGAAGAATTAAAAATAAGTATCACACAGAAGACAATGGACAGGTGCACAATGATTATGAAAGTACATGAAGGCTGCTAGGTGCAATCAGTGACTCACTTCAAGATTAGGAGTAAAAGATAACATAAGGAATTTTATGATATAGAGAAAAAAGTGCTAGTTACATAGAAAGAACAAGTGATAAACAAATGAATAATGACTGGTTTTTTTTTTTTTAACCATGTAAAGTGAAAGTAAAGAAAGTCTCCAGCACATCTAGGTAGACATCCATGGTAAATGTATGGAAATATATAGACAAGAGTTATATAGAGGAGATAAACATGAAGGGGTTGTAATCTGCATCACTGGAAGAACTCTAGAATTAAGATCTCAAATCCATTTCAGTCTTGGAATAAGGCAAATACTTTATGAATGACATTCATGTAAATTCATGTAAAATAATATCTTAATGCTGCTCAATCAAAAAGTTAAAAGATTCAATTTCTAAAAGAGACTTAGTAAGTCTATATATCATTAGAAAAAACTGATGAGAAACTTTAAAAGTGGCCTAGTAGAAATTAGATATACATCAACTTCTCACACTGTAAAACAGGTTAAGTTCAAATTGTGGTCATGATTTAGACATAAAGGGTGATAGTCTAAGTTAATCGTTTGATAATGGAAAAATTACTTTTCAGATATAAGGATATGGAATTTATGACCAAAACCCAGAAATAAAGGCAAAGTGAAATGGATAATTTGAGGTAAAATGGAAAATTTAAACGTTTTTGTACAAATAATACCAATGCATCTAAAATTACAAGAAAAAATAATCTCATCTTAAAGAATGACTGGGGGAAACAGCAAATTATAGAAACAATTAATAATTTCACCCAAGATAATGACAATGCTGAGACATCATACCAAAATCTGTGGGATGCAGGTAAAGCAGTAATAAGGGGAACTTTTATATCTTTAGTGGCTTATTTGAAGAAAATAGAGAAAGAGAAGTTTAACGAATTGGGCTTGCAGCTTAAAAAGCTAGAAAAAGACCAAAATAAAAACTCCCAACCAAAAATTAAACTTGAAATACAAAAATTAAAAAGAGAAATCAATAATATTTAAAGTTAAAAAAACTATTGAATTAATAAATAAAACCAAGAGTTGGTTTTATGAAAAAGCCAATAAAATAGATAAACCTTTGGTAAATCTGATCAGAAAAAAGAAAGAGGAAAATCAAATTGTTAGTCTTGCAAAGGAAAAGGGGGATCTTTCCACCAATGAAGAGGAAATTAGAGAAATAATAAGGAGTTACTTTGCCCAACTTTGTGCCAATAAATTTGATAACTTAAGTGAAATGGATGACTTCCTCCAAAAATATAGGCTTCCTAGATTAACAGAGGAGGAGATAAATTGCTGAAATAGTCCCATTTCAGAAAAAAAAAATAGAACAAGCTATTAATCAACTCCCCAGGAAAAAATCCCCAGGACCAGATGGATTTACATGTGAATTCTACCAAACATTTAAACAACAATTAGCCCCAATGCTATATAAAGTATCTGAAAAAATAGGGCATGAAGGAGTCCTACCAAACTCCTTTTATGTCACAGACATGGTACTGATACCTAAACCAGGTCGATCGAAGACTGAGAAAGAAAATTATAGACCAATCTCCTTAATAAACAATAATGTTAAAATCTTAAATAAGATATTAGCAAAAAGACTTCAGAAAATCATCTCCAGGATAATACACTATGATCAAGTAGGATTCATACCAGGAATGCAGGGCAGGTTTAATATTAGGAAAACTATTAATATAATTGACCATATTAATAATCAAATTAATAAGAACCATATGATCATCTCAATAGATGCAGGAAAAACATTTGACAAAATCCAACATCCATTCCTACTAAAAACTCTTGAGAGTATAGGAATAAATGGACCATTCCTTAGAATAATCAGGAGCATATATTTAAGATAAGTACACTGATGCATGCTTGTTAGAGCCACAAATCGGTTCAATTCATTTGTAAAATAATTTGGAGTCATGCCAAAAAAAAAAGATACATACTCCTTAATTCAAAACTACCACTTCTAGGTATATGTCTGAAAGAGGTCAAAGCAGCAATAAGATATTCATAAATACCAAAATAGTAACATTTTCCTCTTTTTCTCATAGATAATAAGGATTGATTAAGCATCTATTATGTGACTAGCATAAATACCATACTAAATACTAGATATACAAGTGATAAAATGTCCCCTCAAGGAGCTCACAATCTCTTGGCAAGAAGAGAAATAACAAACAAACATACATTTAAACTTTATTCAGGAGAAATAGGAAATAATTAATAGAGCAAGCTTCTAAGAATAAGAGATGTGGGGGAAGCCTTCCAATAAAAGCTGTGATTGTAGTTGGAACTTGAAAAAGGCAGGGGAAGGAGAGCATCCTAGGCAGCAGAACAGCCAGAAAAATTATCTGGTGTCAATATGTCTTATTTGTGGAACAGCAAAGAGGTCAATAACACTGGATCAGAGTCAGTTGGGGTGGAAGGTGTGATGTGTAAGAAGATAAGGGGGGATAGGTCATCAAGGGCTCAGAATGCCAGAGGATTTGTATTTGGCCCCAGAGGTAACAGGAAGGCAGTCTGAGAGGAAGAGGGATGAGTTCAGACCTGCATTAAGGGCAATCACTTTGAAATCTGGAGGATAAAATAGAATAATAAGAGACCTGAGGCAGGTAGATCTACCAGGAGACACTTAAATAGCAAAGGTGTGAGGTGATAGGGTCGTGCATCAGATGGTGGCAGTGCCAAGTTTGAGAGAGGCTGAACACGTGAAATCGATAGGCCTTGGCAAAGATGCATTAGAGGAGGGAAAGGGAGAGATAATGAGAAGGTGAGGATGATGCCTTTGTGGCAAGCCTGGGGGAGTAGAAGAATGGGAGTACCAGTGCAGATAATCGGGAAGGGGAATGTTTAGGGAGAAAGATAAAATTTCACTTGAAGATATTTTGAATGAAAACGGCTGAGTTATAATATTTGCTTAGCATATGATCCATAATAAGTAGCTTGCTTTCTCTGTGACTCAGTTTACTCATCTGAGAAATAAAGTAATAATTTATTCTCCCATCTACTTTCCCAGGATGTATAAATGTGTTTGATACTTTTTAACTATTCTGGAATCTTGAAACAGAATTAACAAATTAATGATAATATTACAATCATTACTCTGATAAAGAAGTTGACTAAATTATATGTAAGATATGAATTCTTTATATTTACCAAGTTCATATTCAAAGAAGAGATGAAAAAATGTATCTCCTCCCTTATCTGCAGAAATGGAGAACAATAAGTGTAAAATATTGAATATTTTATCACTTAAGGCTGGTATGTTACTTTTGCTAAACTATTCTTCCCTGCCCTCTTTCTTTTTATCTTCTCCGTTGATACAAAAAATATTCATATACAAATAACATTTTGTACATTGTCTCAGCCATAAGAAAATGAATCCCTGGAGGGTAGGGACCAAGTTTTTGGTTTTCTTTGTTTCCTTTGCATTTAGCACATAATACCTGGTTAATCAACATTAATTAATTGATTAATAAATGTTTGTTGAGAATAATAATGATGATTAATGGTAGTGGTAATGATGATGATGACAAGGGATAGATCCCTAGGTAGAAAAGGGCTAAGAAAGTACAACAGTTTCTGTACTTGAGGCAAAGCAGGACACTTTTAAGAAAGACTGTGGTTTCCAAAGAAAGGAGTCAGGCCACTGGGTTGACCTAAAACACAATGCCCAGAAGGCAAAAGGAGGGCCTCAGAACTCAGGAGTTGGGGAAATGCATGCTGGGCTTTTCTGTGCAGAGGTAGGGAAGGGAGGACTCTCCTGGAGCTTCTGGCCTTCCTCTTGATTGTCAAGGTGCCTTAGAATTAAAGCCCCCCATAGTAAGTTATCAATGGCATAGTAATAGAATCTTTTCCTATTGATTTGGAGAAGATCTAAATCTACAAATTCTTTTGAGACAATCTGTGATACCAGCCCAAGATTTCAATATACTTTGGGGATTCAAATTTCTTCTCCCCAACATTTGGTGTCCTGTGTAAAGATAGTCGTAAAACTCCAATATTTATGGGTTCAGTGTTTCTACACTCCCATACCCCATTTTCATCACAAAAATTAATTTATACATTTCATCATCTATCAATTAACCTACAAAATCTTGACAAAACAATAACAGAAATGAACCAGAATAACAGAATAAAAGTAGGTCTATAATAAGGAAAATAATGACAGAAAAGTATGAATGGAATAGTACCTTCAAAGTTCAAATTATTATAAAGCTTTAAAGGTAAAAAGGATTTCATGATGGTGAAAAAGTAATAAATAATAGACAGAATTTATATTGCATTTTAAGGTTTGTAAAGCTATTTTATCAATATTATTGCATCAAAAAACAATTAATATCATCTTCTTTTTACAAATGAGGAAATATAAGGAAGGTAGAGCTTAAGTAACTTATCTAGAGGCACAAAATCAACAAGTATGTGAGACAAGATTTTTAACTTGTTTTACTAACTGTAAGTCTACAGTATGCTCATTTCTTTTTCCTGTTTTTTTTCTCGCATGGTTTTTCCTTTTTGTTCTGATTTTTCTCTCCCAACATGATTCATAAAGCAATTTGTGTTAAAAATAAATTTTTAAGCTTTACCTAAAAATAAAATGACAGTAAGCTGTTTAGCTGATGAAATTCACTGTTAATTCAATTTCTATTAATCATCTTTGTTGTTCTGAAGTATCTTTACATTATTTCTGAATTTATTCTTGGATTATCTAGCCAGAAATTAGTATATGGCTTTATCTCTTTAAGATGGAAATACAAAATGTGGGTACATCATTGAAAGGATTAAATAGAGTCTCAAATTAAAACAAATTGGAATTATTTAAATATACATGTACATGTACATTATTCATATACACCATAACATTTAAAATAAATTTTTTTTTAGTATCTTTCTATTGTCCTCCATCTCAACAGATTTAGGCTTTTACTAAAGTTAATACATTCTTCAAATATCAGATGTTTGCATACTATATATAATGAGAGGCAGAATGTGTGCATTTCCAAGTTGCATAAATTAATATAAGGGCAAAAAAGCTTCCTTTCAAACTTTGTGAAAGCATATGATATTTATCTGACCATAGATGAAGTCCATGGAATCTGTAGGAGAACAAATCATCTCCAACACATTTTCCACCCCATTCTTCACCACCCCCAGGATAGGGTGAATAACCTGTTAAAGCCCAACCTACTCCGAGATGCATTGCTTCAGCTGTCACAAAAGGTTCTATGTGGTCTCCTGTGAGTTCGTAGTACCATTTCCTCTACTGAGCTGACCCTTCACTTATGCCAAGGAAAATATTGGGCCACATGCTTTCAAGAGAAAAAAAAATACCAGTTGAAAAAAAATTTAAATATCTATTATCACTTTTATTTTATATTACTTTTCTTGAATTATACTCTTCTGTGAAGAAAGAAATCAAAGCCATATCATTTAATTTAACATTTGCTGACTTAGTATACAAGTATATTCAATCTTGACCATGAACATAATGCAATAAACAAAATGTTTGAGGTTCTGGTTAAATTATGGTTACACATCTGATTAAGTAACAAATCAAGAGTTTAATGTTGTTGGGGTTTTTTTTTATCTTAATTACCTTTCTATGATATTTGCAGGAATATGCAAGTAATGCCCCTATTTTAAAATTAACCCTCTGGGCAAAAATATATGCAAGACATTTTTCAGTTTCATCTGCATTACTAATATTTCCTCCATTGTTTCTTTAAGCCTAATCAGGAAAAATAAATCCTTGATTTGTAGTGTCTGGTGATTTCTGAGGCTTTAATACTCATACAAAATTTAACAATTGGCTCTCAAGAGCAAGTTAAAATTGATTCTAGAATATCTCTGCCTATTTTGCATCATATATTTCAGTTCATATGTTAGGAAACAACATAAATTAGTTCATGAAGGATAATCTTTTCAATTAAAAACCGTAAACCCAAACCAAAATTCTTTGAATGTAAGCAAAACATCAAATTTCTACTATAATAAGTTTTCTAGTACTTCTGGATAACATATATAGTTAAGTAAATATGTTTTCAAAATAAGCTATAGTTGAAGATAATTACAACAGAAAAGACAACGTTTTCTTGTTTCATTCTCTCACAAAAATGAACACCATGAAACCCAAGTTCCTTGAGGACAGGCCTGTTTGCTTTTTAATTGTTATCCACCGCACTAAGTGATGTATCTGGCATATGCTATGCAATTGATAACTGAGGTTGGCATATTAAAATGTAATCATATTTTCAATATCTTCTAGGAACACAATCAATCATCTCATTTTACTTGCTTCTTTGAATACAGAAAATTGTAACATATTTACTTTCCTTGACCATCAACTTATTCCATCAAACTTCAGGTTTATTGAGCTATTCAGATGACCTATGATAAAGAGAAGCCTCTGACTCAGTTTTGAGCTGGTATAATATACCTTTTTTCTCAATTTGTCCATTGTATAACAGTGGTAGTCAGGAAATACAATTGCCTCTGAAGAATTAAAAATAAGCATCACACAGAAGACAATGGACAGGTGCACAATGATTATGAAAGTACATGAAGGCTGCTAGGTGCAATCAGTGCATCACTTCAAAGATTAGGAATAAAAGATAGCATGAAGAATTTTATGATACAGAGAAAAAAGTGCTAGTTACATAGAAAGAACAAGTGATAAACAAATGAATAATGACTGTTTTTTTAAACCATGTAAAGTGAAAGTAAAGAAAGTCTCCAGCACATCTAGGTAGACATCCATGGTAAATGTATGGAAATATATAGACAAGAGTTATATAGAGGAGATAAACATGAAGGGGTTGTAATCTGCATCACTGGCAGAACTCTAGAATTAAGATCACAAATCCATTTCAGTCTTGGAATAAGGTAAATACTTTATGAATGACATTCATGTAAATTCATGTAAAATAATATCTTAATGCTGCTCAATCAAAAAGTTAAAAGATCCAACTTCTAAAAGAGACTTAGTAAGTCTATATATCATTAGACTTTATTAAAAAAAAGTGTCTGAGGCCAGATTAGAACTCAGGTGCTCCTGACTTCAGGGCTAGTGCTCTATCCAATGTGCCACCCAGCTGACCCCCAAAGATTTTATTAAAGATAATGATAACAATGAGACAACACCAAAATTTTTGAGATTTAGTCAAAATAATACTCAGAAGAAAACCGATATGTGTAAATGGTTATATCAATAAAAGAGAGAAAAAGGAAGAGCAACATATTGTGTATCTCACTAAAAAACAAACTTACACCCTTATAAATAAATACCAAAATAAAAATCATTTTAATAAAGTTTATAACAAAATATCAAGCTATCCAATGAAAATAGGAGCTGGGTTTTTTTGGGGGTGGGGGAGGATAGATAAGCCATTGGGTAATTTGATTTTAAAAATAGTAAAGAAATCAAACTACTAGTATCAAAAATGTAAGGGGTGAATATTAAACCACATGAACATAAAATTAAGGTAATTATTACCCATTTTGCCCAATTATTTGCAAAAAAAGTTAATCATATAAATGATATGGATTAGTATTTACAAAAATATACAGTAACAAAAGAGAATTAATAAAAGAGGAAAAATAATACATAAAAGAAATAAGATGGGGGCTGCCCAGAAGATTGCCCTTGAATATTTAATGAGTATTGGCTAGGGAATCACATGAGGGTCTTTTTGTCAAACAGAGCTTTTGCTTGTGCATGTTAGGCCAATTCGAATATAATTCATGAATTAACTGAAATAGATAAATATTTCCAAGAATATAAAGTGTCCAGATTAACCAAAAAACGGAAATAAAATATTTAAATAATCCTACTTTAAAAAATGAAATAATGCATAAATGACCTCCTTATCCAAAAAACCCAGCACCACTTGTATTTACAAAGGAATTATACAAAATACTTAAAGAATATTAATTCCAATATTACATAAACTATTTGGAAAAAAACAACAGGTAAAGAAGTTCTGTTGAATTTACTTTAAGACACAATATGGCCTTGATACCTGTTTCAAGGAGAGTAAAAACACAGGGGGGAAACTATACATGAATTACCTCAATATATATTGATGCAAAAATTTTAATGAAATTTAAGCAAGGAGACTGCTAATAGCATTGTAAAAATCATATGCTATGAAGAAAGGGCATTTATATCAGGAATGCTGGACTGGTTAATATTAGGAAAACTAAGCAAATGTATCATGTAACAATAAAATCAGCAAAAATGATATTATTTCAACAGATACAGAAAAGAATTTTGACAAAATCCAATACTTGATGAGGAGTAAATGATGAGGAGTAAACTGAGGTCTAAAACCGAGATGGGTCAGTTCCTTTTCTCTCTCTCCTTCCTTCCCCAAAGTAACCCAGGGTGGGTTCGGCAGCATAGGAATTTGCTACTTAATGCTGTATGGAAACATAGTCTTTATTGTTTAGAATGGAAACACCGGAGAGCCTGTGGGCAAAATGGCTGCATAGTACAAGGCCAATTTTGCAAAGGGTAGATTTTTGAGTTCTCTCTTTTATACAAGAGCACAATCATTCAGATGTAGTGATGTAAGGAGGTTCCTGAGAGTGATGCAAATAAGCTAAGGATTCTCTTGTTATCTTTTGGGGACAGACAGAAGTCTCTACCCAAAAAGGAATTTCCTGATGCCATTTGGTCTATCTGAGTAGATTAGAATGGGGGCTGTAAAACCCTGGCCAGCTCAGATAGCCCAAACTAGTTTGACCAGATCTTGTATCAAAGGTCCAAGTCCCAAAAGAAGTTGGAGATGAAACAAGGAATACCAAGGGACTACCGCCCTCAACAATACTGGTTTTTATTAAAAAAAACACACACGCACTAGAAAGCACAAGAATAAATGGTGCTTTTACTTAAAAGAATAAGGAAAATTGATTTAAACAAAGAGCCACCATTAATGGGGATATACCAGAAGACTTTCCAATAAAATCAAGGATGAAGCAAGAATGTCTATAATCCCCATTAATATTCAATATTGTACTAGAAATGCTTGGTATAGCAATCAGAGAAGAAGAAGAAATTGAAGGAATAAGGATAAGGAATAAGAAAAGAATATTTTTTTCAGAAGGTATGATGGTTTACTAGCATGTCAACTAAAGGAGTAATAAAAATAATTAAACACTTCAATAAAGCTGAAGGATATAAATCTTCCATAAAAATCTTCAGCCTTTCTATTTGTTACTAATAAAACCTTGCAGAACAGATAGAAAGAGAAATTAAATTTAAAATAACTAAAAAGATTATGAAATACATGGGAGTCTACTCATCAGAACACTCACAGCAACTACATGAACAAAATTAAAATAGACTCTTCATATAAATGGAGCTCTATATAACTGGAGTAATGCTAATTGCCTATAGGTAGGCCAAGTTAATATAATAAAAATGAAAATATTACCTAAATTGATTTAGTAATTCAGTGTAATGCTAATCAAACTACCAAAGAATGACTTTATAAAGAGATAAAACATAGTAAAATGCACCTAGAGAAATAAAAAGTTAAGAATATCAAAAGAATTAATAAAAAAAAAAAAAAAGAAATTAAAGGTGACCTAACAGTATCAGATATCAAACTCTACTTCAAAACTATAATCATCCAAACAATTTGGTATTGGATAAGGAATAGGGAAGTTGATCACTGGAATAGATTAGATACATATCATTAAGAAGGAAATGAACACAGCTTTTGATAAATCTAAGCATCCCAGTATTTAGGGCAAGAACTCACGATTTCATTAAAACTGATGAGAAACTTTAAAAGTAGCCTAGTAGAAATTAGATATACATCAACTTCTCACACTGTAAAACAAGTTAAGTTCAAATTGTGGTCATGATTTAGACATAAAGGTTGATATTCTAAGTTAATCGTTTGATAATGGAAAAATTACTTTTCTGATCTAAGGATATGGAAAGAGTTTATGACCAAAACCCAGAAATAAAGGCAAAGTGAAATGGATAATTTGAGGTAAAATGGAAAATTTAAACGTTTTTGTACAAATAATACCAATGTATCTAAAATTACAAGAACATCAGGAAACTGGGAGAGGTGAAGGTCTGGAAGAGGAAGAGAGATGGGAATCTTTGTAACAAACCACCCAACCCAAGAGATTTAAAAAGAGAATTTCCTTCCCTCTTCTCTATTTGCAGTTGAATATAACCTCCTACTGAGATGCCTTTGAACAAAAGAAATCCTTTAATAAATGATGGTAACTATCTTTATATATAACTGGAAAAGTAAAATAGTATTGAAGTTGAAAAACAACAGCAGCAACAGCAACAACTAACAAGTTGCCTGAGATGAGAGGCGATTTGTGTTGATAACACACCTGGCATGTGTCAGAGGCCCAACTTGAACCCAGGTCTTCCTGATTCTTAAGGTTTTTATTTCAGGGAACAATTACTGTTTGATTCCCCATATTCGATCCAGTGTATTGCCTAATTATTTCTCCTCTGGAACCAGTTCAGCATCCATCTAGAATATCTAAATTATTTATATTGATACAGTAGTTCAATCAAATGACATATTAAAACTAAAAAATGGACTTTTTCATGCCCTTAATGTTTTAATGGATTTTTTATGCCGAAATATTGAGAGCTATTGTTGATCTCATTTAGGAGACCCCATGGCATTCTAAATTCTGACACAATCAGAACAATGTTATCCACAAACAGAAGCATATGGGGTACTGTACCACTTACAGAGTGACAGGTATTTGTACTTTCTCTGCATGTAAGGAAGGTTAAATGCGTCTCAGCTCTGTCTTTTATATAATTTTCTGCTGAGAACATGAGAACATGCTTTAAGTTATCCAATGTGGGAAAAAAAGGAAAACACCAAGAAGTTGGAAGGCCATCCTGTCTTGTGTATTAATCAGTGAGTATCCTTTATTGCAGGCCAGTGTTTACCTTGGAAACCTGGCCAGTTCCTTGAGTAAAAACAGTCCTGCTAAAGGAATGAACAAATAGTCTTCTTGGGGGGGTCTCATGTGATGGAGCACCCTGTACCTGGGATGTTGCTACATCTCAAGAGTCACATAACAAATGAGAGTACTTAGTGCAGTGCCTTCTTTGTTCTCAGCTGAGAAAAGCCTCTTAGTGGAAAGGGACTTTGAGAATTTAGCTAGGAAGTAATAGACAACTTGCCTGCCAATGCCTGTCACTTGCCACTATGAATAGCTGTGACCATGAATTCTCTCAGCAGGGGAATTTCAACGTTTTCCTCAGAGGGGCCATGATGTATGTTGTATGTCGTTATACTGGCCACTGGGTTTATTAGTTGTATATTAATTACTTTTGTGCTATGAGTTTCCTTTTTTATTTTCCTGTCTTATTTAAATGAAGGTTCTGAGCAGTAATAAACTTGTGCCCACCCTCTTCAACCTGCCTGTTGAAATGGGAATTCCAAACCTAGATTAATCTTACACTGAAACATTCAACTGGAGGCTAAGCATGACTATCCTTAGTAGTCATTCCAATCAAGCACACAGAAACTTGAGGTGAGCCTGCTTTCAGATATACAGAAAGAAAGGACACTCCCCTCCTGACTTCCGAACAGGGGCAGATATTATCTATGTCTTGTAGGACTTGAGGACTAAAAGGTTCATATCTTAGGATACTTAAGTTTTTAAACTGATTGTGGACATGGAGCTCTGTGGATATACTCAAGAGACTAAAATATATCTTTAATGAATTTTCCCATGATCCCATATAACTCTCAAATTTTATTCTTGACCTCCATGCTAACATTACTGAATTTAAATACAGCAATCACATCTTTTCCTTTGACAGCAAAGATTTTTAATACCGTTCTAGTTATGTGTTTTATAATTAAAGGACAATTCCATAAAGCTAACAATGCAACATGAGAGAGACGTGCCATTGTGTCTATGTTGAAATTTAAGTATTTTGAGGACTATGGAGTTTTACATCTTTCTAAGAGAAGTGAACTTTTCTGGTTCTACATCTGGCAATTCTAATATTAAAAAGAATTTGTCTAACTACGGCTTCTAAAGATCACTTTATTAGATTTTGTGTTAGTACCTTTGACCCCCATAGTAAAGCCCTTTCTTTTTCCGGTCATTATGCAGGGGAAGGGGCATTTTGTTTTATTTCTGAGCCTGGATGGAAGAGCAAGGAGTCCTATTTAAGTTGTGACCTCACTGCCCCCAACCTGGAGCTGATGCTGCTCCTGACCCTTCCTGGGAGCTCATCAGATCCAGGTTGGAGGCAGTGAGGCTGTTGAGACACCAGAATATTTGAATTCATTGAATCCATCAGATTCATTTTTCCTGGTACCAATGAAATGTACTACCACTACCACATTTGACTGTAAAGCAATTTAAAAATAATTTACTATACAGTAAACATGAATACAACCAATTCAGTCCATCAACAAATGTCTATTAAGCACCAAGCACTTATGGGGACATAGATAACAGAACTACTGCTCTCAAGAAATGTAGATTCCATCAATTGACCTTGTTTTGCACCAATTTACATTTTAAATAAATGAATAATGAGTTAATTAAATTGACAATAACTTTTCAACCATTTTATGTCTCTAAAAGGGAAAACAAAGTGAAAAAAACAAAGTCAAAAATCTCCTGGTTCATATTTTTTTTATTTTGCATTTCATAATTCCTTTTAGATTACTTACCTTACATACTTTCTACATTCCTTTAGCTTAAGTACTTAGTTTTTTAATTGCAATATGGTGCTCCATTGACTGTCTGTGGGACATTTAGATTGTTTAGACCAGTTTTGTGGACCAAAAAAAATGACAATTGTATTTTTGATAGTATTAAACAAAAATTTCAAGGTTTATATTTTCAAAACAATGGGTAAGAAGCACAATTGTCTTAAAACTATTATACCAAATTGTCAGATTGCTCTTCAAAAATTCTAGACATATTTCCAAAATTAAGATGGTGCATGAGAAAAATCAGATCAAAAAGGAAAAAAATACAAATATATTAATTTTAAAAATATTTCCATATAAATCGTGTTGGGAGTGAAAAATCAGAATGAAAGGGAAAACCCAAGAGAAGGAAAAAGAAAAAAAGTGAACATAGTGATGTGATCTATTATGTGGGGTTTATAAAAGAATGTATTCTTTGATATCTAAGGGAGGACTAGGGAGAAGGGAGGGAAAAAATCTGGAAGACAAGGTGAATTTTTACAAGAGCAAATTTTGAAAATTATTATTTTAAATAAATGAATAATTACTTAATTAAATTAACAATAACTTTTCAACCATTTTCTCTCTCTAAAAGGGAGAACAAAGTCAAAAAGGCAAAGTCAAAAGTCTACTGGTTCATATTTTTTTATTTTGCATTTCATAATTCCTTTTAGATTACTTAGCTTACATACTTTCTACATTCCTTTAGCTTACATACTCAGTTTTTTAATTGCAATATGGTGCTCCATTGATTGTCTGTGGGACATTTAGATTGTTTAGACCAGTTTTGTGGGAACTCAAGGGAACTCCAAGGAAGAAAGAACTCCAGAAGGAAGGCTAGAGGGAACATTAGGGAACACTATGTTGCCGCATAGCTGAGTGACTTGGGTGTTCTGTAGAGGAACCTCTAAAGAGGTAGCTCTCTGATTGAGATAATCAGATTCAGAGACGTCCAAAGACCTGGGGAAGGTAAGAAACCAGTTGACCCCTGCTGAGGTAAGCAGCTGGGAGTTAACAGTAAGGGAAGCCTTAGCCCTCTGTTTTGCTTTATTAGAAATGACATCATTTGGAAGAAATTTGTTTGGTAGTTACCTCATCTCTCTTCAGCCCACTATCCCCACACCCAGCATATAAAAAGCTTTGCATCAGGGGGTTTCTTTGGGAGGGTTGGGTAGCCCTTGCTTATTTAAGGGAGCTCTCTGCTTCTGTAAGGCAGCCCTGCTCATTCTGGACTTGCCACTTGTCCGAGATTCTAATGAAACTTCCTACCTTCACTTTGAGGAGTCTGCCAGTAGTCAATTTTGGGTTAGGGTCTCCGTACCCCACACATCGTGAAATATAAACATAAATATAACTCTCCCTTACCTCAAGGTTTAAGGAGTTACTAGTAGTCCCCAAATTTATCGCTTCTGGTGACAAACTTCTCTAAATTGGCTTAGCTTGGTCCTGAGAGAACACACACTGACAGTCCTTCACTTGGGCCTAGACTTCTCCCCTTGGTAAGAATCTGCTAGAGCCCAAGTCTCAGTGGAATAACTTTTGAGAAGTCAGGATCATTGTATAATGTTATAACAAGGCATTAGATTAAGACTTTAGTGAAGGCCTCTGCTTACATGAAACAAGACTAGAAAAAAAAGTTTGGGTAAAAGGCTAAGTATACTTTGTAAATATTACCTCACTTGATCCTCACAATAACCCTGCAAGGTAGGTGCTATTATTAGCGCCCATTCTATAGTGGCTGAGTCAGGCAGAGAATATGTGACTTGCCCAGGGTCACACAACTAGAGATTGTCCGAGGCTGGAAGTGAACTCGGATCCCCCTAACTCCAGGCCCACCACTCTATTATTCACCTTACCACTTAGCCAGATGGACACACGAGGAACAGAAAAGGGCCTGAACAAAAGCAAAGAGATACAAGACAGCAAGTAATCCAGTTTAGCTGCAGCACTGAGGCCATGAGAGAAAAAAGTGTGACACACAGGTAGAAAAGCCAAGTGCTCAATACATCTATTCCTATTCAGCACTTTGTGTAGTGGCCAAGAAGAGACTGCTTAGTCATCAAATTGTAGTATATAAATGTAGCATGATAGTATTGCCCTATAAGAAATAGTTAACTTTGTGAATAACTTGGGAAGAACTGCATGAAATGTTGTAAAGATACATAGAACCATATATAAGACAACAACGGAAATTAAAAGAACAAGAAAAACCTGAACCTCGATTCACTGACAAACCAATATGGTTCAGTCTGAAGAGAGGCAGGGAATTAGGAAAGCATGATGCAAATAAATGGATAATCTAAAAGCAAAATTCTCTGACCAACAGAGTTCAGAGATCAGACGAGAGATGTCAAATCCATATCTCGGGGACACACCACACTCCCGAGTACTCCCTAGACCAGATTAAAAAGTAACTGGGAAACGTTACAAAATAAAGAAATGCAGTAAAGCAGATACCATTAACTAAGTCAATATGTAGCCCACAGAAATCCTGATGTACAGCTCAGTGACCCTTTTTCAGTTTGACATAAAAGGACCACCAAAAACCCAAACTGATTACTTTAAAACACATCATCTACACACAACTAAGCTTGCCTAGAGTCTACAAGGCTTTCTTGCAATATTAAAATGAAATCAAAAAGTTATAAAATTATTTTCACTAACTTCTTTTAAAATTATAAAATATGTAATATACAAGTTTCTGTGAGCAGGATGAGGTAAAAATATGATTGCCCTTCCTAGATTATGTACTTCAAAATAGATTAGGGACTTCAAGATATTTATATACAGGACGTTATCTGAAACTTTTCAGTCAACTTGACCTCAATATATCAATATTAAGAAGTCAGCTGAACTTTCAAATTTTTTGTTTTCCAACATTACAATGAAATTAAAATAAATCTTCCCGAGTCATACATTATGATTGTGTTTTTATCATGTCCAAATAGATCTGTGATCTCAACGATTTGGACATGCCTTTTAACAGGAATACACATCACAAATTCATTGAAGTCTCCTCAACTTGCTTGCCCACGCCCTTCCCTAAGTTCACCATGGAGGTCTACCTGCTTTAGAAGCTTCCTGGCACAAGGATTCTAACTGAATCTTGAGTCATCCTCCTACACAGCCTGTACTCCCCAGAGCGATCTAGTCACCCAAGGAAGCACAGATCTCTCTACAGTGTATATCATCTCTTCTCATATTTAGCATGACAAAATCTACTTTCCTACTAATTTATTCTTATAAGTGAAAACTAACTGGCAATATTAACCAAGTAAGGAGTTAGAATCATACAGTTTAACGAACACAATCTTTCTCCACATCAGTTAATGAATGAACATGCAATCGTACAAGTACATAATATAAAAATAAACATTTAAGAAAAAAATTTAACTGTGCTCCAATAAACCAACACATATATACCAAGAAAAGACAGCTTTAAGTCATTAATATGTATTGTAATGTTAAAAATTAAGCAAATTATACAAATTTCTTACCTCTTAAAAAAGAGTAGAAACATTTTTTCTAATTCTAAGTCTAAATTCATACCTCATCTCCAATTTTGGGGGGACTATCACAGAAAATGAAAAGTTTATACTTAGGGCTAAAGGGTATTTTAGGTTCTTCATCAGATGAGTCGGTGTCACTTTCTTCTGCCTACTGTATCTGGCATATCTAAAATAAGCTATTTCCAAAACTTTCAGGAATCAGGAAAGACTAATGTTCATCAGCATTATGTGTCTTGTACAAGAGATTTAAAGATGGTTTTTTTAGACTCTGAGCCGCAGATCTACTAAATTTTTTAAGCAAGACAAGTGTGACAAAGATCCTATGGTGGAAGGTCCCATACTTTGATGTAAAGAACAATAGATTTAGGATTCCAAAAATTTGGATTTGAATCTTACTTCAGTCTTAATATCTGAATGACTTAACGACTTAGATTTCAGTCTCCCTATCTGTAATATGAGGTCTACTAAAATATTTCTAAAGTGCTTCCTACTTGTAACTTCTGTCAACTATGAACAACACAAGTAACATCTTACTAAAGAGATCAATGGAAATTGCATGACAATTGAACCACAATTTTCTATGGATTTTGAATCTTCACACAGAAAAATGCAAGGATCACAATGAAAGAAAATACTTTATGAAGTAATCAGCCCCTACCTGATACTCTATATCCCAGAAAAGGTAGAGGTAGAAGGGGTTTTCAATACATCACTTCTTTGGTCCATCATCCAGATATGATTGGAGAGACTCCAGAAGCTCCATTATACTAACATGAACATATATCTAGTCTTTCCAATGGCACCAGTAATTACACGTCCAGGGCCATCTCCAGTCCTCCTAATCTATAGAGGACCATTGGACCCAGAGGGCTCTGGACGGGAAAGGGCAGCAGGTGACCTTCCCCAGCCCCCCTCACTTAAATCCAATTTGCTTGCAGGTCATGATATCCCATCCCTGCTGTCATGGTCCTCTTTGAAAATGAAGGACAAACAATAACCACCAAGTTTGTAGAGAGAGCTCCAGTCCCAAGTACACTGGGTTAGGACAGCCACATTAGTAGCCAACATATCTGATGCTGTATTTCTCTAGTATGGAGAATTCCGACCAATAAAGTCACCATCCCTCCTCCCTCAAATTGTATTCCTCTTTTCCCCATGCCCTTTTTAATCACTAGGATTTGTCTGTTAAGCAGCTAAATTAAAATTCATTTTCAATTTTTCAATGACAAAAATAGTTCCAGCTTAATTGCATGACAGGGAAAGAATACCACTATGTTCTAATCTGATCATTTATCTGGAGAGTAGAGATGAAGTTGGGCAGCAGAACATTTACTATTATTTCCCCGAGTTCTCCAAGAGAAAGCTGAAATTAAGAAATCTTAAATCACAGAAGTGCTTCTCTAGAGACTATTCTGTATATGTGCCTCACAGGTGTGATTGCTTCTTAAGGTGAATAAACAGTAACCAAACTCAAACCAAGATGAGTTTATTGTATATCTCCACAGCTAGCATCCACTTGAACAGATGAGCATTAAATACAGACCTACCTTACCTAAGAATAAAAAAAATTCATTAACACATAAAAGGGTCAAATTAGAAAAGTAAATTACCATATCGAATCATTGCTCACTACATATGCCACTCATAGGAAAGGAATCAACAGTTTCCAAATGCCCCACATATTTAAAAAAATAGATAGAAAAATAGATAGTACTATTTTAGTAACAAAGAACCAGAAGGAAAGAACATCCTTTTGTCTTTTATATTCAGAGAGATGAAGCTAACAACAGTTCATTAAAGAACTCTGTGTACACCTTTTTCATCTCTTCAGATCTTTGTAATTGAGCTTGTGAATACTGTTTCTCAAATATTTTGCTGCAACACAATTGTTCCATTCATAAAGCATTTTAAGGAAAGGTTTGAAAAGACATCCATTTAATTTAATATCTGAAAACAGGTGAACATTTCCTGTTTCTAATTCAGTTTTATGACTTCTTTTGGCATAGCTGTTCAGAAAGGGTAGAATCTCCATCTGGGAAGAAAAATTTACACTTTATTTTTAATGCCCAATAAACTGACTTTGAATAGGTGAAACATTAATACATCCATTTTGACATTCTCATAAATATGAAGAGCATACTAAAAAACAGTACATCTAAACGCATGAGCAGCTTATAGGTTCTACTCTGAAGACAAGGAATAAAAAATGTCCCGGTCCAGCGGGACTCAGTTATTCGGGGAGTCGAGAGGGACCCAGCCTGAAAGAGAAACGGGTGAGAAAGAAAAGAGAGACCAAGCAGATTCTTGTCAAGGTCTCAGTTTATTGGTCTTGGGGTACAACTTATATAGCAAAAAGCATGAGAAAGATAAGTAGGGTAGGGCCTGGGAAAGGAGCAGGAGTGATGGAGAAGTTGGGTTGGGCCTGGGAAAGGAACATGGGGATGGCTGGTTCAATGAATAGGAACAGTTTGTGGTTAGGATATATGTTGGAATATTCTATGGTTGGCCGATTCTCAGAACAATTTGTCTGAGGGTAATGTCCACTTAGGGGGGAGAGACACCTGGGCCGAAGCCCTTGGCTCCCAACATCTCCCCCTTTTCTCTTTAGAAGCAAAGATTGTGTAACACAAGGGCTGGTGAAAGGCCTGTCTTAGGCTATGTGGCCTGGACCCATGCTTGGTACCTAGATAACCAGGCCCTCAGGGCCAAGAAGGGCAGGGCCCCTGTCTTAGGCTATGTGGGTTGCCTCCACTCCCCCCTGGGAGCAGACCCACAATAATCCCGTCATTGGGTACCACTGCAGCCATAAAAGGTATGATTTTCCGAGTCATGGGGCCACAATATTCCTGTCATTGGCTCTTTCACAGCAATAGCCCACATTATTCCAACTAAGGCCGTGTCCCTTGGAGTGTAGTGGCTAGAAACTGGAAAATGAATGGATGTCCATCAATTGGAGAATAGTTGGGTAAATTGTGGTATATGAAGGTTATGGAATATTATTGTTCTGTAAGAAATTACCAGCAGGATAAATACAGAGAGGCTTGGAAAGACTTACATGATCTAATGCTGAGTGAAATGAGCAGAACCAGGAGATCATTATACACTTCAACAACGATACTGTATGAAGACGTATTCTGATAAAAGTGGATATCTTCAACAAAGAGAAGATCTAATTCAGTTCCAACTGATCAATCATGGACAGAAGTAGCTACACCCAGAGAAGGAACACGGGGAAATGAGTGTAAACTGTTTGCATTTTTTTGTTTTTCTTCCCAGGTTATTTTTACCTTCTGAATCCAATTCTTCCTGTGCACCAAGAAATTCGGTTCTGCACACATAGACTGTATCTAGGACATACTGTAATATATTTGACAGTATGCGACTGCCTGCCATCTAGGGGAGAGGGTGGAGGGAAGGAGCGGAAAATGATGGCAGTATTAACTATTTATGTCACATAGCATCAGGAATATGCCTGAAGATCCTCTGGTATAATAATATAAGAAATGCAAAGTCTTCGGAGATTTTTCCATACTTGACAAGTATCCATAGGGATTGGTGTGAAGGCTGCTTGTGGCAAAGAAATGGAAGGGCCCAGCAGATCTCTTGAGTATGTTTGGTCTTGCTTGTGTTTTCAACAACAAGCATTACTTATAATGGAGAGAAGCAGGATTCATTCCCAGTAAGATCAAGGATGAAACAGGGATATCCAATATAACAACTGTTATTCAACATTGTACTAGAAATGCAGACTTTAGCATTAACAAAAGAAAAAGAAACTAATGTAATTAGAATAGACAATGAGGAGTTAAACTATCACTTTTTGCAGATGATACGATGATATGCTTAGAGAATCCTAGAAAATCATCCAAAACCCTACTGGAAAACCATCAACGACTTTAGCAACATTGTAGGATATAAAATAAACCCACACAAATAATCAGCATTTCTATATACTACTGACAAACCCCAGCAGCAAGTGATAGGAAGAGAAATTCCATTTAAAATAACTGTAGACAAAATAAAATATTTGGGTGTCTATAAAATGGCATAATTACAGAGAGAATCTGGGTCTGCCTTCCCCTTCCAGGGCTTCTTCCATTCTACTGTGCTAGCTATCTCACTGACCAAAGCAAGAGTTGCTGGAGTAACTGAAAGGCACATTTCTGAGCAGAGCTTTGGAAGGCCTTGAATGCCAAATGAGAGTTTAAGATTTTATTTGGAAAGCAGCTAATAGCCGTTAGAGATTGTTGTAACTGGGTCTGAGGAATCCAGAGTTGTGCTTAAGAGATGACCTAATAACTGTATGGATTGCAAGGTCAAACTAAGAGAGAGATAAATCTGGGGGAGAAGATTATAGCAGCAAAGAGAAAAGATCAAAAAAAAAAGAATGAATTAATATTGCAAGTCTCTTTAGTGTAGCAGAATCTAAATAATGGGAGGATTTTGATTATTTTTATTCAGAGTAGTTCTGAAGCAATCATACAGAAGCTGTTTTATTCAATAAACAAAGAAGAGCCTACTGTGTATTTTGTCAAAATAGTCAAACAAGCACTTATTTGCTTACAAATACATGTTTCTGTATTTACAAAAAAATAAAATAAAAACTCTGTTTACAATGTGCCAGGCACTAAAAATTATTTATTTACAATGTACCAGGCAGTGTACTAACTGCAGAGGATACAAAGAAAGGCAAATAAATAAGGTAAAGACCTCTTCACAATCTCTTCCTCCAAGGGACAGGAACAATCTCCTTGGAATTTCCTAGCAAATCATTTCATGCTGGACAGTCAGACAAAATTCTAATTCTTCTACTCAACGACATTGGCCTTCTTACTGTTTTAAGAACAAGACACTCCATCTCCCTATCCATTTTCTCTGGTTGCCTCATCTCTAGAATGTGCTTCCTTTCAAATCCCAACTAAAGATGCCTAATACGGGATCCAAAACACACCTCAGTATAGCCTGAACCAGATTAAAATTTAACTGGAAAATGTTTAGGAAAAAAATAAAAATACAATTAAAGGGACAACATTACTTTTCTTTTTTTTTTTGGGGGGGGGGGCTGAGGCAGTTGGGGTTAAGTGACTAGCCCAGAGCCACACAGCTAAGAAGTGTTAAGTGTCTGAGACCAGATTTGAATTTAGGTCCTCGTGACTTCAGGGCTGGTACTCTATCTACAACAATATTAATTTTAAAATTAAGTCAATACACATCCTGAAGGGACCCTTATGGTTACTAGATGCCAATTCCATTTGAATTTAAAACTGTTTTTCTACCAAAAGTCTTTCTCAACCTTTTAATTCCACTATTTTACCTCCCAATTATTTGCTATTTACCTTATATATAGTTTATACATATTTGCTTACTGGCTTCCCTATCAGATTGTGAACTTCTTGAGGGCAGGTAAACAAGACTGACTTTTGTGTCTTTTTGTATACCTAACCCTTGGCACAGTACTTAATAAATTATTAAAAGATTGTACATTTACAAGCCTCCGGGAGTTCTGCTTTCTAACTATGCAGCTGGTAATGCATTCATTTCATCTTTTGATTCTTGTTCCCCTGAAATCTTCCACAGGAGAATCTACTCAACAAAAATAGTCTTATTGTTCAGAAGTATCAGGGCAGCTCTCAAAGATTAAACTTTCACTCTTACTGATTGACAAGTATACGTATTGTTGTTGTTTTTTTTTTTTTAGATCGTGGTTCTCTGATGCATTTTATGCCATTTTATGCATGTCATTTCTAATAACTCAGTTAATGTTTCTTAAAGCCTTAGGAATTGAATTGCACATGTTTAACCTGTCTCAAAGAGGAGGGAGGGAGAAAAATTTGGGATACAAGGTTTTGCAAAGGTGAATGTTGAAAACATGACTTAAAGAGCCAGAGTTAAAGAGCCAGATTTAAACCTGAGTCTTCTCAATCCAAATTGAATGTTGTTTCCACGGTATCCTGTCTGGCATAGTGTGCACTTAATACATATTTATTCATTTCTTGATGTTATATTATCATGTATTTATTATTATTTTTAAAAAATTTCTTATTAACTAATAAATAAATTAATTTTTAAAAAGAATGTTGAAAACATGTACTGGCATGTATTTGAAAAAGTAAAATGATATTTTAAAAAAGCCTTAAGAATAATCTCCCCCACAACAATCAGTAAGGCACACAGTTTTAGTTCCTCATTGCTTCCTAGCATGAGGAAATCCAAGATTACTACAAAAGAACCACTTTAATGGATCCATGCTTTTATGGATGTGGGCACTCCCTCCATCCAGGACTTCTCAACTTGCAATTCTGGTCTATAGCACATATTCTATAAGGCAATGGTTCTCTAAGTGTGCTAGAAATTCCCCCAGATTCCCAAAGGCTCTTCAGGAATTCAGCAAGGTCACAATAAGATATTTAATTCTTAATATCAAATATAGATAGATAAAATACACATAAACAAAAGTTGTGGAGATGAGGGAAAGGGAAAGGGGTCCTTAATCATTTTTAAGCAGTAAGGAAGTACTGAGAGCCTCTGCTCTAGAAGGTCCACCCAGTATGCTCCAGGTCTTTCTCTGGGTGTCTTTAATATGTAACATTGATGATTGAAGGTGAAGTGAAGGTGATCCCATAGACTCACTTGTTGCCAGAGTTTGCAGCTGTTTGACTCAGTGCTAAGTATACCTTTCACAGGAAAGGATTCAGGTATGGTTCATTTCTACAGTAGGCTGGCTTCCTAGGTGATAATTTTCTTTGGTGATGAGAGGAAGTACAATCCTTAGAAATTTCTGCAATTGTTTGAATATAGATGTTTTTCATGTAAGAAACACTATAGGATCTATCGATACCTATTGATACAATGATTTATCACTGATAAATGATAGTTATGGAGAATGCCTGGCCTGGAGGAGGGGAAACCATTTAAAAAAAATTTCCACTACTCTAATCTCTTAAGAGATTCTAAAGAACAAAGTAAAACAATGAAAGTTAGGGGAGGAAAGCAAAGTTTTCTTGGTGAAATTCTTTCCCATAGCTCATCTGAATGATCTAGTTTAAAGAAGAATGGATTAAAAGTCAGGGGAGCAGGATTCAAATCATAAATTCTGGGCCTCAGTACCCTTATCTGTAAAATGAGCAAACTGAGGCCAGAGAGTTTAAATCACTGATAAAAAATAGCAGGGTAGGAATTCGAATCCAAACTGATTCGAAATCATCACTCTTTCATAAGTACCAGGCATTCTGAATTTTTTGTGTGTCATGGACCTTTTGGGGAAAGAAAGTCTGGTAAAGTCTGTGGACCTCCTTCCCAGAATGTTTTACAGTGTATAAAATAGAATACACAGAATTTACATAGAAGTCCAATTATATTGAAATACAGTCACAAAAATATTTTTTTCTAAACAAGTTCAAGAACCCCAAGTTAAGAGCTCCTGCTGGGTTAGCATTATGCCTAAAAATTTATTACCTCTAAATCTCATGCTCCTGTGGCTATATTAATGCAGTAAGTTCTCCAGACCAATATAATGCAATAGGTTAGAATTTTAATGTTTTTTTTAAACATCTTAGTCAAGATATATGATCATCATATGCCATTCAACTTCTAGATCTAAATTAATTTTTTTTTATTTTTTTATTCATTTTTTTTTTTGCTGAGGCAATTGGGGTTAAGTGACTTGCCCAGGGTCACACAGCCAGGAAGTGTTAAGTGTCTGAGGCCACATTTGAACTCGGGTCCTCCTGAAATTAATTAATACTAGAAATACTCAAAAGACTTTTTTGCTTTCAATCTTAGGAGAAAATTTTTGATCACGCAGGGATTCAAAGGCAACACTTTATTCTTGAACAACTGTTTAAAATAAACAATACCCGTCTTTCTCTAGTATATGAGAAATACACCACATTACAAACATGAAGTCCATTCCTGTGGCCTGAAATTCTTCATCATTCTTTACCCAACTAAAAATGTGTCCCTACTAACCCAAGTTTACTACCCCAAGGTAAGTGCCCCAAATTGCTTTTTTTAGTCCCCAGACTTAAGCTACTCTCCAATCCAGGAAGCAATGAAATAACAGCTTCAAGGTGTCCAGGGTGGCAAAAAAGGAGGAAACATTTAATAAGAACTTTCAACATGGGATAGTCATCTTCAACTATTCCATTCACTGTCAGGGTTTGGGAACCAGTGCCCAGAGAAGAATAATTAACAAGACTATTGGTCACAGGGATGGAGGTATGAATGGATGAAAAAACTTGTCTCCACTTTCCCAATGACCATTTTTATACACGTTAAGATACAATTTAACCCAATAGGGAGGATGGAGGTGGACAGATTAGGTAGAATTTGTTTTCATTTGGTTTATCCATCATTTTTGTTCATTCTTAAAATGAGTGAATGACAGGCAAATGGATACATTAATATATTTAAAAATCAACAACAGAGAAAGGCCTCCAAGTTAAAGGGGGGCTACTACCTGTATCATTTTAAAGATTATATTGGGTCATCCTGAGATTATTTAAAGAGCCTCAAAAATAATAGGTTTTTTTTTTCTTTGTCCTTTTGAAAAGGTTTCTGTTAAGGACAATATCCAATTTGGGATATTTTCCCACATATTGGGCATTTTAAAAGTAAACTGATTTGTATGAATAATGCTCACTTATGAAACATCTCCTTGGATATGATAATTGTTTGAGTTGTGAACTTATTGAGACAAATTCCTTTCTGCTATCAATATCAGGGTATGATAAATATTTGTTTAGAATTTATCAGAAATCTGATTAATGGAATCTGTTGGTGGGAATAAAAATTTTCTTGAGCTTATAGTTAATTAATCAATGCTTTTGGGGAGTCTCAAAGCTCCACCCTCTGGCAGTTAGTGGGACAATTGATTGGAAGTTTAGTTTTAACTACTCATGTTATAGTTATGTTCTTCCATTTTTTTCCTCCTGTAACTAATTTCTATGATCAGAGCAATGGTCAATAGAATTGTTAATGCATCTCAATTATGTGTTATCTTGCCGTTTCCAGCCTGGTTATATGTAATCGTTGTATTCTAAATGCTTGGGCAAATAAGTGAAAAGACTTGGGAAGATTTAAGGGAAGATGTGAAAAACTTTGGATTTGTACAAGTGGAAGAATCACTCATATCAATTAGCACATTATAATGAAGTCTCTGACTGACATGCAGAATTAGAAATAAAACCCTATTTCCCTGCACTGTGTCTTATTTGTGGAAAAGACATGCTTATAAATAAGCAATTTACACATCAATGGTTCCATAACCCCATTCATACAGTCCATTCATACACACACACACACACACACACACACACACACCATCTTATATATCTCCATATTGCTCTTCCCATCTCCACTCCCTCAAGAAAGCTCCTAAATTGGGGACTTTCATTTCTCTGGTTATTCTAGAAGCCAGCACAAAGCACACATACTGTAGGTGCTTAATAAGACTTTTACTATGTCAAGATTCTTGTAAGTTTCAATTTAATTAAAAATTTAATTTATCTATAAATTGTGTAAAGGTAGAATTAATTATGGGATTGATTCCTGTAAATATATTTTTGTTTTTGTAAAATAAGAAAATGAAAAATAGAAAGGAAGGGGACATTTATAGAAATGTTTCAAAATGTTACCTTCATCATTAATTTCTGTAGCAGCATAAAAAAAAGAAAGCATTAGACATTCTGTTGTTCAAAGAATTTCAAAATTCCACTCATTTCACACCCCAGCAAAGTTATGCTGAAGATTCTGCACACTAGGCTTCAGCCATATGCAAACTGAGAATTACCACAAAAGCAGGATGGCTTTGAAGAACTAGAGACCAGACTGCCAAACATTTACTGGAGAAAGCAAGGGAGTTCCAGAGAAACATTTACTTTTCCTTAATTGATCACTACACTAAAGCCTTTGATTATGTGGATTACATCAAAACATGGCAAGTCCTTCAAAGAGATGGTACTACCAAATTATCTTACTTGTCTCCTGAGGAACCTGTATGTGGGACAAGATAGGAAAAGGATTCTGAATATTATCACGATATTTATTTGGCTTAAATGCACAGTGCACCCTGCAAATGCAGGCTGGATGAATCAAAAACTGAAATTATGGTTGCTGGGAGAAATATCAACAACTTCAGATGATATAATCTGATGGCAGAAAGTGAAGATGAGTCCAGAAGTCTCTTGATGAATAAGAAAGAGAAGAATGTAAAAGTTGGCTTGAAGTTTAACATAAAAAAGACTGAGATCGTGGCAAGGGATCCCATTGCCTACTGACAAATAGAGGAATGGAATAAGTGTTAGATTTTATATTTTCAAGTTCAAAGATCACGGCAGACAGCCACTGCAGCCATGAAATTAAAAGACTCTTGCTCTCCAAAGGAAAGC
The DNA here is from genome assembly GCF_048593235.1 of Sminthopsis crassicaudata. Taxonomy (NCBI): domain Eukaryota; kingdom Metazoa; phylum Chordata; class Mammalia; order Dasyuromorphia; family Dasyuridae; genus Sminthopsis; species Sminthopsis crassicaudata. The sequence continues at coordinate 48,620,344 of NC_133623.1, read as the reverse complement.
TATGGTAAATCTGGACGGCATAGTAAAAAGCAGAAACATCACTTTACTGACAAAGTTCTGTGTAGTTAAGGCTATGACTCTTTCAGCAGCAGCATGTGGCAGTAAGAGTTGGATTATAAAGAAAGTTGAGTGCTATAGAATTGATGCTGTTTAATTGGGGTGATGCAGAAGATTTTTGAGAGTCCCTTGGATGGCAAGAAGGTCAATTCAGTTAAGATTTAAGGAATTAGTTCAGGCTACTCACTAGAAAGCAAATAATGGAGCTGAAGCTGAAATACTATGGTCACATAAGAAGAAGATAGGACTCAATGGGAAAGACACCAATGTTAGGAAAGATTGAAGGCCAAAAGAAAAGGGGACAGCAAAGGACGGGATGGATAGATATTGTCATGGAAACAATGAACAGGAGTTTGAACAGACTTTGAGAGACAGTGGAAGATACAAGGCCTGGCATGCATAGGTCTATAGGGTTGCAAAGAGTAAGACATAATGACAGTGACACAACAGTCAAATTGATGCAATTTGTTTCAAATGAGCTAAGATTTTGGAAGTTTTTTTTTTTAAGTTAACCAATTTTTTAAAATAGCAGATAAACTCTTTTAAATGTTGTAGGGATGCAAAATAGGATAATTCTATTTATTCTTCCCTTTAGGATTTCTAATATCCAAATAGGTAACCAAGTGGGAAAAATAGAAAGGAATAGAGAAAGAGCAGTAAGCACTTTTAAATAAAATGTTATTTATATATGTCAGCAGATTTCCACAAGAAGAAAACTGCAAACTTGACCGAGAACACGTATAATACAACATAAAAGTACATTCTATATTAAAATATCAATAAAAGAATGTCTTTAAGACACAAAATAGTTAAGTCTTGGTTTTGTTTGTATAATGTTAGTTATAATGGTATCAAAATGTCTGCAAAATTTTGGCAAAGTTGCAACTGAAAATGGCTTAATGACTCTTTAAAATGTCAGAATTCATCTTTTAAAAATAAGTTGTTGTGTTTTTTTTTTTTTTCAAATAAAACATACATGTGAGGGAAAGGAAAGGGAGGGCTTACTCTAAAATGCATATTCTGAAATTGAAAGGGTTCTTGGAAACCAATTCATCCCAGAAAGGTTAAATGACTTAGCAGGGTAAAATGAGGATAAAATGACTGGTGGAGTTGAATTATCTCACTGTGTTTCCAGTAAAATCTTTGGGTTTCCTGCTTGTTTCCTTCTTTGTTTGTTTGGTTTGGAGATGAGAATGGTAAGCCTTAGCAAGGAAATGGGAAGATGCATCAGAGAAAGTGAAAATTCTACCTCAAAAAGATAGTAAGAAGGAAGGGAATCAGCATAAAAATGTTAACCTTTAACTGATGATGAAAAACACTGGCAATGAAATACTAAAAAGAAAATCCCATATATGGAGAAAATAATAAAGAAAATGCCCTTGATTTATGTGAGAAATGTTTCATATTTACGGCAAGCATGTGTCATATGTCTTCATCTAAGGAGGAAAACTTTGAAGCATTTTGCTCAAGTGTTTTGTTTACTTTCCTAAATGCTGACATATATAATAGTGACTTACGCTATTAAAATTAAATCCACAGTTGTGAAGGGATGCAACCATTCTGGAGAGCAATTTGGAACTACACTCAAAAAGTTATCAAGCTGGGCATAGTCTTTGATCTAGCAGTGTTACTGGGCTTATATCCCAAAGAAATATTAAAGAAGAGAAAGGGACCTATATGTGCAAGAATATTTGTGGCAGCCCTTTTTGTAGTGGCTAGAAACTGGAAATTGAATTCCCATCAATTGGAGAATGGCTGAATAAGTTGTGGTATATGAATGTTATGGAATATTATTGTTCTGTAAGAAATGACCAGCAGGAGGAATACAGAGAGGCTTGGAGAGACAACTCTTACTGCCACATGCTGCTGCTGAAAGAGTTATAGCCTTAACTCCACAGAACTTTGTCAGTAAAGTGATGTCTCTGCTCTTTACTAGGCTGTCCAGATTTACCATAGCTTTCCTTTGGAGAGCAAGAGTCTTTTAATTTCATGGCTTCAGTGGCTGTCTGCCGTGACCTTTGAACTTGAAAATGAACTGATGCTAAGTGAAGTGAGCAAAACCAGGAGATCATTATACACTTGAACAACAATACTATATGAGGATCAACTCTGATGGAAGTGTTTATCTTCGACAATGAGAGGATCCAAATCAGTTCCAATTGATCAGTCATGAACAGAACCAGCAACAGAACACTGGGAAATGAGTGTGGACCACAACATAGCATTTACACTCTTTCTATTATTGTTTCCTTGCATTTTGGTTTTTCTTCCCAGGTTATTTTTACTTTTTTTCTAAATCTGATTTTTCTTGTGCAGCAAGATAACAATATATATATATATATATATATATATATATATATATATATATATATATATATATATATATATATATACATATATTATATTTAACAAATATTCTAACATATTTAACACGTATGGGACTACCTGCCATTTAGGGGAGGGGATGGAGCGAAGGAGGGGAAAAGTTGGAACAGAAGTTTTTGCAAGGGGCAATGTTGAAAAATTACTCATGCATATGTTTTGTCAATAAAAAGCTATAATAATTTTAAAAAAAGAAAAGAAAATATCCACAGTGGAGATAGTAAGTATGTTCTAACATTTCTGCCTAAGAGAAATTTTCTGGAACATAGGATCACAAAAGGAAACAAAAAAGTAAGTAAAGCTAATTAGTTGAATGAAAGAGGGATTGAATTTCTTTTGAGATTTTAGACAAAAGGCTACTCCCACTGCACAGAAGCACTAAAAACTGTAACTTTATGATACAATTAAAAAAAGAATCCCAGAGTTAGAGTCTGAGGAGCTAGATGTGAATCCTAACATTTAAAAGTAGCAGAGTGATCCTGAGAATGGCAGTTTAATCACTCTTGACATCAACTATATAAAATGAAGGTGACCCATAAAGTCCTTTCTACTATTAAAACCATGATTCAACTCATCAGGCTCACCCCCACATGCCCCCATACCCAACAAGAATGGTAACACTAATTAGATGGATTTCCAAAAAGGAACGCTAGTCTTTATAGCAACAGATTGGCACATTAAAATCATTTAATTATTTTCATTCATAATAAGCTAATCTGCTTTCAGATTTTGAGTATGTGGCCCTAATCTTGCTTTTATCTGGTACCTAGTTCAATAACCTTAAAGAAGTGCACTGATTCAACCCAGATGGAGGAAAGTAAAAATAGTATCATTTTAATGGCACGGTTAAGTTCAAGTTTAAAGTTAGCGCCAATAGAAGGAAAAAACTCAATTTTAGGGGTCCTGAAAACCTATTCATTAAAGAATAAACAAAAGAACACAGACTAAAAATATTTTTTTCATCTTTATCACTGTCCTCATTGGCATGGTACCTGGAAGTTTTAATCTGTTAGAATTTTGGGGGGGAGAGTTGGAGGGATATGGGAATGTAAAGGGTCACTGGAAAGGTGAATGTTGAAAATGATGATTGCATGTATTTAGAAAAATAAAAAAAGTTATTTTAAAAATAAAGATGACTCTATGACTCATTTTCTGTATATAATAGACCTGAGAATCATGTATATGAATTCAAAGGAGCTGATGAGATCTCCAAGTGAAATAGTATAAAGAGGTTCCAAGGCACTCAGAATCTCAAGGGTCATTTATAGTTAGTTATCAGGCAAAACCTAGGTAAAGATCAAGCAAAGGAGGCTGAGAAGGAGCAGTCAGATGGGTAAGAGGAGAAGCAGGACAGAAGAGAGTCACAAAATCCTAGAGAGAAGAGAGTATCAGGGGAGGAGAATGTGACTGGCCCTGTCAGAGGCTGCAGGAGGAAGACTGAGGAAAGGCCATTGGGTATGGTAGCTTAGAGGTCATTGGTAACTTAGGGTGGGCAGTTTTGGTTGACTGATGAGGTCAGAAGGCAGACAAGAGTGAAAGAAAAATAGATGGAGGTACTGATTGTAGACAGCCTTCTCAGAGAATTTAGCCACAAAAGAGAAGAGGGACACGAGATGATAGCTAACAAGGGTTGGACAGATCCAGGGAGGGAGGATCTGCCAGTGTCTACAGGGGATCAGGGGACTGAAGACAAATGAGAAGGTGGAGATGGTAAAAGGAAGGAAGGTAATAGGATGGTAATAGGAAGACATCAGATGGAGAACATCAGAGGGAGTGGGATCATTTATGCATATAAAGCCCCTCTGGGTTTGTCTTGGCAAGGAGAAGGACCACCTCTATAACCGAGACAGAAGTGAAAGAGAAGATAATAGCAGAAGGCGTTTGAGTGATCTAAAATGAGGAAGAAGGGAGAAGAGGGATCTTAGTATTGTGATGTGATAGGCAAAAAATACATTCATTAGTGTTTACAAGCAAGGACGTGATCATGATCCATATTGTACTCAGGTCAGCCTACATCTGACATATGTTAATTTTTGGAACAAACGGTTAGAAAATGTGTTGATAAATTGGCTAGGTCTATAAGGGGGCAAGCAGAATAAGAGCTTTGATGTCAAGGCCTATGAGGGTCAGTTGAAAGAAATGGGCACATGAAGTTCAGAGAAGACAAGGCCAAGGCAGGATGTTACAGGTGTCTTCAAAGACTATCACATGGAAGGCATGGTTTTAAACTAGCTCTGATTGGCTTTGCTGAGTAAAACTGTGACCCATGAATGAATTACAAGCCTCAAACAGGCAAATTTAGACTTGATTTAAAGAAAAATTCCAACAATTAAAATCATCAAGTTATTCAAAACCAAAAAGGGCTGTATCAGGAGGAAGTGATTTGTCCTTTATTCCAGATCTTCATACAAAAACTTTAGAATTACTTGTATAATGGGTTTCTGTTCAGGAATGAGAGAGGATCTCTCAGGTCCTGTCCAACTTAGAGTTGATAAAGTTTTACTGTTCCCATTTTATAGGAGAATATTGACATTCAGAGCACTTTTATGATTTTTCCAAAGTCACAGTTACTAAGTGGAAGCATTATGACTCCAAATCAAGCCTAATTATTCAAAATTCAAAGGGTTTTTTTCCTGCTACTATGATGTTATTGTGAGGCACATGGGTATAAATAGATATCTGCAGAATCAATGATCTTAGTTTTTTGACTTCCAAGAAATTACATGAAGTTGCTACAAAGAGAGCAAAGTTCCAAGTGTGTGACAAAACTTCCCATTCTCTTACCGAGTTCTTTTCCAGAAAAATAGCCCAAATGGTTTTTTCTTAGGATATGTCTGCAGGTAAACTTCTGCACATAAGTAGAAAAGCTAAGAAGAGATGGAAAGGAGTTAGCTGAGTGGGAGGAATATTCCTCTACCTTCCCAGATGCCTCCTGCTCTCATTTAACTTCTACCTCACTTTTGTTTGATTCTTTGCTCTGCATACTCCTTAGCATTTGGGCATTTTTTAGCTAACATTACTTTTCTTTGTATTCATTTAAATGTTGTCTACAAAGTATTCTTCCCAGTACAAATTTTGCCTTTAAATTATTTATCTAAAGTTTTATAGAATTGTTTTTTTACTTAGGTGACAGTTTAATCATGTGAGTTCAAGTTCCCAAGAAAGATCCTCCAAGCTGGAAAGACTTTGAGAATAAGCCTACACAAGTATTTATCTGATACTCTGGAATGAATAAGCTCAGAGAAATGGAAAGTTTTATCACCACATGGCTAGACACCAGATGATGTCTATTTATTTACAATTTATGAAGACCATTCACTAACATGTAGAGCTATTTTAGAAGAAATAATAAAAATATACCAAGGAATCACAAATCCTTTTAAGTAATTCATGAATATTATGTGCCTGCCATGTAGTATAAGTTCATCATTATTTGTCCTTCCCCCTTCCCAGGCAATTGGGGTTAAGTGACTTGCCCAGCTAGACAGTGTTAAGTGTCTGAGATCAGATTTGAATTCAGATCCTCCTGACTTCAGGACTGGTGATTATTGTTTCCTAACTAATATTTAATTTACCTCCAAACCCAAAGAAAATGGAATTTGCTTAGTGACAGACCCGGGGTTGGTGCGTGGGAAACAAATATCCCATAATAGAGAAAGCACATTCTAAACTTAATTCTATTTGCTTTCTCCAACTGGCAGGCAGAGTGCAAAGCAATTTTCTCTTGTGGCTTCCTCCCCTTTATACACTTTGTCACTTCTACTTTCAGCCATCCCTTCTCAAAGCAAAGCTATTGTTTATTCCCTGCCAAGTCTCCAAATGCCATAGTACATCTAAAATATCCCCCTTCAACCTCAGCCCACTAAAATGTCTTTACCTATTCATTCAAAAAACATCTAAAAATACCATCTCTTTCAGGAAGCCTTCTAGTACTTACTAGACAAGAGGGGACAATTTCCTTGGGCGATGGACTTTTTCCTCATTCTCTATCTTAAGTAATAGTTAAGTTCTTCAAGGTATGCATCAAAAATCACTTACTCTCAAGCTCTGTATGTTTTTTTGGGTTGTCTCTATGTATGTAAACTTACACCAGTCGATCTTGATAATCTACAACTCCCCTAAAATAGAGAAACCAATATGATTCTCTTCAGTGTCCAATAACATGTCAGCTATACTTAGGCATTTGATCGAGATAATGTGACTTACCAAAGAGTTTGGATCTGCCTGAGAGAAGATATAACGCAGGAAAACCCCAAGAGGAGCAGGTCGGTATTTGAGTCTCAATTCCTTATAGACTGGTTCTCAAGGTCATTCTTCCAACTGCCTCTTTTTATCTTGAATCCTCACTTTGTCCCCAAAGGATGTGTGATTCAGCAAAGTTAACACGCCGATGATTACTTCCTTCATCTCTTTACATATATGACATTCTCTTCCTTTTTGTTAATTCACGGTTCTGTCTCCCTTCAAAAGAGCGCATATGCTCCAAGAAGTTTCCCTGAGTAATGTGACCTAATCTCAGGGCTAGAGGGGTGACCCTTGGGAATCTAGCAGCACACATCTGGGGTGGTACAAAAGGGCCACAGAAGGAGAAAGTGAGAGCAATCAATTCTGACACTAATACTCCTGGGATTACTTCTTCCTGGAACACTGGAAGAAAGACCCCCTGGTGAAGTGGGACTCAATGAGGGTGCAGAGCTCAGTCTCTTTGGCACGTCCCCCAGAACAAATAAGTAAGCAAAGTGTAGGGTCTGAATTTTCAGATGATGAAATTAAAACTATTTCCACTCATATGAAAGAGTGTTCCAAATCACTATTGATCAGAGAAATGCAAATTAAGACAACTCTGAGATATCATTACACACCTGTCAGATTGGCTAAGATGACAGGAACAAATAACGATGAATGTTGGAGGGGCTGTGGGAAAACTGGGACACTGATGCATTGTTGGTGGAGTTGTGAAAGAATCCAACCATTCTGGAGAGTAATCTGGAATTATGCCCAAAAAGTTATCAAACTGTGCATACCCTTTGACCCAGCCATACTACTACTGGGCTTATACCCCAAGGAAATACGAAAGAAGGGAAAGGGACCTGTATGTGCAAAAATGTTTGTGGCAGCTCTTTTCATAGTGGCTAGAAGCTGGAAGATGAATGGATGCCCATCAATTGGAGAATGGTTCGGTAAACTATGGTATATGAATGTTATGGAATATTATTGTTCTGTAAGAAATGACCAACAGGAGAAATACAAAGAGGCTTGGAGAGACTTACATCAACTGATGCTGAGTGAAACGAGCAGAACCAGAAGATCATTATAAATTCAACAATGATACTGTCCGAGGATGTATGCTGATGGAAGTGGATTTCATCAACATAGAGAAGAGCTAATCCAATTCCAATTGATTAATGATGGACAGAACCAGCTACATCCAGAAAAGGAACACTGGGAAATGAGTGTAAACTGTTATTTTTACCTTCTGAATCCAATTCTTCCTGTGCAACAAAAAATTCGGTTCTACACACATATATTGTATCTAGAATATACTGTAATATATTTAACATATATAGGACTGCTTGCCATCTGGGGGAGGGGGTTGGGGGAGGAAGGGAAAAAATCTGAATAGAAGTAAGTGCAAGGGATAATGTTTTAAAAAATTACCCATGCATATGTACTGTCAAAAAATGTTATAATTATAAAATAAAATTAAAATTAAAAAAAAAAGTGTAGGGTCTGGTGACATCCACTGGGAAATATATTGGTTTCTCAACCAGGGAATCGTCCCCTCTGGCGTGGAGGCTGCTACATGGGGAGAGGATGGGAGAAGAGGTAAAAGGCTCAGGAATCAGGAACAATGTTTAGTGATGAGATCCAGCCTGTCAGCTTTGCCAAAAGGAAAGGAGCAGCACTGGAGTGGCTCACCTGCTCAGTAGTGGGTAGAACAACTGTATCTGAGCCTTGACGCCGATGGTGCTGGGCCATTTTGGCCATGATCACAGGTGATGTACGTGGACTGTCTAGCCCAGGATCTGATAATCCTGAGTTCCTTTTTAACAATGGCTGGGGGAAGGAGAGGGAAGTGGGGAGAGGGAGAGGGAGTGCAGAGATGGGATCTGTTAGTCACAGAATAGGCAAATGCTGAACTTGTTCACCCAGTTTAGCTACTGTTGTCAGGCAGCAATCTGTTTGAGAGACACTGTTGACTAAATGAGATTTTAAAAATAGTTTTTACTTACCAGATATATACATGGGTAATCTTACAGCATTGACAATTGCCAAACGTTTTGTTCCAATTTGTCCCCTCCCCCCCGGGTCGACCAATACATGTTAAATATGTTAGAGTATAAATTAAATATAATATATGTATACATGTCCAAACAGTTGTCTAAATGAGATTCTTAAAAGTTAATCACAGCTCTTCATAGGCACTGATATTATCCCCTTAGTTTTGTTGAATTAAATCTTTTCATAATACTTTATTTACTCATAGAATTTGTATAGAATAATCAAAATCTGAAAACTTTCTTCCATGATATTTATGTCTAACTTGAGGAGAGGTGTTGGGAAGAATTAAAATACTAATGTTCAAGTACTGGTATAAAAACGGAATTATTAAGCCAAACAATTCTAAAAAAGAATCAAGAGTTGGGGCAACCAGGTGGCACAGTGGACAGAGCACCAGCCCTGAAGTCAGGAGGACCTGAGTTCAAATCTAGCCTTAGACAGTTAACATTTCCTAGCTGTGTGACCCTGAGCAAATCACTTAACTTTAATTGCCTCATTAATAAATAAATGAATGAATGAATAAATGTATTAATTAATTAATAAACTAATTATTAGATAAATAAATAAATGAATAAACTAATAAATGAATAAATAAATAAATAGATCAAGAGCTGGCTGGATGTGTGGATTTCAATAAAACAGCATCCTTGTGAATTTGGATAATTGATATCTGATCTAAAGCAATTAGAAGTAAAAATGCATTTATTTGCCTATGGTTTATATTTAAAATACTCCTTTTTAGAGTACAGATCATAGCAAATGCTTATAAACCAAAAACCCAGGGCATAACTCCCATATTTATCTTTGACCTTTAAATAGGTTGAGCCTCAAGTACAGGATTTACCTCTTCACATGGGCCCAATCCCTCCACAATCTCACCTCACTAAGGGAAGGGCAGTTCAGTTCCAGAGTCTAAGCCACTGTCTCCATCTTGGGAATCCAATCTATGGAATGGTAAAGAACAGTATAGGAATGAGAACCTCTGTTCTGAGGACCTGAATACAAAGAAGAAAGGAGAGCACTTTTGTCTGTTCTTTCCTTTAACAGTTTCCTCTCTCATTTTGTGGCTCCAATTCAGATTCTCTTCTGAGCAAAGCTGCTTTCTGACCAGGCCTAGCTCCTTTGTCATTTCTAAAACTACTCAGGGAGGCTTGGAGAGACTTACAGGAACTGATGCTGAGTGAAATAAGCAGAACCAGGAGATCATTCTACACTTCAACAACAACTCTGTAGGAGGACGTATTCTGATGGAAGTGGAGATCTTCGACAAAGAGAAGATCTTCTCAAGACCCCATTGGTGGTTTTCTTAGCAGAGATACTGCAGTGGTTTGCCATTACCTTCTGTAGCTCATTTGATAGATAGGGAAACCAAGGCAATGTTAAGTGAGTTGCCCAGGATCACATAGTTAACAAATGTCTGAGGTCATTTCCTGATTTTAGGCTTAGCACACTATCCACAGCACTACTTACCTATATCATGTGTTCTGTCACAACTGGGTTGTTTTGTATTGTATCATATATTCATAAAGATGAGTTTGGTTTTATTTATCTGTTGTGATTTACTGGTGATACAAGGTCATTTAAAGTCACATGATTATAAATAAATGTGTATGGTTATACATAAATGTGAAGTTTATGAAAAAATACATAATTAATTTATGTTAAAAATCTTGAAAAAAAATTTAAACCTCAAAAGTACAATGTTAACGTGACAAAAATAAATTGTAGGTGGTAGCACATGGAGACCCAAACCTTAAATGGTGTACATACACACACACACACACACACACACACACACACACACACACACATCTATATCTACATATACCTATGGTGTGTTGGAAACATTATCCTTATGATGTTCAAACTGCACACAGTAGTTTGGGAAAATCGGTTCCCAGAGACTGTGTGACCACTCTGAGACAAGGACATACTACATCAAGTAAGATTCTTGTTAGTGTGGGTTTTAGGTGAAAGGTGAGGGCAGAGGGTGGAACATAATCCTCTATCGATGCTGGACTTTTGAGAGACAGAGAACAGGAAAGGGGGCACCCTTATGAACAGTAACAGTGGCTGGGTATTTCCCAGAAGCTGTTCTCACCCTCATCCCCCACCCTCACCCCTGCCTTTACATTCAGACATAATCAAGAACCTTTGAAGGTTTTTTGAGGGAGGAACGAAGAGGGAAAGAGACAGAGAAAGAGAAAATGTAAGAGAAAGTAAAAGAAAAAGAAAGAATGAGAGAAAAAGAAAGAAAGAGAAAGTTAAAAAAGGAGCAAGAATCAGAGAGAGAGCACAAAAGAGTGTCAGAGAGAAAGAGCTAGAGAGACAGAAAGAAATACACATGGAAATGAGAGCAAGAGAGAAAAAGAGACAGAGACAGAGTTGGAGATAGCAAGCCAGATGGATCCAGAGAAAGAAATTGTCATAAAGGGAGGGAAAGAAAGAGGAGAGGAGATAGGAGAGGAGAGGAGAAAAGAGGAGAAGAGACAAGGAAAGTAAGGAAGGAAAGGAAGGACAGGAAGGAAAGAAGGAAGGAAGGAAGGAAGGAAGGAAGGAAGGAAGGAAGGAAGGAAGGAAGGAAGGAAGGAAGGAAGGAAGGAAGGAAGGAAGGAAGGAAGGAAGGAAGGAAGGAAGGAAGGAAGGAAGGAAGGAAGGAAGGGAAGGAGGGGGGGAGGGAGGGAGGGAGGAAAGGAAGGAAGGAAGGAAGGGAGGGAGGGAAGGAAGGAAGGAAGGAAGGAAGGAAGGAAGGAAGGAAGGAAGGAAGGAAGGAAGGAAGGAAGGAAGGAAGGAAGGAAGGAAGGAAGGAAGGAAGGAAGGAAGGAAGGAAGGAAGGAAGAAGGTTCAGAAAGATATAGAAAAATAGAGAGCAATAGAGAGACAGAGAGGGGGAGGCAGGGAGAGAGAGTGTGCCAGAAAGATGAAGACAGAAAAAGAAAAACATACAGAGCCAGGGAGAAGGAGCCAGAGAGAATCAGAGAGTGAACAACAGAAAAAGAAATAAACAGAGAGAATCAGAGACACACAGACAGAGACAGAGAAAGACAGAAATATTGAGAAAGCCTGGGAGTCAAAGAGAGAAAATGAGAGAAAGAAATGAGAGTCAGAGAAACAAAGAGGGGAGAGAGAGAGAGGAGAAAGGCACAAAGAAAGAGACAGACAGACAGACTCAGAGAGGGGAGGAGTTAGAGAGTGCAAGAGTGAGCAAGAAACAAAAAACAAAAAAATTAAAAAATACATAGAGAAAAAGAGACACAAAAGACAGAATCGTCCTTAAAATAGTCCTTAAAAGGGTCCATCTAGACCTCTAGAGAACCTTCCAGCTCTAAATAGTGATCCCGGGATCTTTTCCCACACTACATCCAATGATCTTCTATGACTTAATTCACTGAAACTAAGGAGGCCTCAGTTTCCATATCTGGAAAATGAAGCTGATGATGTACATGGCATTCAAAGTCTCTCTTTTAAGGTCTATGATGTGATGAGATCATAATTCAGTGTAATGTTCTGTTGTCTCTAAATTGCGATTGTTCTCTGGGAGGAGATCTCTTGGGGAGCTTCTGGGGAGGCAGCCTTAGTTTTAGTTCCAGTACCGGTAATACCCAAAATGCAGCCGGGAGTTAAAGTCCAGATCCTCTATTGTGTCCTTCAAGGTCTTGAATCTTTTCCTGTCAGAATGTCTCCAGCCCGCTTCAGTCTCTAGCTCCCTCTGAATCCAAAGCCTCCAGCCAGCACGAAGGTAGCCGTGGGAATCCTTGGCCCAATCCAGACTGACTCAGTTCTTTTGCAAGGGTCAATGTTGAAAACTATCTGATATTATTAAATAGAAAAGCAAGAAAATTTGCTCTTAGTGCACCTTCATAGGATGAACAAAGTTTCTATTATATAGAAATTAGAAGCAGCTGGTAGTGCAGTGGAGGGAGCCCTGTACCTAGAGGAGGGGGTGGGGAGCCTCCAGCCCTCAGGCTGTATAAATCTCATGAAATCATTTGGTCTGGCCCTGCCATGGCAATTAGCAGGCAAAGAGGAGAGGAAAGCTAGTCAAAACAGCCTCCCACTGCTTGAGTTTAAGTTGTCCTTAAATGATGTTCTAGATACCCAAAAGGTCCTTCCGGCCTGGAATCAGCATTGCCCATGTTTGCATCTGTCCTCGGACAGTAACCAGCTGTTCCCCTGTTAACAGGGGTTAACCTCTGCTTTATTTTCCTCAATGGTTAAATGGAGATAATAATATCACAGAACTTGGAAGGTGATGGTGAGAATAAAGTAACATAATATTGTAAAGAAATTACTGAGCACAGGACCTGGTAAGTTGTATGTACAAGTAAATGTTTATTCCCTTCCTTTCTTTTTCCATCATCTATCCTAAAATTTTAGGGCAACAGGAAGGAAAATTAAGGACAAATGCACTATGCCAAATGGGAGCTACAAAGTGATGCTTGTTAAAAATATATATATATATATATATATATATATATATATATATATATATTGCATTATTGTTCTGTAAGAAATGACCAGCAGGATGATTTCAGAAAGGCCTAGAGAGACTTACAGGAACTGATGCTGAGGGAAATGAGCAGGACCAGGAGATCATTATCTACTTCAACAACAATATGATGATCAATTCTGATGGCCATGGCCCTCTCCAACAATGAGATGAACCAAATCAGTTCCAACAGAGCAGTAATGAACTGAACCATCTACACCCAGGGAAAGAACTCTGGGAAATGACTATGAACCACTACATAGAATTCCCAATCCTTCTATTTTTGTCCGCCTGCATTTCTGATTTCCTTCACAAGGTAATTTTACATTATTTCAAAGTCCGATTCTTTTTATACAGCAAAACAACTGTTTGGAAATGTGTGTGTGTGTGTGTGTGTGTGTGTGTGTGTGTGTGTGTGTACACACACACACACACACATATATAGTATTTAACTTATACTTTAACATATTTAACATGTATGGGTCAACCTGCCATCTGGGGGCTGAGAAGGGGAAAAAAATGGAACAAAAGGTTTGGTAATTGTCTGTGGTAAAAAATGTTTATTTCACACAACTATTCATGTTTACAATCAGTTCTCTATATACAGCAAACATACATAATGTAAGAAAGAATACTGCAATGCTTTTGAAAGTCAACACAAGGGGGCAGCTAGGTGGTGCAGTGGATAGAGCACCAGCCTTGGATTCAGGAGGACCCAAGTTCAAATCTGGTCTCAGATACTTAACACTTCCTAGCTGTGTGACCCTGGGCAAATCACTTAACCCCAACTACCTCAGGGGGGAAAAAAGTTTACACAAGTATCATCAGTCTGAAGTTAAGTTCTGAAACTTTGTAAAGTTTCCAAATTATTTAAATTGGTAAAGAATGCACCAAATATAGCAAATACTCAAAGTTCTGAATATTACAAAAAGTTTTAATTTATAGAAGCCACAAATTACCCCACGTGAAAAAGTGAGTTCACAATATGTAATTAATTTTTTCTAGGACAACAAGCTATCTTTCAAAGATAATAAAGTAAATTTTAATCTTTGAACATCTGAAATATAGTTTTATAAATACATTACACATTTCTTAGAGTTACTCCCAAGTTGAGAATTATATACAGTATCTGGTTTGTAATTATTCTAAATATGAAACTTTAGTCAAATAAGAAGCCAACATATATCTCTTAACAGATTAAAAAAAAATTCAGATCTAATTTTTTTGGTGGTCAAAACACCAATACAACAATTTAAGCATGGAGCCACAAATTTTCCTTTCAAAAAACTTAGTTCAAAGTGTATTGTCTATTTTAAAAATACAGATACTATATTTGTGGTAAAGCTCTCTAAACGCTACAGGTCATCTTGAGGAGCTTTTGTCATTTCAAAAAAATTACAAATTTGCAAAACTGTAACTTTTATAATGTTCCAAATTCTAATTTTTCTAGTGATTTTAATTTGCATTATGCTTATTGGTACTTAATTTTCTAAAAGAATCTTTCAATGACAGACATTAATAAATTATTACATGTCTACCTTTAGTCAGATACTATATACTTGCAGTATGTTATTGAGAGGGAAGTATCCCGCCAAAAAAAAAAAAGTTAAGGTTTTAAAGTCAAAATAACTATTTCATCAATATTCATCATCTTGTTTTTAGGTATTAACCATCATAAAATCTTTTCAAAAGAACCTGTTTTATATAGCCATAATTTTTTGTTCACATTTTGCCTTAAGCCTTATTCAGCAAATAACCTCAGGAAATACTTCTATTTTGTTTTCTTTTTTCAATCACAAGATTATTTATCGACAACTCCATTATCCCTTTAGTGTCACAGTAAAAAAAAAAAAAAAAAAAAAAAAAAAAAAACCCAAAGGAAATTCCAGATATTACCTTATCAGTTAAATCACAAAATAATTTCTTTGAACTACATAATAGGTAAACAACTGTAGTAATTGCAGTTCTTCACTGTAGAAACATTTAAATTTTAATCATTTTATGAAGAAAAAAAATATTTAAAGATTTGGATATTACCCTCTCAAATATACATATTTCAGGAAAAGGAAATAATTGTAGTATTGACTTTAAATTAAAAACCCAACAATTTTCAAACACTGATCTAAAAAGCATAAAGGAAAAAATGTTTTAGAAAAATATTTTGGTAAACTAAGCTAAATATGGATTGCTCTTTTACTCTACAATTTACTGACTACCAACAATCCAAATATCGCCAAGTTTGGGATCCTTGAGAACTCAGAGTTTTTTTCATCTGACTAAAGCCAACCTGAAATGATTAGAAACAAATCTACACAATGTTGAAAAATACATAAAATCCTTTAACTCCAAATATATTTTTCTTATTTGCATATTATGATCAAATCTGGTCTATACTTCATAATTCCATCTGCACTAAAACTGACATTCTATCATAGATGACTCCTCTATAAGAAGATATTTTGGAAGGAGCTAAGAAGCAAAAGATAAATTTGGTACGTATTGTACCATACATATCTATCCAATGTTAATATCACCACCACATCAACATTTTTCCCTCTTCAGAAATTAAAGTATATGCAAAATTATTTAAGATTTTCTATTCTTTATAGCTCTTTATATATCTTTAAAACCAAACTAAGAAGGGTAATAAATATTACACAAAATCTTATTCATTTAGTTAACGAATACCCATTTATTTATTATAATTCATAAGGTAATGTGTTTTTAATGAGTGTATATGTATAACTAAAAAACACAAAAAAATGAGTGTCCAAGGATTAGAAAAATAATAGAAATATTATTTGATAAATATGTCATATGTTTAAAATCTTAGCATATTAGAGTAAATTAATACCTCAGAGACATGAGAATATGTTGAGTCCAAGTAGCCCTGCCATATGTAGTTTGCTTGGATGTGGGTGAGATTTTGGCTACCTTTAGTCAATGGCACTTCTGTTGGCTGTATATCCTAGAATTTAAGGGCAAAAGAAGTATGACTGCCCCAGATTTAATTATTTTTATCCTTCTTCAATGATAATAGATGAAGAGTTCTACTATTGGAAAAAAAACAATATAATGTGGTTAGTTTAAACTAAATGTTTCAAAGGTTCTCTTTCAAAACTAAGTAAATGTTTAATGTCATAAATTAGTAGTTCCCTCCAAATATGGAGAAGCCAATCATTTATCCCTGCTCATTCTGTGAAACTCTTGCAAAAAGTTCACCAATTGGATCTACCTAACATGAGAGAAGGCTTCCACATTTTTTGATACGATGAAGGTATCAGTAGAATCCTCTCCCTTTTGTCCCTTGCTGTTATGAAATATAAATAGTTTTTATTCCCCTTCTGCCATAAAATACTTTGATGACATTCTTTATTCCTGTTCTTCAGAGTGGATTGTTGGTTATGTGATTCCTATGGTTGAGAATAAGTCTTCCTATCTCCCCAAGTTCGATATGTACTGGTCATTCAAAAGGCAGGTTCCATTCCTCATGGAAGGATTATATTTGCAATTCATAAAATTTTCGCTTTATTTAATTTTTTTTTTTTTTGCTGAGGCAATTGGGGTTAAGTGACTTGCCCAGGGTCACAAAGTTAGAAAGTGTTAAGTGTCTGAGGTCACATTTGAACTCAAATAGTTCAGACTTCAGGGCTGGAGCTTTATCCACTGTGGCACCTAAGTGCACTGAATTTTCTTTTTATTAGGGCAGTTAGAAGGAGTATATATAGACAGAGAGTAGATGTATGTGTTGAACTTGAAAGGATAATAACTAAAACAATAAAGATAAGGGGAGAAAAAGAAATATACTAAGAAAAAGCAAAAGGGAGAGGTAGAATGGGGTAAAATATCTCATATAAAAGAGGCAAGAAAAAGTTGTGGGGAGTTTTTTGTTTTATACTGGAGAAGCAGATGGGAGGGGTAATAAGAAAGAATTAGTGAACATTACTCTCATCAGAACTGTCTCCAAGAGGGAATAACATTCACACTTAATTGGGTATAGAAATCTATTTTACCCTACAGGAAAGTAGGAGAGAAAGCAGATAAGACAAAGGGAATGGAATGAGGATGATTAAGGAGAAACAAGACTAGGTGTGAGGAGGATGAAGGAAAAAAACACGTCTGATGAGAGAACTTGTGAAAGGAGAGATAATAGAATAAAAAGGTGGAAACAGAATGGAAGGAAATACTGTAGTATTTAGCAATAGTAACTGAAAAACATTTGAAGCAAGTTTTTTCTGATAAAGAGCTCATTTCCCAAATATATAGATGACCATTCAAATGAATAAAAATAAGATACATTCCCCAATTGGCAAATGATCAAAAGATATGAACATTTTTCAAATGAAGTAATCAAAGTTTTCTACAGCCATATGAAAAACTGTTCACACTACTGATTGGAGAAACGCAAATTAAAACAATTCTGCAGTACTAACTTTTACCTATTATAGTGTTTAAAACTCAGAAAAGAAAAATAAACATTGGAGGGAACGTGAAAAAAATGAGAAATTAATCAATGGTTGGTGGAGTTGAGAACTGATTAAACCATTCTGTAGAACAATCTGGAACTATGTCCAAAGGTATATAAAACCATACATATTCTTTGACCTAGAAACATCACTATTAGGTCTATATCCAAAAATAAATTTTTAAAGGAAAAGGACCTATATGAACAAAAATATTTATAGCAGCTTTTTCTGGTGGCAATGAATTGGAAACTGAAGTGATGGTCCTCAAAAGCAGGAAATGGATGAACAAATTGTAGTATGTGATTGTGATGGAACAATATTGTGCTATAAGAAAGGACCATCAGGATGCTCTCAGAAAAACCTGAAAAGATTTCCATCAGCTGATACAAAGTGAAATGCACTATGTATAAAAGAACAGCAGTATTGTAAGATGATCAGCTATAAATGATTTAACTATTCTTAGCAATACAATCATTCTAGACAACTCTGAAAGGTTTATGATAAAAAATGTTATCCATCCACAAAGAAAGAATTGATGATTTCATGAGTAAATATGCATCACCTATATTAAATTGCCCATCTTTCAATGAAATGGGATGAGGAGAAAGGGAGAAAATTTGGAATTCCAAAGTTTTAAAAATTAATATTAAAAATTATTTTTACTTGTTACTATGGAAAAATAAAATACTAAACATTTTTAAAAGAATGCTGTCTATTGTACTGAATATCCTGGAGAGTTTGTCTAATCATATGTATATTTAAGAAAGATAATAGAGATGGACAATGAATTGGACCCAGAACTTAAAGGAGGGCACATAAGGCTAGGTCCCTATGAAAAAATGGTAAAGCAATTTACTGATTCTTAAGTTTCTTATAAGTTCAATTTAATAAAAAAAATTTATCTATAAATTGTAGAAAGGGAGAATTAGTTATGGGATTGATTCCTATAAATATGTTTTTGTTTTTATAAAATAAGAAAATGAAAAATAGAAAGGAAGGGGACATTTGTAAAAATATTTCAATATCTTACCTTCATCAGGAATTGCTGTAGGAGCCTAAAAAGAAAAAAGAAAGCATTAAACATTCAGTTGTTCAAAGATTTCCAAAACTGAAATTTCTTTTTCTGGAAGCCAAATGGAGCTCTCCAAATTATAAAACATAAAAACACATTTGCAATATTGTCACGATAAAGCTTATACTAACTACAAGTGAGAGAGCAAAAACTACCACCAACAATACATTAATAGACACCTGTGAATAATGTTGCTTTTATTAAAAACTCTTCAATAATTACCATTCAACATTTGAAAATCTGAAAAAGAATTATCATCAGTAGAATAACAAGGCAAGTTTAACCTTGGAGTACAAAATGAAGCCTGGGAGAGACTAATGAAATTTTGTCACGACAGCTCATAATCTATAAGCATTTTTCAACAACCCAAAAGGCAGTCCTAGACATGGATTTAAACCAGATGGTCAATATAGAAACCAAAATGGTTATATACTTTGTAGCCAAACATGGAGAGGCTCTATAAAAACAAGTTAAAAGAAGGAATGGAACTGTCTGTGGATCAGATCACAAAATTCAGACTTGTATTGAAGAGAGTAAGGATAAACCATCCGACCACGAAAGTAGGACTTAAATCACATCCCTCAGGAATAGGAAGTGAAGGTGATGAATCAATTTAAGGGATCAGATCAGATAGAATACCCAATGAATTATGAACCAAGGTTCATAATATTGTAGGAGGCAGCAACAAACGCATTCAAAAGAAAAAGAGCAAGAAAACAAAATAGCTATTCAATAAAGAAGAAGAGTGAAAGGTAAAGGAGAAAAAATAGACATACACAGCTGCATGCATGGCAGGAAAGAGAAGTGAAAACTTTTTATTAACATATAAAGGTGCAATAATACAAATCTAAAATTAACCATCCTCCACAGAACTGACTTCACAGGTTAATGAAACAAAAAAGCTTAGACTTCATCCTTACCTCATCTTAAAAAAATTAAGATATTAATCTAGACAGATAATGTAAGCCATCTATTGTAAGGTCACATACCTGTAAGGTGTTATGGATAAAGGAAAAAAAACTAATATACATGTTGACAAATCTACCAAGATAGTTTTCTTTGCTTTTTTTCTCAATTTTAAATATTCTGTTATCCAATATCACAAAGCAGTTTGGAAAATTTCACAAGGTCATTTTTGTAATACTTCTGAAAATTACACTTTCAAATTGCTTCACATTCTTAAGAGAAATGAGAAATAAAAACCTAACCCTACTAAAAGATAAGCATATTGACATATTATACACAGAACTGTAAACTGGCCTATCCATTCTGGATAATAATTTAGAATTGTGCTAAGAAAGTATCAAAATCGTTTATATCCTTGGACCCAGAGTTCTCACTATAAGGAGACCTCAAATAGAAAAAAAAGATCCTTATCAAAATATTCATAACCATAGTTTTTGTTGTAGTGAGAAGTCCGGACACTTAATGGATGCCACT
Source organism: Sminthopsis crassicaudata (assembly GCF_048593235.1). Classification (NCBI taxonomy): domain Eukaryota; kingdom Metazoa; phylum Chordata; class Mammalia; order Dasyuromorphia; family Dasyuridae; genus Sminthopsis; species Sminthopsis crassicaudata. Next base: position 48,600,156 of record NC_133623.1, on the reverse strand, counting down.
GATTAGGTAAACAAACTGTGATACATAAATATCATGGAATTTTTAGAATGTCATAAGAAGTGATCAATATAAAAAATTCAGGGAAATTTACTCATATGAACTAATACAAAATGAGCACAGCAGAATTATGAAAGAAAAATATACGGTAACTCTAACAACTTAAACAGAAAGAAATGCTTCTGCAGGGAAAAAGGAAAATGAAAAAGAAATAGAAGTTTTTATATTTACCAAGTTCATATTCAAAGAAGAAATGAAAAAAATGCATCTCCTCCCCTATTTGCAGAAATGGGGAACAATAAGTGTAGAGCATTGCATATTTTGCCAATTAAGGTTGATATGTTAGTTCTGCTAAAGTATTCTTCCCCGCCCTCGTTCTTTTTCCCCTCTTTCGATTCAAAACATATTCATCTATAAATAACATTTTGTACATTGTCTCATTCATGAGAAAATGAATCCCCAGAGAATTGGGGGACCAAGTTTTTGGTTTTCTTTGTATCCTTTGCACTCAGGACATAGTACCTGGTTAATTAACATTATTTAACTGATTACTAAATGTTTCTTTAGAATAATAATGATGATTGGTCATAGTGGTAATAATGATGATGATGATGACAAGGGATAGATCCCTAGTGGAAGAGGATGATAAAAATGAAACTAATATGAAAATAAATTATATTAAAATATATTATTTGTATACTATCTATACATTTACATTATTATAAAATAAGTAAATATAAACACTCATTTTAATAAAATATGAAACTCATATAAAACATGTGGTTTAAAAAGTGCTTTCTGACAACATTCCTGTAAATCAAATAATATATTAGAAGAAACATTAACATAATATTTCCAGAAACGTTAAAAAAGATTATTAGAAAAATATCTAGTTTTGTAAATAAATATAAACTTATAAAAATTATCCATCCATTCTGTTATGGATCATGTGAAATCTGCATTAGCAATGAACTATCAAAAAAGGGCAATTCTGTTTATACTTTTTCCCCTTTTAATTAAGGCATAGGATAAAACATGCAGTAAACTTACTTTAGTGTCTCAAGGGGCATCTGTAAATTGCAATTGCCTTCCTGTTCTTGAAGCTTAGAGAATTCTACCAAGCAGGGGGTGTTGTCTCTTGTCATCTCTGACCTGAAAAATAGCAGCCAGATAGTAGAAGTTTCCTCACTATTTTAAAACAATATTTAAAGAAAATATATAAAATTTAGAGAAAAAAAATTGAGGTTGTTCCAAAAATAATGTTAGTGTAAGAACTACCACCAATCCCGTTCTACAGTATGTTTTAGTACAGAAAGATAGTGGGTAACATCTACTTACTACTTGCGTTAGGAATCAAAATTCTTTTAAAATAAGCTTGTCAGACTTTTCGGCTTCAGTTTCCATTTAGTCAAAGGACTGTTTCATACCCAACAACTTATTCTCTCATAGCCTGAAAGGCATTCCTTCAGTTTCCCATTCTTTGCTACGACAAAAATAACTAAGTATTTTTTGGTACATATAAGCCCTTTTCTTTTTCTCTTTGATCTCTACACAGACCTAATAGTGATATTTCTGGGTCAAATGATAAAAGCAGTTTTACACACAGGTGGGCACAGCCCCAAGTTGTTCTTCTGAATGGCAAGAACAGTTCAAAATGATAATAAAAAACCCATTTTCACTTATCCTCTCCAGCGTTTGTCATTTTCCTTTTCTGTCTTCTCTGTCAATCTGATGTGAAGCAAAATGACTCCACTTTGTATCTGCTGTAGGCATCATCTCACTATCTGACAACTCAGTCAAAAGTATGCTAAATATGGCACTTTCTAGGACTCTTTGGGTTTCTTGATGTGGCAATTAATTTACATTGATTAAACTTTTTGATAAAATTACTATGTATGCTACTTTTTTATTATTTTTCTTCCTTTCCTCATTTGAATAGCAATTATCTCTTTAATGAATTCAGAATCAAGTTGCTTTAATTTATGATAGACCCTTTTATCATTCTTCCTTCTTACCAAGAAGATCTTCATCTTAGCAAGTTGATGCTCTGACTATACTTGCATAACTGGAACAATTCCAACTTCAATAAAAATTCTTTCCTGATTTAATAAGATAGAACCAATTTTAGGGTTTTCAGTGTTTCTTGGTGGGGGTTGTGCCCAGCATGTGCCAATTATTTTAATAAGGAGAGTGCTCCTTCTATAAAGGCATGAGGCTTCCATGGAATTTGTGGCCTCTCCTATTCTTTATTCCTAAATCATGCTTAAATGATACCTATGAGGCAAGCGTGGGGGACTGGAAGGATGGGAGTACTATTAACAGTAATGTAATAATCTATATTACAGAAGATCTGTAGGAAGATAAGTACACTGATGCATGCTTGTTAGAGCCACAAATCGGTTCAATTCATTTGTAAAATAATTTGGAGTCATGCCAAAAAAAAAAAAAAAAAAAGAGATACATACTCCTTAATTCAAAACTACCACTTCTAGGTAGATGTCTGAAAGGGGTCAAGGCAGCAATAAGATATTCATAAATACCAAAATAGTAACATTTTCCTCTTTTTCTCATAGTCAATAAGGATTGATTAAGCATCTATTATGTGACTAGCATAAATACATACTAAATACTAGATATACAGGGGATATAATGTCCCCTCAAGGAGCTCACAATCTCTTGGCAAGAAGAGAAATAACAAACAAACAAACATACATTTAAACTTTATTCAGGAGAAATAGGAAATAATTAATGCAGGAAGCTTCTAAGAATAAGAGATAAGGGGGAAGCCTTCCAATGGAAGCTGTGATTTTAGTTGGAACTTGAAAAAGGCAGGGGAAGGAGAGCATCCTAGGCAGCAGAACAGCCAGAAAGATTATCTGGTGTCAATATGTCTTCTTTGTGGAACAGCAAAGAGGTCAATAACACTGGTTCAGAGTCAGTTGGGGTGGAAGGTGTGATGTGTAAGAAGATAAAGGGGGATAGGTCATCAAGGGCTCAGAATGGCAGAGGATTTGTATTTGGCCCCAGAGGTAACAGGAAGGCAGTCTGAGAGGAAGAGGGATGAGTTCATTCCTGCATTAAGGACAAACACTTTGAAATCTGGAGGATAAAATAGAATAATAAGAGACCTGAGGCAGGTAGATCTACCAGTAGACACTTAAATAACAAAGGTGTGAGGAGATAGGGTCGTGCATCAGATGGTGGCAGTGCCAAGTTTGAGAGAGGCTGAACATGTGAAATCGATAGGCCTTGGCAAAGATGCATTAGAGAAGGGAAAGGGAGAGATAATGAGAAGGTGAGGATGATGCCTTTGTGGCAAGCCTGGGGGACTAGGAGAATGGGAGTACCAGTGAAGATAATCGGGAAGGGGAGTGTTTAGGGAGAAAGATAAAATTTCACTTGGAGATATTTTGAATGAAAACGGCTGAGTTGTAATATTTGTTTAGCATATGATCCATAATAAGTAGCTTGCTTTCTCTGTGACTCAGTTTACTCATCTGAGAAATAAAACAATAATTTATTCTCCCATCTACTTCCCCAGGATATATAAATTTATCTGACACTTTTTAACTATTCTGGAATCTTGAAATAGAATTAACAAATTAATGATAATATTACAATCATTACTCTGATAAATAAGTTGACTAAATTATATGTAGGATATGAATTCTTTATATTTACCAAGTTCATATTCAAAGAAGAAAGAATGTGTCTCCTCCCTTTCCTGCAGAAATGGGGAACAATTAATGTAAAATATTGAATATTTCATCAATTAAGGCTGGTATGTTAGTTTTGCTAAACTATTCTTCACTGCCCTCTTTCTTTTTATCTCCTCTGTCGATACAAAAAATATTCATATACAAATAACCTTTCGTATATTGTCTGCTCCAAAAGAAAATGAATCCCTGGAGGGTTGGGACCAAGTTTTTGGTTTTCTTTGTATCCTTTGGACTTAGCACATAGTACCTGGTTAATTAACATTAATTAATTGATTAATAAATGCTTGTTGAGAATAATAATGATGATTAACGGTAGTGGTAATGATGATGATGATGACAAGGGATAGATCCCTAGGTAGAAGAAAGTACAACAGTTTCTGTACTTGAGGCAAAGCAGGACACTTTTAAGAAAGACTGTGGTTCCCAAAGAAAGGAGTCAGGCAACTGGGTTGACCTAAAACACCATGCCCAGAAGGCAAAAGGAGGGCCTCAGAACTCAGGAGTCTGGGAAATGCATGCTGGGCTTTTCTGTGCAGAGGTAGGGAAGGGAGGACTCTCCTGGAGCTTCTGGCCTTCCTCTTGATTGTCTAGGAGCCTTAGAATTAAAGCCCCCCATAGTAAGTTATCAATGGCATAATAATAGAATCTTTTCCTGTTGATTTGGAGAAGATCTAAATCTACAAATTCTTTTGAGACAATCTGTGATACCAGCCGAAGATTTCAATATACTTTGGGGATTCAGATTTCTTTTCCCCAACATTTGGTGTCCTGTGTAAAGATAGTCCTAAAACTCCAATATATATGGGGTTGAGTGTTTCTACACTCCCATACCCCATTTTCATGACAAAAATTAATTTATACATTTCATCCTCTATCAATTAACCTACAAGGTCTTGACAAAATAATAACAGAAATGAACCAGAATAACAGAATAAAAGTAGGTCTATAATAAGGAAAATAATGACAGAAAAGTATGAATGGAGTAGTACCTTCAAAGTTCAAATTATTATAAAGCTTTAAAGGTCAAAATGATTTCATGATGGTGAAAAAGTAATAAATAATAGACAGAATTTATATTGCATTTTAAGGTTTGTAAAGCTATTTTTATCAATATTAATGCATCAAAAACAATTAATATCATCTTCTTTTTACAGATGAGGAAATATAAGGAAGGTAGAGCTTATGTAACTTATCTAGAGGCACAAAATCAACAAGTATGTCAGACAAGATTTTTAACTTGTTTTCCTAACTGTAAGTCTACAGTATGCCCATTTCTTTTTCCTGTTTTTTTTTCTCCCATGGTTTTTCCTTTTTGTTCTGATTTTTCTCTCCCAACATGATTCATTAAGCGATTTGTGTTAAAATAAATTTTTAAGTTTTACCTAAAAATAAAATGACAGTAAGCTGTTTAGCTGATGAAATTCACTGTTAATTCAATTTCTATTAATCATCTTTGTTGTTCTGAAGTATCTTTATATTATTTCTGAAGTTATTCTTGGATTATCTTGCTAGAAATTAGTATATAGCTATATCTCTTTAAGTTGGAAATCACAAAATATGGGTACATCACTGAAAGGATAAAATAGTTAAAGTCTCAAATTAAAACAAATTGGAATTATTTAAATATACATTTACATGCCCATTATTCATGTACACCGTAACATTTAAAAGAAAATTTTTTAATTTTAGTATCTTTCTATTGTCCTCCATCTCAACAGATTTTGGCTTTTACTAAAGTTAATACATTCTTCAAATATCAGATGTTTGCATACTATATATAATGAGAGGCAGAATGTGTGCATTTCCAAGTTGCATAAATTAATATAAGGACAAAAAAGCTTGATTTCAAACTTTGTGAAACCATACGATATTTACTTGACCTTAGATGAAGTCCATGGAATCTGTAGGAGAACAAATCATCTCCAACACATTTTCCACCCCATTCTTCACCACCCCCAGGATAGGGTGAATAACCTGTTGAAGGCCAACCTACTCGGAGATGCATTGCTTCAGCTGTCACAAAAGGTTCTGTGTGGTCGACCGTGAGTTCATAGTACCATTTCCTCTATTGAGCTGACCCTTCACTGATGCCAAGGAAAATATTGGGCTGCATGCTTTCAAGAGAAAAAAAAATACCAGTTGAAAAAAATCTAAATATCTATTATCACTTTTATTTTAACTTTTTTGAATTATACTCTTCTGAGAAGAAATAAATCAAAACCATATCATTTAATTTAACATTAGCTGACTTAGTATACAAGTATATTCAGTCTTGACCATAAACATAATTCAATAAAAAAAAATGTTTGAGATTCTGGTTAAATTATGCTTACACTTCTAATTAAGTAACAAGTCAAGAGTTTAATGTTGTTGGGATTTTTTTTATCTTAATTACCTTTCTATGATATTTGCAAGAGTATGCAAGTAATGCCTCTATTTTAAAATTAACCCTCTGTAAATTATGGTATATGAAGGTTATAGAATATTATTGCTCTGTAAGAAATGACCAGCAGGAGGAATACAGAGAGGCCTGGAGAGACTTAAATCAACTGATGCTGAGTGAAATGAGCAGAACCAGAAGATCACTGTACACTTCAACAACAATACTGTATGAGGATGTATTCTGATGGAAGTGGAAATCTTCAACATAAAGAAGATCCAACTCACTTCCAGTTGATCAATGATGGACAGAGGTAGCTACACCCAGAAAAGAAACACTGCGAAGTGAATGTAAATTGTTAGCACTAATATCTGTCTGCCCAGGTTACATGTACCTTCTGATTCTAATGTTTATTGTGCAACAAGAAAATGATATTCACACACATGTATTGTATCTAGACTATATTGTAACACATGTAAAATGTATGGGATTGCCTGTCATCGTGGGGAGGGAATAGAGGGAGGGGGGATAATTTGGAAAAATGAATACAAAGGATAATATTATTAAAAAAAAATTAACCCTCTGGGCAAAATATATGCAAGACATTTTTCAGTTTCATCTGCATTACTAATATTTCCTCCATTGTTTCTTTAAGCCTAATCAGGATAAATAAATACTTGATTTGTAGTGTCTGGTGATTTCTGAGGCTTTAATACTCATACAAAATTTAACAATTGGCTTTCAAGAGCAAGTTAAAATTGATTCCAGAATACCTCTGCCTATTTTGCATCATATATTTCAGTTCATATGTTAGGAAACAACATAAATTAGTTCATGAAGGATAATCTTTTTAATTAAAAACCGCAAACCCAAACCAAAATTCTTTGAATGGAAGAAAAACAAATTTCTACTAAAATAACTTTTCTATTACTTCTGTATAACATATACAGTTAAGTAAATATGTTTTCAAAGTAAGCTATAGGTGAAGATAATTATAACAGAAAAGCCAACGTTTTCTTGTTTCATTCTCTCACAAAAATGAACACCATGAAACCCAAGTCCCTTGAGGACAGGCCTGTTTGCTTTTTAATTGTTATCCACCGCACTAAGTGATGTATCTGGCATATGCTATGCAATTGATAATAGAGGTTGGCATATAAAAATGTAATCATATTTTCAATATCTTCTAGGAACACAATCAATCATCTCATTTTACTTGCTTCTTTGAACACAGAAAATTGTAACATACTTACTTTCCTTGACCATCAACTTATTCCATCAAACTTCAGGTTTATTGAGCTATTCAGATGACCTATGATAAAGATAAGCCTTTGACTCAGATTTGAGCTGGTATAATATACCTTTTTTCTCAATTTGTCCATTGTATAACAGTGGTAGTCAGGAAATACAATTGCCTCTGAAGAATTAAAAATAAGTATCACATAGAAGACAATGGACGGGTGCACAATGTTTATGAAAGTACATGAAGGCTGCTAGGTGCAATCAGTGACTCCCTTCAAAGATTAGGAGTAAAAGATAACATAAGGAATTTTATGATACGGAGAAAAAAGTGCTAGTTACATAGAAAGAACAAGTGATAAACAAATGAATAATGACTGGTTTTTTTTTAACCATGTAAAGTGAAAGTAAAGAAAGTCTCCAGCACATCTAGGTAGACATCCATGGTAAATGTATGGAAATATATAGACAAGAGTTATATAGAGTAGATAAACATGAAGGGGTTGTAATCTGCATCACTGGCAGAACTCTAGAATTAAGATCACAAATCCATTTCAGTCTTGGAATAAGGTAAATACTTTATGAATGACATTCATGTAAATTCATGTAAAATAATATCTTAATGCTGCTCAATCAAAAAGTTAAAAGATTCAACTTCTAAAAGAGACTTAGTAAGTCTATATATCATTAGAAAAAACTGATGAGAAACTTTAAAAGTAGCCTAGTAGAAATTAGATATATATCAACTTCTCACACTGTAAAACAAGTTAAGTTCAAATTGTGGTCATAATTTAGACATAAAGGGTGATAGTCTAAGTTAATCGTTTGATAATGGCAAAATTACTTTTCAGATATAAGGATATGGAGTTTATGACCAAAACCCAGAAATAAAGGCAAAGTGAAATGGATAATTTGAGGTAAAATGGAAAATTTAAACGTTTTTGTACAAATAATACCAATGCATCTAAAATTACAAGAAAAAATAATCTCATCTTAAAGAATGACTGGGGGAAACAGCAAATTATAGAAACAATTAATAATTTCACCCAAGATAATGACAATGCTGAGACATCATACCAAAATCTGTGGGATGTAGCTAAAGCAGTAATAAGGGGAAATTGTATATCTTTAGAGGCTTATTTGAAGAAAATAGAGAAAGAGAAGATTAACGAACTGGGCTTGCAACTTAAAAAGCTAGAAAAAGACCAAAATAAAAACTCCCAACCAAAAATTAAACTTGAAATACAAAAATTAAAAAGAGAAATCAATAATATTGAAAGTAAAAAACTATTGAATTAATAAATAAAACCAAGAGTTGGTTTTATGAAAAAGCCAATAAAATAGATAAACCTTAGGTAAATTTGATCAGAAAAAAGGAAGAGGAAAATCAAATTGTTAGTGTTACAAATAAAAAGGGGGATCTTTCCACCAATGAAGAGGAAATTAGAGAAATAATAAGGACTTACTTTGCCCAACTTTATGCCAATAAATTTGATAACTTAAGTGAAATGGATGACTTCCTCCAAAAATATAGGCTTCCTAGATTAACAGAGAAGGAGATAAATTGCTTAAATAGTCTCATTTCAGAAAAAGAAATAGAACAAGCTATTAATCAACTCCCCAGGAAAAAATCTCCAGGACCAGATGGATTTACATGTGAATTCTACCAAACATTTAAAGAACAACTAACTCCAATGCTATATAAACTATTTGAAAAAACAGGAGATGAAGGAGTCCTACCAAACTCCTTTTATGACACAGACATGGTACTGATACCTAAACCAGGTCGATCGAAGACTGAGAAAGAAAATTATAGAGCAATTTCCTTAATGAATATTGATGCTAAAATCTTAAATAAGATATTAGCAAAAAGACTTCAGAAAATCATCCCCAGGATAATACACTAAGATCAAGTAGGATTTATACCAGGAATGCAGGGCCGGTTTAATATTAGGAAAACTATTAGTATAATTGACCATATTAAAATTCAAATTAATAAAAACCATATGATCATCTCAATAGATGAAGAAAAAGCATTTGACAAAATCCAACATCCATTCCTACTAAAAACTCTTGAAAGTATAGGAATAAATGGACTATTCCTTAGAAGAATCAGGAGCATATATTTAAGACCGTCAGTAAGCATAATATGCAATAGAAATAAACTGCAACCTTTCCCAGTGAGATCAGGAATGAAACAAGGTTGCCCACTATCACCATTACTATTCAATATAGTACTAGAAATGCTAGCCTCGGCAATAAGAGCCGAGAAAGAGATTCAAGGAATTAGAGTAGGAAATGAGGAAATCAAACTATCACTCTTTGCAGATGACATGATGGTATACTTAGAGAACCCCAAAGATTCTGCTAAAAAGCTACTAGAAATAATTCAAAATTTCAGCAAAGTGGCAGGATACAAAATAAATCCTCATAAATCCTCAGCATTTTTATATATCACCAACAAAATGCAACAGCAATTGATACAAAGAGAAATTCCATTCCAAACAAATGTTGAGAGTATATAGTATTTGGGAATCTATCTACCAAAGAATAGTCAGGAATTATATGAGAAAAATTACAAAACACTTGCCACAAAAATAAAGTCAGATTTAAATAATTGGAAAGACATTCAGTGCTCTCGGATAGGCCGAGCGAATATAATAAAGATGACAATACTCCCCAAACTAATCTGTTTATTTAGTGCTATACCAATCAGACTCCCAAGAAACTATTTCAATGACCTAGAAAAAATAACAAAAAAATTCATATGGAAGAATAAAAGGTCAAGAATTGCAAGGGAACTAATGAAAAAAAAAGTCAGAGGAAGGTGGTCCAAGTGTACCTGATCTAAAGCTATATTATAGAGCAGCAGTCACCAAAACCATTTGGTATTGGCTAAGAAACAGACCGGTAGATCAGTGGAACAGATTAGATACAAAGGACCAAAAAGGGTACATCTATAGCAATCTAATCTTTGACAAACCCAAAGATACCAACATTAGGGACAAAAATTCATTAATTGGAAAAAACTGATGGGAAAACTGGAAATTAGTATGGCAGAAATTAGATATGGATCCACACTTAACACCATATACCAAGATAAGATCAAAATGGGTCCAAGATTTAGGCATAAAGAGGGAGATAATAAATAGATTAGAGGAACAGAGGATAGTCTACCTCTCAGACCTGTGGAGGAGGAAGGAATTTATGACCAGAGGAGAACTAGAGATCATTATTGATCACAAAATAGAAGATTTTGATTACATCAAACTAAAACGTTTCTGTACAAATAATACTAATGCAAACAAGATTGGAAGGGAAGTAACAAATTGGGAAAATATTTTTAAAAGGAAAGGTTCTGACAAAGGTCTCATTTCCAAAATATATAGAGAACTGACCCTAATTTATAAGAAATCAAGCCATTCTCCAATTGATAAATGGTCAAAGGATATGAACAGACAATTCTCAGATGAAGAAATTGAAACTATTTCCACTCATATGAAAGAGTGTTCCAAATCACTACTGGTAAGAGAAATGCAAATTAAGACAACTCTGAGATACCACTACACACCTGCAGATTGGCTAAGATGACAGGAACAAATAACGATGAATGTTAGAGGGGATGTGGGAAAACTGGGACACTGATACATTGTTGGTGGAGTTGTGAAAGAATCCAGCCATTCTGGAGAGTAATCTGGAATTATGCCCAAAAAGTTATCAAACTGTGCATACCCTTTGACCCAGCATTGCTACTACTGGGCTTATATCCCAAAGAAATACTAAAGAACAGAAAGAGACTTGCATGTGCCAAAATGTTTGTGGCAGCTCTTTTTGTTGTTGCTAAAAACTGGAAGATGAATGGATGTCCATCAGTTGGAGAATGGTTGGGTAAATTATGGTATATGAAGGTTATGGAATATTATTGCTCTGTAAGAAATGACCAGCATGAGGAATGCAGAGAGGCTTGGAGAGACTTACATCAACTCATGCTGAGTGAAATGAGCAGAACCAGAAGATCGCTGTACACTTCAATGCTGTATGAAGAGGTATTCTGATGGAAGTGGAAATCTTCAACATAAAGAAGATCCAACTCACTTCCAGCTGATCAATGATGGACAGAAATAACTACACCCAGAGAAGGAACACTGGGAAGTGAATGTAAATTGTTAGCACTACTGTCTATCTACCCAGGTTACTTATACCTTCAGAATCTAATACTTAATGTGCAACAAGAAAATGGTATTTACACACATATGTTGTATCTAGGTTATATTGTAACACATGTAAAATGTATGGGATTGCCTGTCATCGGGGGGAGGGAATAGAGGGAGGGGGGGATAATTTGGAAAAATGAATACAAGGGATAATATTATAAAAAAGATAATTGTATAAATATGTTTACATATATTGAATATTGTATAGCATATATTGGATTGCTTACTATCTAGGAGAGAGGGTGGGGGGAGGAGGGGAAAATTTGGAACACAAGGCTATGCAATTGTCAGTGTTAAAAAATAATGCATGCATATTTTTTGAAAATAAAAAGTTTAAAAAAAAAGAAATACAACATAGTCAGAAGATTCCTGGTGTAAGTATCAACCTGGTTTGGAAGCAGCTGTATGGACAAGTTTAATGAGGGAGCTAGGTGGCTTAGGGCATATTCGGGTACTTACCAGCTGTGTGATCCTGGGAAAGTCACTGAACCTGTGAGCCACTCCAGGATCTTTGCCAAGAAATCACCGTGGACAGTACTGCTGTGCTAGGGTCCCGTGGACAGTACTGTTGTGCTAGGGTCCACAGGTCATACGGAGTCAGACATGACTGAAATGAATGAATAAAAACATGAATGAGTTGACAAAGAGAAGGAGAATTTCACAAAGACAGGTACAAAGTCAATAATTTAGCATATACGTGGTATGCAATCATAAGATCCCTGACAGTATTTGATTCAACCTTTACCCACATTTTGACAGGCTTATCAGTTTTGCTGGGATAGTAAATCGAAATGGAGATGGAGTTAACTTTAACTTGAGTGTCAGGGAATGGTAGAACCTCTCAATGGATACATCCAAAAGACCACACTGAAAATGTAACAGGACAGAATGAAAAGTCAAGCCTCTTCCTTCAGTAAGCACAGATCTTAAATTTCTTCTGCAACCAATCACAGAAGAAAAGAGTTGGAAGGCATCCCAGAAACCCTGTAGTCTAACCCAGAGGTACAGATGAAGCAATCAAGGTGCTTTTAAAGAAAGCAATGTTCATTGTTTCAAATTAAAAATATAAATACATAAGAAAATGACCAATGTTGGAGAGGCTGTAAGGAACAGATACATTAATGTGCCATTGTATAGAACTTATTCCACATCAGTCACAATGGGAATTACTCTGAAACTGAGTACCAAAGGGGACTAAATTATGCATCCTTTTTTGATCTAGCAATCTAACAATCTATAAAACAATATATACTGTTATCTATCAGTATATATGCAATATATACTGCTAAAATAAAGAATCCAAATGTTCAAAAACATAACAATTCCTTTTTAATAAAATAACAAAACAAAAACACAATTTCTTTATGGGAACTAAGGTAATACTGACCACATGGGGAATGGCTTAACAAATTATGGTATATGAACATATAAGGGAATTGCCATTGTGCTATAAGAAATATAAGAAGGATAAGAGAAATGATTTCAAAGACACTTAGAAAGATTTCTATGATCTAATACAAAGTGTTGAGAACCAAGGGAAAACCTCCATTTTTGACATTGTCAAAACAAGTCTTTCAGACTTGAACTTGAATGACCAAACACACCTGCAGAAGATTCATGATGAAACTGCAACCTAACTCCAGACAGAAAGGTGATAGACTCGGGCTGCAGCCTGAGTCCTATTTATTGGACTAGGTCAGTCTAAGAATCAGATTTGCTTGACTATGCATATAAGTTTCGTTTTACTTTTTCCCCCCATGAGAGGAAAAGTAATTTAAAATTTTCAAAGCAGATTTTAACTTCAAATCCGGTACAATTCCATTAACCCACAATTCATTTTTTTCTAGAGATGTGCTGATGTTTTAACAAAGGACTCAAAATTAAAAGACCTCTGCCCATACTGTGTGTATATACATCTATAGGCATCAGTTTCACAGCTATTCAAAGCAGTAATATTTTATGTTCTAAATAGCTTTGTGTCTTTGCTCTCCTTTTAGTCACTTTATATTCCAGTCCTGGTACAGAACTCCAGCATGCTATATCTACATTATCCGCCAGTAATGAAAAAAAACAACTCACTAGCACTCAAAGCAGTCAGGTCTGAGTTTTAGTGGTCAGGACATTTTGCTTTATATTAAGTGGAACCTGTAGGGTTTGGTTTGATTGGGTTTGGTTTGGTTTTGGCTGAGGCAAATGGGGTTAAGTGACTTGCCCAGGTGAATCTTCCTGGTGTTCTAATGTGATCCATCTTGGATTTTCACTCATGTGCCCTCTACTGTTCTTCATGTTCCCAAATTAACTATGATATTTTCATTTGAAGCAAAACTTTTAATCCAACTTTCGAGATGTGTTAGGAAGAAAGCCTGAATTAAAGCAATGTAATGATTCTGAGCCCTGGAAACCTCCTAGAGTAATCCCTGCATTTCTTTTTTTTTTTTCCAAAGGCTTGCAAATCGAATGAACCCTAGTTATTTCAGGGACAAAGAGAAGTAGAAACATTCAGAAAGTGAACATTTGAAAGAGAAAATATTTTAGAATAGGTTCAGGGGCTGCTAAACAGTTGCTTGTCTAAGTTTATTAACTGCTTAGCTCTACCTACACTAGCGGGATAAGCAACAGTCAGCAATCTCTTCTCTTCCTGTTGAACACTAGGCTTAACTTGAATGTTTCTTATACTTCAGAGATCTATGATTACACTTATGTAGCATAATCTCGCTGTGTGGGCCAGGCCATGTGGTTTCTTAGAGACTGTCCACTAAAGTAAGGCATTAGAGGCAGGGGCAGATCTCAAGGGCAGAGTATTAGAGGCACCTGGAGGCTTATTCTGCCTGAGCCTGGTAAAAGGGCATTCAAGGTATTGAGTAAACCTCATTAACGAGGAAAAGCCTCCTTGCTCTTGCTGATTATGCTCAAACTTGTGCACTCTCAGTCATATGACCTGGGGATTATAAAGGGGGTTGCAGAAGGTGGGAGGGAACTCCAGAAGGGAATTCAAGGGAACTCTGAGGAAGAAAGACGGGAACTCCAGAAGGAAGGCTAGAGGGAACATTAGGGAACACTATGTTGCCGCATAGCTGAGTGACTTGGGTGTTCTGTAGAGGAACCTCTAAAGAGGTAGCTCTCTGATTGAGATAATCAGATCCAGAGACGTCCAAAGACCTGGGGAAGGTAAGAAACCAGTTGACCCCTGCTGAGGTAAGCAGCTGGGAGTTAACAGTAAGGGAAGACTTAGCCCTCTGTTTTGCTTTCTTAGAAATCACATGATCTGGAAGAAATTTTTTTTGCTAGTTACCTCATCTCTCTTCAGCCCACTATCCCCACACCCACCATATAAAAAGCTTTGCATCAGGGGGTTTCTTTGGGAGGGTTGGGTAGCACTTGCTTATTTAAGGGAGCTCTCTGCTTCTGTAAGGCAGCCCTGCTCATTCTGGACTTGCCACTTGTCTGAGATTCTAATAAAACTTCCTACCGTCACTTTGAGGAGTCTGCCAGTAGTCAATTTTGGGTTAGGGTCTCCGTACCCCACACATCGTGAAATATAAACATAAATATAACTCTCCCTTACCTCAAGGTTTAATGAGTTACTAGTAGTCCCCAAATTTATCGCTTCTGGTGACAAACTTCTCTAAATTGGCTTAGCTTGGTCCTGAGAGAACACACACTGACAGTCCTTCACTTGGGCCTAGACTTCTCGGCTTGGTAAGAATCTGCTAGAGCCCAAGTCTCAGTGGAATAACTTTTGAGAAATCAGGATCATTGTATAATGTTATAACAAGGCATTAGATTAAGGCTTTAGTGAAGGCCTCTGCTTACAAGAAACAAGACTAGAAAAAAAAGTTTGGGTAAAAGGCTAAGTATACTTTGTAAATATTACCTCACTTGATCCTCACAATAACCCTGCAAGGTAGGTGCTATTATTAGCGCCCATTCTATAGTGGCTGAGTAAGGCAGAGAATATGTGACTTGCCCAGGGTCACACAACTAGCGATTGTCCGAGGCTGGAAGTGAACTCGGATCCCCCTAACTCCAGGCCCACCACTCTATTATTCACCTTACCACTTAGCCAGATGGACACATGAGGAACAGAAAAGGGCCTGAACAAAAGCAAAGAGATACAAGACAGCAAGTAACCCAGTTTAGCTGCAGCACTGAGGCCATGAGAGAAAAAAGTGTGACACACTGGTAGAAAATCCAAGTGGTCAGTACATCTATTTCTATTCAGCACTTTGTGTAGTGGCCAAGAAGAGACTGCTTAGTCATCAAATTGTAGTATATAAATGTAGCATGATAATATTGCCCTATAAGAAATAGTTAACTTTGTGAATAACTTGGGAAGAACTGCATGAAATGATGTAAAGATACATAAAACCATACATAAGACAACAATGGAAATTAAAAGAACAAGAAAAACCTGAACCTCGATTCCCTGACAAACCAATATGGTTCAGTCTGAAGAGAGGCAGGGAATTAGGAAAGGATGATGCAAACAAATGGATAATCTAAAAGCAAAATTCTCTGACCAACAGAGTTCAGAGATTAGACGAGAAATGTCAAATCCATATCTCGGGGACACACCACACTCCCGAGTACTCCCTAGACCAGATTAAAAAGTAACTGGGAAACGTTACAAAATAAAGAAATGCAGTAAAGCAGATACCATTAACTAAGTCAATGTGTAGCCCACAGAAATCCTGATGTACAGCTCAGTGACCCATTTTCAGTTTGACATAAAAGGACCACCAAAAACCCAAATTGATTACTCTAAAACACATCATCTACACACAACTAAGCTTGCCTGGAGTCTACAAGGCTTTCTTACAATATTAAAACGAAATCAAAAAGTTATAAAATTATTTTCACTAAGTTCTTTTAAAATTATAAAAGTATGTAACATACAAGTTTCTGTGAGCAGGATGAGATAAAAATACTGATTATGTCCTTCCTAGATCATGTACTTCAAAATAGATTAGGGACTTCAAAATGTTTAGATACAGGACGTTATCTGAAACTTTTCAATCAACTTGACCTCAATATATCAATATTAAGAAGTCAGCTGAACTTTCAGTTGTTTTATTTTCCAACATTACAATGAAATTAAAACAAATCTTTCCAAGGCATACATTATGATTGTGTTTTTATCATTTCCAAATAGATCTGTGATCTCAATGATTTGGACATGCCTTTTAACAGGAATACACATCACAAATTCATTGAAGTCTCCTCAACTGGCTTGCCCACGCCCTTCCCTAAGTTCACCATGGAGGTCTACCTGCTTTAGAAGCTTCCTGACACAAGGATTCTAACTGAATCTTGAGTCGTCCTCCCCAGAGCGATCTAGTCACCCAAGGAAGCACAGATCTCTCTACAGTGTATATCATCTCTTCTCATCTTTAGCATGACAAAATCTACTTTCCTACTAATTTATTCTTATAAGTGAAAACTAACTGGCAATATTAACTAAGTAAGAAGTTAGAATCATATAGTTTAACGAACACAATCTTTCTCCACATCAGTTAATGAATGAACATGCAATCTTATAAGTACATAATATAAAAATGAACATTTAAGAAAAAATTTTAACTGTGCTCCAATAAACCAACACATATATAGCAAGAAAAGACAGCTTTAAGTCATTAATATGTATTGTAATGTTAAAAATTAAGCACATTATACAAATTTCTTACCTCTTAAAAAAGAGTAGAAACATTTTTTCTAATTCTAAGTCTAAATTCATACCTCATCTCCAATTTTGGGGGGACTATCACAGAAAATGAAAAGTTTATACTTAGGGCTAAAGGGTATTTTAGGTTCTTCATCAGATGAGTCGGTGTCACTTTCTTCTGCCTACTGTATCTGGCATATCTAAAATAAGCTATTTCCAAAACTTTCAGGAATCAGGAAAGACAAATGTTCATCAGCATTATGTGTCTTGTACAAGAGATTTAAAGATGGTTTTTTTTAGACTCTGAGCCGCAGATCTACTAAATTTGTTAAGCAAGACAAGTGTGACAAAGATCCTATGGGGGAAGGTCCCATGCTTTGATGTAAAGAACAATAGATTTAGGATTCCAAAAATTTGGATTTGAATCTTACTTCAGTCTTAATATCTGAATGACTTAACGACTTAGATTTCAGTCTCCTTATCTGTAATATGAGGTCTACTAAAATATTTCTAAAGTGCTTCCTACTTGTAACTTCTGTCAACTATGAAAAACAAAAGTAACATCTTACTAAAGAGATCAATGGAAATTGCATGACAATTGAACCACAACTTCCTATGGATTTTGAATCTTCACGCAGAAAAATGCAAGGATCACAGTTAAAGAAAATACTTTATGAAGTAATCAGCCCCTACGTGATACTCTATATCCCAGAAAAGGTAGAGGTAGAAGGGGTTTTCAACACATCACTTCTTTGGTCCATCATCCAGATATGATTGGAGAGACTCCAGGAGCTCCATTATACTAACATGAACATACATCTAGTCTTTCCAATGGCACCAGCAATTACACATCCAGGGCCATCTCCAGTCCTCCTGATCTATAGAGGACCATTGGACCCAGAGGGCTCTGGACGGGAAAGGGCAGCAGGTGACCTTCCCCAGCCCCCCTCACTTAAATCCAATTCACTTGCAGGTCATGATATCCCATCCCTGCTGTCATGGTCCTCTTTGAAAGTGAAGGACAAACAATAACTTCCAAGTTTGTAGAGAGAGCTCCAGTCCCAAGTACACTGGGTTAGGACAGCCACATTAGTAGCCAACATATCTGATGCTGTATTTCTCTAGCATGGAGAATTCCGACCAATAAAGTCACCATCCCTCCTCCCTCAAATTGTATTCCTCTTTTCCCCATGCCCTTTTTAATCACTAGGATTTGTCTGTTAAGCAGCTAAATTAAAATTCATTTTCAATTTTTCAATGACAAAAATAGTTCCAGCTTAATTGCATGACAGGGAAAGAATACCACTATGTTCTAATCTGATCATTTATCTGGAGAGTAGAGATGAAGTTGGGCAGCAGAACATTTACTATTATTTCCCCGAGTTCTCCAAGAGAAAGCTGAAATTAAGAAATCTTAAATCACAGAAGTGCTTCTCTAGAGACTATTCTGTATATCTGCCTCACAGGTGTGATTGCTTCTTAAGGTGAATAAACAGTAACCAAACTCAAACCAAGATGAGTTTATTGTATATCTCCACAGCTAGCACCCACTTGAACAGATGAGCATTAAATACAGACCTACCTTACCTAAGAATGAAAAAAATCATTAACACATAAAAGGGTCAAATTAGAAAAGTAAATTACCATATCGAATCATTGCTCACTACATATGCCACTCATAGGACAGGAATCAACAGTTTCCAAATGCCCCACATATTTAAAAAAATAGATAGATAAATAGATAGTACTATTTTAGTAACAAAGAACCAGAAGGAAAGAACATCCTTTTGTCTTTTATATTCAGAGAGATGAAGCTAACAACAGTTCATTAAAGAACTCTGTGTACACCTTTTTCATCTCTTCAGATCTTTGTAACTGAGCTTGTGAATACTGTTTCTCAAATATTTTGCTGCAACACAATTGTTCCATTCATAAAGCATTTTAAGGAAAGGTTTGAAAAGACATCCATTTAATTTACTATCTGAAAACAGGTGAACATTTCCTGTTTCTAATTCAGTTTTATGACTTCTTTTGGCATAGCTGTTCAGAAAGGGTAGAATCTCCATCTGGGAAGAAAAATTTACACTTTATGTTTAATGCCCAATAAACTGACTTTGAATAGGTGAAACATTAATACATCCATTTTGACATTCTCGTAAATATGAAGAGCATACTAAAAAACAGTTCATCTTAACGCATGAGGAGCTTATAGGTTCTACTCTGAAGGCAAGGAATAAAAAATGTCCCGGTCCAGCGGGACTCAGTTATTCGGGGAGTCGAGGGGGACCCAGCCTGAAAGAGAAACTGGTGAGAAAGAAGAGCGAGACCAAGCAGATTCTTGTCAAGGTCTCAGTTTATTGCTCTTGGGGTACAACTTATATAGCAAAAAGCATGAGAAAGAGAAGTAGGGTAGGGCCTGGGAAAGGAGCAGGAGTGAAGGAGAAGTTGGGTTGGACCTGGAAAAGGAACATGGGGATGGCTGGTTCAATGAACACGAACAGTTTGTGGTTAGGATATATGTTGGAATATTCTATGGTTGTCTGAGGGTAATGCCCACTTAAGGGGGAGAGACACCTGGGCCGAAGCCCTTGGCTCCCAACATCTCCCCCTTTTCTCTTTAGAAGCAAAGATTGTGTAACACAAGGGCTGGTGAAAGGCCTGTCTTAGGCTATGTGGCCTGCACCCATGCACAGTACCTAGATAACAAGACCCTCAGGGCCAAGAAGGGCAGGGCCCCTGTCTTAGGCTATGTGGGTTGCCTCCACTCCCCCCTGGGAGCGGACCCACAATAATCCCGTCATTGGGTACCACTGCAGCCATAAAAGGTATGATTTTCCGAGTCATGGGGCCACAATATTCCCGTCATTGGCTCTTTCACAGCAATAGCCCACATTATTGCAATTAAGGCCGTGTCCCTCTGAGTGTAGTGGCTAGAAACTGGAAAATGAATGGATGCCCATCAATTGGAGAATGGTTGGGTAAATTGTGGTATAGGAATGTTATGGAATATTATTGCTCTGTAAGAAATGACCAGCAGGATAAATACAGAGAGGCTTGGGAAGTCTTACATGATCTAATGCTGAGTGAAATGAGCAGAACCAGGAGATCATTATACACTTCAACAATGATACCGTATGAACATGTATTCTGATAAAAGTGGATATCTTCAACAAAGAGAAGATCTAATTCAGTTCCAACTGATCAATCACGGACAGAAGTAGCTACACCCAGAGAAGGAACACGGGGAAATGAGTGTAAACTGTTTGCATTTTTTTGTTTTTCTTCCCAGGTTATTTTTACCTTCTGAATCCAATTCTTCCTGTGCAACAAGAAATTCGGTTCTGCACACATAGACTGTATCTAGGACATACTGTAATATATTTGACAGTATGCGACTGCCTGCCATCTAGGGGAGAGGGTGGAGGGAAGGAGCGGAAAATGATGGCAGTATTAACTATTTATGTCACATAGCATCAGGAATATGCCTGAAGATCCTCTGGTATAATAATATAAGAAATGCAAAGTCTTAGGAGATTTTTCCATACTTGACAAGTATCCATAAGGATTGGTGTGAAGGCTGCTTGTGGCAAAGAAATGGAAGGGCCCAGCAGATCTCTTGAGTATGTTTGGTCTTGCTTGTGTTTTCAACAACAAGCATTACTTATAATGGAGAGAAGCAGGATTCATTCCCAGTAAGATCAAGGATGAAACAGGGATATCCAATATAACAACTGTTATTCAACATTGTAATAGAAATGCAGACTTTAGCATTAACAAAAGAAAAAGAAACTAATGTAATTAGAATAGACAATGAGGAGTTAAACTATCACTTTTTGCAGATGATATGATGATATGCTTAGAGAATCCTAGAAAATCATCCAAAACCCTACTGGAAAACCATCAACGACTTTAGCAACATTGTAGGATATAAAATAAACCGACACAAATAATCAGCATTTCTATATACTACTGACAAACCCCAGCAGCAAGTGATAGGAAGAGAAATTCCATTTAAAATAACTGTAGACAAAATAAAATATTTGGGTGTCTATAAAATGGCATAATTACAGAGAGAATCTGGGTCTGCCTTCCCCTTCCAGGGCTTCTTCCATTCTACTGTGCTAGCTATCTCACTAACCAAAGATTATGCCCAAGCAAGAGTTGCTTGAGTAACTGAAAGGCACATTTCTGAGCAGAGCTTTGGAAGGCCTTGAATGACAAATGAGAGTTTAAGATTTTATTTGGAAAGCAGCTAATAGCCGTTAGAGATTGTTGTAACTGGGTCTGAGGAATCCAGAGTTGTGCTTAAGAGATGACCTAATAACTGTATGGATTGCAAGGTCAAACTAAGAGAGAGAAAAATCTGGGGGAGAAGATTATAGCAGCAAAGAGAAAAGATTAAAAAAAAAGAATGAATTAATATTGCAAGTCTCTTCAGTGTAACAGAATCTAAATAATGGGAGGAATTTGATTATTTTTATTCAGAGTAGTTCTGAAGTAATCATACAGAAGCTATTTTATTCAATAAACAAAGAAGAGCCTACTATGTGTTTTGTCAAAATATTCAAACAAGCACTGATTTGCTTACAAATACATGTTTCTGTATTTACAAAAAAATAAAATAAAAAACTGTGTTTACAATGTGCCAGGCACTAAAAATAATTTATTTACAATGTACCAGGCAGTGTACTAACTGCAGAGGACACAAAGAAAGGCAAATAAAAAAGGTAAAGAACCTCTTCACAATCTCTTCCTCCAAGGGACAGGAACAATCTCCTTGGAATTTCCTAACAAATCATTTCATGCTGGACAGTCAGACATAATTCTAATTCTTCTACTCAGCGACATTGGCCTTCTTACTGTTTTAAGAACAAGACACTCCATCTCCCTATCCATTTTCTCTGGTTGCCTCATCTCTAGAATGTGCTTCCTTTCAAATCCCAACTAAGGAGGCCAAATACGGGATCCAAAACACACCTCAATATAGCCTGAGCCAGATTAAAATTTAACTGGAAAATGTTTAGAAAAAAAATAAAAATACAATAAAAGGGACAATATTATTTTTTTTTTGGGGGGGGGGCTGAGGCAGTTGGGGTTAAGTGACTAGCCCAGAGCCACACAGCTAGGAAGTGTTAAGTGTCTGAGACCAGATTTGAATTTAGGTCCTCCTGACTTCAGGGCTGGTACTCTATCTACAACAATATTAATTTTAAAATTAAGTCAATACACATCCTGAAGGGACCCTTATGGTTACTAGAAGCCAATTCCATTTGAATTTAAAACTGTTTTTCTACCAAAAGTCTTTCTCAACCTTTTAATTCCACTATTTTATCTCCCAATTATTTGCTATTTACCTTATATATAGTTTATACATATTTGCTTACTGGCTTCTCTATCAGATTGTGAACTTCTTGAGGGCAGGTAAACAAGACTGACTTTTGTGTCTTTTTGTATAGCTAACCCTTGGCACAGTACTTAATAAATTATTAAAAGATTGTACATTTACAAGCCTCCGGGAGTTCTGCTTTCTAACTATGCAGCTAGTAATGCATTCATTTCATCTTTTGATTTTTGTTCCCCCCGAAATCCTCCACAGGAGAATCTCCTCAACAAAAAAAAGTCTTATTGTTCAGAAGTATCAGGGCAGCTCTCAAAGATTAAACTTTCACTCTTACTAATTGACAAGTATACGTATTGTTGTTGTTGTTTTTTTTTTTTAAATCGTGGTTCTCTGATGCATTTTATGCCATTTTATGCATGTCATTTCTAATAACTCAGTTAATGTTTCTTAAAGCCTTAGGAATTGAATTGCACATGTTTCACCTGTCTCAAAGAGGAGGGAGGGAGAAAAATTTGGGATACAAGGTTTTGCAAAGGTGAATGTTGAAAACATGACTTAAAGAGCCAGATTTAAAGAGTTAAAGAGCCAGATTTAAACCTGAGTCTTCTCAATCCAAATTGAATGTTGTTTCCACGGTATCCTGTCTGGCATAGTGTGCACTTAATACATATTTATTCATTTCTTGATGTTATATTATCATGTATTTATTATTATTTTTTTAAAATTTCTTATTAACTAATAAATAAATTAATTTTAAAAAAGAATGTTGAAAACATGTACTTGCATGTATCTGAAAAAATAAAATGCTATTTTAAAAAAGCCTTAAGAATAATCTCCCCCACAACAATCAGTAAGGCACACAGTTTTAGTTCCTCATTACTTCCTAGCATGAGGAGATACAAGATTACTACAAAAGAACCACTTTAATGGATCCATGCTTTTATTGATGTGGGCACTCCCTCCATCCAGGACTTCTCAACTTGCAATTCTGGTCTATAGCAAATATTCTATAAGGCAATGGCTCTCCAAGTGTGCTAGAAAGTCCCCCAGATTCCCAAAGGCCCTTCAGGAATTCAGCAAGGTCACAATAAGATATTTTAATTCTTAATATCAAATATAGATAGATAAAATGCACATGAACAAAAGTCACGGGGAGGAGGGAAAGGGAAAGGGGTCCTCAATCATTTTTAAGCAGTAAGGAAGTACTGAGAGCCTCTGCTCTAGAAGGTCCACCCAGTATGCTCCAGATCTTTCTCTGGGGGTCTTTAATATGTAACATTGATGACTGAAGGTGAAGTGAAGGTGATCCCATAGACTCACTTGTTGCCAGAGTTTGCAGCTGTTTGACTCAGTGCTAAGTATACCTTTCACAGGAAAGGAGTCAGGTATGGTTCATTTCTACACTAGGCTGGCTTCCTAGGTGATAATTTTCTTTGGTGATGAGAGGAAGTACAATCCTTAGAAATTTCTGCAATTGTTTGAATACAGATGTTTTTCATTTAAGCAACACTATAGGATCTATCGATACCTATTGATACAATGATTTATCACTGATAAATGATAGATATGGAGAATGCCTGGTCCTGTAGGGGGGCGGGGGAAACCATTTAAAAAAAATTTCCACTGCTCTAACCTCTTAAGAGATTCTAAAGAACAAAGTAAAACAATGAAAGTTGGGGGGGAAAGCAAAGTTTTCTTGGTGAAATTCTTTCCCATAGCTCATCTGAATGATCTAGTTTAAAGAAGAATGGATGAAAAGTCAGGGGAGCAGGATTCAAATCATAAATTCTGGGCCTCAGTACCCTTATCTGTAAAATGAGCAAACTGAGGCCAGAGAGTTTAAATCACTGATAAAAAATAGCAGGGTAGGAATTTGAATCCAAACTGATTCCAAATCATCACTCTTTCATACGTCAGGCAGTCTGAACTTTTTGTGTGTCATGGACCTTTTGGGGAAAGAAAGTCTGGTAAAGTCTGTGGACCTCCTTCCCAGAATGTTTTCCAGTGTATAAAATAGAATACACAGAATTTACATAGGAGTCCAATTATATTGACATACAGTTACAAAAATATTTTTTTCCAAACAAGTTCAAGAACCCCAAGTTAAGAGCTCCTGCTGGGTTAGCATTATGCCTAAAAATTTATTACCTCTAAATCTCATGCTCCTGTGTCTATATTAATGCAGTAAGTTCTCCAGACCAATATCATGCAATAGGTTAGATTTTTAATGTTTTTTTTAAACATCTTAGCCAAGAAATGTGATCATCATCTGCCTTTCAACTTCTAGATATAAATTAATTTTTTTTTTAATTTTCACCTTTCTTTTTTTCTTTTTCTTTTTTTTTTTTTTTTTGCTGAGGCAATTGGGGTTAAGTGACTTGCCCAGGGTCACACAGCCAGGAAGTGTTAAGTGTCTGAGGCCACATTTGAACTCGGGTCCTCCTGAAATTAATTAATACTAAAAATACTCAAAAGACTTTTTTGCTTTCAATCTTAGGAGAAAATTTTTGATCACGCAGGAATTCAAAGGCAACACTTTGTTCTTGAACAACTGTTTAAAATAAACGATACCCGTCTTTCTCTAGTATTTGAGAAATACACCACATTACAAACATGAAGTCCATTCCTGTGGCCTGAAATTCTTCATCATTCTTTACCCAACTCAAAATGTGTCCCTACTAACCCAAGTTTACTACCCCAAGGTAAGTGCCCCAAATTGCTTTTTTTAGTCCCCAGACTTAAGCTACTCTCCAATCCAGGAAGCAATGAAATAACAGCTTCAAGGTGTCCAGGGTGGCAAAAAAGGAGGAAACATTTAATAAGAACTTTCAACATGGGATAGTCATCTTCAGCTATTCCATTCACTGTCAGGGTTTGGGAACCAGTGCCCAGAGAACAATAATTAACAAGACTATTGGTCACAGGGATGGAGGTATGAATGGATGAAAAAACTTGTCTCCACTTTCCCAATGACCATTTTTATACACGTTAACATACAATTTAACCCAATAGGGAGGATGGAGGTGGACAGATTAGATAGAGTTTGTTTTCATTTGGTTTATCCATCATTTTTGTTCATTCTTAAAATGAGTGAATGACAGGCAAATTGATACATTAATATATTTTAAAATCCGCAGAAAAAGCATTTGATAAAAATCCAACATCCATTCCTACTAAAAACGCTTGAGAGTATAGGAATAAATTGACCATTCCTTAAAATAATAAGGAGCATATATTAAAAACCTTCAGGAAACATCATATGTAATGGCGATAAACTAGAACCTTTCCCTGTAAGATCAGGAGTGAAACAAGGTTGCCCACTATCACCATTACTTTTCAATATAGTACTAGAAACTCTAGCCTCGGCAATAAGAGCCGAGAAAGAGATTCAAGGAATTAGAGTAGGAAATGAGGAAATCAAACTATCACTTTTTGCAGATGACATGATGGTATACTTAGAGAACCCCAAAGACTCTGCTAAAAAGCTATTAGAAATAATTCAGAATTTTAGCAAAGTCGCAGGATACAAAATAAATCCACATAAATCATCAGCATTTTTATACATTAACCACACAATCCAACAACAAGAGATACAAAGAGAAATTCTATTCAAAATAACGGTCGATAGTATAAAATATTTGGGAATATATCTACCAAAGGAGAGTCAGGAATTATATGAGCAAAATTACAAAACACTTGCCACAAAAATAAAGTCAGATTTAAATAATTGGAAAGACATTCAGTGCTCTTGGATAGGCCGAGTGAATATAATTAAAATGACAATACTCCCTAAACTAATCTATTTATTTAGTATTATACCAATCAGACTTCCAAGAAACTATTTAAATAACCTAGAAAAAATAACAACAAAATTCATATGGAAGAATAAAAGGTCGAGAATTGCAAGGGAACTAATGAAAAAAAAGTCAGAGGAAGGTGGTCCAAGTGTACCTGATTTAAAGCTATATTATAAAGCAACAGTCACCAAAACCATTTGGTATTGGCTAAGAAATAGACTAGTTGATCAGTGGCATAGGTTAGATTCACAGGGCAAAATAGTGAATAAAAATAGCAATCTAATCTTTGACAAACCAAATATCCCAAATTTTGGGATAAAAATTCATTATTTGACAAAAACTGCTGGGAAAACTGGAAATTAGTATGGCAGAAACTAAGCATGGACCCACATTTAACCCCACATACTAAGATTAGATCAAAATGGCTTCAAGATTTAGGCATAAAGAACGAAATCATAAAAAAATTGGAGGAACATGGGATGGTTTACCTCTCAGACTTGTGGAGGAGGAAGGAGTTTGTGTCCAAGGGAGAACTAGAGACCATTATTGATCACAAAATAGAACATTTTGATTACACCAAATTAAAAAGTTTCTGCACAAACAAAACTAATGCAAACAAGATTAGAAGGGAAGTAACAAATTGGGAAAACATTTTTACAGTTAAAGGTTCTGATAAAGGCCTCATCTCCAAAATATACAGAGAATTGACTTTAATTTATAAGAAATCAAGCCATTCTCCAATTGATAAATGGTCAAAGATATGAACAGACAATTTTCAGATGATGAAATTAAAACTATTTCCACTCATATGAAAGAGTGTTCCAAATCACTATTGATCAGAGAAATGAAAATTAAGACAACTCTGAGATATGATTACACACCTGTCAGATTGGCTAAGATGACAGGAACAAATAACGATGAATGTTGGAGGGGCTGTGGGAAAAGTGGGACACTGATGCATTGTTGGTGGAGTTGTGAAAGAATCCAACCATTCTGGAGAGCAATCTGGACTTATGCCCAAAAAGTTATCAAAATGTACATACCCTTTGACCCAGCATTGCTGCTATTGGGATTATATCCCAAAGAAATATTAAAGAGTGGAAAGGGACCTATATGTGCCAAAATGTTTGTGGCAGCCCTTTTCAAAGTGGCTAGAAGCTGGAAGATGAATGGATGTCCATCAGTTGGAGAATGGTTGGGTAAATTGTGGTATATGAAGGTTATGGAATATTATTGCTCTGTAAGAAATGACCAGCAGGAGGAATACAGAGAGGCTTGGAGAGACTTAAATCAATTGTTGCTGAGTGAAACAAGCAGAACCAGAAGATCATTATACACTTCAACAATGATACTGTATGACGATGTATTCTGATGGAAGTGGATATCTTCAACATAGAGAAGAGGTAATCCAATTCCAATTGATTAATGATGGACAGAATCAGCTACATCCAGAAAAGGAACAATGGGAAATGAGTGTAAACTGTTATTTTTACCTTCTGAATCCAATTCTTCCTGTGCAACAAGAAATTCGGTTCTACACACATATATTGTATCTAGAATATACTGTAATATATTTAACATGTATAAGACTACCTGCCATCTGGGGGAGGGGGTTGGGGGAGGAAGGGAAAAAATCTGAATAGAAGTGAGTGCAAGGGATAATGTTTTTAAAAATTACCCATGCATATATACTGTCAAAAAAAAGTTATAATTATAAAATAAAATAAAAATAAAAAACATATATATATAAAAATTAACAACAGAGAAATGCCTCCAAGTAAAGAGGGGCTACTACCTGCATCATTTTAAGGATTATATTGGGTCATCCTGAGATTATTTAAAGAGCCTCAAAAATAATAGTATTTTTTTTTCTTTGTCCTTTTGAAAAAGTTTCAGCTAAGGACAATATCCAATTTGGGATATTTTTCCACATATTGGGTATTTTAAAAGCAAACTGATTTGTATGAATAATGCTCACTTATGAAACATCTTCTTGGATATGATAATTGTTTGAGTTGTGAACTTATTGAGACAAATTCCTTTCTGCTATCAATATAAGGGTATGATAAATATTTGTTTAAAATTTATCAGAAATCTGATTAATGGAATCTGTTGGTGGGAATAAAAATTTTCTTGAGCTTATAGTTAAATAATCAATGCTTTGGGGGAGTCTCAAAGCTCCACCCTCTGGCAGTTAGTGGGACAATTGATTGGAAGTTGAGTTTTAACTACTCATGTTATAATTATGTTCATGCATTATTTTCCTCCTGTAACTAATTTCTATGATCAGAGCAATGGTCAATAGAATTGTTAATGCAACTCAATTATGTCTTATCTTGCCGTTTCCAGCCTGATTATATGTAATCATTGTATTCTAAATGCTTGGGCAAGTAAGTGAAAGGACTTGGGAACATTTAAGGGAAGATGTGAAAAACTTTGGATTTGTACAAGTGGAAGAATCACTCATATCAATTAGGACATTATAATGAAGTCTCTGACTGACATGCAGAATTAGAAATAAAACCCTATTTCCCTGCACTGTGTCTTATTTGGGGAAAAGACATGCTCATAAATAAGCAATTTATACATTAATGGTTCCATAACCCCATTCATGCAGTCCATTCATACACACACACACACACACACACACACACTCACACACACACACACACACACTCACACACACCATCTTATATATCTCCATATTGCTCTTCCCATCTCCACTCCCTCAAGAAAGCTCCTAAATTGGGGACTTTCATTTCTCTGGTTATTCTAGAAGCCAGCACAAAGCAGACATAATGTAGGTGCTTAATAAACACTAGTTGATTGATTAATAAACACGTGCTGATTGATGACTTCAGAGGGCAATTTTTCCCAGCCTACCCATGGAGATTCTTCTCCAAGTCCTTCCAATAAATCCTGTTTAAAGGGGGAAAGGGTTGAAGACTTTCCTCAGGGCATTTAACATTTTTTAGGTGGCTAGTTAACCAATTCGGATAGTCCTCCCTTCACCTCCCCCTGACGCACACCTGCTTTTTGCTTTTTGTTTTTTAATAAATACAGAGGTCCTAAAGAAGGAAGCTAGCTGACACTGGTGGCAATTACACGGTCAGCCAATCAGTTTCAGCCTTGCATCTTCATTAGGATCACATACCATGCGTCACAAATAAAGCATCCAGAACCATCCGCCCTAACATAGCATCCCATCCACACAAGGGGTCCCAGGTGGTAAAAAGACAAAGCTTTCAGGAAAAGAAGGGGGTGGGGGGCTTACCTTGGAGCCATAGGAACCTTCCTTCTAGCTGATTATACATGGAAGGCCCCTGACTCGTACACCCAGGAGACAAGGGCCCTGAGACACTGGACGTTCTTTGTAATTGCATTATGCCCAGTGTAAGACCCTTCTCACCCCCCCCATCCCCGCCATGGATTGCTGCAGGAAAATTCCAATCCTGCCCCCTCCAGCATCCATCCAACAGCAGCACCACCAGAAAGGCAGTTTCCGCGGGGGCTGCTGGGCTTCTGTTGCCCCCGAAGTTTGGCTCATGTCGAACCTCCCTCAGATAAGGCTTCCGTCTCCAGAACCCGGCAAGCCGTCCAGGCGATTGAGCAGGGAGGCTGCAGGGGAATCTGGCGGCCTCTAGGGCAGATTTCCCACCTGGACCGGGAGCTTCCTCCTCCTTCCGTTGAGTGCTGCAGAATGGATGCTTTTTAATTGGGGTGATGCAGAAGATTTTTGAGAGTCCCTTGGATGGCAAGAAGGTCAATTCAGTTAAGATTTAAGGAATTAGTTCAGGCTACTCACTAGAAAGCAAATAATGAAGCTGAAGCTGAAATACTAAGGTCACATAAGAAGAAGATAGGACTCAATGGGAAAGACACCAATGTTAGGAAAGATTGAAGGCCGAAAGAAAAGGGGACAGCAAAGGACGGGATGGATAGATATTGTCATGGAAACAATGAACAGGAGTTTGAACAGACTTTGAGAGACAGTGGAAGATACAAGGCCTGGCATGCATAGGTCTATAGGGTTGCAAAGAGTAAGACATAATGACAGTGACACAACGGTCAAATTGATGCAATTTGTTTCAAATGAGCTAAGATTTTGGAAATTTTTTTTTAAGTTAACCAATTTTTTAAAATAGCAGATAAACTCTTTAAAATTTTGTAGTGATACAAAATAGGATAATTCTATTTATTTTTCCCTTTAGTATTTCTAATATCCAAATAGGTAACCAAGTGGGAAAAAAAATAGAAAGGAATAGAGAAAGAGCAGTAAGCTAAGCACTTTTAAATGAAATGGAATTTATATATGTCAGCAGATTTCCACAAGAAGAAAACTGCAAACTTGACTGAGAACACGCATAATAGAACATAAAAGTAGATTCTATATTAAAATATCAATAAAAGAGTTAGTATTTAAGAGACAAAATAGTTGTCTTGGTTTTGTTTGTATAATGTTAGTTATAATGGTATCAAAATGTCTGCCAAATTTTGGCAAAGTTGCAACTTAAAATGGCTTATTGACTCTTTAAAATGTCACAATTCATCTTTTAAAAATAAGTTGTTGGGTTTTTTTTTCAAATAAAACATACATGTGAGGGAAAGGAAAGGAAGGGCTTACTCTAAAATGCATATTCTGAAATTGAAAGGGTTCTTAGAAACCAATTCATCCCAGAAAGGTTAAATGACTTAGCAGGGTAAAATGAGGATAAAATGACTGGTGGAGTTGAATTATCTCACTGTGTTTCCAGTAAAATCTTTGGGTTTCCTGCTTGTTTCCTTCATTGTTTGCTGGGTTTGGAGATGAGAATGGTAAGCCTTAGCAAGGAAATGGGAAGATGCATCAGAGAAAGTGAAAATTCTACCTCAAAAAGATAGTAAGAAGGAAGGGAATCAGCATAAAAATGTTAACCATTAACTGATGATGAAAAACACTGGCAATGAAATACTAAAAAGAAAATCCCTTATATGGAGAAATAATAAAGAAAATGCCCTTGATTTATGTGAGAAATGTTTCATATTTATGTCAAGCACGTGTCATATGTCTTCATCTAAGGATGAAAACTTTGAAGCATTTTGCTCAAGTGTTTTGTTTAGTTTCCTAAATGATAACATATATAATAGTGACTTACGCTATTAAAATTAAATCCACAGTTGTGAAGGGAATTATGATCAAATCTCGTCTATACTTCATGAATCCATCTGCACTAAAACTGACATTCTATCATAGATGACTCCTCTATAAGAAGATATTTTGGAAGGAGCTAAGAAGCAAAAGATAAATTTGGCCTTGGCAAAGATGCGTTAGAGCAGGGAAAGGGAGAGATAATGAGAAGGTGAGGATGATGCCTTTGTGGCAAGCCTGGGGGACTAGAAGAATGGGAGTACCAGTGAAGATAATCGGGAAGGGGCGTGTTTAGGGAGAAAGATAAAATTTCACTTGGAGATATTTTGAATGAAAACGGCTGAGTTGTAATATTTGCTTAGCATATGATCCATAATAAGTAGCTTGCTTTCTCTGTGACTCAATTTACTCATCTGAGAAATAAAACAATAATTTATTCTCCCATCTACTTTCCCAGGATGTATAAATTTATCTGACACTTTTTAACTATTCTGGAATCTTGAAACAGAATTAACAAATTAATGATAATATTACAATCATTACTCTGATAAATAAGTTGACTAAATTATATGTAGGATATGAATTCTTTATATTTACCAAGTTCATATTCAAAGAAGAGATGAAAAAAATGTATCTCCTCCCTTATCTGCAGAAATGGGGAACAATAAGTGTAAAATATTGAACATTTTATCAATTAAGGCTGGTATGTTAGTTTTGCTAAACTATTCTTCCCTGCACTCTTTCTTTTTATCTCCTCTGTGGATACAAAAAATATTCATATACAAATAACATTTCGTACATTTTCTCCTCCATAAGAAAATGAATCCCTGGAGGGTTGGGACCAAGTTTTTGGTTTTCTTTGTATCCTTTGGACTTAGCACATAGTACCTGGTTAATTAACATTAATTAATTGATTAATAAATGCTTGTTGAGAATAATATTGATGATTAATGGTAGTGGTAATGATGATGATGATGACAAGGGATAGATCTCTAGGTAGAAAAGGGCTAAGAAAGTACAACAGTTTCTGTACTTGAGGCAAAGCAGGACACTTTTAAGAAAGACTGTGGTTCCCAAAGAAAGGAGTCAGGCCACTGGGTTGACCTAAAACACCATGCCCAGAAGGCAAAAGGAGGGCCTCAGAACTCAGGAGTCTGGGAAATGCATGCTGGGCTTTTCTGTGCAGGGGTAGGGAAGGGAGAGTCCTCCTGGAGCTTCTGGCCTTCCTCTTGGTTGTCAAGGAACCTTAGAAGTAAAGACCCCCCCTGGTAAGTTATCAATGGCATAGTAATAGAATCTTTTCCTGTTGATTTGGAGAAGATCTAAATCTACAAATTCTTTTGAGACAATCTGTGATACCACCCAAGATTTCAATATACTTTGGGGATTCAAATTTCTTTTCCCCAACATTTGGTGTCCTGTGTAAAGATAGTCCTAAATTCTTTGAATGGAAGCAAAACATCAAATTTCTACCATAGTAAGTTTTCTATTACTTCTGGATAACATATACAGTTAAGTAAATATGTTTTCAAAATAAGCTATAGTTGAAGATGATTATAACGGAAAAACTTTTTCTCGTTTCATTCTCTCACAAAAATGAACACCATGAAACCAAAGTTCCTTGAGGACAGGCCTGTTTGCTTTTTAATTGTTATCCACGGCACTAAGTGATGTATCTGGCATATGCTATGCAATTGATAATTGAGGTTGGCATATTAAAATGTAATCATATTTTCAATATCTTCTTGGAACACACTGAATCATCTCATTTTACTTGCTTCTTTGAATACAGAAAATTGTAACATATTTACTTTCCTTGACCATCAACTTATTCCATCAAACTTCAGGTTTATTTAGCTATTCAGATGACCTATGATAAAGAGAAGCCTCTGACTCAGTTTTGAGCTGGTATAATATACCTTTTTTCTCAATTTGTCCATTGTATAACAGTGGTAGTCAGGAAATACAATTGCCTCTGAAGAATTAAAAATAAGTATCACACAGAAGACAATGGACAGGTGCACAATGATTATGAAAGTACATGAAGGCTGCTAGGTGCAATCAGTGAATCACTTCAAAGATTAGGAGTAAAAGATAACATAAGGAATTTTATGACACAGAGAAAAAAGTACTAGTTACATAGAAAGAACAAGTGATAAAGAAATGAATAATGACTGTTTTTTTAACCATGTAAAGTGAAAGTAAAGAAAGTCTCCAGCACATCTAGGTAGACATCCATGGTAAATGTATGGAAATATATAGACTAGAGTTATATAGAGGAGATAAACATGAAGGGGTTGTATTCTGCATCACTGGAAGAACTCTAAATTAAGATCACAAATCCATTTCAGTCTTGGAATAAGGTAAATACTTTATGAATGACATTCATGTAAATTCATGTAAAATAATATCTTAATGCTGCTCAATCAGAAAGTTAAAAGATTCAACTTCTAAAAGACACTTAGTAAGTCTATATATCATGAGACTTTATTTAAAAAAGTGTCTGAGCCCAGATTAGAATTCAGGTCCTCTCGACTTCAGGGCTGGTGCTCTATCCACTGTGCCAACCAGTTGACCCCCAAAAATTTCATGATAATGATAACAGTGAGAAAACACCAAAATTTTTGATATTCAGCCAAAATAATACTCAGAAGAAAACCGATATGTGTAAATGGTTATATCAATAAAAGAGAGAAAAAGGAAGAGCAATATATTGTGTATCTCACTAAAAAACAAAGTTATACCCTTATAAATAAATACCAAAATAAAAATCATGGTAATAAAGTTTATAACAAAATATCAAGCTATCAAATGAAAACAGGAGCTGAGTTTTTTTTTGGGGGGGGAATAGATAAGCCATTGGGTAATTTAATTTAAAAAATAGCAAAGCAAATCAAACTACTAGTATCAAAATTGAAAGGGGTGAATGTACAACCAAATGAACATAAAATTAAGGTAATTATTACCCATTTTGCCCAATTATTTGCCAAAAAAAAAATAATCATATGAATGATATGGATTAGTATTTACAAAAATGTAAAGTAACAAAAGAGAATTAATAAAAGAGGAAAAATAATACATAAAAGAAATAAGATGGAGGCTGCCCAGAATATTGCACTTGAATATTTAATGAGTATTGGCTAGGGAATCACATGAGGGACTTTTTGTCAAACAGAGCTTTTGCTTGTCCATGTTAGGTCAATTCGAATATAATTCATGAAATAACTGAAATAGATAAATATTTCCAAGAATATAAAGTGTCCAGATTAACCAAAAAAAGAAATAAAGTATTTATATAATCCTACTTTTAAAAAATGACATAATGCATACATGATCTCCTCATTCAAAAAACCCAACACCAGTTGTATTTACAACGGAATTATACAAAATACTTAAAGAATATGAATTCCAATATTACATAAACTATTTGGAAAAAACAACAGATAAAGAAGTTCTGTTGAATTTATTTTAAGACACGATATGATCTTGATACCTGATTCAAGGAGAGTAAAAACAGAGGGGAGAAACTATACATGAATTTCCTTAATGGATATTGATGCAAAAAATTTAATGAAATTTGAGCAAGGAGACAGCTAATAGCATTGTAAAAATCATATGCTATGAAGAAATGGCATTTATATCAGGAATACTGGACTGCTTAATATTAGGAAAACTAAGCAAATGTATCATGTAACAATAAAATTAACAAAAAAGATATTATTATTTCAATAGATACAGAAAAGAATTTTGACAAAATGCAATACTGATTTTTATTTTAAAAAAACACACTAGAAAGCACAAGAATAAATGGTGCTTTTGCTTAGAAGAATAAGGAAAATTGATTTAAACAAAGAGCCACCATTAATGGGGATATACCAGAAGACTTTCCAATAAAGTCAAGGATGAAGCAAGAATGTCTATAATCACCATTAATTTTCAATATTGTACTAGAAATGCTTGGTATATCAATAAGACAAGAAGAAGAAATTGAAGGAATAAGGATAAGGAATAAGAAAAGAATATTTTTTTTCAGAAGGTATGATGGTTTACTAGCATGTCAACTTAAAGGAGTAATAAAAATAATTAAACACTTCAATAAAGCTGAAGGATATAAATCTTACACATAAATCTTCAGCCTTTCTATTTGGTACTAATAAAACCTTGCAGAAGGGATAGAAAGAGAAATTAAATTTAAAATAACTAAAAAGATTATGAAATACATGGGAGTCTACTCATCAGAACTCACAGCAACTACATGAACAAAATTAAAATAGACTCTTCATATTAATGGAGCTCTATATAATTGGAGTAATGCTAATTGCCTATAGGTAGGTCAAGTTGATATTATAAAAATGACAATATTACCTAAATTGATTTAGTAATTCAGTGTAATGCTAATCAAACTACCATAGAATGACTTTATAAAGAGATAAAACATAGTAAAATGCACCTAGAGAAATAAAAGGTTAAGAATATCAAAAGAATTAATAAAAGAAGAGAAAAGAAATTAAAGGTGACCTAACAGTATCAGATATCAAACCCTACTGCAAAACTATAATCCTCCAAACAATTTGGTATTGGATAAGGAATAGGGAAGTTGATCACTGGAATAGATTAGATACAAAATATTAAGAAGGAAATGAACACAGTTTTTGATCAATCTAAGCATCCCAGCATTTAGGGCAAGAACTCACGATTTCATTAAAACTGATGAGAAACTTTAAAAGTAGCCTAGTAGAAATTAGATATACATCAACTTCTCACACTGTAAAACAAGTTACGTTCAAATTGTCGTCATGATTTAGACATAAAGGGTGATATTCTAAGTTAATCGTTTGATAATGGAAAAATTACTTTTCAGATCTAAGGATATGGAAAGAGTTTATGACCCAAACCCAGAAATAAAGGCAAAGTGAAATGGATAATTTGAGGTAAAATGGAAAATTTAAACGTTTTTGTACAAATAATACCAATGTATCTAAAATTACAAGAAAAGCAGGAAACTGGGAGAGGGGAAGGTCTGGAGGGAGGAAGAGAGATGGGAATCTTTGTAACAAACCACACAACCCAAGAGATTTAAAAAGAGAATTTCCTTCCCTCTTCTTTATTTGCAGTTGAATATAACCTCCTACTGAGATGCCTTTGAACAAAAGAAATACTTTAATAAATGATGGTAACTATCTTTATATATAATTGGAAAAGTAAAATAGTATTGAAGTTGAAAAACAACAGCAGCAACAACAACTAACAAGTTGCCTGAGATGAGAGGCGATTTGTGTTGATAACACACCTGGCATGTGTCAGAGGCCCAACTTGAACCCAGGTCTTCCTGATTCTTAAGGTTTTTATTTCAGGGAACAATTACTGTTTAATTCCCCATAATCAATCCAGGGTATTGTCTAATTATTTCTCCTCTGGAACCAGTTCGGCATCCATCTAGAATATCTAAATTATTTATATTGATAAAGTAGTTCAATCAAATGACATATTAAAACAAAAAATGGACTTTTTCGTGCCCTTACTGTTTTAATGGATTTTTTTATGCCGAAATCTTGAGAGCTATTGTTGATCTCATTTAGGAGACCCCATGGCATTCTAAATTGTGACACAATCAGAACAATGTTATCCACAAACAGAAGCATATGGGGTACTGTACCACTTACAGAGTGACAGGTATTTGTACTTTCTCTGGGTGTAAGGAAGGTTAAATGCATCTCAGCTCTGTCTTTTATATAACTTTCTGCTGAGAACAGGAGAACGTGCTTTAAGTTATCCAATGTGAAAAAAAAAGGAAAACACCAAGAAGTTGGAAGGCCATCCTGTCTTGTGTATCAATCAGTGAGTATCCTTTATTGCAGGCCAGTGTTTACCCTGGAAACCTGGCCAGTTCCTTGAGTAAAAAGAGTCCTGCTAAAGGAATGAACAAATAGTCTTCTTGGGGGGTCTCATGTGATGGAGCACCCTGTACCTGGGATGCTGCTACATCTCAAGAGTCACATCTCACATGAGAGTCCTTAGTGTAGTGGCTTCATTGTTCTCAGCTGAGAAAAGCCTCTTAGTGCAAAGGGACTTTGAGAATTTAGCTAGGAAGTAATAGAAAACTTGCCTACCAATGCCTGTCACTTGCCACTATGAATAGCTGTGACCATGAATTCTCTCAGCAGGGGAATTCTGATGTTTTCCTCAGAGTGGCCATGATGTATGTTGTATGTCGTTATAGTGGCCACTGGGTTTATCAGTTGTATATTAATTACTTTTGTGCTATGAGTTTCCTTTTTTATTTTCCTGTCTTATTTAAATGAAAGTTCCAAGCAGTAATAAACTTGTGCTCACCCTCTTCAACCGGCCTGTTGAAATGGGAATTCCAAACCTAGATTAATCTTACACTGAAACATTCAACTGGAGGCTAAGCATGACTATCCTTAGTAGTCATTCCAATCAAGCACACAGAAACTTGAGGTGAGCCTGCTTTCAGATATACAGAAAGAAAGGACACTCCCCTCCTGACTTCCAAACAGGAGCAGATATTATCTATGTCTTGTCGGACTTGAGAACTAATAGGTTCACATCTTAGGATACTTAAGTTTTTAAACTGATTGTGGACATGGAGCTCTGTGGATATACTCAAGAGACTAAAATATAAGGGAAATGAGTGTAAACTGAGATATATATATATATATTGGATATATGTATAAAATATATATATATATGGTATATATATATAAATATATATGGGATATATATATATATAATATATGGGAAATGAGTGTAAACTCAGAGCATTGTGTTTTTTTTTGGGTGGGGGGGTTTTTTGTTTCGTTTTGTTTTGTTTCTCTTCCCAGATTATTTTTACCTTGCGACAACAACAACAATAAAATTCGGTTCTGCACATATATATTCTACCTAGGATATACTATAAGATATTTAATATGTATGGGAATGCCTACCATCTAGGGGAGGGGGTTGAGGGAAGGAGGGGAAAATTCAGAACAGAAGGGAATGCAAGGGATAATGTTGTAAAAAATTACCAATGCATATGCACTGTCAAAAAAAAGTTATAATTATAAAAATAATTTTAAAAAAAAGAATTGATCAATATAAACAATTCAGGACAATTTACTCATGTGAACTAATACAAAATGAGGATAGCAGAATTATGAAAGAAAAATGTATGATAACTATAACAACATAAATAGAAAGAAATGCTTCTGTAGGGAAGAAAGAAAATTAAAAAGAAATAGAATTCTTTATATTTACCAAGTTCATATTAAAAGAAGAGGTGAAAAAAATGTATCTCCTCCCCTGTTTGCAGAAATGGGGAACAATAAGTATATAATATTGCATATTTTGCCAATTAAAGCTGATATGTTGGTTTTGCTAAACTATCATTCCGGGCCCTCTTTTTTTTCCCCTCTTTCGATACAAAACATATTCATCTATAAATAAAATTTTGTACATTGTCTCCTCCATGAGAAAATTAACCCCCAGAGGACTGGGACCAAATTTTTGCTTTTCTTTGTGTCCTTTGAAATTAACACATAATACCTGGTTAATTAATTACTAAACTGATTACTAAATGTTTGTTGAAAAACATAATGATGATTGGTAGTAGTGGTAATGATGATTATGATGACAAGGGATAGATCCCTAGGTAGAAGAGGATGATGTAAATGAAACTAATATAAAAATTAATTATATTACAATACAATATTTTATATTATCCATATATTTATATTATTATATAATATGTAAAGATAAAGATATTTTAATAATATAAACAATGCATATTAAACATGCTCTTAATGATGCACACAGTAAATGAGCTATAGTTTCCCCAAACCCAATATAAGTGTTTATGACTTACTCTCAAATTATCTGACTTAGAAAATAAATCTTAAGAATCCATTGATTGAGTGATTCATCCTAAGTCAAATTACTTTCAAGTGTCCAATGTGTTATCTGAACCTAGATCTGTCCAGGCTAGTATTCTATCCACTATACCCTGCTGTCTCTAAAAGTAATACAAATGAATACTAATAAAAATAATGCAAAAATGGGAAAACCTAGTAACTACATTTTTTTCCTCAAGGAAAAGAATAAAAAAATTCTTTCCAAAAAGCAAACTGAACTAGAGATAACTAAAATACTCACTTTCTCAGAAAAAAAGGAAAAAAATAAAATTTTAAATAAATTTCACAGCCATGTGTGAACGTTCTTAAGAATGTTTCATGTACAGGTTTCTACAGTTCCAGTTTTACTACAACACATTTAGAGAAAATAAGTTAACACAATCATTTGAATTGGCCGCCTGCACACTAGACAAGGCTTATTTCTCTTTTTTGATTCCTTAACACATGTAAAACATGCCATAAGATGTCCTGTCCTTCCATGGACAATGCAACCATTTTGAGGTTGGTTCTGACAGACAACACAGGGCTCTACTGTGCTACAGGGAAGAAAAGATCCCATATTTTTTCTTTGCTTTGTGCTTCTTTTCTCTCAAATTCTCCAGTATGTTCCTGACTACTACACATGATACTTTTAGATGCTGATGGCTGGAAATAATCCTCATTCTCTTGGGAGTCTGATTTCTGTACTAACTTTTCTTCACTTTCCTCAACACATGAGTCCTTGATTTTATTGTTCTTATAATCTGGAACATCAAAGCCCCCTTTTTCCCCTTGTGTGGGATTTTCTAATGTGCCTTTATCCAAAATTTCACCTTTCTCCTCTGGAAGCCAATTTTCTCCCAAAGTCCAACATCTGTGGCAATGGGGTGGAAGTGGAGGATTTATTTTGTCACAGGAAGGACACTTCCAATAATTCTGCAATGAAAGAAGAAGTAGAATCAGTCTCAATGGTTCTTGAACATCTATGAATAACAATGCTAGTTATAACAATGTACTCTGTCTGTTTATTAAGAAATGTTTGTTTTGCCATAGAAAGAAGATTTTGCACCCTCACTTTTTGTTGTTCTTTTTCGTTTTGTTTTCTGACTCATTTTCTTTCTTTTTTGATCTCATTTTTCTTGCGCAGGAAGAGAATTGTGCAAATACGTTAGCACATATTGGATTGGACATATATTTTGAATTGTTTAACATGTACAGGATCGCTTGCCATCTGGGTGGGGAAAAGTAGGGGAAAG
The DNA here is from genome assembly GCF_048593235.1 of Sminthopsis crassicaudata. Classification (NCBI taxonomy): domain Eukaryota; kingdom Metazoa; phylum Chordata; class Mammalia; order Dasyuromorphia; family Dasyuridae; genus Sminthopsis; species Sminthopsis crassicaudata. The sequence continues at coordinate 48,559,534 of NC_133623.1, read as the reverse complement.
TCTGGCAAGGGAAGCTCTGCAGGAGTCAATGTTGAGAGATTATCCATGCATATGTTTTGAGGGTAAAAACCTTTTTTTAAAAAAAGATTTTGTAGATTATTTTGCAATATCTCAAGTCCTACCCTACCTTTATCTCTTAGCAACTAACTTCTGAAATTAAAATTGTGGTTAAATAGTTTTGCCTTTTAGAGATTCTATAGTAAGACATTTTAAATTCTGTTAGTTGTAGATCTTTTTTTCATAGGAATTCATCTCTATTTCTGGCAAGATCTCCTAATATCCATCAGCTACCATATCTTTTTATTGTGAAGTATTTAGATGAATCTCTTAGCAGCCATTTCCTCCTTCTTCTCCCTTCCTTTTTTGGTAAAACAGAGATGGAAGCAATTTATAAGAAACTGGTCAAATTCTATTCATAGATAGTTCCTCACCTTACAAATGGTTTGTGTTGGTACAAATCGATTTTTTGAAAAGAATCAATGTTCTCATAGAAATACTGCTAGGAACGGAAACTAGGTTTGCAGGCCCAATTCAGAGAAGTCTACTTTACCTAGAATAATTTTAGTATTACTAGGTACCAAACAATGTAAAGATGGAAAAGGCTGAGAGGGTGGCTAGAATTATGTGTAGAGATCATCTAATGGACAGTCTAGTTCCATTGCACTGTGGAGGGGAGCCTGAGGTAAAGCTTGTCTTTGACATCTTCTTCATGATCCCTGAGCGTTTTTCTCTCATCTCTTGGTAAATCTTCCTGGTGTCCTAATGTGATCCATCTTGGAGTTTCACTCATATGTGCCCTCTACTGTTCTTCATGGTCCCAAATTAACTATGATATTTTCACTTGAAGCAAAACTTTTAATCCAACTGTCAAGATGTGTTAGGAAGAATGCCTGAATTAAAGCAATGTAATGATTCTGAGCCCTGGAAACCTCCTAGAGTCATCCCTGCATTTCTTTCTTTTTTTTCAAAGGCTTGCAAATCGAATGAACCCTAGTTATTTCAGGGACTAAGTGAAGTAGAAACATTCAGAAAGTGAACATTTGGAAGAGCAAATATTTTAGAATAGGTTCAGGGGCTGCTAAACAGTTGCTTGTCTGTAAGTTTATCAACTGCTGAGCTCTACCTACACTAGCGGGATAAGCAACAGTCAGCAATGTCTTCTCTTCCTGTTGAACACTAGGCTTAACTTGAATGTTTCTTATACTTCAGAGATCTATGATTTCACCCATGTAGCATAATCTCTCTGTGTGGGCCAGGCCATGTGGTTTCTTAGAGACTGTGCACTAAAGTAAGGCATGAGAGGCAGGGTCAGATCTCAAGGGCAGAGTATAAGAGGAACCTGGAGGCTTATTCTGCCTGAGCCTGGTAAAAGGGCATTCAAGGTATTGAGTAAACCTCATTAACGAGGAAAAGCCTCTTTGCTCTTGCTGATCATGCTCAAACTTGTGCACTCTCAATCATATGACCTGAGGACTATAAAGGGGGTTGCAGTAGGTGAGAGGGAACTCCAGAAGGGAATTCAAGGGAACTCTGAGGAAGAAAGAACTCCAGAAGGAAGGCTAGAGGGAACATTAGGGAACACTATGTAAAGAGTTAGAATAAAGACCTGTTGCTGCATACTTGAGTGACTTGGGTGTTCTGTAGAGGAACCTCTAAAGAGGTAGCTCTCTGATTGAGATAATCAGATCCAGAGATGTCTGAAGATCTGGGGAATGTAAGAAACCAGTTGACCCCTGCTGAGGTAAGCAGCTGGGAGTTAACAGTAAGGGAAGCCTTAGCCCTCTGTTTTGCTTTCTTAGAAATCACATGATGTGGAAGACATTTTTTTTGCTAGTTACCTCATCTCTCTTCAGCCCATTATCCCCACACGCACCATATAAAAAGCTTTGCATCAGGGGGTTTCTTTGGGAGGGCTGGGTAGCACTCGCTTATTTAAGGGAGCTCTCTGCTTCTGTAAGGCAGCCCTGCTCATTCTGGACTTGCCACTTGTCCGAGATTCTAATAAAACTTCCTACCTTCACTTTGAGGAGTCTGCCAGTAGTCAATTTTGGGTTAGGGTCTCTGTACCCCACACATCATGAAATATAAACATAAATATAACTCTCCCTTACCTCAAGGTTTAAGGAGTTACTAGCAGTCTCCTAAATTTATTGCTTCTGGTGACAAACTTCTCTAAATTGGCTTAGCTTGGTCTTGAGAGAACACACACTGACAGTCCTTCACTTGGGCCAAGACTTCTGGCCTTGGTAAGAATCTGCTAGAGCCCAAGTCTCAGTGGAATAACTTTTGAGAAGTCAGGATCATTGTATAATGTTATAACAAGGCATTAGATTAAGACTTTAGTGAAGGCCTCTGCTTACAAGAAACAAGACTAGAAAAAAAAGTTTGGGTAAAAGGCTAAATATACTTTGTAAATATTACCTCACTTGATCCTCACAATAACTCTGCAAGGTAGGTGCTATTATTAGCGCCCATTCTATAGTGGCTGAGTCAGGCAGAGAATATGTGACTTGCCCAGGGTCACACAACTAGGGATTGTCCGAGGCTGGAAGTGAACTCGGATCCCCCTAACTCCAGGCCCACCACTCTATTATTCACCTTACCACTTAGCCAGATGGACACACGAGGAACAGAAAAGGGGCTGAACAAAAGCAAAGAGATACAGGACAGCAAGTAATCCAGTTTAGCTGCAGATCTGATGCCATGAGAGAAAAAAGTGTGACACATAGGTAGAAAAGCCAAGTGGTCAATACATCTATTCCTATTCAGCACTTTGTGTAGTGGCCAAGAAGAGACTGCGGCACCTAGGTGCCCTGAATTTCCTTTTTATTAGGGCAGTTAGAAGGAGTATATATAGACAGAGAGTAGATGTATGTGTTGAATTTGAAAGGATAATAACTAAAACAATAAAAATGAGGGGAGAAAAAGAAATATAGTAAGAAAAAGCAAAAGGGAGAGGTAGAATGGTGTAAAATATCTCATGAAAGAGGCAAAAAAAAGTTGTGGGGGGTTTTCTGTTTTGTTTTGTTTTATACTGGAGAAGCAGATGGGGGGTAATAAGAAAGAATGAGTGAACATTACGCTCTTCAGAACTGTCTCCAAGAGGGAATAACATTCACACTTAATTGGGTATAGAAATCTATTTTACCCTACAGGAAAGTAGGAGGGAAAGCAGATAAAACAAAGGGAATGGAATGAGGATGATCAAGGAGAAACAAGACTAGCGGTGAGGAGGATGAAGGAAAAAAACACATCTGATGAGAAAAAGTGTGAAAGGAGAGAAAATAGAATAAAAAGGGGGAAACAGAATGGAAGGAAATACTGTAGTATTTAGAAATAGTAACTGAAAAAAATTTGAAGCAAGTTTTTTTTTTTCTGATAAAGAGCTCATTTCCCAAATATATAGATAACCAATCAAATGAATAAAAATAAGATACAGTCCCCAATTGGCAAATGATCAAAAGATATGAACATTTTTCAAATGAAGTAATCAAAGTTTTCTACAGCCATATGAAAAACTGTTCTCACTACTGATTGGAGAAATGCAAATTAAAACAATTCTACAATACTACCTTTTACCTATTATAGTGATTAATAACTCAGAAAAGAAAAATAAACATTGGAGGGAACGTGAAAAAAATGAGAAATTAAGCAATGGTTGGTGGAGTTGAGAACTGATTAAACCATTCTGTAGAACAATCTGGAACTATGTCCAAAGGTATATAAAACCATGCATATTCTTTGACCTAGAAACATCACTATTAGGTCTATATCCAAAAATAAATTTTTAAAGGAAAAGGACCTATATGTACAAAAATATTTATAGCAGCTTTTTCTGGTGGCAAAGAATTGGAAACTGAAGTGATGGTCCTCAAAAGCGGGAAATGGATGAACAAATTGTAGTATGTGATTGTGATGGGACACTATTGTGCTATAAGAAAGGACCATCAGGATGCTCTCAGAAAAACCTGAAAAGATTTCCATGAGCTGATACAAAGTGAAATGCACTATGTATAAAAGAACAGCAGTATTGTAAGATGATTTAACTATTCTCAGCAATACAATCATTCAAGACAACTCTGAAAGGCTTATGATAAAAAATGTTATCCATCCACAAAGAAAGAATTGATGATTTCATGAGTAAATATGCATCACCTATATTAAATTGCCCATCTTTCAATGAAATGGGATGAGGAGAAAGGCAGAAAATTTGGAATTCCAAAGTTTTAAAAATTAATATTAAAAATTGTTTTTACTTGTTACTATGGAAAAATAAAATACTAAACATTTTTTAAAAGAATGCTGTCTATTGTACTGAATATCCTGGCGAGTTTGTCTAATCATATGTATATTTAAGAAAGATAATAGAGATGGACAATGAATTGGACCCGGAACTTAAAGGAGGGCACATAAGGCTAGGTTCCTATGAAAAAATTGCAAAGCAATTTACTGATTCTTAAGTTTCTTATAAGTTCAATTTAATAAAAAAATAATTTATCTATAAATTGTAGAAAGGGAGAATTAGTTATGGGATGGATTCCTATAAATATGTTTTTGTTTTTATAAAATAAAAAAAAATGAAAAATAGAAAGGAAGGGGACATTTGTAAAAATATTTCAATATCTTACCTTCATCAGGAATTGCTGTAGGTGCCTAAAAAGAAAAAAGAAAGCATTAAACATTCAGTTGTTCAAAGATTTCCAAAATTAAAATTTCTTTTTCTGGAAGCCAAATGGAGCTCTCCAAATTATAAAACATAAAAACACATTTGCAACATTGTCAAGATAAAGCTTATACTAACTACAAGTGAGAGAGCAAAAACTACCACAAACAATACATTTATAGATACCTGTGAATAATGTTGCTTTTATTAAAAACTCTTCAATAATTACTATTCAACATTTGAAAATCTGAAAAAGAATTATCATCAGTAGAATAACAAGGCAAGTTTAACCTTGGAGTACAAAATGAAGCCTGGGAGAGACTAATGAACTTTTGTCACGACAGCTCATAATTTATAAGCATTTTTCAACAACCCAAAAGGCAGTCCTAGACATGGGTTTGAACCAGATGGTCAATATAGAAACCAAAATGGTTATATACTTTGTAGCCAAACATGGAGAGGCTCTATGTTAAAAACAAGTTAAAACAAGGCCTGGAACTGTCTGTGGATCAGATCACAAAATTCAGACTTGTATTGAAGAGAGTAAGGATAAACCATCAGACCACGAAAGTAGGACTTAAATCACATCCCTCAAGAATAGGAAGTGAAGGTGATGAATCAATTTAAGGGATCAGATCAGATAGAATACCCAATGAATTATGAACCAAGGTTCATAATATTGTAGGAGGCAGCAACAAAACGCATTCCAAAGAAAAAGAGCAAGAAAACAAAATAGCTATTCAATAAAGAAGAAAAGTGAAAGGTAAAGGAGAAAAAATAGAAATATACAGCTGCATGCAGGGCAGGAAAGAGAAGTGAAAACATTTTATTAACATATAAAGGTGCAATAATACAAATCTAAAATTAACCATCCTCCACAGAACTGACTTCACAGGTTAATGAAACAAAAAAGCTTAGACTTCATCCTTACCTCATCTTAAAAAAAATTAAGATATTAATCTAGACAGATAATGTAAGCCATCTATTGTAAGGTCACATACCTGTAAGGTGTTATGGATAAAGGAAAAAAAAACTAATATACATGTTGACAAATCTACCAAGATAGTTTTCTTTGCTTTTTTTTCTCAATTTTAAATATTCTGTTATCCAATATCACAAAGCAGTTTGGAAAATTTCACAAGGTCATTTTTGTAATACTTCTGAAAATTACACTTTCAAATAGCTTCACATTCTTAAGAGAAATGAGAAATAAAACCCAACCCTACTAAAAGATAAGCATATTGACATATTATACACAGAACTGCAAACTGGCCTATCCATTCTGGATAATAATTTGGAATTGTGCTAAGAAAGTATCAAAATCGTTTATATTCTTGGACCCAGAGTTCTCACTATTACCATAAGGAGACCTCAAATAGAAAAAAAAAAGATCCTTATCAAAATATTCATAACCATAGTTTTTGTTGTAGTGAGAAGTGAGGACACTTAATGGATGGCACTGATTAGGTAAACAAACTGTGATACATAAATATCATGGAATTTTTAGAATGTCATAAGAAGTGATCAATATAAAAAATTCAGGGAAATTTACTCATGTGAACTAATACAAAATGAGCATAGCAGAATTATGAAAGAAAAATATAAGGTAACTCTAACAACTTAAACAGAAAGAAATGCTTCTGCAGGGAAAAAGGAAAATTAAAAAGAAATAGAATTTTTTATATTTACCAAGTTCATATTCAAAGAAGAAATGAAAAAATGCATCTCCTCCCCTATTTGCAGAAATGGGGAACAATAAGTGTAGAGCATTGCATATTTTGCCAATTAAGGCTGATATGTTAGTTCTGCTAAAGTATTCTTCTCCGCCCTAGTTCTTTTTTCCCCTCTTTCGATTCAAAACATATTCATCTATAAATAACATTTTGTACATTGTCTCATCCATGAGAAAATGAATCCCCAGAGGATTGGGGGACCAAGTTTTTGGTTTTCTTTGTATCCTTTGCACTTAGCACATAGTACCTGGTTAATTAACATTATTTAACTGATTACTAAATGTTTGTTTAGAATAATAATGATGATTGGTCATAGTGGTAATAATGATGATGATGATGACAAGGGATAGATCCCTAGTGGAAGAGGATGATAAAAATGAAACTACTATGAAAATAAATTATATTAAAATATATTATTTGTATACTATCCATATATTTGTATTATTATGAAATAAGTAAATATAAACACATATTTTAATAATATATGAAACTCACATAAAACATGTGGTTTAAAAAGTGCTTTCTGACAACATTCTTGTAAATCAAATAACATATTAGAAGAAACATTAACATAATATTTCCAGAAACGTTAAAAAAGATTATTAGAAAAATATCTAGTTTTGTAAATAAGTATAAACTTATAAAAATTATCCATCCATTCTGTTATGGATCATGTGAAATCTGCATTAGCAATGAACTATCAAAAAAGGGCAATTCTGTTTATACTTTTTCCCCTTTTAATTAAGGCATAGGATAAAACATGCAGTAAACTTATTTTAGTGTCTCAAGGGGCATCTGTAAATTGTAACTGCCTTCCTGTTCTTGAAGCTTAGAGAATTCTACCAAGCAGGGGGGTGTTGTCTCTTGTCATCTCTGACCTGGAAAATAGCAGCCCGATAGTAGAAGTTTCCTCACTATTTTAAAGCAATATTTAAAGAAAATATATAAAATTTAGAGAAAAAAATTTAGGTTGTTCCAAAAATAATGTTAGTGTAAGAACTACCACCAATCCCGTTCTACAGTATGTTTTAGTACAGAAAGATAGTGGGTAACGTCTACTTACTACTTGCGTTAGGAATCAAAATTCTTTTAAAGTAAGCTTGTCAGACTTTTCGGCTTCAGTTTCCATTTAGTCAAAGGACTGTTTCATGCCCAACAACTTATTCTGTCATAGCCTGAAAGGCATTCCTTCAGTTTCCCATTCTTTGCTACGACAAAAATAACTAAGTAATTTTTGGTACATATAAGCCCTTTTCTTTTTCTCTTTGATCTCTACACAGACCTAATAGTGATATTTCTGGGTCAAATGATAAAAGCAGTTTTACACACAGGTGGGCACAGTCCCACGTTCTTCTTCCGAATGGCAAGAACAGTTCAAAATGATAATGAAAAACCCATTTTCACATATCCTCTCCAGCGTTTGTCATTTTCCTTTTCTGTCTTTTGTGTCAATCTGATGTGAAGCAAAATGACTCCACTTTGTATCTGCTTTAGGCATCATCTCACTATCTGACAACTCAGTCAAATATATGCTAAACATGGCACTTTCTAGGACTCTTTGGGTTTCTTGATGTGGCAATTAATTTACATTGATTAAACTTTTTGATAAAATTACTATGTATGCTACTTTTTTATTATTTTTCTTCCTTTCCTCATTTGAATAGCAATTATCTCTTTAAAGAATTCAGAATCAAGTTGCTTTAATTTATGATAAACCCTTTTATCATTCTTCCTTCTTACCATGAAGACCTTCACCTTAGAAAGTTGATGCTCTGACTATACTTGCATAACTGGAACAATTCCAACTTCAATAAAAATTCTTTCCTGATTTAATAAGATAGAACCAAGTTTAGGGTTTTCAGTGTTCCTTGGTGGGGGTTGTGCCCCGCATGTGCCAATTATTTTAATAAGGAGAGTGCTCCTTCTATAAAGACATGTGGCTTCCATGGAATTTGTGGCCTCTGCTATTCTTTATTCCTAAATCATGCTTAAATGATGCCTATGAGGCAAGTGTGGGGGCTGGAAGGATGGGAGTACTATTGACAGTAATGTAATAATCTATATTACAGAAGACCTGTAGGAAGATAAGTACACTGATGCATGCTTGTTAGAGGCACAAATCGGTTCAATTCATTTGTAAAATAATTTGGAGTCATGCCAAAAAAAAAGAGATACATACTCCTTAATTCAAAACTACCACTTCTAGGTAGATGTCTGAAAGGGGTCAAGGCAGCAATAAGATATTCATAAATACCAAAATAGTAACATTTTCCTCTTTTTCTCATAGTCAATAAGGATTGATTAAGCATCTATTATGTGACTAGCATAAATACATACTAAATACTAGATATACAGGGGATATAATGTCCCCTCAAGGAGCTCACAATCTATTGGCAAGAAGAGAAATAACAAACAAACAAACATACATTTAAACTTTATTCAGGAGAAATAGGAAATAATTAATGGAGCAAGCTTCTAAGAATAAGAGATAGGGGGGAAGCCTTCCAATAGAAGCTCTGATTTTAGTTGGAACTTGAAAAAGGCAGGGGAAGGAGAGCATCCTAGGCAGCAGAACAGCCAGAAAGATTATCTGGTGTCAATATGTCTTATTTGTGGAACAGCAAAGAGGTCAATAACACTGGATCAGAGTCAGTTGGGGTGGAAGGTGTGATGTGTAAGAAGATAAAGGGGGATAGGTCATCAAGGGCTCAGAATGCCAGAGGATTTGTATTTGGCCCCAGAGGTAACAGGAAGGCAGTCTGAGAGGAAGAGGGATGAGTTCAGACCTGTATTAAGGACAATCACTTTGAAATCTGGAGGATAAAATAGAATAATAAGAGAACTGAGGCAGGTAGATCTACCAGTAGACACTTAAATAGCAAAGGTGTGAGGTGATAGGGTCGTGCATCAGATGGTGGCAGTGCCAAGTTTGAGAGACGCTGAACACGTGAAATCAATAGGCCTTGGCAAAGATGCGTTAGAGCAGGGAAAGGGAGAGATAATGAGAAGGTGAGGATGATGCCTTTGTGGCAAGCCTGGGGGACTAGGAGAATGGGAGTACCAGTGAAGATAATCGGGAAGGGGAGTGTTTAGGGAGAAAGATAAAATTTCACTTGGAGATATTTTGAATGAAAACGGCTGAGTTATAATATTTGCTTAGCATATGATCCATGATAAGTAGCTTGCTTTCTCTGTGACTCAATTTACTCATCTGAGAAATAAAGTAATAATTTATTCTCCCATCTAGTTTCCCAGGATGTATAAATGTGTTTGATACTTTTTAACTATTCTGGAATCTTGTAATAGAATTAACAAATTAATGATAATATTACAATCATTACTCTGATAAATAAGTTGACTAAATTATATGTAGGATATGAATTCTTTATATTTACTGAGTTCATATTCAAAAAACAGATGAAAAAATGTATCTTCTCCCTTATCTGCAGAAATGGGGAACAATAAATGTAAAATATTGAATATTTCATCAATTAAGGCTGGTATGTTAGTTTTGCTAAACTATTCTTCCCTGCCCTCTTTCTTTTTATCTCCTCTGTCGATACAAAAAATATTCATATACAAATAACCTTTCGTACATTGTCTCCTCCATAAGAAAATGAATCCCTGGAGGGTTGGGACCAAGTTTTTGGTTTTCTTTGTATCCTTTGGACTTAGCACATAGTACCTGGTTAATTAACATTAATCAATTGATTAATAAATGCTTGTTGAGAATAATAATGATGATTAATGGTAGTGGTAATGATGATGATGATGACAAGGGATAGATCCCTAGGTAGAAGAAAGTACAACAGTTTCTGTACTTGAGGCAAAGCAGGACACTTTTAAGAAAGACTGTGGTTCCCAAAGAAAGGAGTCAGGCAACTGGGTTGACCTAAAACACCATGCCCAGAAGGCAAAAGGAGGGCCTCAGAACTCAGGAGTCTGGGAAATGCATGCTGGGCTTTTCTATGCAGAGGTAGGGAAGGGAGGGACTCTCCTGGAGCTTCTGGCCTTCCTCTTGTTTGTCAAGGAGCCTTAGAATTAAAGCCCCCCATAGTAAGTTATCAATGGCATAATAATAGAATCTTTTCCTGTTGATTTGGAGAAGATCTAAATCTACAAATTCTTTTGAGACAATCTGTGATACGAGCCCAAGATTTCAATATACTTTGGGGATTCAAATTTCTTTTCCCCAACATTTGGTGTCCTGTGGAAAGATAGTCCTAAAACACCAATATATATGGGGTTCAGTGTTTCTACACTCCCATACCCCATTTTCATGACAAAAATTAATTTATACATTTCATCCTCTATCAATTAACCTACAAGGTCTTGACAAAACAATAACAGAAATGAACCAGAATAACAGAATAAAAGTAGGTCTATAATAAGGAAAATAATGACAGAAAAGTATGAATGGAATAGTACCTTCAAAGTTCAAATTATTATAAAGCTTTAAAGGTCAAAATGATTTCATGATGGTGAAAAAGTAATAAATAATAGACAGAATTTATATTGCATTTTAAGGTTTGTAAAGCTATTTTTATCAATATTAATGCATCAAAAAGCAATTAATATCATCTTCCTTTTACAGATGAGGAAATTTAAGGAAGGTAGAGCTTAAATAACTTATCTAGAGGCACAAAATCAACAAGTATGTCAGACAAGATTTTTTAACTTGTTTTCCTAACTATAAGTCTACAGTATGCTCATTTCTTTTTGTTGTTTTTTTTTCTCCCATGGTTTTTCCTTTTTGTTCTGATTTTTCTCTCCCAACATGATTCATTAAGCGATTTGTGTTAAAATAAATTTTTAAGCTTTACCTAAAAATAAAATAACAGTAAGCTGTTTAGCTGATGAAATTCACTGTTAATTCAATTTCTATTAATTATCTTTGTTGTTCTGAAGTATCTTTACATTATTTCTGAATTTATTCTTGGATTATCTTGCTAGAAATTAGTATATGGCTATATCTCTTTAAGTTGGAAATCACAAAATATGGGTACATCACTGAAAGTTTAAAATAGAGTCTCAAATTAAAACAAATTGGAATTATTTAAATATACATGTACATGCCCATTATTCATGTACACCGTAACATTTAAAAGAAAATGTTTTAATTTTAGTATCTTTCTATTGTCCTCCATCTCAACAGATTTTGGCTTTTACTAAAGTTAATACATTCTTCAAATATCAGATGTTTGCATACTATATATAATGAGAGGCAGAATGTGTGCATTTCCAAGTTGCATAAATTAATATAAGGACAAAAAAGCTTCCTTTCAAACTTTGTGAAAGCAGATGATATTTACCTGACCATAGATGAAGTCCATGGAATCTGTAGGAGAACAAATCATCTCCCACACATTTTCCACCCCATTCTTCACCACCCCCAGGATAGGGTGAATAACCTGTTGAAGCCCAACCTACTCCGAGATGCATTGCTTCAGCTGTCACAAAAGGTTCTGTGTGGTGTACCGTGAGTTCATAGTACCATTTCCTCTACTGAGCTGACCCTTCACTGATGCCAAGGAAAATATTGGGCTGCATGCTTTCAAGAGAAAAAAAAATACCAGTTGAAAAAAAATGATAGAATTTCGCATGATAGAATGCTGGGATAACGGAATATAGGTTTAGACCTATTTAATATAAGGAAAATATTTTAGGAAGAATTAGTCTGATACACTGATTAGATTTGAAGGTGGGGGAGAAGAGGATTGAACAAGTAAAGGGAGAGAAATAAGGAAGTTCTAGATCATTTTTTGGCTTGAGTTAAATTTATTTTCTTTTGTTTAGGATATTGATACTGGTAATATTAAATGAAGATTCAGACGATTCAGTTGCAGACCAATTCAGTGTTGAGCTTGAAGTTGAATCTAATGATTCAGAAGATTGTAGTCACATTGGAGAAGAATAAGAACTCTCAGATGAAGATGAGGTAGATTTTTTTAATCTACCTGCTTAAGGAATTGGTTAAATGTTTTCTATGTTGAGTGCTTTTGTACCACAAATTGAACTTTTAATTCGAACTTAAATGTAATGTCATTTAAAATCCCTTAAATTTCTTCTGTTTATCTCTGTTACCCTCATGAGTAGAAGAAAACCTCATGCTGATTGTATTTGAAAGCATACAGTCTGTTTCCCTTGGAACTGAGAAGTAGATAACACAAGCATTGTCGTGCCCATTTTATAGGTAAAGTTTAAAAAGGTGAAATTGCTTGCCGTCTCCTCACAGATTCAAGTAGCAGAGCTGGTCAGGACTCCCTGCTCTGCTCCCATGCCACTTTTCTGTTTGGTTGAGGGTCAGTTCTTCATAGTCAGAACACAATTTGTATTAAATCTAAAAAACTTGTCTGGATAAAAATGAAGTTATGAATTGGTATCAATGGACCTTATTTTAGATATGCCAGATACAGCAGGTAGAAGAAAGTGATGCCGACTCATCTGATGAAGAACCTAAAATACCCTTTAGCCCTAAGTATAAACTTTTCCTTTTCTGTGATAGTCCCCCCAAAATTGGAGATGAGGTATGAATTTAGAGTTAGAATTAGAAAAAATGTTTCTACTCTTTTTTAAGAGGTAAGAAATTTGCATAATGTGCTTAATTTTTAACATTATAATACATATTAATGACTTAAAGCTGTCTTTTCTTGCTATATACATGTTGGTTTATTGGAGCACAGTTACAATTTTTTCTTAAATGTTCATTTTTATATTATGTACTTATAAGATTGCATCTTCATTCATTAACTGATGTGGAGAAAGATTGTGTTCATTAAATGCTTGTGTTATCTACTTCTCAGTTCCAAGGGAAACAGACTGTATGCTTTCAAATACAATCAACGTGAGGTTTTCTTCTACTCATGAGGGTAACAGAGATAAACAGAAGAAATTTAAGGGATTTTAAATGACATTACATTTAAGTTCGTATTAAAAGTTCAAATTGTGAAATACAGAATTAGTAATTTTAACTGTAAATGTAAATGGGATGAACGATCCCATCAAACGGAGACGGATAGTAGATTGGATCAAAAAGCAGAACCCTACAATATGTTGCCTACAGGAAACACACTTAAAGCAGGGAGATACATACAGAGTAAAGGTAAAAGGTTGGAACAGAGCCTATTATGCTTCAGGTAAAGCCAAAAAAGCAGGGGTAGCTATCCTTATCTCAGATCAAGCAAAAGCAGAAGTAGATCTCGTTAAAAAAGATAAGGAAGGAAACTATATCCTGCTGAAAGGTAGCATAAATAATGAAGCCATATCAATACTAAACATATATGCACCAAGTGGTATAGCATCTAACTTTCTAAAGGAAAAGTTAAGAGAACTGCAAGAAGAAATAGACAGTAAAACTATAATAGTGGGAGATCTCAACCTTGCACTCTCAGATTTAGACAAATCAAACCACAAAACAAACAAGAAAGAAATTAAAAAAGTAAATAGAACATTAGAAAAACTAGGTATGATAGACCTTTGGAGAAAACTGAATGGCAATAGGAAGGAATATACTTTCTTCTCAGCAGTTCATGGATCCTATACAAAAATTGACCATATACTAGGACATAAAGATCTCAAAATTAAATATAGGAAGGCAGAAATAATAAATGCCTTCTTCTCAGATCACAATGCAATAAAAGCTACATTCAGTAAAAAGTTAGGGGTAAATAGACCAAAAAGTAATTGGAAACTGAATAATCTCATCTTAAAGAATGACTGGGTGAAAGAGCAAATTATAGAAACAATTAACAATTTCACCCAAGATAATGATAATGATGAGACATCATATCAAAATCTTTGGGATGCAGCTAAAGCGGTAATAAGGGGAAATTTTATATCTTTAGAGGCTTATTTGAAGAAAATTGAGAAAGAGAAGATTAACGAATTGGGCTTACAACTTAAAAGGCTAGAAAAAGACCAAATTATAAACCCCCAACCAAAAATTAAACTCGAAATACAAAAATTAAAAGGAGAAATCAATAAAATTGAAAGTAAAAAAACTATTGAATTAATAAATAAAACCAAGAGTTGGTTTTATGAAAAAGCCAATAAAATAGATAAACCTTTGGTAAATTTGATCAAAAAAAAGAAAGAGGAAAATCAAATTGATAGTCTTACAAATGAAAAGGGGGATCTTTCCACCAATGAAGAGGAAATTAGAGAAATAATAAGGAGTTACTTTGCCCAACTTTATGCCAATAAATTTGATAACTTAAGTGAAATGGATGACTTCCTCCAAAAATATAGGCTCCCTAGATTAACAGAGGAGGAGATAAATTGCTTAAATAGTCCCATTTCAGAAAAAGAAATAGAACAAGCTATTAATCAACTCCCCAGGAAAAAATCCCCAGGGCCAGATGGATTCACATGTGAATTCTACCAAACATTTAAAGAACAATTAGCCCCAATGTTATATAAATTATTTGAAAAAATAGGGGATGAAGGAGTCCTACCAAATTCCTTTTATGACACAGACATGGTACTGATACCTAAACCTGGTAGATCGAAAACTGAGAAAGAAAATTATAGACCAATCTCCTTAATGAATATTGATGCTAAAATCTTAAATAAGATATTAGCAAAAAGACTTCAGAAAATCATCTCCAAGATAATACACTATGATCAAGTAGGATTTATTCCAGGAATGCAGGGCTGGTTTAATATTAGGAAAACTATTAATATAATTGACCATATTAATAATCAAATTAATAAGAACCATATGATCATCTCAATAGATGCAGAAAAAGCATTTGACAAAATCCAACATCCATTCCTACTAAAAACTCTTGAGAGTATAGGAATAAATGGATTATTCCTTAGAATAATCAGGAGTATATATTTAAGACCGTCAGTAAGCATAATATGCAATAGAAATAAACTGCAACCTTTCCCAGTAAGATCAGGAGTGAAACAAGGTTGCCCACTATCACCATTACTATTCAATATAGTACTAGAAACGCTAGCCTCGGCAATAAGAGCCGAGAAAGAGATTCAAGGAATTAGAGTAGGAAATGAGGAAATTAAACTATCACTTTTTGCAGATGACATGATGGTATACTTAGAGAACCCCAAAGACTCTGCTAAAAAGCTACTAGAAATAATTGAAAATTTCAGCAAAGTGGCAGGATACAAAATAAATCCACATAAATCCTCGGCATTTTTATATATCACTAACAAAATGCAACAGCAAGAGATACAAAGAGAAATTCCATTCCAAACAAATGTTGAGAGTATAAAATATTTGGGAATCCATCTACCAAAGAAAAGTCAGGAATTATATGAGAAAAATTACAAAACACTTGCCACAAAAATAAAATCAGATTTAAATAATTGGAAAGACATTCAGTGCTCTTGGATAGGCCGAGCGAATATAATAAAGATGACAATACTCCCCAAACTAATCTATTTATTTAGTGCTATACCAATCAGACTCCCAAGAAACTATTTTAATGACCTAGAAAAAATAACAACAAAATTCATATGGAAGAATAAAAGGTCAAGAATTGCAAGGGAACTAATGAAAAAAAACTCAGAGGAAGGTGGTCTAAGTGTACCTGATCTAAAGCTATATTATATAGCAGCAGTCACCAAAACCATTTGGTATTGGCTAAGAAATAGACCGGTAGATCAGTGGAACAGATTAGATACAAAGGACAAAAAAGGGTACATCTATAGCAATCTAATCTTTGACAAACCCAAAGATTCCAACATTAGGGATAAAAATTCATTATTCGGAAAAAACTGTTGGGAAAACTGGAAATTAGTATGGCAGAAATTAGATATGGATCCACACTTAACACCATATACCAAGATAAGATCAAAATGGGTCCATGATTTAGGCATAAAGAGGGAGATAATAAATAGATTAGAGGAACAGAGGATAATCTACCTCTCAGACTTGTGGAGGAGGAAGGAATTTATGACCAGAGGAGAACTAGAGATCATTATTGATCACAAAATAGAAGATTTTGATTACATCAAACTAAAAAGTTTCTGTACAAATAATACTAATGCAAACAAGATTAGAAGGGAAGTAACAAATTGGGAAAATATTTTTAAAAACAAAGGTTCTGACAAAGGTCTCATTTCCAAAATATATAGAGAACTGACCATAATTTATAAGAAACCGAACCATTCTCCAATTGATAAATGGTCAAAGGATATGAACAGACAATTCTCAGAGGAAGAAATTGAAACTATATCCACTCACATGAAAGAGTGTTCCAAATCACTACTGATCAGAGAAATGCAAATTAAGACCACTCTGAGATACCACTACACACCTGTCAGATTGGCTAAGATGACAGGAACAAATAATGACAAATGTTGGAGGGGATGTGGGGAAATTGGGACACTAATACATTGCTGGTGGAGTTGTGAAAGAATCCAGCCATTCTGGAGAGCAATCTGGAATTATGCCCAAAAAGTTATCAAACTGTGCATACCCTTTGACCCAGCAGCGCTACTACTGGGATTATATCCCAAAGAAATACTAAAGAGCGGAAAGAGACATATATGTGCCAAAATGTTTGTGGCAGCTCTTTTTGTTGTAGCTAGAAACTGGAAGATGAATGGATGTCCATCAGTTGGAGAATGGTTGGGTAAATTGTGGTATATGAAAGTTATGGAATATTATTGCTCAGTAAGAAATGACCAGCAGGAGGAATACAGAGAGGGTTGGAGAGACTTAAATCAACTGATGCTGAGTGAAATGAGCAGAACCAGAAGATCACTGTATACTTCAACAACGATACTGTATGAGGATGTATTCTGATGGAAGTGGAAATCTTCAACATAAAGAAGATCCAACTCACTTCCAGTTGATCAATGATGGACAGAGGTAGATACACCCAGAGAAGAAACACTGGGAGGGGAATGTAAATTGTTAGCACTAATATCTGTCTGCCCAGGTTGCATGTACCTTCGGATTCTAATGTTTATTGTGCAACAAGAAAATGATATTCACACACATGTATTGTACTTAGACTATATTGTAACACATGTAAAATGTATGGTATTGCCTGTCGTCGGGGGGAGGGAATAAGGGAGGGGGGGTAATTTGGAAAAATGAATACAAGGGATAATATTATAAAATATATATATATATAATAAAAAAAAAATTAAAAAAAAAAAAAAAAAACAAAGGAATAAATAACCAGATAAATAATTTTTGTATGAAAAAAAAAAAAAAAAAAGTTCAAATTGTGGTATAAAAGCACTCAACATAGAAAACATTTACCCAATTCCTTAAGCAGGTAGATTAAAAAAAATCTACCTCATCATCTTCTGGTGTAGACTTCAAAACACAAACAGTTTAATAGATGAGATTTCAGGGTGAACTTGGAGAGGTAAAAGAATGACCCAATTTACAAAATTCTTACACTTACCAGCAGAGAGCTAGACCAGCCAATTCAAATAACTGGTCATGTTATTTTATTCTACTATTCATGTTCATCTAGATGGAGTGTAGTGGCTAGAAACTGGAAAATGAATGGATGCCCATCAATTAAAGAATGGTTGGGTAAATTATGGTATATGAAGGTTATGGAATATCATTGTTCTGTAAGAAATGACCAGCAGGATTAATACAGAGAGGCTTGGAAAGACTGACATGATCTAATGCTGAGTGAAATGAGCAGAACCAGGAGATCATTATACACTTCAACAACGATACTGTATGAAGACGTATTCTGATAAAAGTGGATATCTTCAACAAAGAGAAGATCTAATTCAGTTCCAACTGATCAATCATGGACAGAAGTAGCTACACCCAGAGAAGGAACACTGGGAAATGAGTGTAAACTGTTTGCATTTTTTGTTTTTCTTCCCAGATTATTTTTACCTTCTGAATCCAATTCTTCCTGTGCAACAAGAAATTCAGTTCTGCTCACATAGACTGTATCTGGGACATACTGTAATGTATTTGACAGTATGTGACTGCCTGCCATCTAGGGGAGGGGGTGGAGGGAAGGAGGGGAAAATGATGGCAGTATTAACTATTTATATCACATAGCATCAGGAATATGCCTGAAGATCCTCTGGTATAACACCACTTTCCACATATATTTCCCTTATATATCACAATTAACTTCTTTCCTCTAGAAAGAAAGCCAAGATTCGATGTGATCAATAAAACCTGTTCTGTGTTACTAAACAAGAAAGTAAACTTTAACAAAAAGGTAAAAGTTACTCAAATAGCTTCAGTCTCTCTCAAATTCGGATATAATCTACTAATAGACTATAAAAGCAGCCAGAATTCAGGTCTCTTTGGATGGCGGTTTAAACTAGTTCTCACTGTAAAGCAATATACTCTCCTTATAAGAGAGAAAGCAAAAGAAACATGGGAGGCTGCATTACTATAAAGCAATGTAAGTCTGGGAAATCAAGATACTTATGAGACCACTTTCTGTTCTGTGTATGCATTTGCATAAGTCTGTATATTCAGTCTCCTCTAGGCTATCTCAGGCTATAAACACACACTATACTAAGGATATGGGGCACTGCTGACTGTCACAAAATTGATAAAAGCAGAATTCTTAATAATGTTTGAGCCTTTCCCTATTCTTTTAAACAAAAAATCTCAGAAGCCATGAGACCCTAGCATTTAGTGTTATGGAACCCTGATAACTTGCCACTTGTAATTTGTGGGAAACAGCTAGTATTATCTTTCTTAAACTAAAACTATTAAAACAAAATCATTTATGTTTGACAGGCATGCCATAAATATGTCACCTGAAAACAATATTTTGGACTTTATTTGTTTTATTGCTCAATGAAAGAACCCAAAGGCAAGTAAGATGAAAAAATGGACAAGTTAATTTCAAGGAAAATTTCACCTCACTAGCGACTACTATGCAAGTTCAGGCTCCTTGATCTATATTTCTCTGAAACAAATGTACCTTAAGTCACATGACATATTCTACACTCCCTCAAGTTTTAGAGTTATTGCTATGTGCTTTTAAAAGTTTCCACATAGCTATAATTAATAAGTAATTTTTAAAAAAATAACAATCTAATATAACTTTAATGTCTATAAAGAAGGTGACAGTTGGATACATGTTTATTTTATACATTTATTATTATTTATTATTTTTTTTGGCTGAGGCAATTGGGTGAAGTGACTTGCCCAGGGTCACACAGGCAGGAAGGGTTAAGTGTCTGAGGGCAAATTTGAACTCAGGTCCTCCTGACTTCAGGGTTGGTGCTCTATGTACTGTGCCAGCCAGATGCCCCTGTTTTATACATTAACATTTTTAAATGTAGTTTAATAGTAAATGAAGCCACTAACTAGAAAAATTGTCCTAGAGAAACATTCGCTTAAAGAAATGCAAAATCTTAGGAGTTTTTCCATACTTGACAAGTATCCATAGGGATTGGTGTGAAGGCTGCTTGTGGCAAAGAAATGGAAGGGCCCAGCAGATCTCTTGAGTATGTTTGGTCTTGCTTGTGTTTTCAACAACAAGCATTACTTATAATGGAGAGAAGCAGGATTCATTCCCAATAAGATCAAGGATGAAACAGGGATATCCAGTATAACAACCGTTATTCAACATTGTACTAGAAATGCAGACTTTAGCATTAACAAAAGAAAAAGAAACTAAAGTAATTAGAATAGACAATGAGGAATTAAACTATCACTTTTTGCAGATGATACGATGATATGCTTAGAGAATCCTAGAAAATCATCCAAAACCCTACTGGAAAACCATCAACAACTTTAGCAACATTGTAGGATATAAAATAAACCCACACAAATAATCAGCATTTCTATATACTACTGACAAACCCCAGCAGCAAGTGATAAGAAGAGAAATTCCATTTAAAATACCTGTAGACAAAATAAAATATTTGGGTGTCTATAAAATGGCGTAATTACAGAGAGAATCTGGGTCTGCCTTCCCCTTCCAGGACTTCTTCCATTCTACTGTGCTAGCTATCTCACTGACCAAAGATTATGCCCAAGCAAGAGTTGCTTGAGTAACTGAGAGGCACATTTCTGAGCTGATCTTTGGAAGGCCTTGAATGCCAAATGAGAGTTTAAGATTTTATTTGGAAAGCAGCTAATAGCCGATAGAGATTGTTGTAACTGGGTCTGAGGAATCCAGAGTTGTGCTTAAGAAATGACCTAATAACTGTATGGATTGCAAGGTCAAACTAAGAGAGAGATAAATCTGGGGGAGAAGATTATAGCAGCAAAGAGAAAAGATCCAAAAAAAAAAAAAAAGAATGAATTAATATTGCAAGTCTCTTTAGTGTAACAGAATCTAAATAATGGGAGGAATTTGATTATTTTTATTCAGAGTAGTTCTGAAGCAATCATACAGAAGCTGTTTTATTCAATAAACAAAGAAGAGCCTACTATGTATTTTGTCAAAATAGTCAAACAAGCACTGATTTGCTTACAAATACATGTTTCTGTATTTACAAAAATAAAATAAAAAACTCTGTTTACAATGTGCCAGGCACTAAAAATTATTTATTTACAATGTACCGGGCACTGTACTAACTGCAGAGGATACAAAGAAAGGCAAATAAAAAAGGTAAAGACCTCTTCACAATCTCTTCCTCCAAGGGACAGGAACAATCTCCTTGGAATTTCCTAGCAAATCATTTCATGCTGGACAGTCAGACATAATTCTAATTCTTCTACTCAGCGACATTGGCCTTCTTACTGTTTTAAGAACAAGGCACTCCATCTCCCTATCCATTTTCTCTGGTTGCCTCATCTCTAGAATGTGCTTCCTTTCAAATCCCAACTAAGGAGGCCAAATACGGGATCCAAAACACACCTCAGTATAGCCTGAATCAGATTAAAATTTAACTGGAAAATGTTTAGAAAAAAAAATAAAAATACAATAAAAGGGACAATATTACTTTTTTTTTTTGGGGGGGGGGCTGAGGCAATTGGGGTTAAGTGACTAGCCCAGAGCCACATAGCTAGGAAGTGTTAAGTGTCTGAGACCAGATTTGAATTTAGGTCCTCCTGACTTCAGGGCTGGTACTCTATCTACAACAATATTAATTTTAAAATTAAGTCAATACACATCCTGAAGGGACCCTTATGGTTACTAGAAGCCAATTCCATTTGAATTTAAAACTGTTTTTCTACCAAAAGTCTTTCTCAACCTTTTAATTCCACTATTTTACCTCCCAATTATTTGCTATTTACCTTATATATAGTTTATACATATTTGCTTACTGGCTTCCCTATCAGATTGTGAACTTCTTGAGGGCAGGTAAACAAGACTGACTTTTGTGTCTTTTTGTATAGCTAACCCTTGGCACAGTACTTAATAAATTATTAAAAGATTGTACATTTACAAGCCTCCGGGAGTTCTGTTTTCTAACTATGCAGCTAGTAATGCGTTCATTTCATCTTTTGATTCTTGTTCCCCCAGAAATCCTCCACAGGAGAATCTACTCAACAAAAAAAAGTCTTATTGTTCAGAAGTATCAGGGCAGCCCTCAAAGATTAAACTTTCACTCTTACTAATTGACAAGTCTACCTATTGTTGGTTTTTTTTTTTTTTTAAATCGTGGTTCTCTGATGCATTTTATGCCACTCTGTGCATGTCATTTCTAATAACTCAGTTAATGTTTCTTAAAGCCTTAGGAATTGAATTGCACATGTTTCACCTGTCTCAAAGAGGAGGGAGGGAGAAAAATTTGGGATACAAGGTTTTGCAAAGGTGAATGTTGAAAACATGACTTAAAGAGCCAGATTTAAAGAGTAAAAGAACCAGATTTAAACCTGAGTCTTCTCAATCCAAATTGAATGTTGTTTCCACGGTATCCTGTCTGGCATAGTGTGCACTTAATACATATTTATTCATTTCTTGATGTTATATTATCATGTATTTATTATTATGTTTTTAAAATTTCTTATTAACTAATAAATAAATTGATTTTTAAAAAGAATGTTGAAAACATGTACTTGCATGTATTTGAAAAAATAAAATGCGATGACATGATGGTATACTTAGAGAACCCCAAAGACTCTGCTAAAAAGCTATTAGAAATAATTCAGAATTTTAGCAAAGTCGCAGGATACAAAATAAATCCACATAAATCCTCAGGATTTTTATACATTACCAACACAATCCAACAGCAAGAGATACAAAGAGAAATTCCATTCAAAATAACAGTCGATAGTATCAAATATTTGGGAATATATCTACCAAAGGAGAGTCAGGAATTATATGAGCAAAATTACAAAACACTTGCCACAAAAATAAAGTCAGATTTAAATAATTGGAAAGACATTCAATGTTCTTGGATAGGCCGAGCGAATATAATAAAGATGACAATACTCCCCAAACTAATCTATTTATTTAGTGCTATACCAATCAGACTCCCAAGAAACTATTTTAATGACCTAGAAAAAATAACAACAAAATTCATATGGAAGAATAAAAGGTCGAGAATTGCAAGGGAACTAATGAAAAAAAAGTCAGAGGAAGGTGGTCTAAGTGTACCTGATTTAAAGCTATATTATAAAGCAACAGTCACCAAAACCATTTGGTATTGGCTAAGAAATAGACTAGTTGATCAGTGGCATAGGTTAGGTTCACAGGACAAGATAGTGAATAAAAATAGCAATCTCATCTTTGACAAACTCAAAGATCCCAAATTTTGGGATAAGAATTCATTATTTGACAAAAACTGCTGGGAAAACTGGAAATTAGTATGGCAGAAACTAGGCATGGACCCACATTTAACACCACATACTAAGATTAGATCAAAATGGGTCCAAGATTTAGGCATAAAGAAAGAAATCATAAATAAATTGGAGGAACATGGGATGGTTTACCTCTCAGACTTGTGGAGGAGGAAGGAGTTTGTGTCCAAGGGAGAACTAGAGACCATTATTGATCACAAAATAGAACATTTTGATTACACCAAATTAAAAAGTTTCTGCACAAACAAAACTAATGCAAACAAGATTAGAAGGGAAGTAACAAATTGGGAAAACATTTTTACAGTTAAGGGTTCTGATAAAGGCCTCATCTCCAAAATATACAGAGAATTGACTTTAATTTATAAGAAATCAAGCCATTCTCCAATTGATAAATGGTCAAAGGATATGAACAGACAATTTTCAGATGATGAAATTAAAACTATTTCCACTCATATGAAAGAGTGTTCCAAATCACTATTGATCAGACAAATGCAAATTAAGACAACTCTGAGGTATCATTACACACCTGTCAGATTGGCTAAGATGACAGGAACAAATAATGATGAATGTTGGAGGGGCTGTGGGAAAACTGGGACACTGATGCATTGTTGGTGGAGTTGTGAAAGAATCCAACCATTCTGGAGAGCAATCTGGAATTATGCCCAAAAAGTTATCAAAATGTGCATACCCTTTGACCCAGCCATACTACTACTGGGCTTATACCCCAAGGAACTACTAGAGAAGGGAAAGGGTCCTGTATGTGCCAAAATGTTTGTGGCAGCCCTTTTCATACTGGCTAGAAGCTGGAAGATGAATGGATGTCCATCAATTGGAGAATGGTTGGGTAAACTATGGTATATGAATGTTATGGAATATTATTGTTCTATAAGAAATGACCAACAGGAGAAATACAGAGAGGCTTGGAGAGACTTACATCAACTGATGCTGAGTGAAACGAGCAGAACCAGAAGATCATTATACACTTCAACAATGATATTGTACGAGGATGTATGCTGATGGAAGTGGATTTCTTCAACATAGAGAAGAGCTAATCCAATTCCAATTGATTAATGATGGACAGAATCAGCTACATCCAGAAAAGGAACACTGGGAAATGAATGTAAACTGTTATTTTTACATTCTGAATCCAATTCTTCATGTGCAACAAAAAATTCGGTTCTACACACATATATTGTATCTAAATTATACTGTAATATATTTAACATATATAGGACTGCTTGCCATCTGGGGGAGGGGGTTGGGGGAGGAAAGGAAAAAATCTGAATAGAAGTAAGTGCAAGGGATAATGTTGTAAAAAATTACCCATGCATATGTACTGTCAAAAAATGTTATAATTATAAAATAAAATAAAAAAAAATTAAAAAAAATGCTATTTTAAAAAAAAGCCTTAAGAATAACCTCCCCCACAACAATCAGTAATGCACACAGTTTTAGTTCCTCAATACTTCCTAGCATGAGGAGATCCAAGATTACTACAAAAGAACCACTTTAATGGATCCATGCTTTTATGGATGTGGGCACTCCCTCCATCCAGGACTTCTCAACTTGCAGTTCTGGTCTATAGCAAGTATTCTATAAGACAATGGTTCTCTAAGTGTGCTAGAAAGTCCCCCAGATTCCCAAAGGCCCTTCAGGAATTCAGCAAGGTCACAATAAGATATTTTAATTCTTAATATCAACTATAGACAGATAAAATGCACATGAACAAAAGTCGCGGGGAGGAGGGAAAGGGAAAAGGGTCCTCAATCATTTTTAAGCAGTAAGGAAGTACTGAGAGCCTCTGCTCTAGAAGGTCCACCCAGTATGCTCCAGATCTTTCTCTGGGGGTCTTTAATGTGTAACATTGATGACTGAAGGTGAAGTGAAGGTGATCCCATAGACTCACTTGTTGCCAGAGTTTGCAGCTGTTTGACTCAGTGCTAAGTATACCTTTCACAGGAAAGGAGTCAGGTATGGTTCATTTCTACACTAGGCTGGCTTCCTAGGTGATAATTTTCTTTGGTGATGAGAGGAAGTACAATCCTTAGAAATTTCTGCAATTGTTTGAATACAGATGTTTTTCATGTAAGAAACACTATAGGATCTATCGATACCTATTGATACAATGATTTATCACTGAATGATCTAGTTTAAAGAAGAATGGATTAAAAGTCAGGGGAGCAGGATTCAAATCATAAATTCTGGGCCTCAGTACCCTTATCTGTAAAATGAGCAAACTGAGGCCAGAGAGTTTAAATCACTGATAAAAAATAGCAGGGTAGGAATTTGAATCCAAACTGATTCCAAATCATCACCTTTTCATACGGACCAGGCATTCTGAACTTTTTGTGTGTCATGGACCTTTTGGGGAAAGAAAGTCTGGTAAAGTCTGTGGACCTCCTTCCCAGAATGTTTTCCAGTGTATAAAATAGAATACACAGAATTTACATAGGAGTCCAATTATATTGAAATACAATTACAAAAATATTTTTTTCCAAACAAGTTCAAGAACCCCAAGTTAAGAACTCCTGCTGGGTTAGCATTATGCTTTAAAATGTATTACCTCTAAATCTCATGCTCCTGTGGATATATTTATTCAGTAAGTTCTCCAGACCAATATAATGCAATAGGTTAGAGTTTTAATGTTTTTTTTAAACATCTTAGCCAAGATATGTGATCATCATCTGCCTTTCAACTTCTAGATCTAAATTAATTTTTTTTTATTTTCACCTTTCTTTTTTTTATCTTCACCTTTTTTTCCCTGAGGCTGGGGTTAAGTGACTTGCCCAGGGTCACACAGCCAGGAAGTGTTAAGTGTCTGAGGCCACATTTGAACTCGGGTCCTCCTGAAATTAATTAATACTAGAAATACTCAAAAGACTTTTTTGCTTTCAATCTTAGGAGAAAATTTTTCATCACGCAGGAATTCAAAGGCAACACTTTATTCTTGAACAACTGTTTAAAATAAACGATACCCGTCTTTCTCCAGTATTTGAGAAATACACCACATTACAAACATGAAGTCCATTCCTGTGGCCTGAAATTCTTCATTATTCTTTACCCAACTAAAAATGTGTCTCCACTAACCCAAGTTTACTACCCCAAGGTAAGTGCCCCAAATTGCTTTTTTTAGTCCCCAGACTTAAGCTACTCTCCAATCCAGGAAGCAATGAAATAACATCTTCAAGGTGTCCAGGGTGGCAAAAAAGGAGGAAACATTTAATAAGAACTTTCAACATGGGATAGTCATCTTCAGCTATTCCATTCACTGCCAGGGTTTGGGAACCAGTGCCCAGAGAACAATAATTAACAAGACTATTGGTCACAGGGATGGAGGTATGAATGGATGAAAAAACTTGTCTCCACTTTCCCAATGACCATTTTTATACACGTTAAGATACAATTTAACCCAATAAGGAGGATGCAGGTGGACAGATTAGGTAGAATTTGTTTTCATTTGGTTTATCCATCATATTTTTGTTCATTCTTAAAATGAGTGAATGACAGGCAAATTGATACATTAATATATTTAAAAATCAACAACAGAAAAAGGCCTCCAAGTAAAGGGGGGCTACTACCTGCATCATTTTAAAGATTATATTGGATCATCCTGAGATTAAAGAGCCTCAAAATTAATAGGTTTTTTTTCTTTGTCCTTCCTGCTTGTTTCAAATTCAGATTTGAATTCAGATCCTCCTGACTTCAGGACTGGTGATTATTGTTTCTTAACTAATATTTAATTTACCTCCAACCCCAAAGAAAATGGAATTTGCTTAGTGACAGACCCGGGGTTGGTGCGTGGGAAACAAATAAACCATAATAGAGAAAGCACATTCTAAACTTCATTCTATTTGCTTTCTCCAACTGGCAGGCAGAGTGCAAAGCAATTTTCTCTTATGGCTTCCTCCCCTTTATACACTTTGTCACTTCTACTTTCAGACATCCCTTCTCAAAGCAAAGCTATTGTTTATTCCCTGCCAAGTCTCCAAATGCCATAGTACATCTAAAATATCCCCCTTCAACCTCAGCCCACTTAAATGTCTTTACCTATGCATTCAAAAAAAATCTAAAAATACCATCTCTTTCAGGAAGCCTTCTAGTACTTACTAGACAAGAGGGGACAATTTCCTTGGGCGATGGACTTTTTCCTCATTCTCTATCTTAAGTAATAGTTAAGTTCTTCAAGGTATGCATCAAAAATCACTTACTCTCAAGCTCTGTATGTTTTTTTGGGTTGTCTCTATGTATGTAAACTTACACCAGTCTATCTTGATAATCTACAACTCCCCTAAAATAGAGAAACCAATATGATTCTCTTCAGTGTCCAATAACATGTCAGCTATACTTAGGCATTTGATCTGAGATAATGTGACTTACCAAAGAGTTTGGATCTGCCTGAGAGAAGATATAACGCAGGAAAACCCCAAGAGGAGCAGGTCGGTATTTGAGTCTCAATTCCTTATAGACTGGTTCTCAAGGTCATTCTTCCAACTGCCTCTTTTTATCTTGAATCCTCACTTTGTCCCCAAAGGATGTGTGATTCAGCAAAGGTAACACGCCGATGATTACTTCCTTCATCTCTTTACATACATGACATTCTCTTCCTTTTTGCTAATTCACGGTTCTGTCTCCCTTCAAAAGTGCGCATATGCTCCAAGAACTTTCCCTGAGTAATGTGACCTAATCTCGGGGCTAGAGGGGTGACCCTTGGAAATCTAGCAGCACACATCTGGGGTGGTGCAAAAGGGCCACAGAAGAAGAAAGTGAGAGCAATTCTGACACTAATACTCCTGGGATATATATATATATATAAAAATACATATTTGCAAAACTGTAACTTTTATAATGTTCCAAATTCTAATTTTTCTATTGATTTTAATTTGTATTATGCTTATTAGTACTTAATTTTCTAAAAGACTCTTTCAGTGACAGACATTAAAAAATTATTACATGTCTACCTTTAGTCTGATACTATATACTTGCTGTATTTTATTGAGAGGGAAGTATCCTGCCCCTCCAAAAAAAAGTTAAGGTTTTAAAGTCAAAATAACTAATTCATCCATATTCATCATCTTGTTTTTAGATATTAACCATCATAAAATCTTTTCAAAAGAACCTGTTTTATATAGCCATAATTTTTTGTTCCCGTTTTGCCTTAAGCCTTATTCAGCAAATAACCTCAGGAAATACTTCTATTTTGTTTTCTTTTTTCAATCACATGATTATTTATCGACAACTCCATTATCCCTTTAGTGTCACAGTAAAAAAATAAAAGCCAAAGAAAATTCCAGATATTACCTCATCAGTTAAATCACAAAATAATTTCTTTGAATGACATAATAAACCACTGTAGTAATTCCAGTTCTTCACTGTAGAACCATTTAAATTTTAATCATTTTATGAAGAAGATCAATATTTAAAGATTTGGATATTACCCTCTCAAATATACATATTTCAGGAAAAGGAAATACTTGTAGTGTTTATTTTAAATTAAAAACCCAACAGTTTTCAAACACTGATCTAAAAAGCATACAGGAAAAAAGTTTTAGAAAAATATTTTGGCAAACTAAGTTAAATATGGAATGCTCTTTTACTCTCCAATTTACTGACTACCAACAATCCAAATATCGCCAAGTTTGGGATCCTTGAGAACTCAGTATTTTTTTCATCTGACTAAAGCCAACCTGAAATGATTAGAAACAAATCTACACAATGTTGCAAAATACATAAAATCCTTTAACTCCAAATATATTTTTCTTATTTGCATATTATGATCAAATCTGGTCTATACTTCATAATTCCATCTGCACTAAAACTGACATTCTATCATAGATGACTCCCCTATAAGAAGATATTTTGGAAGGAGCTAAGAAGCAAAAGATAAATTTGGTACATATTGTACCATACATATCTATCCAATGTTAATATCACCACCACATCAAGATTTTTCCCTCTTCAGAAATTAAAGTATATGTAAAATTATTTAAGATTTTCTATTCTTTATAGCTCTTTATATATCTTTAAAACCAAACTAAGAAGGGTAATAAATATTACACAAAATCTTATTCATTTAGTTAACGAATACCCATTTATTTATTATAATTCATAATGTGTTTTTTAATGAGTGTATATGTATAACTAAAAAACACAAAAAAATGAGTGTCCAAGGATTAGAAAAATAATAGAAATATTATTTGATAAATATGTCATATGTTTAAAATCTTAGTAGATTGTAGTAAATTAATACCTCAAAGACATGAGAATATGTTGAGTCCAAGTAGCCCTGCCATATGTCGTTTGCTTGGATGTGGGCGAGATTTTGGCTACCTTTAGTCAATGGCACTTCTGTTGGCTGTATATCCTAGAATTTAAGGGCAAAAGAAGTATGACTGCCCCAGATTTAATTATTTTTATCCTTCTTCAATGATAATAGATGAAGAGTTCTACTATTGGAAAAAAACCACTATAATGTGGTTTGTTTTAACTAAATGTTTCAAAGGTTCTCTTTCAAAACTAAATAAATGTTTAATGTCATAAATTTAGTAGTTCCCTCCAAAGATGGAGAAGCCAATCATTTATCCCTGCTCATTCTGTGAAACTCTTGCAAAAAGTTCACCAATTGGATCTACCTAACATGAGAGAAGGCTTCCACATTTTTTGATACTCTGAAGGTATCAGTAGAATCCTCTCCCTTTTGTCCCTTGCTGTTATGAAATATAAATAGATTTTATTCCCCTTCTGCCATAAAATACTTTGATGACATTCTTTACTCCTGTTCTCCAGAGTGGATTGTTGGTTATGTGGTTCCTATTGTTGAGAATAAGTCTTCCTATCTACCCAAGTTCGATATGCACTGGTCATTCAAAAGGCAGGTTCCATTCCTCATGGAAGGATTATATTTGCAATTCATAAAATTTTCTCTTTGTTTAATTTTTTTTTTTTTGCTGAGGCAATTGGGGTTAAGTGACTTGCCCAGGGTCACACAGTTAGAAACTATTAAGTGTCTGAGGTCACATTTGAACTCAGACTTCAGGGCTGGAGCTCTATCCACTGCGGCACCTAGGTGCCCTGAATTTTCTTTTTATTAGGGCAGTTAGAAGGAGTATATATAGACAATTGACAAATGATCAAAAGATATGAACATTTTTCAAATGAAGTAATCAGTTTTCTACAGCCATATGAAAAACTATTCTCACTACTGATTGGAGAAACGCAAATTAAAACAATTCTGGAGTACTACCTTTTACCTATTATAATGATTAATAACTCAGAAAAGAAAAATAAACATTGGAGGGAACATGAAAAAATGAGAAATTAATCAATGGTTGATGGAGTTGAGAACTGATTAAACCATTCTGTAGAGCCATCTGGAAATATGTCCAAAGGTATATAAAACCATGCATATTCTTTGACCTAGAAACATCACTATTAGGTCTATATCCAAAAATAACTTTTAAAGGAAAAGGACCTATATGAACAAAATATTTATAGCAGCTTTTTCTGGTGGCAAAGAATTGGAAACTGAAGTGATGGTCCTCAAAAGCGGGTAATGGATGAACAAATTGTAGTATGTGATTGTGATGGAACACTATTGTGCTATAAGAAAGGACCATCAGGATGCTCTCAGAAAAACCATCAGCTGATACAAAGTGAAATGCACTATGTATAAAAGAACAGCAGTATTGAAAGATGATTTAACTATTCTCAGCAATAACAATCATTCAAGACAACTCTGAAAGGCTTATGATAAAAAATGTTATCCATCCACAAAGGAAGAATTGATGATATCATGAGTAAATATGCATCACCTATATTAAACTGCCCATCTTTCAATGAAATGGGATGAGGAGAAAGGGAGAAAATTTGGAATTCCAAAGTTTTAAAAATTAATATTAAAAATTGTTTTTCTGGAACTTAATATGGCAGAAATTAGATATGGATCCACGCTTAACACCATATACCAGGATAAGATCAAAATGGGTCCATGATTTAGGCATAAAGAGGGAGATAATAAATAGATTAGAGGAACAGAGGATAGTCTACCTCTCAGACTTGTGGAGGAGGAAGGAATTTATGACCAGAGGAGAACTAGAGATCATTATTGATCACAAAATAGAAGATTTTGATTACATCAAACTAAAAAGTTTCTGTACAAACAATACTAATGCAAACAAGATTAGAAGGGAAGTAACAAATTGGGAAAATATTTTTAAAAGCAAAGGTTCTGACAAAGGTCTGATTTCCAAAATATATAGAAAACTGACCCTAATTTATAAGAAATCAAGCCATTCTCCAATTGATAAATGGTCAAAGGATATGAACAGACAATTCTCAGATGATGAAATTGAAACTATATCCACTCACATGAAAGAGTGTTCCAAATCACTACTGATCAGAGATATCCAAATTAAGACAACTCTGAGATACCACTACACACCTGTCAGATTGGCTAAGATGACAGGAACAAATAATGATGAATGTTGGAGGGGATGTGGGAAAACTGGGACACTAATACATTGCTGGTGGAGTTGTGAAAGAATCCAGCCATTCTGGAGAGCAATCTGGAATTATGCCCAAAAAGTTATCAGACTGTTCATACCCTTTGACCCAGCAGCGCTACTACTGGGATTATATCCCAAAGAAATACTAAAGAGCGGAAAGAGACATATATGTGCCAAAATGTTTGTGGCAGCTCTTTTTGTTGTAGCTAGAAACTGGAAGATGAATGGATGCCCATCCATTGGAGAATGGTTGGGTAAATTATGGTATATGAAGGTTATGGAATATTATTGCTCTGTAAGAAATGACCAGCAGGAGGAATACAGAGAGGCCTGGAGAGACTTAAATCAACTGATGCTGAGTGAAATGAGCAGAATCAGGAGATCACTGTACACTTCAACAACAATACTGTATGAGGATGTATTCTGATGGAAGTGGAAATCTTCAACAGAAAGAAGAGCCAACTCACTTCCAGTTGATCAATGATGAACAGAGGTAGCTACACCCAGAGAAGAAACACTGGGAAGTGAATGTAAATTGTTAGCACTACTGTCTATCTACCCAGGTTACTTATACCTTCGGAAGCTAATAATTAATGTGCAACAAGAAAATGGTATTTACATACATATATTGTATCTAGGTTATATGGTAACACATGTAAAATGTATGGGATTACATGTCATCAGGGGGAGGGGGTGCAGGGAGGGGGGGATAATTTGGAAAAATGAATAAAAAAAAGAATAAATTAGTAGGAAAGTAGATTTTGTCATGCTAAATATGAGAAGAGATGATATACACTGTAGAGCGATCTGTGCTTCCTTGGGTGACTAGATCACTCTGGGGAGTACAGGCTGTGTAGGAGGATGACTCAAGATTCAGTTAGAATCCTTGTGCCAGGAAGCTTCTAAAGCAGGTAGACCTCCATGGTGAACTTAGGGAAGGGCGTGGGCAAGCCAGTTGAGGAGACTTCAATGAATTTGTGATGTGTATTCCTGTTAAAACGTATGTCCAAATCATTGAGATCACAGATCTATTTGGAAATGATAAAAACACAATCATAATGTATGCCTTGGAAAGATTTGTTTTAATTTCATTGTAATGTTGGAAAATAAAACAATTGAAAGTTCAGCTGACTTCTTAATATTGATATATTGAGGTCAAGTTGATTGAAAAGTTTCAGATAACGTCCTGTATACAAATATCTTGAAGTCCCTAATCTATTTTGAAGTACATGATCTAGGAAGGACATAATCAGTATTTTTATCTCATCCTGCTCACAGAAACTTGTATATTACATACTTTTATAATTTTAAAAGAACTTAGTGAAAATAATTTTATAACTTTTTGATTTCATTTTAATATTGCAAGAAAGCCTTGTAGACTCCATGCAGGCTTAGTTGTGTGTAGATGATGTGTTTTAGAGTAATCAGTTTGGGTTTTTGGTGGTCCTTTTATGTCAAACTGAAAAAGGGTCACTGAGCTGTACATCAGGATTTCTGTGGGCTACATATTGACTTAGTTAATGGTATCTGCTTTACTGCATTTCTTTATTTTGTAACGTTTCCCAGTTACTTTTTAATCTGGTCTAGGGAGTCCTTGGGAGTGTGGTGTGTCCCCGAGATATGGATTTGACATCTCTCGTCTCATCTCTGAACTCTGTTGGTCAGAGAATTTTGCTTTTAGCTTATCCATTTGTTTGCATCATCCTTTCCTAATTCCCTGCCTCTCTTCAGACTGAACCATATTGGTTTGTCAGGGAATCGAGGTTCAGGTTTGTCTTGTTCTTTTAATTTCCGTTGTTGTCTTATATATGGTTCTATGTATCTTTACATCATTTCATGCAGTTCTTCCCAAGTTATTCACAAAGTTAACTATTTCTTATAGGGCAATACTATCATGCTACATTTACATACTACAATTTGATGACTAAGCAGTCTCTTCTTGGCCACTACACAAAGTGCTGAATAGGAATAGATGTATTGACCACTTGGCTTTTCTACCAGTGTGTCACACTTTTTTTCTCTCATGGTGTCAGTGCTCCAGCTAAACTGGGTTACTTGCTGTCTTGTATCTCTTTGCTTTTGTTCAGGCCCTTTTCTGCTCCTAGTGTGTCCATCTGGCTAAGTGGTAAGGTGAATAATAGAGTGGTGGGCCTGGAGTTAGGGGGATCCGAGTTCACTTCCAGCCTCGGACAATCGCTAGTTGTGTGACCCTGGGCAAGTCACATATTCTCTGCCTGACTCAGCCACTATAGAATGGGCGCTAATAATAGCACCTACCTTGCACGGTTATTGTGAGGATCAAGTGAGGTAATATTTACAAAGTATACTTAGCCTTTTACCCAAACTTTTTTTTCTAGTCTTGTTTCTTGTAAGCAGAGGCCTTCACTAAAGTCTTAATCTAATGCCTTGTTATAACATTATACAATGTTCCTGACTTCTCAATAATTATTCCACTGAGACTTGGGCTCTAGCAGATTCTTACTAAGGCGAGAAGTCTAGGCCCAAGTGAAGGACTGTCAGTGTGTGTTCTCTCAGGACCAAGCTAAGCCAATTTAGAGAAGTTTGTCACCAGAAGCGATAAATTTGGGAGACTACTAGTAACTCATTAAACCTTGAGGTAAGGGAGAGTTATATTTATGTTTATATTTCACGATGTGTGGGGTAGGGAGACCCTAACCCAAAATTGAATTGCCTCTGAAGAATTAAAAATAAGTATCACACAGAAGACAATGGACAGGTGCACAATGATTATGAAAGTACATGAAGGCTGCTAGGTGCAATCAGTGACTCACTTCAAAATTAGGTGTAAAAGATAACATAAGGAATTTTATGATACGGAGAAAAAAGTATTAGTTACATAGAAAGAACAAGTGATAAACAAATGAATAATGACTGTTTTTTTTTTAACCATGTAAAGTGAAAGTAAAGAAAGTCTCCAGCACATCTAGGTAGACATCCATGGTAAATGTATGGAAATATATAGACAAGAGTTTTATAGAGTAAATAAACATGAAGGCGTTGTAATCTGCATCACTGGAAGAACTCTAGAATTAAGATCACAAATCCATTTCAGTCTTGGAATAAGGTAAATACTTTATGAATGACATTCATGTAAATTCATGTAAAATAATATCTTAATGCTGCTCAATCAAAAAGTTAAAAGATTCAACTTCTAAAAGAGACTTAGTAAGTCTATATATCGTGAGAAAAAACTGATGAGAAACTTTAAAAGTAGCCTAGTAGAAATTAGATATACATCAACTTCTCACACTGTAAAACAAGTTAAGTTCAAATTGTGGTCATGATTTAGACATAAAGGGTATAGTCTAAGTTAATCGTTTGATAATGGAAAAATTACTTTTCAGATATAAGGATATGGAGTTTATGACCAAAACCCAGAAATAAAGGCAAAGTGAAATGGATAATTTGAGGTAAAATGGAAAATTTAAACTTTTTGTACAAATAATAACAAAGCATCTAAAATTACAAGAAAAAATAATCTCATCTTAAAGAATGACTTGGGGAAACAGCACATTATAGAAACAATTAATAATTTCACCCAAGATAATGACAATGATGAGACATCATACCAAAATCTGTGGGATGTAGCTAAAGCAGTAATAAGGGGAAATTGTATATCTTTAGAGTCTTATTTGAAGAAAATAGAGAAAGAGAAGATTAACGAATTGGGCCTGCAACTTAAAAAGCTAGAAAAAGACCAAAGTAAAAACCCCCAACCAAAAATTAAACTTGAAATACAAAAATTAAAAAGAGAAATCAATAATATTGAAAGTAAAAATACTATTGAATTAATAAATAAAAGTAAGAGTTGGTTTTATGAAAAAGCCAATAAAATAGATAAACCTTAGGTAAATCTGATCAGAAAAAAGAAAGAGGAAAATCAAATTGTTAGTCTTACAAATAAAAAGGGGGATCTTTCCACCAATGAAGAGGAAATTAGAGAAATGATAAGGAGTTACTTTACCCAACTTTATACCAATAAATTTGATAACTTAAGTGAAATGGATGACTTCCTCCAAAAATATAGGCTTCCTAGATTAACAGAGGGGATAAATTGCTTAAATAGTCCCATTTCAGAAAAAGAAATAGAACAAGCTATTAATCAACTCCCCAGGAAAAAGTCCCCAGGACCAGATGGATTTACAGGTGAATTCTACCAAACATTTAAAGAACAACTAACTCCAATGCTATATAAACTATTTGAAAAAATAGGGGATGAAGGAGTCCTACAAAACTCCTTTTATGACACAGACATGGTACTGATACCTAAACCAGGTCGATCGAAGACTGAGAAAATTATAGACCAATCTCCTTAATGAATATTGATGCTAAAATCTTAAATAAGATATTAGCAAAAAGACTTCAGAAAATCATCTCCAGGATAACACTATGATCAAGTAGGATTTATACCAGGAATGCAGGCCTGGTTTAATATTAGGAAAAGTATTAGTATAATTGACCATATTAATAATCAAATTAATAAAAACCATATGATCATCTCAATAGATGAAGAAAAAGCATTTGACAAAATCCAACATCCATTCCTACTAAAAACTCTTGAAAGTATAGGAATAAATGGACTATTCCTTAGAATAATCAGGAGCATATATTTAAGACCTTCAGTAAGTATAATATGCAATAGAAATAAACTGCAACCTTTCCCAGTGAGATCAGGAGTGAAACAAGGTTGCCCACTATCACCATTACTATTCAATATAGTACTAGAAACGCTAGCCTTGGCAATAAGGGCCGAGAAAGAGATTCAAGGAATTAGAGTAGGAAATGAGGAAATCAAACTATCACTCTTTGCAGATGACATGATGGTATACTTAGAGAACCCCAAAGACTCTGCTAAAAAGCTATTAGAAATAATTCAGAATTTTAGCAAAGTGGCAAGATACAAAATAAATCCACATAAATCCTCAGTATTTTTATATATCACCAACAAAATGCATCAGCAAGAGATACAAAGAGAAATTCCATTCTAAACAAATGTTGAGAGTATAAAGTATTTGGGAATCCATCTACCAAAGAATAGTCAGGAATTATATGAGAAAAATTACAAAACACTTGCCACAAAAATAAAGTCAGATTTAAATAATTGGAAAGACATTCAGTGCTCTTGGATAGGCCGAGCGAATATAATAAAGATGACAATACTCCCCAAACTAATCTATTTGTTTAGTGCTATACCAATCAGACTCCCAAGAAACTATTTTAATGACCTAGAAAAAATAACAACAAAATTCATATGGAAGAATAAAAGGTCGAGAATTGCAAGGGAACTAATGAAAAAAAAACTCAGAGGAAGGTGGTCTAAATGTACCTGCTCTACTAACAAAATGCAACAGCAAGAGATACAAAGAGAAATTCCATTCCAAACAAATGTTGAGAATATAAAGTATTTGGGAATCCATCTACCAAAGAATAGTCAGGAATTATATGAGAAAAATTACAAAACACTTGCCACAAAAATAAAGTCAGATTTAAATAATTGGAAAGACATTCAGTGCTCTTGGATAGGCCGAGCGAATATAATAAAGATGACAATACTCCCCAAACTAATCTATTTGTTTAGTGCTATACCAATCAGACTCCCAAGAAACTATTTTAATGACCTAGAAAAAATAACAACAAAATTCATATGGAAGAATAAAAGGTCGAGAATTGCAAGGGAACTAATGAAAAAAATGTCAGAGGAAGGTGGCCCAAGTGTACCTGATCTAAAGCTATATTATATAGCAGCAGTCACCAAAACCATTTGGTATTGGCTAAGAAATAGACCGGTAGATCAGTGGAACAGATTAGATACAAAGGACAAAAAAGGATACATCTATAGCAATCTAATCTTTGACAAACCCAAAGATACCAACATTAGGGACAAAAATTCATTAATTGGAAAAAACTGTTGGGAAAACTGGAAATTAGTATGGCAGAAATTAGATATGGATCCACACTTAACACCATATACCAAGATAAGATCAAAATGGGTCCATGATTTAGGCATAAAGAATGAGATCATAAATAGATTAGAGGAACAGAGAATAGTCTACCTCTCAGACCTGTGGAGGAGGAAGGAATTTATGACCAGAGGAGAACTAGAGATCATTATTGATCACAAAATAGAAGATTTTGATTACATCAAACTTAAAAGTTTCTGTACAAACAATACTAATGCAAACAAGATTAGAAGGGAAGTAACAAATTGGGAAAATATTTTTAAAAGTAAAGGTTCTGACAAAGGTCTCATTTCCAAAACATATAGAGAACTGACCCTAATTTATAGGAAACCAAACCATTCTCCAATTGATAAATGGTCAAAGGATATGAACAGACAATTCTCAGATGATGAATTTGAAACTATTTCCACTCATATGAAAGAGTGTTCCAAATCACTACTGGTCAGAGAAATACAAATTAAGACAACTCTGAGATATCATTACACACCTGTCAGATTGGCTAAGATGACAGGAACAAATAACGATGAATGTTGGAGGGGCTGTGGGACAACTGGGACACTGATGCATTGTTGGTGGAGTTGTGAAAGAATCCAACCATTCTGGAGAGCAATCTGGAATTATGCCCAAAAAGTTATCAAAATGTGCATACCCTTTGACCCAGCAGTGCTACTACTGGGCTTATACCCCAAGAAAATACTAAAGAAGGGAAAGGGACCTGTATGTACCAAAATGTTTGTGGCAGCCCTTTTCATACTGGCTAGAAGCTGGAAAATGAATGGATGTCCATCAGTTGGAGAATGGTTGGGCAAATTATGGTATATGAATGTTATGGAATATTATTGTTCTGTAAGAAATGACCAATAGGAGGACTACAGAGAGGCTTGGAGAGACTTACATCAACTGATGCTGAGTGAAATGAGCAGAACCAGAAGATCACTATACACTTCAACAATGATACTGTATGAGGATGTATTCTGATGGAAGTTGATATCTTCAACTTAGAGAAGAGGTAATCCAATTCCAATTGATCAATGATGGACAGAATCAGCTACATCCAGAAAAGGAACACTGGGAAATGAGTGTAAACTGTTATTTTTATCTTCTGAATCCAATTTTTCTTGTGCAACAAGAGAACTGTACGGATCTGCACACACATATTGTATCTAGGAAATACTTCAACATGTTTAACATGTATATGACTACCTGCCATCTAGGGGCGGGGGTGGAGGGAGGGATGGAAAAAGGTGTAACAGAAGTGAGTGCAAGGAACAATGGTGTAAAAATTACCCATGATTTTGTTCTGTCAATAAAATGCTATAATAAAAAAAAAAAAGCTCACCTTCAATGGCATGGAAAAGTAGAAATTCACATTAATTATCTATTTTAAATAAACAAGACTGACACCCCCTAATATTAACACATTGAAATCAAATATATGGCAAACGGTTTAACAACAATATAAATCTAATAAATATTTAATTGGGGGTGGGGGGAGATTCTATAAGAATTTGCTTTCATGTCTGCAACTTGCAATTTAAGTTTACATTAAAACTCAAAGACACCTCCGCAAGGCCTTGTAAGAGACCAAAATAATATATTCATTTAGTCATATCTGAATTACTTTCAACTTGGTAGAAAAAAAAACACTTTCCAACTCCCAGACCAAAATAATATATTCATTCAGAAATATCTGAATTACTTTCAACTTAGCAGGAAAAAAAAACACTTTCCAACTCAAAACTGAACTTTAAGGGAGGTCTGGGATATGCTAGTATTCAGTCAAAAGGTCAATGCTAAATAGCACTGGAGGCCTTAAAAAGATCTGCTTACTGTGGTCCTTCCTGGTGCAAAGGAATGGAAAAAGAAAGAATTACAATGGACTCCACAAAAGATTGTGTTTACATACACAACAGCAAAGGAGCTTGAGGTAGAAAATAAACTAACAGGTTTTTATCAGCAGATATTTTCTATATTTTTGGAACTCAGACCAGATAAAACTTCAAAGAATCAGAAATCTGAAGAGTATCTTATTTGCAACTCAAAAACACTCATTTTCCCCAACAATATTAAACTTCAATAATATTTATTAAATCATTTACACAAATTGTTCAAAAATCCTGACACTCCCAAACTCCAGAAGAGGACGATTTAACAAATAAAAATAGTCAGTCTTCAAACTCGTAATTCTTAATGACGCACACAGTAAATGAGCTATAGTTTCCCCAAACCCAATATAAGTGTTTATGACTTACTCTCAAATTATCTGACTTAGAAAATAAATCTTAAGAATCGATTGATTGAGTGATTTATCCTGAGTCAAATTAGTTTCAAGTGTCCAATGTGTTATCTGAACCTAGATCTTTCCAGACTAGTATTCTATCCACTATACCCTGCTGTTTCTATAAGTAATACAAATGACTACTAATAAAAATAATGCAAAAATGGGAAAACCTAGTAACCACATTTTTTTTCTTCATGGAAAAGAATAAAAAAATTCTTTCCAAAAAGCAATCTGAACTAGAGATAACTAAAATACTCATTTTCTCAGAAAAAAAAAGCACAAAAATAAAATTTTTAATAAATTTCACAGCCATGTGTGAACATTCTTAAGAATGTTTCATGTACAGGTTTCTACAGTTCCACTTTTAGTACAACACATTTAGAGAAAATAAGTTAACACAATCATTTGAATTGGCCGCCTGCACACTAGACAAGGCTCATTTCTCCTTTTTGATTTCTTAGCACATGTAAAACATGCCATAAGATGTCCTGTCCTTCCATGGACAATGCAACTATTTTGAGGTTGGTTCTGACAGATGACACAGGGTTCTACTGTGCTAGAGGGAAGAAAAGATCCCATACTTTTTCTTTGCTTTGTGCTTCTTTTCTCTCAAATTCTCCAGCATCTTCCTGACTACTACACATGATAATTTTAGATGTTGATACCTGGGAATAATCCTCATTCTCTTTGGGAGTCTGATGTCTGTAGTATCCTTTCATCACTTTCCTCAACACATGAGTCATTGATTTTATTGTTCTTATAATCTGGAACATCAAAGCCCCCTTTTTCCCCTTGTGTGCCTTTATCCAAAATCTCACCTTTCTCCATTGGAAGCCAATTTTCTCACAAAGTCCAACATCTGTGGCAATGGGGTGGAAGTGGAGGATTTATTTTGTCACAGGAAGGACACTTCCAATAATTCTGCAATGAAAGAAGAAGTAGAATCAATCTCAATGGTTCTTGAACATCTATGAATAACAATGCTAGTTATAACAATGTACTCTGTCTGTTTATTAAATGTTTGTTTTGCCATAGAAAGAAGATTTTGCACCCTCACTTTTTGTTGTTGTTCGTTTTCTTTTGGTTTTCTGACTCATTTTCTTTCTATTTTGATCTCATTTTTTCTTGTGCAGGAAGAGAATTGTGCAAATACGTTAGCACATATTGGATTGGACACATATTTTGACATGTTTAACATGTACTGGATCGCTTGCCATCTGGGTGGGGAAAAGGAGGGGAAAATCTGGCAAGGGAAGCTCTGCAGGAGTCAATGTTGAGAGATTATCCATGCATATGTTTTGAGGGTAAAAACCTTTTTTTAAAAAAAGATTTTGTAGATTATTTTGTAATATCTCAAATCCTACCCTACCTTTATCTCTTAGCACCTAACTTCTGAAATTAAAATTGTGGTTAAATAGTTTTGCCTTTTAGAGATTCTATAGTAAGACATTTTAAATTCTGTTAGTTGTAGATCTTTTTTTCATAGGAATTCATCTCTATTTCTGGCAAGATCTCCTAATATCCATCAGCTACCATGTCTATTTTTATTGTGAAGTATTCAGATGAATCTCTTAGCAGCCATTTCCTCCTTCTTCTCCCTTCCTTTTTTGGTAAAACAGAGATGGAAGCAATTTATAAGAAACTGGTCAAATTCTATTCATAGATAGTTCCTCACCTTACAAATGGTTTGTGTTAATTGTTACAAATCGATTTTTTGAAAAGAATCAATGTTCTCATAGAAATACTGCTAGGAACGGAAACTAGGTTTGCAGGCCCAATTCAGAGAAGTCTACTTTACCTAGAATAATTTTAGTATTACTAGGTACCAAACAATGTAAAGATGGAAAAGGCTGAGAGGGTGGCTAGAATTATGTATAGAGATCATCTAATGGACAGTCTAGTTCCATTGCACTGTGGAGGGGAGCCTGAGGTAAAGTTTGTCTTTGACATCTTCATGATCCCTGAGCATTTTTCTCTCGTCTCTTGGTAAATCTTCCTGGTGTCCTAATGTGATCCATCTTGGAGTTTCACTCATGTGCCCTCTACTGTTCTTCATGTTCCCAAATTAACTATGATATTTTCACTTGAAGCAAAAATTTTAATCCAACTGTCAAGATGTGTTGGGAAGTAAGCCTGAATTAAAGCAATGTAATGATTCTGAGCCCTGGAAACCTCCTAGAGTAATCCCTGCATTTCTTTCTTTTTTTTCAAAGGCTTGCAAATCGAATGAACCCTAGTTATTTCAGGGACAAAGTAAAGAAGAAACATTCAGAAAGTGAACATTTGCAAAGGTCTTATTTCCAAAATATATAGAGAACTGACCCTAATTTATAAGAAATCAAACCATTCTCCAATTGATAAATGGTCAAAGGATATGAACAGACGTTCAAAACCCTTGATAATCTCAAAATCTTCTCCCAGTAGATTACATGTTTGAGGACAGTAACTGATCTCCACATTATCTTACCTCTCTCCCCCACAAAAACCTAGCACAAGACTTGTACATACTTGGTGATATTCATACATGGTGTAGACTTCAAAACATAAAACAGTTTAATAGATGAGATTTCAGGGTGAACTTGGAGAGGTAAAAGAATGATCCAATTTACAAAATTCTAGCACTTACCAGCAGAGAGCTTGCCCAGCCAATTCAAATAACTGGTCATGTTATTTTCTTCTACTATTCATGTTCATCTAGATGGAGACTATTCGTAAAAACCCGTCCTGAAGTGCTCGATTTTGAGATAATGCCCTTTCCTAGCTATTTCCAAAACTTTCAGGAATCAGGAAAGACTAATGTTCATCAGCATTATGTGTCTTGTACAAGAGATTTCAAGATAGTTTTTTTTTAGACTCTGAGCCGCAGATCTACTAAAGTTTTTAAGCAAGACAAGTGTGACAAAGATCCTATGGTGGAAGGTCCCATGCTTTGATGTAAAGAACAATAGATTTAGGATTCCAAAAATTTGGATTTGAATCTTACTTCAGTCTTAATATCTGAATGACTTAACTACTTAGATTTCAGTCTCCTTATCTGTAATATGAGGTCTACCAAAATATTTCTAAAGTGCTTCCTACTTGTAACTTCTGTCAACTATGAACAACACAAGTAACATCTTACTAAAGAGATCAATGGAAATTGCATGACAATTGAACCACAATTTTCTATGGATTTTGAATCTTCACACAGAAAAATGCAAGGATCACAATGAAAGAAAATACTTTATGAAGTAATCAGCCCCTACCTGATACTCTATATCCCAGAAAAGGTAGAGGTAGAAGGGGTTTTCAACACATCACTTCTTTGGTCCATCATCCAGATATGATTGGAGAGACTCCAGAAGCTCCATTATACTAACATGAACATATATCTAGCCTTTCCAATGGCACCAGTAATTACACATCCAGGGCCATCTCCAGTCCTCCTGATCTATAGAGGACCATTGGACCCAGAGGGCTCTGGACGGGAAAGGGCAGCAGGTGACCTTCCCCAGCCCCCCTTACTTAAATCCAATTCGCTTGCAGGTCATGATATCCCATCTCTGTTGTCATGGTCCTCTTTGAAAATGAAGGACAAACAATAACCACCAAGTTTGTAGAGAGAGCTCCAGTCCCAAGTACAGTGAGTTAGGACAGCCACATTAGTAGCCAACATATCTGATGCTGTATTTCTCTAGCATGGAGAATTCCGACCAATAAAGTCACCATCCCTCCTCCCTCAAATTGTATTCCTCTTTTCCCCATGCCCTTTTTAATCACTAGGATTTGTCTGTTATGCAGCTAAATTAAAATTCATTTCCAATTTTTCAATGACAAAAATGGTTCCAGCTTAAATCCATGACAAGGAAAGAATACCACTATGTTCTAATCTGATCATTTATCTGGAGAGTAGAGATGAAGTTGGGCAGCAGAACATTTACTATTATTTCCCTGAGTTCTCCAAGAGAAAGCTGAAATTAAGAAATCTTAAATCACAGAAGTGCTTCTCTAGAGACTACTCTGTATATCTGCTTCACAGTTGTGATTGCTTCTTAAAGTGAATAAACAGAGTTTCTGAAAATCATTGAGAGTGTGCAGACAGTCCGTCCGCCATTGAAGTTTTTGGGAAAGGACTTTGTTGGAAAATAGCTCAAAACCTAAGAACAGCTGAGGAGGTTGGGTTTGAATCTTTTTGGGAGAGATCAAGAGGCCCCGGGTCTGGAGGGCAGAGACAAGGAGCTGGCAAATCTGAGAGAGGTGTGGCTCATTGGGTCCTGCTAAGAGAATGTCATCCATGTAGTGGATGATATACACATCAGGATGACACAGCCTGAATGGATCCATAGTCTGAGCCAAGTATTTTTGACAGAGGGTTGGGCTATTAGCCATACCCTGAGGGAAGACCCTCCATTGAAAGTGAGGGGAGGGGCCCACACAATTAACTATGGGAAGGCTAAAAGCAAAGCCTTTGCAATCTTCTGGGTGAAGAGGGATGGAGAAAAAACACATCTTTTAGGTCAATGACAATTTTTTTAAATCCCCTAGGGATAGCCACGGGATAGTGGCAGAGATTGTAGAGAAGGAGTTAGCAACATCTCCAGCTTCATTAATGATCAGCCAAGTGTAATTGAAAACCTAATAAGTCCCAGAGGAAGTCTAGGCAGAGTTCCAGCAGACGTAAAAAGGCCAATTTCAGGTTTTTTGATTTGCTAAGAGGGCCCTTCTTGTAAGGCAGTGAAGGAGGACCGGCAGCTGGACTTGAAGCCTGGAGGAGTATGGTCTTTGTAAGTGAATTTTGCAAGGAAGAAAGTTCAGTGGAGAGCTGAGCAATTTAGCAGATTACCTGATGACAGGGCTTCCTGAGGCAGGGGAGGATAAAGGGATTCTCTTTGAATGGCAGTCATCTCTATGATAACAGAGGGGGGCCAAAAGGGAGGAGGCAATTCCGCCACTGATAAGAGTTGCTGT
Source organism: Sminthopsis crassicaudata (assembly GCF_048593235.1). Taxonomy (NCBI): domain Eukaryota; kingdom Metazoa; phylum Chordata; class Mammalia; order Dasyuromorphia; family Dasyuridae; genus Sminthopsis; species Sminthopsis crassicaudata. The sequence continues at coordinate 48,514,750 of NC_133623.1, read as the reverse complement.
TTGTCAGGGTCATTAGATGCCCATTGTACAATATCATGAATCAAGCCCCAGTAAGAGAAGGCAGTTGTGGGAACAGCATTCGGCCCTTCCTTCTGTTATTTATCATTTAGGTCTCTGCATACTTTCTGCCACTTCTGGGGATGAATCTCTGGTCCGTTCTCATCCAAAACCAAGGACAAGTTTCATTTATCAAAAGAAACTACCTAACTAAATCTTTTTTCTTTACTCTAACCCCTCTTTCTCTGAGGGATGCTTTAAGGTCCTTTATAAAAACCTGCTCTTTAGATAACTTATACCAAATCTTTTTTCTTTACTCTAACTCCTCTTTCCCTGAGGCATGCTTAAAGGTCCTTTATAAAAACCTGCACTTTAAATAACTTAGTATCCATTTCTTATAAGACGGACCATTCAAAACTTACCAAGGACTGGAACTCTCATGAGAGGTGAAAGTGGTCCTTCAAATGGGGGTCACGATGACTTCTCTGGGAGGGGGTCCATCCGGCAAGGGTCTGTACCTCGAGCCCCGCATTGGGCGCCACCTGTCCAGTCTACTGGGGCTCAGTTATTCGGGGAGTCGAGGGGGACCCAGCCTGAAAGAGAAACGGGCGAGAAAGAAGAGCGAGACCAAGCAGATTCTTGTCAAGGTCTCAGTTTATTGCTCTTGGGGTACAGCCTATATAGCAAAAAGTATGAGAAAGAGAAGTAGGGTTGGGCCTGGGAAAGGAACATGGGAATGGCTGGTTCAATGAACAGGAACATTTTGCAGTTAGGAACATACACAATGTATGTTGGAACATACACAATGTTGGAACATTCTATGGTCGGCTGATTCTTGGAAGGATCATGCCCACCTGTGGTCGGCCTGATTCTCAGAACAATTTGTCTAAGGGTAAGGCCCACTTAGGGGGGAGAGACACCTGGGCAGGCCCACTTAGGGTGGAGAGACACCTGGGCCAAAGCCCTTGGCTCCCAAAAGGAGGGCCTCAGAACTCAGGAATCTGGGAAATGCATGCTGGGCTTTTCTGTGCAGAGGTAGGGAAGGGAGGGACTCTCCTGGAGCTTCTAGCCTTCCTCTTGGTTGTCAAGGAGCCTTAGAATTAAAGCCCCGCATAGCAAGTTATCAATGGCATAATAATAGAATCTTTTCCTGTTGATTTGGAGAAGATCTAAATCTACAAATTCTTTTGAGAAAATCTGTGATACCAGAGCAAGATTTCAATATACTTTGGGGATTCAAGTTTCTTTTCCCCAACATTTGGTGTCCTGTGTAAAGATAGTCCTAAAACTCCAATATATATGGGGTTCAGTGTTTCTACACTCCCATACCCCATTTTCATGACAAAAATTAATTTATACATTTCATCCTCTATCAATTAACCTACAAGATCTTGACAAAATAATAACAGAAATGAACCAGAATAACAGAATAAAAGTAGGTGTATATTAAGGAAAATAATGACAGAAAAGTATGAATGGAATAGTACCTTCAAAGTTCAAATTATTATAAAGCTTTAAAGGTCAAAATGACTTCATGATGGTGAAAAAGTAATAAATAATAGACAGAATTTATATTGTATTTTAAGGTTTGTAAAGCTATTTTATCAATATTATTGCATCAAAAATAATTAATATCATCTTTTTTTTTACAGATGAGGAAATTTAAGGAAGGTAGAGCTTAAGTAACTTATCTAGAGGCACAAAATCAACAAGTATGTCAGTCAAGATTTTTTAACTTGTTTTCCTAACTGTAAGTCTACAGTATGCTCATTTCTTTTTGTTGTTTTTTTTTCTCCCATGGTTTTTCCTTTTTGTTCTGATTTTTCTCTCCCAACATGATTCATTAAGCGATTTGTGTTAAAAATAAATTTTTAAGTTTACCTAAAAATAAAATAACAGTAAGCTGTTTAGCTGATGAAATTCACTGTTAATTCAATTTCTATTAATTATCTTTGTTGTTCTGAAGTATCTTTACATTATTTCTGAATTTATTCTTGGATTATCTTGCTAGAAATTAGTATATAGCTATATCTCTTTAAGTTGGAAATCACAAAATGTGGGTACATCACTGAAAGTTTAAAATAGTTAGAGTCTCAAATTAAAACAAATTGGAATTATTTAAATATACATGTACATGCCCATTATTCATGTACACCGTAACATTTAAAATAAAATGTTTTATTTTTAGTATCTTTCTATTGTCCTCCATCTGAACAAATTTTGGCTTTTACTAAAGTTAATACATTCTTCAAATATCAGATGTTTGCATACTATATATAACGAGAGGTAGAATGTGTGCATTTCCAAGTTGCATAAATTAATATAAGGACAAAAAAGCTTCCTTTCAAACTTTGTGAAACCATACGATATTTACTTGACCATAGATAAAGTCCATGAAATCTGTAGGAGAACAAATCATCTCCCATACATTTTCCACCCCATTCTTCACCACCCCCAGGATAGGGTGAATAACCTGTTGAAGCCCAACCTACTCCAAGATGCATTGCTTCAGCTGTCACAAAAGGTTCTGTGTGGTCGACCGTGAGTTCATAGTACCATTTCCTCTACTGAGCTGACCCTTCACTGATGCCAAGGAAAATATTGGGCTGCATGCTTTCAAGAGAAAAAAAAATACTAGTTGAAAAAAAATCTAAATATCTATTATCACTTTTATTTTATATTACTTTGCTTGAATTATACTCTTCTGAGAAGAAATAAATCAAAGCCATATCATTTAATTTAACATTTGCTGACTTAGTATACAAGTATATTCAGTCTTGACCATGAACATAATTCAATAAACAGAATGTTTGAGGTTCTGGTTAAATTATGCTTACACTTCTGATTAAGTAACAAATCAAGAGTTTAATGTTGTTGGGATTTTTTTATCTTAATTACCTTTCTATGATATTTGCAGGAGTATGCAAGTAATGCCCCTATTTTAAAATTAACCCTCTGGGCAAAAATATATGCAAGACATTTTTCAGTTTAATCTGCATTACTAATATTTCCTCCATTGTTTCTTTAAGCCTAATCAGGATAAATAAATCCTTGATTTGTAGTGTCTGGTGATTTCTGAGGCTTTGATACTCATACAAAATTTAACAAATGGCTCTCAAGAGCAAGTTAAAATTGATTCTAGAATATCTCTGCCTATTTTGCATCATATATTTGAGTTCCTATGTTAGGAAACAACATAAATTAGTTCATGAAGGATAATCTTTTCAATTAAAAACCGTAAACCCAAACCAAAATTGTTTGAATGGAAGCAAAACATCAAATTTCTACTATAATAAGTTTTCTATTGCTTCTGGATAACATATAAAGTTAAGTAAATATGTTTTCAAAATAAGGTATAGTTGAAGATAATTACAACAGAAAAGACAAAGTTTTCTTGTTTCATTCTCTCACAAAAATGAACACCATGAAACCCAAGTTCCTTGAGGACAGGCCTGTTTGCTTTTTAATTGTTATCCACCGCACTAAGTGATGTATCTGGCATATGCTATGCAATTGATAATTGAGGTTGGCATATTGAAATGTAATCATATTTTCAATATCTTCTAGGAACACACTTAATCATCTCATTTTACTTGCTTCTTTGAATACAGAAAATTGTAACATATTTACTTTCCTTGACCATCAACTTATTCCATCAAACTTCAGGTTTATTTAGCTATTCAGATGACCTATGATAAAGAGAAGCCTCTGACTCAGTTTTGAGCTGGTATCATATACCTTTTTTCTCAATTTGTCCATTGTATAACAGTGGTAGTCAGGAAATACAATTGCCTCTGAAGAATTAAAAATAAGTATCACACAGAAGACAATGGACAGGTGCACAATGATTATGAAAGTACATGAAGGCTGCTAGGTGCAATCAGTGCATCACTTCAAAGATTAGGAGTAAAAGATAACATAAGGAATTTTATGATACACAGAAAAAAAAGTACTAGTTACATAGAAAGAACAAGTGATAAACAAATGAATAATGACTGGTTTTTTTTTAACCATGTAAAGTGAAAGTAAAGAAAGTCTCCAGCACATCCACGTAGACATCCATGGTAAATGTATGGAAATATATAGACAAGAGTTATATAGAGGAGATAAACATGAAGGGCTTGTAATCTGCATCCCTGGAAGAACTCTAGAATTAAGATCTCAAATCCATTTCAGTCTTGGAATAAGGTAAATACTTTATGAATGACATTCATGTAAATTCATGTAAAATAATATCTTAATGCTGCTCAATCAAAAAGTTAAAAGATTCAACTTCTAAAAGAGACTTAGTAAGTCTATATATCATTAGACTTTATTAAAAAAAGTGTCTGAGGCCAGATTAGAACTCAGGTCCTCCTGACTTCAGGGCTAGTGCTCTATCCACTGCGCCACCCAGCTGACCCCCAAAGATTTTATTAAAAATAATGATAACAATGAGACAACACCAAATTTTTTGAGATTCAGCCAAAATAATACTCAGAAGAAAATCGATATGTGTAAATGGTTATATCAATAAAAGAGAGAAAACAGAGGAAGAATTTGAAACTATATCCACTCACATGAAAGAGTGTTCCAAATCACTACTGATCAGAGAAATGCAAATTAAGACCACTCTTAGATACCACTACACACCTGTCAGATTGGCTAAGATGACAGCAACAAATGATGATGAATGTTGGAGGGAATGTGGGGAAACTGGGACACTGATACATTGCTGGTGGAGTTGCGAAAGAATCCAGCCATTCTGGAGAGCAATCTGGAATTATGCCCAAAAAGTTGTCAAACTGTGCATACCCTTTGACCCAGCAGCGCTACTACTGGGATTATATCCCAAAGAAATACTAAAGAGCGGAAAGAGACATATATGTGCCAAAATGTTTGTGGCAGCTCTTTTTGTTGTAGCTAGAAACTGGAAGATGAATGGATGTCCATCAGTTGGAGAATGGTTGGGTAAATTGTGGTATATGAAGGTTATGGAATATTATGGCTCTGTAAGAAATGACCAGCAGGAGGAATACAGAGAGGCTTAGAGAGACTTACATCAACTGATGCTGAGTGAAATGAGCAGAACCAGAAGATCACTGTACACTTCAACAACAATACTGTATGAGGATGTATTCTGATGGAAGTGGAAATCTTCAACATAAAGAAGATCCAACTCACTTCCAGTTGATCAATGATGGACAGAGGTAGCTACACCCAGAGAAGAAACACTGGGAAGTGAATGTTAATTGTTAGCACTAATATCTGTCTGCCCAGGTTGCATGTACCTTCGGATTCTAATGTTTATTGTGCAACAAGAACATGATATTCACACACATATATTGTACCTAGACTTTATTGTAACACATGTAAAATGTATGGGATTGCCTGTCATCGGGGGAAGGGAATAAAGGGAGGGGGAGATAATTTGCAAAAATGAATACAAGGGATAATATTATAAAAAATATATAATTAAAAAATAAATAAATAAATAAAAGAGAGAAAAAGGAAGAGCAACATATTGTGTATCTCACTAAAAACAAACTTACCCCTTTATAAATAAATACCAAAGTAAAAATTATGGTAATAAAGTTTATAACAAAATATCAAGCTATCAAATGAAAATAGGAGCTGGGTTTTTTTGGGGGGGAGGGGAATAGATAAGCCATTGGGTAATTTTATTTTAAAAATAGTAAAGGAAATCAAACTACTAGCATCAAAATTGAAAGGGGTGAATGTACAACCAAATGAACATTTTGCCCAATTACTTGCCAAAAAAAATAATCATACGAATGATATGGATTAGTATTTACAAAAATATAAAGTAACAAAAGAAAATTAATAAAAGAGGAAAAATAATATATAAAAGAAATAAGATGGGGGCTGCCCAGAAGATTGCCCTTGAATATTTAATGAGTATTGGCTATGGAATCACATGAGGGACTTTTTCTCAAACAGAGCTTTTGCTTGTCCATGTTAGGTCAATTCAAATATAATTCATGAATTAACTGAAATAGATAAATATTTCCGAGAATATAAAGTGTCCAGATTAACCAAAAAAGGAAATAAAATATTGAAATAATACCACTTTAAAAAATGAAATAATGCATAAATGAACTCCTTATCCAAAAAACCCAGCACCACTTGTATTTACAACGGAATTATACCAAAAACTTAAAGAATATTAATTCCAATATTACATAAACTATTTGGAAAAAACAACAGATAAAGAAGTTCTTTTGAATTTATTTTAAGACACAATATGGTCTTGATACCTGATTCAAGGAGAGTAAAAACAGAGGGGGGGAAACTATACATGAATTTCCTCAATGTATATTGATGCAAAAATTTTAATGAAATTTAAGCAAGGGGACTGCTAATAGCATTGTAAAAATCATATGCTATGAAGAAATGGCATTTATATCAGGAATACTGGACTGGTTAATATTAGGAAAACTAAGCAACCATGTAACAATAAAATCAACAAAAATGATATTATTTCAATACATACAGAAAAGAATTTTGACAAAATGCAATATTGATTTTTTTTAAAAGAAAACACACTAGAAAGCACAAGAATAAATGGTGCTTTTACTTAGAAGAATAAGGAAAATTGATTTAAACAAAGAGCTACCATTGTCTTTAATGGGGATATACCAGAAGACTTTCCAATAAAGTCAAGGATGAAGCAAGAATGTCTATAATCCCCATTAATATTCAATATTGTACTAGAAATGCTTGGTATAGCAATAAGACAAGAAGAAGGAATTGAAGGAATAAGGATAAAGAATAAGAAAAGAATATTTTTTTCAGAAGGTATGATGGTTTACTAGCATGTCAACTAAAGGAGTAATAAAAATAATTAAACACTTCAATAAAGCTGAAGGATATAAATCTTCCATATAAATCTTCAGGCTTTCTATTTGTTACTAATAAAACCTTGCAGAAGAGATAGAAAGAGAAATTAAATATAAAATAACTAAAAAAATTATGAAATACATGGGAGTCTACTCATCAGAACACTCACAGCAACTACATGAACAAAATTAAAATAGACTCTTCATACAAATGGAGCTCTATATAATTGGAGTAATGCTAATTGCCTATAGGTAGGCCAAGTTAATATAATAAAAATGACAATATTACCTAAATTGATTTAGTAATTCAGGGTAATGCTAATCAAACTACCAAAGAATGACTTTATAAAGAAATAAAACATAGTAAAATGCACCTAGAGAAATAAAAGGTTAAGAATATCAAAAGAATTAATAAAAAAAGAAAAGAAATTAAAGGTGACCTAAGAGTATCAGATATAAACTCTACTGCAAAACTATAATCATGCAAACAATTAGGTATTGGATAAGGAATAGGGAAGTTGATCACTGGAATAGATTAGATACATATCATCAAGAAGGAAATGAACACAGTTTTTGATAAATCTAAGCATCCCAGCATTTAGGGCAAGAACTCACGATTTCATTAAAACTGATGAGAAACTTTAAAAGTAGCCTAGTAGAAATTAGATATACATCAACTTCTCACACTGTAAAACAAGTTACGTTCAAATTGTGGTCATGATTTAGACATAAAGGGTGATATTCTAAGTTAATCGTTTGATAATGGAAAAATTACTTTTCAGATATAAGGATATGGAAAGAGTTTATGACCCAAACCCAGAAATAAAGGCAAAGTGAAATGGATAATTTGAGGTAAAATGGAAAATTTAAACGTTTTTGTACAAATAATACCAATGTATCTAAAATTACAAGAAAAGCAGGAAACTGGGAGAGGGGAAGGTCTGGAAGAGGAAGAGAGATGGGAATCTTTGTAACAAACCACCCAACCCAAGAGATTTAAAAAGAGAATTTCCTTCCCTCTTCTCTATTTGCAGTTGAATATAACCTCCTACTGAGATGCCTTTGAGCAAAAGAAATCCTTTAATAAATGATGGTAACTCTCTTTATATATAATTGGAAAAGTAAAATAGTATTGAAGTTGAAAAACAACAGCAGCAACAGCAACAACTAACAAGTTGCCTGAGATGAGAGGCGATTTGTGTTGATAACACACCTGGCATGTGTCAGAGGCCCTACTTGAACCCAGGTCTTCCTGATTCTTAAGGTTTTTATTTCAGGGAACAATTACTGTTTAATTCCCCATATTCTATCCAGTCTATTGTCTAATTATTTCTCCTCTGGAACCAGTTCAGCATGCATCTAGAATATCTAAATTATTTATATTGATAAAGTAGTTCAATCAAATGACATATTAAAACTAAAAAATGGACTTCTTCATGCCCTTACTGTTTTAATGGATTTTTTTATGCCGAAATCTTGAGAGCTATTGTTGATCTCATTTAGGAGACCCCATGGCATTCTAAATTCTGACACAATCAGAACAATGTTATCCACAAACAGAAGCATATGGGGTACTGTACCACTTACAGAGTGTTACTTTCTCTGCATGTAAGGAAGGTTAAATGTGTCTCAGCTCTGTCTTTTATATAACTTTCTGCTGAGAATATGCGAACATGCTTTAAGTTATCCAATGTGAAAAAAAAAGGAAAACACCAAGAAGTTGGAAGGCCATCCTTTCTTGTGTATTAATCAGTGAGTATCCTTTATTGCAGGCCAGTGTTTACCCTGGAAACCTGGCCAGTTCCTTGAGTAAAAACAGTCCTGCTAAATGAATGAACAAATAGTCTTCTTGGGGGGTCTCATGTGATGGAGCATCCTGTACCTGGGATGTTGCCACATCTCAAGAGTCACATCTCACATGAGAGTCCTTAGTGTAGTGCCTTCTTTGTTCTCAGCTGAGAAAAGCCTCTTAGTGGAAAGGGACTTTGAGAATTTAGCTAGGAAGTAATAGACAACTTGCCTGCCAATGCCTGTCACTTGCCACTATGAATAGCTGTGACCATGAGTTCTCCAAGCCAAAGAATTCTGATGTTTTCCTCAGAGGGGCCATGATGTATGTTGTATGTCGTTATAGTGGCCACTGGGTTTATTAGTTATATATTAATTACTTTTTGTGCTATGAGTTTCCTTTTCCCTTATGTCTTATTTAAATGAAAGTTCCAAGCAGTAATAAACTTGTGCCCACCCTCTTCAACCTGCCTGTTGAAATGGGAATTCCAAACCTAGATTAATCTTACACTGAAACATTCAATTGGAGGCTAAGCATGACTATCCTTAGTAGTCATTCCAATCAAGCACACAGAAACTTGAGGTGAGCCTGCTTTCAGATATACAGAAAGAAAGGACACTCCCCTCCTGACTTCCGAACAGGAGCAGATATTATCTATGTCTTGTCGGACTTGAGGACTAATAGGTTCATATCTTAGGATACTTAAGTTTTTAAACTGATTGTGGACATGGAGCTCTGTGGATATACTCAAGAGAGTAAAACATATCTTTTATGAATTTTCCCATGATCCCATATTACTCTCAAATTTTATTCTTGACCTCCATGTTAACATTACTGAATTTAAATACAGTAATCACATCTTTTCCTTTGACAGAAAAGATTTTTAATACCGTTCTAGTTATGTGTTTTATAATTAAAGGACAATTCCATAAAGCTAACAATGCAACATGAGAGAGACGTGCCATTGTGTCTATGTTGAAATTTAAGTATTTTGAGGACTATGGAGTTTTACATCTTTCTAAGAGAAGTCAACTTTTCTGGTTCTACATCTGGCAATTCTAATATTAAAAAGAATTTGTCTAACTACGGCTTCTAAAGATCACTTTATTAGATTTTCTGTTAGTATCTTTGACCCCCATAGTAAAGCCCTTTCTTTTTCCGGTCATTATGCAGGGGAAGGGGCATTTTGTTTTATTTCTGAGCCTGGATGGAAGAGCAAGGAGGCCTATTTAAGTTGTGACCTCACTGCCTCCAACCTGGAGCTGATGCTGCTCCTGACCCTTCCTGGGAGCTCATCAGATCCAGGTTGGAGGCAGTGAGGCTGTTGAGACACCAGAATATTTGAATTCATTGAATCCATCAGATTCATTTCTCCTGGTACCAATGAAATGTACTACCACTACCACATTTGACTGTAAAGCAATTTAAAAATAATTTACTATATAGTAAACTTAATACAACTCATTCAGTCCATCAACAAATGTCTATTAAGCACCAAGCACTTATGGGGACATAGATAACAGAACTACTGCTCTCAAGAAATGTAGATTCCATCAATTGACCTTGTTTTGCACCAATTTAAATTTTAAATAAATGAATAATTAGTTAATTAAATTGACAATAACTTTTCAACCATTTTCTGTCTCTAAAAGGGAAAACAAAGCCAAAAAAACAAAGTAAAAAATCTCCTGGTTCATATTTTTTTATTTTGCATTTCATAATTCCTTTTAGATTACTTTGCTTACATACTTCGTACATTCCTTTAGCTTACATACTTAGTTTTTTAATTGCAATATGGTGCTCCATTGACTGTCTGTGGGACATTTAGATTGTTTAGACCAGTTTTGTGGACTAAAAAAAATTGACAATTGTATTTTTGATAGTTTTAAACAAAAATTTCAAGGTTTATATTTTCAAAACAATGGGTAAGAAGCACAATTGTTTTAAAACTATTATACCATATTGTCAGATTGCTTTTCAAAAATTCTATACATATTTCCAAAATTAAGATGGTGCATGAGAAAAATCAGATCAAAAAGGAAAAAAATACAAATATATTAATTTTTAAAATATTTCCATATAAATCGTGTTGGGAGTGAAAAATCAGAATGAAAGGGAAAAACCAAGAGAAGGAAAAAGAAAAAAAGTGAACATAGTGATGTGATCTATTATGTGGGGTTTATAAAAGAATGTATTCTTTGACATCTAAGGGAGGACTAGGGAGAAGGGAGGGAAAAAATCTGGAAGACAAGGTGAATTTTTACAAGAGCAAATTTTGAAAATTATTATTTTAAATAAATGAATAATTACTTAATTAAATTAACAATAACTTTTCAACCATTTTCTCTCTCTAAAAGGGAGAACAAAGTCAAAAAAACAAAGTCAAAAGTCTACTGGTTCATATTTTTTTATTTTGCATTTCATAATTCCTTTCAGATTACTTACTTTACATACTTTTTACATTCCTTTAGCTTACATACTCAGTTTTTTAATTGCAACATGGTGCTCCATTGATTGTCTGTGTGACATTTAGATTGTTTAGACCAGTTTTGTGGGAAATCAAGGGAACTCCAAGGAAGAAAGAACTCCAGAAGGAAGGCTAGAGGGAACGTTAGGGAACACTATGTAAAGAGTTAGAATAAAGACCTGTTGCTGCATACTTGAGTGACTTGGGTGTTCTGTAGAGGAACCTCTAAAGAGGTAGCTCTCTGATTGAGATAATCAGATCCAGAGACGTCCAAAGACCTGGGGAAGGTAAGAAACCAGTTGACCCCTGCTGAGGTAAGCAGCTGGGAGTTAACAGTAAGGAAAGCCTTAGCCCTCTGTTTTGCTTTCTTAGAAATCACATGATGTGGAAGACATTTTTTTTGCTAGTTACCTCATCTCTCTTCAGCCCATTATCCCCACACCCACCATATAAAAAGCTTTGCATCAGGGGGTTTCTTTGGGAGGGTTGGGTAGCACTCGCTTATTTAAGGGAGCTCTCTGCTTCTGTAAGGCAGCCCTGCTCATTCTGGACTTGCCACTTGTCCGAGATTCTAATAAAACTTCCTACCTTCACTTTGAGGAGTCTGCCAGTAGTCAATTTTGGGTTAGGGTCTCTGTACCCCACACATTGTGAAATATAAACATAAATATAACTCTCCCTTACCTCAAGGTTTAAGGAGTTACTAGCAGTCTCCTAAATTTATTGCTTCTGGTGACAAACTTCTCTAAATTGGCTTAGCTTGGTCCTGAGAGAACACACTCTGACAGTCCTTCACTTAGGCCTAGACTTCTGGCCTTGGTAAGAATCTGCTAGAGCCCAAGTCTCAGTGGAATAACTTTTGAGAAGTCAGGATTATTGTATAATGTTATAACAAGGCATTAGATTAAGACTTTAGTGAAGGCCTCTGCTTACAAGAAACAAGACTAGAAAAAAAAGTTTGGGAAAAAGGCTAAGTATACTTTGTAAATATTACCTCACTTGATCCTCACAATAACCCTGCAAGGTAGGTGCTATTATTAGCGCCCATTCTATAGTGGCTGAGTCAGGCAGAGAATATGTGACTTGCCCAGGGTCACACAACTAGTGATTGTCCGAGGCTGGAAGTGAACTCGGATTCCCCCTAACTCCAGGCCCACCACTCTATTATTCACCTTGCCACTTAGCCAGATGGACACACGAGGAACAGAAAAGGGGCTGAACAAAAGCAAAGAGATACAGGACAGCAAGTAATCCAGTTTAGCTGCAGATCTGATGCCATGAGAGAAAAAAGTGTGACACATAGGTAGAAAAGCCAAGTGGTCAATACATCTATTCTTATTCAGCACTTTGTGTAGTGGCCAAGAAGAGACTGCGGCACCTAGGTGCCCTGAATTTCCTTTTTATTAGGGCAGTTAGAAGGAGTATATATAGACAGAGAGTAGATGTATGTGTTGAATTTGAAAGGATAATAACTAAAACAATAAAAATGAGGGGAGAAAAAGAAATATACTAAGAAAAAAATAAACTAAGAAAAAGCAAAAGGGAGAGGTAGAATGGTGTAAAATATCTCATGAAAGAGGCAAAAAAAAGTTGTGGGGGGGTTTCTGTTTTGTTTTGTTTTATACTGGAGAAGCAGATGGGGGGGGTAATAAGAAAGAATGAGTGAACATTACTCTCATCAGAACTGTCTCCAAGAGAGAATAACATTCACACTTAATTGGGTATAGAAATCTATTTTACCCTACAGGAAAGTAGGAGGGAAAGCAGATAAAACAAAGGGAATGGAATGAGGATGATCAAGGAGAAACAAGACTAGGGGAGAGGAGGATGAAGGAAAAAAACACATCTGATGAGAAAAAGTGTGAAAGGAGAGAAAATAGAATAAAAAGGGGGAAACAGAATGGAAGGAAATACTGTAGTATTTAGCAATAGTAACTGAAAAAAATTTGAAGCAAGTTTTTTTTTTCTGATAAAGAGCTCATTTCCCAAATATATAGATAACCAATCAAATGAATAAAAATAAGACACAGTCCCCAATTGGCAAATGATCAAAAGATATGAACATTTTTCAAATGAAGTAATCAAAGTTTTCTACAGCCATATGAAAAACTGTTCTCACTACTGATTGGAGAAATTCAAATTAAAACAATTCTACAGTACTACCTTTTACCTATTATAGTGATTAATAACTCAGAAAAGAAAAATAAACATTGGAGGGAACGTGAAAAAAATGAGAAATTAATCAATGGTTGGTGGAGTTGAGAACTGATTAAACCATTTTGTAGAACAATCTGGAACTATGTCCAAAGGTATATAAAACCATGCATATTCTTTGACCTAGAAACATCACTATTAGGTCTATATCCAAAAATAAATTTTTAAAGGAAAAGGACCTATATGTACAAAAATATTTATAGCAGCTTTTTCTGGTGGCAAAGAATTGGAAACTGAAGTGATGGTCCTCGAAAGCGGGTAATGGATGAACAAATTGTAGTATGTGATTGTGATGGGACACTATTGTGCTATAAGAAAGGACCATCAGGATGCTCTCAGAAAAACTTGAAAAGATTTCCATCAGCTGATACAAAGTGAAATGCACTATGTATAAAAGAACAGCAGTATTGTAAGATGATTTAACTATTCTCAGCAATACAATCATTCAAGACAACACTGAAAGGCTTATGATAAAAAATGTTATCCATCCACAAAGAAAGAATTGATTTTTTCATGAGTAAATATGCATCACCTATATTAAATTGCCCATCTTTCAATGAAATGGGATGAGGAGAAAGGCAGAAAATTTGGAATTCCAAAGTTTTAAAAATTAATATTAAAAATTGTTTTTACTTGTTACTATGGAAAAATAAAATACTAAACATTTTTTTAAAAGAATGCTGTCTATTGTACTGAATATCCTGGCGAGTTTGTCTAATCATATGTATATTTAAGAAAGATAATAGAGATGGACAATGAATTGGACCCGGAACTTAAAGGAGGGCACATAAGGCTAGGTTCCTATGAAAAAATTGCAAAGCAATTTACTGATTCTTAAGTTTCTTATAAGTTCAATTTAATAAAAAAATAATTTATCTATAAATTGTAGAAAGGGAGAATTAGTTATGGGATGGATTCCTATAAATATGTTTTTGTTTTTATAACATAAAAAAATGAAAAATAGAAGGGAAGGGGACATTTGTAAAAATATTTCAATATCTTACCTTCATCAGGAATTACTGTAGGTGCCTAAAAAGAAAAAAGAAAGCATTAAACATTCAGTTGTTCAAAGATTTCCAAAATTGAAATTTCTTTTTCTGGAAGCCAAATGGAGCTCTCCAAATTATAAAACATAAAAACACATTTGCAACATTGTCAAGATAAAGCTTATACTAACTACAAGTGAGAGAGCAAAAACTACCACCAACAATACCTTTATAGACACCTGTGAATAATGTTGCTTTTATTAAAAACTCTTCAATAATTACTATTCAACATTTGAAAATCTGAAAAAGAATTATCATCCGTAGAATAGCAAGGCAAGTTTAACCTTGGAGTACAAAATGAAGCCTGGGAGAGACTAATGAACTTTTGTCACGACAGCTCATAATCTATAAGCATTTTTCAACAACCCAAAAGGCAGTCCTAGACATGGATTTAAACCAGATGGTCAATATAGAAACCAAAATGGTTATATACTTTGTAGCCAAACATGGAGAGGCTCTATGTTAAAAACAAGTTAAAACAAGGCCTGGAACTGTCTGTGGATCAGATCACAAAATTCAGACTTGTATTGAAGAAAGTAAGGAAAAACCATCCGACCACGAAAGTAGGACTTAAATCACATCCCTCAAGAATAGGAAGTGAAGGTGATGAATCAATTTAAGGGATCAGATCAGATAGAATAGCTAATGAATTATGAACCAAGATTCATAATATTGTAGGAGGCAGCAACAAAACGCATTCCAAAGAAAAAGAGCAAGAAAACAAAATAGCTATTCAATAAAGAAGAAAAGTGAAAGGTAAAGAAGAAAAAATAGACATACACAGCTGCATGCATGGCAGGAAATAGAAGTGAAAACATTTTATTAACATATAAAGGTGCAATAATACAAATCTAAAATTAACCATCCTCCACAGAACTGACTTCACAGGTTAATGAAACAAAAAAGCTTAGACTTCATCCTTACCTCATCTTTAAAAAAATTAAGATATTAATCTAGACAGATAATGTAAACCATCTATTGTAAGGTCACATACCTGTAAGGTGTTATGGATTAAGGAAAAAAAACTAATATACATGTTGACAAATCTACCAAGATAGTTTTCTTTGCTTTTTTTCTCAATTTTAAATATTCTGTTATCCAATATCACAAAGCAGTTTGGAAAATTTCACAAGGTCATTTTTGTAATACTTCTGAAAATTACACTTTCAAATAGCTTCACATTCTTAAGAGAAATGAGAAATAAAAACCCAACCCTACTAAAAGATAAGCATATTTACATATTATACACAGAACTGTAAACTGGCCTATCCATTCTGGATAATAATTTGGAATTGTGCTAAGAAAGTATCAAAATCGTTTATATCCTTGGACCCAGAGTTCTCACTATTACCATAAGGAGACCTCAAATAGAAAAAAAAAAGATCCTTATCAAAATATTCATAACCATAGTTTTTGTTGTAGTGAGAAGTGAGGACACTTAATGGATGGCACTGATTAGGTAAACAAACTGTGATACATAAATATCATGGAATTTTTAGAATGTCATAAGAAGTGATCAATATAAAAAATTCAGGGAAATTTACTCATGTGAACTAATACAAAATGAGCATAGCAGAATTATGAAAGAAAAATATAAGGTAACTCTAACAACTTAAACAGAAAGAAATGCTTCTGCAGGGAAAAAGGAAAATTAAAAAGAAATAGAAGTGTTTATATTTACCAAGTTCATATTCAAAGAAGAAATGAAAAAAATGCATCTCCTCCCCTATTTGCAGAAATGGGGAACAATAAGTGTAGAGCATTGCATATTTTGCCAATTAAGGCTGATATGTTAGTTTTGCTAAAGTATTCTTCCCCGCCCTCGTTCTTTTTTCCCCTCTTTCGATTCAAAACATATTCATCTATAAATAACATTTTGTACATTGTCTCATCCATGAGAAAATGAATCCCCAGAGGATTGGGGGTCCAAGTTTTTGGTTTTCTTTGTATCCTTTGCACTTAGCACATAGTACCTGGTTAATTAATATTATTTAACTGATTACTAAATGTTTGTTTAGAATAATAATGATGATTGGTCATAGTGGTAATGATGATGATGATGACAAGGGATAGATCCCTAGTGGAAGAGGATGATAAAAATGAAACTAATATGAAAATAAATTATATTAAAATATATTATTTGTATACTATCCATATATTTGTATTATTATGAAATAAGTAAATATAAACACATATTTTAATAATATATGAAACTCATATAAAACATGTGGTTTAAAAAGTGCTTTCTGACAACATTCCTGTAAATCAAATAACATATTAGAAGAAACATTAACATAATATTTCCAGCAACGTTAAAAAAGATTATTAGAAAAATATCTAGTAGCTATACCAATCAGACTCCCAAGAAACTATTTTAATGACCTAGAAAAAATAACAACAAAATTCATATGGAAGAATAAAAGGTCAAGAATTGCAAGGGAACTAATGAAAAAAAAGTCAGAGGAAGGTGGTCTAAGTGTACCTGATCTAAAGCTATATTATATAGCAGCAGTCACCAAAACCATTTGGTATTGGCTACGAAATAGACCGGTAGATCAGTGGAACAGATTAGATACAAAGGACAAAAAAGGATACATATATAGCAACCTAATCTTTGACAAACCCAAAGATTCCAACATTAGGGATAAAAATTCATTATTCGGAAAAAACGGTTGGGAAAACTGGAAATTAGTATGGCAGAAATTAGATATGGATCCACACTTAACACCATATACCAAGATAAGATCAAAATGGGTCCATGATTTAGGCATAAAGAGGGAGATAATAAATAGATTAGAGGAACAGAGGATAGTCTACCTCTCAGACTTGTGGAGGAGGAAGGAATTTATGACCAGAGGAGAACTAGAGATCATTATTGATCACAAAATAGAAGATTTTGATTACATCAAACTAAAAAGTTTCTGTACAAATAATACTAATGCAAACAAGATTAGAAGGGAAGTAACAAATTGGGAAAATATTTTTAAAAACAAAGGTTCTGACAAAGGTCTCATTTCCAAAATATATAGAGAACTGACCCTAATTTATAAGAAACCGAACCATTCTCCAATTGATAAATGGTCAAAGGATATGAACAGACAATTCTCAGAGGAAGAAATTGAAACTATATCCACTCACATGAAAGAGTGTTCCAAATCACTACTGGTCAGAGAAATGCAAATTAAGACAACTCTGAGATACCACTACACACCTGTCAGATTGGCTAAGATGACAGGAACAAATAATGATGAATGTTGGAGGGGATGTGGGGAAACTGGGACAGTAATACATTGCTGGTGGAGTTGTGAAAGAATCCAGCCATTCTGGAGAGCAATCTGGAATTATGCCCAAAAAGTTATCAAACTGTGCATACCCTTTAACCCAGCAGCGCTACTACTAGGATTATATCCCAAAGAAATACTAAAGAGCGGAAAGAGACATATATGTGCCAAAATGTTTGTGGCAGCTCTTTTTGTTGTAGCTAGAAACTGGAAGATGAATGGATGTCCATCAGTTGGAGAATGGTTGGGTAAATTGTGGTATATGAAGGTTATGGAATATTATTGCTCGGTAAGAAATGACCAGCAGGAGGAATATAGAGAGGCCTGGAGAGACTTAAATAAACTGATGCTGAGTGAAATGAGCAGAACCAGAAGATCAATGTACACTTCAACAACAATACTGTATGAGGATGTATTCTGATGGAAGTGGAAATCTTCAACATAAAGAAGATCCAACTCACTTCCAGTTGATCAATGATGGACAGAGGTAGCTACACCCAGAGAAGAAACACTGGGAGGGGAATGTAAATTGTTAGCACTAATATCTGTCTGCCCAGGTTGCATGTACCTTCGGATTCTAATGTTTATTGTGCAACAAGAAAATGATATTTGCACACATGTATTGTACCTAGACTATATTGTAACACATGTTAAATGTATGGTATTGCCTGTCATCGGGGGGAGGGAATAGAGGGAGGGGGGGGTAATTTGGAAAAATGAATACAAGGGATAATATTATAAAAAATATATATATATATAAATAATAATCATAATAATTTTAAAAAAAAGAAAAAGAAAAATATCTAGTTTTGTAAATAAGTATAAACCTATAAAAATTATCCATCCATTCTGTTATGGATCATGTGAAATCTGCATTAGCAATGAACTATCAAAAAAGGGCAATTATGTTTATACTTTTTCCCCTTTTAATTAAGGCATAGGATAAAACATGCAGTAAACTTACTTTAGTGTCTCAAGGGGCATCTGTAAATTGTAATTGCCTTCCTGTTCTTGAAGCTTAGAGAATTCTACCAAGCAGGGGGGTGTTGTCTCTTGTCATCTCTGACCTGAAAAATAGCAGCCAGTTAGTAGGAGTTTCCTCACTATTTTAAAACAATATTTAAAGAAAATATATAAAATTTAGAGAAAAAAATTGAGGTTGTTCCAAAAATAATGTTAGTGTAAGAACTACCACCAATCCAGTTCTACAGTATGTTGTAGTATAGAAAGATAGTGGGTAACATCTACTTACTACTTGCGTTAGGAATCAAAATTCTTTTAAAATAAGCTTGTCAGACTTTTGGGCTTCAGTTTCCATTTAGTCAAAGGACTGTGTCATACCCAACAACTTATTCTGTCATAGCCTGAAAGGCATTCCTTCAGTTTCCCATTCTTTGCTACGACAAAAATAACTAAGTAATTTTTGGTACATATAAGCCCTTTTCTTTTTCTCTTTGATCTCTACACAGACCTAATAGTGATATTTCTGGGTCAAATGATAAAAGCAGTTTTACACACAGGTGGGCACAGTCCCACGTTCTTCTTCTGAATGGCAAGAACAGTTCAAAATGATAATGAAAAACCCATTTTCACATATCCTCTCCAGCGTTTGTCATTTTCCTTTTCTGTCTTCTCTGTCAATCTGATGTGAAGCAAAATGACTCCACTTTGTATCTGCTTTAGGCATCATCTCACTATCTGACAACTCAGACAAATGTATGCTAAATATGGCACTTTCTAGGACTCTTTGGGTTTCTTGATGTGGCAATTAATTTACATTGATTAAACTTTTTGATAAAATTACTATGTATGCTACTTTTTTTCTTCCTTTCCTCATTTGAATAGCAATTATCTCTTTAAAGAATTCAGAATCAAGTTGCTTTAATTTATGATAGACCCTTTTATCATTCTTCCTTCTTACCATGAAGATCTTCATCTTAGCAAGTTGATGCTCTGACTATACTTGCATAACTGGAACAATTCCAACTTCAATAAAAATTCTTTCCTGATTTAATAAGATAGAACCAAGTTTAGGGTTTTCAGTGTTCCTTGGTGGGGGTTGTGCCCCGCATGTGCCAATTATTTTAATAAGGAGAGTGCTCCTTCTATAAAGACATGAGGCCTCCATGGAATCTGTAGCCTCTCCTATTCTTTATTCCTACATCATGCTTAAATGATGCCTATGAGGCAAGCGTGGGGGACTGGAAGGATGGGAGTACTATTGACAGTAATGTAATAATCTATATTACAGAAGACCTGTAGGAAGATAAGTACACTGGCTTGTTAGAGCCACAAATCGGTTCAATTCATTTGTAAAATAATTTGGAGTCATGCCAAAAAAAAAAAAGATACATACTCCTTAATTCAAAAATACCACTTCTAGGTATATGTCTGAAAGAGGTCCAGGCAGCAATAAGATATTCATAAATACCAAAATAGTAACATTTTCCTCTTTTTCTCATAGTCAGTAAGGATTGATTAAGCATCTATTATGTGACTAGCATAAACACCATACTAAATACTAGATATACAGGGGATATAATGTCCCCTCAAGGAGCTCACAATCTCTTGGCAAGAAGAGAAATAACAAACAAACAAACATACATTTAAACTTTATTCAGGAGAAATAGGAAATAATTAATGGAGCAAGCTTCTAAGAATAAGAGATAGGGGGGAAGCCTTCCAATAGAAGCTCTGATTTTAGTTGGAACTTGAAAAAGGCAGGGGAAGGAGAGCATCCTAGGCAGCAGGACAGCCAGAAAGATTATCTGGTGTCAATATGTCTTCTTTGTGGAACAGCAAAGAGGTCAATAACACTGGATCAGAGTCAGTTGGGGTGGAAGGTGTGATGTGTAAGAAGTTAAAGGGGGATAGGTCATCAAGGGCTCAGAATGCCAGAGGATTTGTATTTGGCCCCAGAGGTAACAGGAAGGCAGTGTGAGAGGAAGAGGGATGAGTTCATTCCTGCATTAAGGACAATCACTTTGAAATCTGGAGGATAAAATAGAATAATAAGAGACCTGAGGCAGGTAGATCTACCAGTAGACACTTAAATAGCAAAGGTGTGAGCTGATAGGGTCATGCATCAGATGGTGGCAGTGCCAAGTTTGAGAGAGGCTGAACATGTGAAATCGATAGGCCTTGGCAAAGATGCGTTAGAGCAGGGAAAGGGAGAGATAATGAGAAGGTGAGGATGATGCCTTTGTGGCAAGCCTGGGGGACTAGGAGAATGGGAGTACCAGTGAAGATAATCGGGAAGGGGAGTGTTTAGGGAGAAAGATAAAATTTCACTTGGAGATATTTTGAATGAAAACGGCTGAGTTGTAATATTTGTTTAGCATATGATCCATGATAAGTAGCTTGTTTTCTCTGTGACTCAATTTACTCATCTGAGAAATAAAGTAATAATTTATTATCCCATCTACTTTCCCAGGATGTATAAATTTATCTGACACTTTTTAACTATTCTGGAATCTTGTAATAGAATTAACAAATTAATGATAATATTACAATCATTACTCTGATAAATAAGTTGACTAAATTATATGTAGGATATGAATTCTTTATATTTACTGAGTTCATATTCAAAAAACAGATGAAAAAATGTATCTTCTCCCTTATCTGCAGAAATGGGGAACAATAAATGTAAAATATTGAATATTTTATCAATTAAGGCTGGTATGTTAGTTTTGCTAAACTATTCTTCCCTGCCCTCTTTCTTTTTATCTCCTCTGTCGATACAAAAAATATTCATATACAAATAACCTTTCGTACATTGTCTCCTCCATAAGAAAATGAATCCCTGGAGGGTTGGGACCAAGTTTTTGGTTTTCTTTGTATCCTTTGGACTTAGCACATAGTACCTGGTTAATTAACATTAATCAATTGATTAATAAATGCTTGTTGAGAATAATAATGATGATTAATGGTAGTGGTAATGATGATGATGATGACAAGGGATAGATCCCTAGGTAGAAGAAAGTACAACAGTTTATGTACTTGAGTCAAAGCAGGACACTTTTAAGAAAGACTGTGGTTCCCAAAGAAAGGAGTCAGGCAACTGGGTTGACCTAAAACACCATGCCCAGAAGGCAAAAGGAGGGCCTCAGAACTCAGGAGTCTGGGAAATGCATGCTGGGCTTTTCTATGCAGAGGTAGGGAAGGGAGGGACTCTCCTGGAGCTTCTGGCCTTCCTCTTGGTTGTCAAGGAGCCTTAGAATTAAAGCCCCCCATGGTAAGTTATCAATGGCATAATAATAGAATCTTTTCCTGTTGATTTGGAGAAGATCTAAATCTACAAATTCTTTTGAGACAATCTATGATACCAGCCCAAGATTTCAATATACTTTGGGGATTCAAGTTTCTTCTCCCCAACATTTGGTGTCCTGTGTAAAGATAGTCCTAAAACACCAATATATATGGGGTTCAGTGTTTCTACACTCCCATGCCCCATTTTCATGACAAAAATTAATTTATACATTTCATCCTCTATCAATTAACCTACAAGGTCTTGACAAAACAATAACAGAAATGAACCAGAATAACAGAATAAAAGTAGGTCTATAATAAGGAAAATAATGACAGAAAAGTATGAATGGAATAGTACCTTCAAAGTTCAAATTATTATAAAGCTTTAAAGGTCAAAATGATTTCATGATGGTGAAAAAGTAATAAATAATAGACAGAATTTATATTGCATTTTAAGGTTTGTAAAGCTATTTTTATCAATATTAATGCATCAAAAAGCAATTAATATCATCTTCCTTTTACAGATAAGGAAATTTAAGAAAGGTAGAGCTTAAGTAACTTATCTAGAGGCACAAAATCAACAAGTATGTCAGTCAAGATTTTTTAACTTGTTTTCCTAACTGTAAGTCTACAGTATGCTCATTTCTTTTTGTTGTTTTTTTTTCTCCCATGGTTTTTCCTTTTTGTTCTGATTTTTCTCTCCCAACATGATTCATTAAGCGATTTGTGTTAAAAATAAATTTTAAGTTTTACCTAAAAATAAAATGACAGTAAGCTGTTTAGCTGATGAAATTCACTGTTAATTCAATTTCTATTAATTGTCTTTGTTGTTCTGAAGTATCTTTACATTATTTCTGAATTTATTCTTGGATTATCTTGCTAGAAATTAGTATATGGCTATATCTCTTTAAGTTGGAAATCACAAAATATGGGTACATCACTGAAAGTTTAAAATAGTTAGAGTCTCAAATTAAAACAAATTGGAATTATTTAAATATACATGTACATGCACATTATTCATGTACACCGTAACATTTAAAAGAAAATGTTTTAATTTTAGTATCTTTCTATTGTCCTCCATCTCAACAGATTTTGGCTTTTACTAAAGTTAATACATTCTTCAAATATCAGATGTTTGCATACTATATATAATGAGAGGCAGAATGTGTGCATTTCCAAGTTGCATAAATTAATATAAGGACAAAAAAGCTTGCTTTGAAACTTTGTGAAAGCAGATGATATTTATCTGACCATAGATGAAGTCCATGAAATCTGTAGGAGAACAAATCATCTCCCACACATTTTCCACCCCATTCTTCACCACCCCCAGGATAGGGTGAATAACATGTTGAAGCCCAACCTACTCCGAGATGCATTGCTTCAGCTGTCACAAAAGGTTCTGCGTGGTCTCCTGTGAGTTCATAGTACCATTTCCTCTACTGAGCTGACCCTTCACTGATGCCAAGGAAAATATTGGGCTGCATGCTTTCAAGAGAAAAAAAAATACCAGTTGAAAAAAAATGATAGAATTTCGCATGATAGAATGCTGGGATAACGGAATATAGGTTTAGACCTATTTAATATAAGGAAAATATTTTAGGAAGAATTAGTCTGATACATTGATTAGATTTGAAGGTGGGGGAGAAGAGGATTGAACAAGTAAAGGGAGAGAAATAAGGAAGTTCTAGATCATTTTTTGGCTTGAGTTAAATTTCTTTTCTTTTGTTTATGATATTGATACTGGTAATATTAAATGAAGATTCAGACGATTCAGTTGCAGACCAATTCAGTGTTGAGCTTGAAGTTGAATCTAATGATTCAGAAGATTGTAGTCACATTGGAGAAGAATAAGAACTCCCAGATGAAGATGAGGTAGATTTTTTTAATCTACCTGCTTAAGGAATTGGGTAAATGTTTTCTATGTTGAGTGCTTTTGTACCACAAATTGAACTTTTAATTCGAACTTAAATGTAATGTCATTTAAAATCCCTTAAATTTCTTCTGTTTACCTCTGTTACCCTCATGAGTAGAAGAAAACCTCACGCTGATTGTATTTGAAAGCATACAGTCTGTTTCCCTTGGAACTGAGAAGTAGATAACACAAGCATTGTCGTGCCCATTTTATAGGTAAAGTTTAAAAAGGTGAAATTGCTTGCCGTCTCCTCACAGATTCAAGTAGCAGAGCTGGTCAGGACTCCCTGCTCTGCTCCCATGCCACTTTTCTGTTTGGTTGAGGGTCAGTTCTTCATAGTCAGAACACAATTTGTATTAAATCTAAAAAACTTGTCTGGATAAAAATGAAGTAATGAATTGGTATCAATGGACCTTATTTTAGATATGCCAGATACAGCAGGCAGAAGAAAGTGACACCGACTCATTTGATGAAGAACCTAAAATACCCTTTAGCCCTAAGTCTAAACTTTTCATTTTCTGTGATAGTCCCCCCAAAAATTGGAGATGAGGTATGAATTTAGAGTTAGAATTAGAAAAAATGTTTCTACTCTTTTTTAAGAGGTAAGAAATTTGTATAATGTGCTTAACTTTTAACATTACAACACATATTAATGGCTTAAAGTTGTCTTTTCTTGCTATATCTGTGTTGGTTTATTGGAGCACAGTTACAATTTTTTCTTAAATGTTCATTTTTATATTATGTACTTATAAGATTGCATCTTCATTCATTAACTGATGTGGAGAAAGATTGTGTTCGTTAAACTATATGGTTCTAACTTCTTGGTTAATATTGCCAGTTAGTTTTCACTTATAAGAATAAATTAGTAGGTATACACTTCAACAACAATACTGTATGAGGATGTATTCTGATGGAAGTGGAAATCTTCAACATAAAGAAGACCCAACTCACTTCCAGTTGATCAATGATGGACAGAAATAACTACACCCAGAGAAGGAACACTGGGAAGTGAATGTAAATTTTTAGCACTACTGTCTATCTACCCAGGTTACTTATACCTTCGGAAGCTAATAATTAATGTGCAACAAGAAAATGGTATTTACACACATATATTGTATCTAGGTTATATGGTAACACATGTAAAATGTATGGGATTACATGTCATCGGGGGGGAGGGGGTGTAGGGAGGGGAGGGTTAATTTGGAAAAATGAATAAAAAAAAGAATAAATTAGTAGGAAAGTAGATTTTGTCATGCTAAATATGAGAAGAGATGATATACACTGTAGAGAGATCTGTGCTTCCTTGGGTGACTAGATCACTCTGGGGAGTACAGGCTGTGTAGGAGGATGACTCAAGATTCA
Source organism: Sminthopsis crassicaudata (assembly GCF_048593235.1). NCBI lineage: Eukaryota > Metazoa > Chordata > Mammalia > Dasyuromorphia > Dasyuridae > Sminthopsis > Sminthopsis crassicaudata. The sequence goes on along the minus strand of NC_133623.1, from coordinate 48,489,595 downwards.
GTCAGAATCCTTGTGCCAGGAAGCTTCTAAAGCAGGTAGACCTCCATGGTGAACTTAGGGAAGGGCGTGGGCAAGCCAGTTGAGGAGACTTCAATGAATGTGTGATGTGTATTCCTGTTAAAAGACATGTCCAAATCATTGAGATCACAGATCTATTTGGAAGTGATAAAAACACAATCATAATGTATGCCTCGGAAAGATTTATTTTAATTTCATTGTAATGTTGGAAAACAAAAAATTTGAAAGTTCAGCTGAGTTCTTAATGTTGATATATTGAGGTCAAGTTGATTGAAAAGTTTCAGATAACGTCCTGTATCTAAACATTTTGAAGTCCCTAATCTATTTTGAAGTACATGATCTAGGAAGGACATAATCAGTATTTTTATCTCATCCTGCTCACAGAAACTTGTATATTACATACTTTTATAATTTTAAAAGAACTTAGTGAAAATAATTTTATAACTTTTTGATTTCATTTTAATATTGCAAGAAAGCCTTGTAGACTCTAGGCAAGCTTAGTTGTGTGTAGATGATGTGTTTTAGAGTAATCAGTTTGGGTTTTTGGTGGTCCTTTTATGTCAAACTGAAAAAGGGTCACTGAGCTGTACATCAGGATTTCTGTGGGCTACATATTGACTTAGTTAATGGTATCTGCTTTACTGCATTTCTTTATTTTGTTACTTTATAATCTGGTCTAGGGAGTCCTTGGGAGTGTGGTGTGTCCCCGAGATATGGATTTGACATCTCTCGTCTAATCTCTGAACTCTGTTAATCAGAGAATTTTACTTTTAGCTTATCCATTTGTTTGCATCATCCTTTCCTAATCCCCTGCCTCTCTTCCGACTGAACCATATTGGTTTGTCAGAGAATCGAGGTTCAGGTTTTTCTTGTTCTTTTAATTTCCGTTGTTGTCTTATATATGGTTCTATGTATCTTTGCATCATTTCATGCAGTTCTTCCCAAGTTATTCACAAAGTTAACTATTTCTTATAGGGCAATACTATCATGCTACATTTATATACTACAATTTGATGACTAAGCAGTCTCTTCTTGGCCACTACACAAAGTGCTGAATAGGAATAGATGTATTGACCACTTGGATTTTCTACCTGTGTGTCACACTTTTTTTCTCGCATGGCCTCAGTGCTCCAGCTAAACTGGATTACTTGCTGTCTTGTATCTCTTTGCTTTTGTTCAGGCCCTTTTCTGCTCCTCGTGTGTCCATCTGGCTAAGTGGTAAGGTGAATAATAGAGTGGTGGGCCTGGAGTTAGGGGGATCCGAGTTCACTTCCAGCCTCGGACAATCCCTAGTTGTGTGACCCTGGGCAAGTCACATATTCTCTGCCTGACTCAGCCACTATAGAATGGGTGCCAATAATAGCACCTACCTTTCAGGGTTATTGTGAGGATCAAGTGAGGTAATATTTACAAAGTATACTTAGCCTTTTACCCAAACTTCTTTTTCTAGTCTTATTTCTTGTAAGCAGAGGCCTTCACTAAAGTCAATCTAATGCCTTGTTATAACATTATACAATGTTCCTGACTTCTCAAAAATTATTCCACTGAGACTTGGGCTCTAGCAGATTCTTACTAAGGCGAGAAGTCTAGGCCCAAGTGAAGGACTGTCACTGTGTATTCTCTCAGGACCAAGCTAAGCCAATTTAGAGAAGTTTGTCACCAGAAGCGATAAATTTGGGAGACTACTAGTAACTCATTAAACCTTGAGGTAAGGGAGAGTTATATTTATGTTTATGTTTATATTTCACGATGTGTGGGGTACGGAGACCCTAACCCAAAATTCAATTGCCTCTAAAGAATTAAAAATAAGTATCACACAGAAGACAATGGACAGGTGCACAATGATTATGAAAGTACATGAAGGCTGCTAGGTGCAATCAGTGACTCACTTCAAGATTAGGTGTAAAAGATAACATAAGGAATTTTATGATACGGAGAAAAAAGTACTAGTTACATAGAAAGAACAAGTGATAAACAAATGAATAATGACTGGTTTTTTTTAACCATGTAAAGTGAAAATAAAGAAATTCTCCAACACATCTAGGTAGACATCCATGGTAAATGTATGGAAATATATAGACAAGAGTTTTATAGAGTAAATAAACATGAAGGGGTTGTAATCTGCATCACTGGCAGAACTCTAGAATTAAGATCACAAATCCATTTCAGTCTTGGAATAAGGTAAATACTTTATGAATGACATTCATGTAAATTCATGTAAAATAATATCTTAATGCTGCTCAATCAAAAAGTTAAAAGATTCAACTTCTAAAAGAGACTTAGTAAGTCTATATATCATTAGAAAAAAATGATGAGAAACTTTAAAAGTAGCCTAGTAGAAATTAGATATACATCAACTTCTCACACTGTAAAACAAGTTAAGTTCAAATTGTGGTCATGATTTAGACATAAAGGGTTATAGTCTAAGTTAATCGTTTGATAATGGAAAATTACTTTTCAGATATAAGGATATGGAGTTTATGACCAAAACCCAGAAATAAAGGCAAAGTGAAATGGATAATTTGAGGTAAAATGGAAAATTTAAACTTTTTGTACAAATAATACCAATGCATCTAAAATTACAAGAAAAAATAATCTCATCTTAAAGAATGACTGGGGGAAACAGCACATTATAGAAACAATTAATAATTTCACCCAAGATAATGACAATGATGAGACATCATAAAAAAATCTGTGGGATGTAGCTAAAGCAGTAATAAGGGGAAGTTGTATATCTTTAGAGTCTTATTTGAAGAATATAGAGAAAGAGAAGATTAACGAATTGGGCCTGCAACTTAAAAAGCTAGAAAAAGACCAAATTAAAAACCCCCAACCAAAAATTAAACTTGAAATACAAAAATTAAAAAGAGAAATCAATAATACTGAACGTAAAAAAACTATTGAATTAATAAATAAAACCAAGAGTTGGTTTTATGAAAAGGCCATTAAAATAGATAAACCTTTGGTAAATCTGATCAGAAAAAAGAAAGAGGAAAATCAAATTGTTAGTCTTACAAATAAAAAGGGGGATCTTTCCACCAATGAAGAGGAAATTAGAGAAATGATAAGGACTTACTTTGCCCAACTTTATACCAATAAATTTGATAACTTAAGTGAAATGGATGACTTCCTCCAAAAATATAGGCTTCCTAGATTAACAGAGGAGATAAATTGCTTAAATAGTCCCATTTCAGAAAAAGAAATAGAACAAGCTATGAATCAACTCCCCAGGAAAAAATCTCCAGGACCAGATGGATTTACAGGTGAATTCTACCAAACATTTAAAGAAAAACTAACTCCAATGCTATATAAACTATTTCAAAAAATAGGGGATGAAGGAGTCCTACCAAACTCCTTTTATGACACAGACATGGTACTGATACCTAAACCAGGTCGATCGAAGACTGAGAAAATTATAGACCAATCTCCTTAATGAATATTGATGCTAAAATCTTAAATAAGATATTAGCAAAAAGACTTCAGAAAATCATCCCCATGATAATACACTATGATCAAGTAGGATTTATACCAGGAATGCAGGGCTGGTTTAATATTAGGAAAACTATTAGTATAATTGAACATATTAATAATCAAATTAATAAAAACCATATGATCATCTCAATAGATGAAGAAAAAGCATTTGACAAAATCCAACATCCATTCCTACTAAAAACTCTTGAAAGTATAGGAATAAATGCACTATTCCTTAGAATAATCAGGAGCATATATTTAAGACCTTCAGTATGCATAATATGCAATAGAAATAAACTGCAACCTTTCCCAGTGAGATCAGAGTGAAACAAGGTTGCCCACTATCACCATTACTATTCAATATAGTAGTAGAAACGCTAGCCTCGGCAATAAGAGCCGAGAAAGAGATTCAAGGAATTAGAGTAGGAAATGAGGAAATCAAACTATAACTCTTTGCAGATGACATGATGGTATACTTAGAGAACCCCAAAGACTCTGCTAAAAAGCTACTGGAAATAATTCAAAATTTCAGCAAAGTGGCAGGATACAAAATAAATCCACATAAATCCTCAGTATTTTTATATATCACCAAAAAAATGCAACAGCAAGAGATACAAAGAGAAATTCCATTCCAAACAAATGTTGAGAGTATAAAGTATTTGGGAATCCATCTACCAAAGAACACTCAGGAATTATATGAGAAAAATTACAAAACACTTGCCGCAAAAATAAAGTCAGATTTAAATAATTGGAAAGATATTCAGTGCTCTTGGATAGGCAGAGCGAATATAATAAAGATGACAATACTTTAGTGCTATACCAATCAGACTCCCAAGAAACTATTTTAATGACCTAGAAAAAATAACAACAAATTTCATATGGAAGAATAAAAGGTCGAGAATTGCAAGGGAACTAATGAAAAAAATGTCAGAGGAAGGTGGCCCAAGTGTACCTGATCTAAAGCTATAATATGTAGCAGCAGTCACCAAAACCATTTGGTATTGGCTAAGAAATAGACCGGTAGATCAGTGGAACAGATTAGATACAAAGGACAAAAAAGGGTACATCTATAGCAATCTAATCTTTGACAAACCCAAAGATACCAACATTAGGGACAAAAATTCATTAATTGGAAAAAACTGTTGGGAAAACTGGAAATTAGTATGGCACAAATTAGATATGGATCCACACTTAACACCATATATCAAGATAAGATCAAAATGGGTCCATGATTTAGGCATAAAGAGGGAGATAATAAATAGATTAGAGGAACCAAGAATAGTCTACCTCTCAGACCTGTGGAGGAGGAAGGAATTTATGACCAGAGGAGAACTAGAGATCATTATTGATCACAAAATAGAAGATTTTGATTACATCAAACTAAAAAGTTTCTGTACAAATAATACTAATGCAAACAAGATTAGAAGGGAAGTAACAAATTGGGAAAATATTTTTAAAAACAAAGGTTCTGACAAAGGTCTCATTTCCAAAATATATAGAGAACTGACCATAATTTATAAGAAACCGAACCATTCTCCAATTGATAAATGGTCAAAGGATATGAACAGACAATTCTCCGAGGAAGAAATTGAAACTATATCCACTCACATGAAAGAGTGTTCCAAATCACTACTGATCAGAGAAATGCAAATTAAGACAACTCTGAGATACCACTACACACCTGTCAGATTGGCTAAGATGACAGGAACACATAATGATGAATGTTGGAGGGGATGTGGGGAAACTGGGACACTGATGCATTGTTGGTGGAGTTGTGAAAGAATCCAGCCATTCTGGAGAGCAATCTGGAATTATGCCCAAAAAGTTATCAAACTGTGCATACCCTTTGACCCAGCAGCGCTACTACTGGGATTATATCCCAAAGAAATACTAAAGAGCAGAAAGAGATATATATATGTGCCAAAATGTTTGTGGCAGCTCTTTTTGTTGTAGCTAGAAACTGGAAGATGAATGGATGTCCATCAGTTGGAGCATGGTTGGGTAAATTATGGTATATGAATGTTATAGAATATTATTGCTCTGTAAGAAATGACCAGCAGGAGGAATACAGAGAGGCCTGGAGAGACTTAAACCAACTGATGCTGAGTGAAATGAGCAGAACCAGAAGATCACTGTATACTTCAACAACAATACTGTATGAGGATGTATTCTGATGGAAGTGGAAATCTTCAACATAAAGAAGATCCAACTCACTTCCACTTGATCAATGATGGACAGAGGTAGCTACACCCAGAGAAGAAACACTGGGAAGTGAATGTAAATTGTTAGCACTAATATCTGTCTGCCCAGGTTACATGTACCTTCGGATTCTAATGTTTATTGTGCAACAAGAAAATGATATTTGCACACATGTATTGTACCTATACTATATTGTAACACATGTAAAATGTATGGGATTGCCTGTCATCGGGGGGAGGGAATAGAGGGAGGGGGGGATAATTTGGAAAAATGAATACAAGGGATAATATTATAAAATATATATATAATAATAAAAAATTTAAAAAAAAAGTAAAGGTTCGGACAAAGGTCTCATTTCCAAAACATATAGAGAACTGACCCTAATTTATAGGAAACCAAACCATTCTCCAATTGATAAATGGTCAAAGGATATGAACAGACAATTTTCAGATGATGAAATTAAAGCTATTTCCACTCATATGAAAGAGTGTTCCAAATCACTACTGGTCAGAGAAATGCAAATTAAGACAACTCTGAGATACCACTACACACCTGTCAGATTGGCTAAGATGACAGGAACAAATAATGATGAATGTTGGAGGGGATGTGGGACAACTGGGACACTAATGCATTGTTGGTGGAGTTGTGACAGAATCCAACCATTCTGGAGAGCAATCTGGAATTATGCCCAAAAAGTTATCAAACTGTGCATACCCTTTGACCCAGCCAAACTACTACTGGGCTTATATCCCAAGAAAATACTAAAGAAGGGAAAGGGACCTGTATGTACCAAAATGTTTGTGGCAGCCCTTTTCATACTGGCTAGAAGCTGGAAGATGAATGGATGTCCATCAGTTGGAGAATGGTTGGGCAAATTATGGTATATGAATGTTATGGAATATTATTGTTTTGTAAGAAATGACCAATAGGAGTACTACAGAGAGGCTTGGAGAGACTTACATCAACTGATGCTAAGTGAAACGAGTAGAACCAGAAGATCATTATACACTTCAACAATGATACTGTATGAGGATGTATTCTGATGGAAGTTGATATCTTCAACTTAGAGAAGAGGTAATCCAATTCCAATTGATCAATGATGGACAGAATCAGCTACATCCAGAAAAGGAACACTGGGAAATGAGTGTAAACTGTTATTTTTATCTTCTGAATCCAATTTTTCTTGTGCAACAAGAGAACTGTACGGATCTGCACACACATATTGTATCTAGGAAATACTTCAACATGTTTAACATGTATATGACTACCTGCCATCTAGGGGCGGGGGTGGAGGAAGGGATGGAAAAAGGTGTAACAGAAGTGAGTGCAAGGAACAATGGTGTAAAAATTACCCATGATTTTGTTCTGTCAATAAAATGCTATAATAAAAAAAAAAAAAAAGCTCACCTTCAATGGCATGGAAAAGTAGAAATTCACATTAATTATCTATTTTAAATAAACAAGACTAATACCCCCTAATATTAACACATTGAAATCAAATATATGGCAAATGCTTTAACAACAATATAAATCTAATAAATATTTAATTGGGGGTGGGGGGAGATTCTATAAGAATTTGCTTTCATGTCTGCAACTTGCAATTTAAGTTTACATTAAAACTCAAAGACACCTCCGCAAGGCCTTGTAAGAGACCAAAATAATATATTCATTTAGTCATATCTGAATTACTTTCAACTTGGTAGGAAAAAAAAACACTTTCCAACTCCCAGACCAAAATAATATATTCATTCAGAAATATCTGAATTACTTTCAACTTAGTAGGGGAAAAAAACACTTTCCAACTCAAAACTGAACTTTAAGGGAGGTCTGGGATATGCTAGTATTCAGTCAAAAGGTCAATGCTAAATAGCACTGGAGGCGTTAAAAAGATCTGCTTGCTGTGGTCCTTTCTGGTGCAAAGGAATGGAAAAAGAAAGAATTACAATGGACTCCACAAAAGATTGTGTTTACATACACAACAGCAAAGGAGCTTGAGGTAGAAAATAAACTAACAGGTTTTTATCAGCAGATATTTTCTATATTTTTGGAACTCAGACCAGATAAAACTTCAAAGAATCAGAAATCTGAAGAGTATCTTATTTGCAACTCAAAAACACTCATTTTCCCCAACAATATTAAACTTCAATAATATTTATTAAATCATTTACACAAATTGTTAAAAAATCCTGACACTCCCAAACTCCAGAAGAGGACTATTTAACAAATAAAAATAGTCAGTCTTCAAACTAGTAATTCTTAATGACGCACACAGTAAATGAGCTATAGTTTCCCCAAACCCAATATAAGTGTTTATGACTTACTCTCAAATTATCTGACTTAGAAAATAAATCTTAAGAATCGATTGATTGAGTGATTTATCCTGAGTCAAATTACTTTCAAGTGTCCAATGTGTTATCTGAACCTAGATCTGTCCAGACTAGTATTCTATCCACTATACCCTGCTGTTTCTATAAGTAATAAAAATGAATACTAATAAAAATAATGCAAAAATGGGAAAACCTAGTAACCGCATTTTTTTTCTTCATGGAAAAGAATAAAAAAATTCTTTCCAAAAAGCAAACTGAACTAGAGATAACTAAAATACTCATTTTCCAGAAAAAAAAAGCACAAAAATAAAATTTTAAATAAATTTCACAGCCATGTGTGAACATTCTTAAGAATGTTTCATGTACAGGTTTCTACAGTTCCAGTTTTAGTACAACACATTTAGAGAAAATAAGTTAACACAATCATTGGAATTGGCTGCCTGCACACTAGACAAGGCTCATTTCTCCTTTTTGATTTCTTAGCACATGTAAAACATGCCATAAGATGTCCTGTCCTTCCATGGACAATGCAACCATTTTGAGGTTGGTTCTGACAGACAACACAGGGCTCTACTGTGCTACAGGGAAGAAAAGATCCCATATTTTTTCTTTGCTTTGTGCTTCTTTTCTCTCAAATTCTCCAGCATCTTCCTGACTACTACACATGATACTTTTAGATGTTGATGCCTGGGAATAATCCTCATTCTCTTGGGAGTCTCATGTCTGTACTATCTTTTCATCACTTTCCTCAACACATGAGTCCTTGATTTTATTGTTCTTATAATCTGGAACATCAAAGCCCCCTTTTTCCCCTTGTGTGGGATTTTCTAATGTGCCTTTATCCAAAATCTCACCTTTCTCCTCTGGAAGCCAATTTTCTCACAAAGTCCAACATCTGTGGCAATGGGGTAGAAGTGGAGGATATATTTTGTCACAGGAAGGACACTTCCAATAATTCTGCAATGAAAGAAGAAGTATAATCAATCTCAATGGTTCTTGAACATCTATGAATAACAATGCTAGTTATAACAATGTACTCTGTCTGTTTATTAAATGTTTGTTTTGCCATAGAAAGAAGATTTTGCACCCTCACTTTTTGTTGTTGTTCGTTTTCTTTTTGTTTTCTGACTCATTTTCTTTCTATTTTGATCTCATTTTTCTTGTGCAGGAAGAGAATTGTGCAAATACGTTAGCACATATTGGATTGAACATATATTTTGAATTGTTTAACATGTACTGGATCGCTTGCCATCTGGGTGGGGAAAAGGAGGGGAAAGTCTGGCAAGGGAAGCTCTGCAGGAGTCAAAGTTGAGAGATTATCCATGCATATGTTTTGAGGGTAAAAACCTTTTTTTAAAAAAAGATTTTGTAGATTATTTTGCAATATCTCAAGTCCTACCCTACCTTTATCTCTTAGCAACTAACTTCTGAAACTGAAATTGTGGTTAACTAGTTTCACCTTTTAGAGATTCTATAGTAAGACATTTTAAATTCTGTTAGTTGTAGATCTTTTTTTCATAGGAATTCATCTCTATTTCTGGCAAGATCTCCTAATATCCATCAGCTACCATGTCTTTTTATTGTGAAGTATTCAGATGAATCTCTTAGCAGCCATTTCCTCCTTCTTCTCCCTTTCTTGTTTGGTAAAACAGAGATGGAAGCAATTTATAAGAAACTAGTCAAATTCTATTCATAGATAGTTCCTCACCTTACAAATGGTTTGTGTTATTTGTTACAAATCAATTTTTTGAAAAGAATCAATGTTCTCATAGAAATACTGCTAGAAACGGAAACTAGGTTTGCAGGCCCAATTCAGAGAAGTCTTCTTTATCTAGAATAATTTTAGTATTACTAGGTACCAAACAATGTAAAGATGGAAAAGGCTGAGAGGGTGGCTAGAATTATGTATAGAAATCATCTAATGGACAGCCTAGTTCCATTGCACTGTGGAGGGGAGCCTGAGGTAAAGTTTGTCTTTGACATCTTCTTCATGATCCCTGAGCGTTTTTCTCTCATCTCTTGGTAAATCTTCCTGGTGTCCTAATGTGATCTATCTTGGAGTTTCACTCATGTGCCCTCTACTGTTCTTCATGTTCCCAAATTAACTATGATATTTGCACTTGAAGCAAAAATTTTAATCCAGCTGTCAAGATGTGTTAGGAAGAAAGCCTGAATTAAAGCAATGTAATGATTCTGAGCCCTGGAAACCTCCTAGAGTCATCCCTGCATTTCTTTCTTTTTTTTCAAAGGCTTGCAAATCGAATGAACCCTAGTTATTTCAGGGACAAAGTGAAGTAGAAACATTCAGAAAGTGAACATTTGCAAAGGTCTCATTTCCAAAATATATAGAGAACTGACCCTAATTTATAAGAAATCAAACCATTCTCCAATTGATAAATGGTCAAAGGATATGAACAGACGTTCAAAACCCTTGATAATCTCAAAATCTTCTCCCGGTAGATTACATGTTTGAGGACAGTAACTGATCTCCACATTATCTTACCTCTCTCCCCCACAAAAACCTAGCACAAGACTTGTGCATACTTGGTGATATTCATACATGGTGTAGACTTCAAAACATAAACAGGTTAATAGATGAGATTTCAGGGTGAACTTGGAGAGGTAAAAGAATGATCCAATTTACAAAATTCTAGCCCTTACCAGCAGAGAGCTTGCCCAGCCAATTCAAATAACTGGTCATGTTATTTTATTCTACTATTCATGTTCATCTAGATGGAGACTATTCGTAAAAACCCGTCCTGAAGTGCTCGATTTTGAGATAATGCCCTTTCCTAGCTATTTCTAAAACTTTCAGGAATCAGGAAAGACTAATGTTCATCAGCATTATGTGTCTTGTACAAGAGATTTCAAGATTTTTTTTTAGACTCTGAGACACAGATCTACTAAATTTTTTAAGCAAGACAAGTGTGACAAAGATCCTATGGTGGAAGGGCCCATGCTTTGATGTAAAGAACAATAGATTTAGGATTCCAAAAATTTGGATTTGAATCTTACTTCAGTCTTAATGTCTGAATGACTTAACGACTTAGATTTCAGTCTCCCTATCTGTAATATGAGGTCTACTAAAATATTTCTAAAGTGCTTCCTACTTGTAACTTCAGTCAACTATGAAAACACAAGTAACAATTTACTAAAGAGATCAATGGAAATTGCATGACAATTGAACCACAATTTTCTATGGATTTTGAATCTTCACACAGAAAAATGCAAGGATCACAATTAAAGAAAATACTTTATGAAGTAATCAGCCCCTACCTGATACTCTATATCCCAGAAAAGGTAGAGGTAGAAGGGGTTTTCAACACATCACTTCTTTGGTCCATCATCCAGATATGATTGGAGAGACTCCAGAAGCTCCATTATACTAACATGAACATATATCTAGCCTTTCCAATGGCACCAGTAATTACACATCCAGGGCCATCTCCAGTCCTCCTGATCTATAGAGGACCATTGGACCCAGAGGGCTCTGGACGGGAAAGGGCAGCAGGTGACCTTCTCCAGCCCCCCTCACTTAAATCCAATTCGCTTGCAGGTCATGATATCCCATCCCTGCTGTCATGGTCCTCTTTGAAAATGAAGGACAAACAATAACCACCAAGTTTGTAGAGAGAGCTCCAGTCCCAAGTACAGTGGGTTAGGACAGCCACATTAGTAGCCAACATATCTGATGCTGTATTTCTCTAGCATGGAGAATTCCGACCAATAAAGTCACCATCCCTCCTCCCTCAAATTGTATTCCTCTTTTCCCCATGCCCTTTTTAATCACTAGGATTTGTCTGTTATGCAGCTAAATTAAAATTCATTTCCAATTTTTCTTTTTTTTTTTTTTTTCATAGATCAATATTCATTGATTTATTGACTCTACTGACATGTTTGTTATCAAAGTGATCTATTGGTTTCATTGCCTGAGCAAAGTTTCTTACTTCATCAGAAAGATTCAAAAATGGCTATATTTATCAAGAAAATAAACAACAACTGATGTATTGGCAAGATCAATAAACACCCTGAATATGCAAATACACCCTGATAGGCCATACATCCCCATTTTCTTCAGTAACATTTTAGATAATGCCTCCAATCCCCTCATCATTCTAATCTCCATCTTTTGAACCAACTCCAATTTCTTTTTTTTTTTTGTGTGTGTGAATATCATTTTCTTGTTGCACAATAAACATTAGAATCCGAAGGTACATGCAACCTGGGCAGACAGATATTAGTGCTAACAATTTACATTCACTTCCCAGTGTTTCTTCTCTGGGTGTAGCTACCTCTGTCCATCATTGATCAACTGGAAGTGAGTTGGATCTTCTTTATGTTGAAGATTTCCACTTCCATCAGAATACATCCTCATACAGTATTGTTGTTGAAGTGTACAGTGATCTTCTGGTTCTGCTCATTTCACTCAGCATCAGTTGATTTAATTCTCTCCAGGCCTCTCTGTATTCCTCCTGCTGGTCATGTCTTACCGAGCAATAATATTCCATAACCTTCATATACCACAATTTACCCAACCATTCTCCAACTGATGGACATCCATTCATCTTCCAGTTTCTAGCTATAACAAAAAGAGCTGCCACAAACATTTTGGCACATATATATCTCTTTCTGCTCTTTAGTATTTCTTTGGGATATAATCCCAGTAGTAGCTCTGCTGGGTCAAAGGGTATGCACAGTTTGATAACTTTTTGGGCATAATTCCAGATTGCTCTCCAGAATGGCTGGATTCTTTCGTAACTCCACCAGCAATGTATTAGTGTCGCAATTTCCCCACATCCCCTCCAACATTCATCATTATTTGTTCCTGTCATCTTAGCCAATCTGACAGGTGTGTAGTGGTATCTCAGAGTGGTCTTAATTTGCATTTCTCTGATCAGTAGTGATTTGGAACACTCTTTCATGTGAGTGGATATAGTTTCAATTTCTTCCTCGGAGAATTGTCTGTTCATATCCTTTGACCATTTATCAATTGGAGAATGGTTCGGTTTCTTATAAATTATGGTCAGTTCTCTATATATTTTGGAAATGAGACCTTTGTCAGAACCTTTGTTTTTAAAAATATTTTCCCAATTTGTTACTTCCCTTCTAATCTTGTTTGCATTAGTATTATTTGTACAGAAACTTTTTAGTTTGATGTAATCAAAATCTTCTATTTTGTGATCAATAATGATCTCTAGTTCTCCTCTGGTCATAAATTCCTTCCTCCTCCACAAGTCTGAGAGGTAGACTATTCTCAGTTCCTCTAATCTATTTATTATCTCCTTCTTTATGCCTAAATCAGGGACCCATTTTGATCTTATCTTGGTATATGGTGTTAAGTGTGGATCCATATCTAATTTCTGCCATACTAATTTCCAGTTTTCCCAACAGTTTTTTCCGAATAATGAATTTTTGTCCCTAATGTTGGTATCTTTGGGTTTGTCAAAGATTAGATTGCTATAGATGTACCCTTTTTTGTCCTTTGTATCTAATCTGTTCCACTGATCTACCGGTCTATTTCTTAGCCAATACCAAATGGTTTTGGTGACTGCTGCTATATAATATAGCTTTAGATAAGGTACACTTAGACCACCTTCCTCTGAGTTTTTTTTCATTAGTTCCCTTGCAATTCTTGACATTTTATTCTTCCATATGAATTTTGTTGTTATTTTTTCTAGGTCATTAAAATAGTTTCTTGGGAGTCTGATTGGTATAGCACTAAATAAATAGATTAGTTTGGGGAGTATTGTCATCTTTATTATATTCGCTCGGCCTATCCAAGAGCACTGAATGTCTTTCCAATTATTTAAATCTGACTTTATTTTTGCAGCAAGTGTTTTGTAATTTTTCTCATATAATTCCTGACTTTTCTTTGGTAGATGGATTCCCAAATATTTTATACTCTCAACATTTGTTTGGAATGGAATTTCTCTTTGTATCTCTTGCTGTTGCATTTTGTTAGTGATATATAAAAATGCCGAGGATTTATGTGGATTTATTTTGTATCCTGCCACTTTGCTGAAATTTTGAATTCTTTCTAGTAGCTTTTTAGCAGAGTCTTTGGGGTTCTCTAAGTATACCATCATGTCATCTGCAAAAAGTGATAGTTTAATTTCCTCATTTCCTACTCTAATTCCTTGAATCTCTTTCTCGGCTCTTATTGCCGAGGCTAGCATTTCTAGTACTATATTGAATAGTAATGGTGATAGTGGGCAACCTTGTTTCACTCCTGATCTTACTGGGAAAGGTTGCAGTTTATTTCTATTGCATATTATGCTTACTGAAGTTCTTAAATATATGCTCCTGATTATTCTGAGGAATAGTCCATTTATTCCTATACTCTCAAGAGTTTTTAGTAGGAATGGATGTTGGATTTTGTCAAATGCTTTTTTCTGCATCTATTGAGATGATCATATGGTTCTTATTAATTTGATTATTAATATGGTCAATTATATTAATAGTTTTCCTAATATTAAACCAGCCCTGCATTCCTGGAATAAATCCTACTTGATCATAGTGTATTATCTTGGAGATGATTTTCTGAAGTCTTTTTGCTAATATCTTATTTAAGATTTTAGCATCAATATTCATTAAGGAGATTGGTCTATAATTTTCTTTCTCAGTTTTCGATCTACCAGGTTTAGGTATCAGTACCATGTCTGTGTCATAAAAGGAGTTTGGTAGGACTCCTTCATCCCCTATTTTTTCAAATAATTTATATAACATTGGGGCTAATTGTTCTTTAAATGTTTGGTAGAATTCACATGTGAATCCATCTGGCCCTGGGGATTTTTTCCTGGGGAGTTGATTCATAGCTTGTTCTATTTCTTTTTCTGAAATGGGACTATTTAAGCAATTTATCTCCTCCTCTGTTAATCTAGGGAGCCTATATTTTTGGAGGAAGTCATCCATTTCACTTAAGTTATCAAATTTATTGGCATAAAGTTGGGCAAAGTAACTCCTTATTATTTCTCTAATTCCCTCTTCATTGGTGGAAAGATCCCCCTTTTCATTTGTAAGACTATCAATTTGATTTTCCTCTTTCTTTTTTTTGATCAAATTTACCAAAGGTTTATCTATTTTATTGGCTTTTTCATAAAACCAACTCTTGGTTTTATTTATTAATTCAATAGTTTTTTTTACTTTCAATTTTATTGATTTCTCCTTTTAATTTTTGTATTTCAAGTTTAATTTTTGGTTGGGGGTTTATAATTTGGTCTGTTTCTAGCCTTTTAAGTTGTAAGCCCAATTCGTTAATCTTCTCTTTCTCAATTTTCTTCAAATAAGCCTCTAAAGATATAAAATTTCCCCTTATTACCGCTTTAGCTGCATCCCAAAGATTTTGATATGATGTCTCATCATTATCATTATCTTGGGTGAAATTGTTAATTGTTTCTATAATTTGCTCTTTCACCCAGTCATTCTTTAAGATGAGATTATTCAGTTTCCAATTACTTTTTGGTCTATTTACCCCTAACATTTACTGAATGTAGCTTTTATTGCATTGTGATCTGAGAAGAAGGCATTTATTATTTCTGCCTTCCTACATTTAATTTTGAGATCTTTATGTCCTAATATATGGTCAATTTTTGTATAGGATCCATGAACTGCTGAGAAGAAAGTATATTCCTTCCTATTGCCATTCCGTTTTCTCCAAATGTCTATCATACCTAGTTTTTCTAATGTTCTATTTACTTTTTTAATTTCTTTCTTGTTTGTTTTGTGGTTTGATTTGTCTAAATCTGAGAGTGCAAGGTTGAGATCTCCCACTATTATAGTTTTACTGTCTATTTCTTCTTGCAGTTCTCTTAACTTTTCCTTTAGAAAGTTAGATGCTATAACACTTGGTGCATATATGTTTAGTATTGATATGGCTTCATTATTTATGCTACCTTTCAGCAGGATATAGTTTCCTTCCTTATCTTTTTTAATGAGATCTACTTCTGCTTTTGCTTGATCTGAGATAAGGATAGCTACCCCTGCTTTTTTGGCTTTACCTGAAGCATAATAGGCTCTGTTCCAACCTTTTACCTTTACTCTGTATGTATCTCCTTGCTTTAAGTGTGTTTCCTGTAGGCAACATATTGTAGGGTTCTGCTTTTTGATCCAATCTGCTATCCGTCTCCGTTTGATGGGATCGTTCATCCCATTTACATTTACAGTTAAAATTACTAATTCTGTATTTCCTGCCATCGTATTATCCCCAGATTATGCTTTTTTCCCTTGACCCCCCTGATCCCCCTCCCCGATATTTAATTTACAGACCCCCCTTGTGACGCGCAACCCTCCCTCTTTTTTTTTTTTAGGATCCCTCCCCCCTCCCTCCAAGTCCCTTCACTTATTCTCCTTTTCCTTTTCCCTTTTCCTCTCCCCCCTTTTAATGAGGTGCGAGAAAATTCTCTGAAAAACAAATATGTTAATTATTTACTCTTTGAGCCTCTCCTGATGAGAGTAAGATTCACACAATGATTCTCCCCCTCACTAAGTTCCCTCAGATATGGTGTATTTTCTATGTCTCTTCCTGGGATGTAGTTTCCCTCTTTTTATCACTCCTTCCCCTTTTTCTGAACCGACCTCCTTCCCTTTACCACACCCCCCTTTTTTTCTTTTATATCAGTAAAATCAAATTATCCTTGAGTATTTTTTATATACCCACAACAGAGTTACAGTTCTCAAGGGTTCTGTGTACCTTTTTCTGTTTCTCTTCAGTCTTGTGGATATAGATCAAATTTTTTGTTTAAGTCTGGTTTTTTTCTTAGAAACATAAAGAATTCCTCTCTTTCATTGAATGACCATCTTCTTCCATGGAAAAAGATGCTAAACTTACCTGGGTAGTTCATTCTTGGTTGCAGTCCTTGATCTTTTGCCTTACAGAATATCAGGTTCCAGGCCCTTCTATCTTTTAATGTGGAGGCAGCCAGATCTTGGGTGACCCTTATTGTGGCACCTTGG
The DNA here is from genome assembly GCF_048593235.1 of Sminthopsis crassicaudata. NCBI lineage: Eukaryota > Metazoa > Chordata > Mammalia > Dasyuromorphia > Dasyuridae > Sminthopsis > Sminthopsis crassicaudata. The sequence goes on along the minus strand of NC_133623.1, from coordinate 48,472,628 downwards.
TATTTAAATTGTTTTTTTCTAGCTGCTTGCAGGATTTTCTCCTTTGTGTGGTAATTCTGCAGCTTAGCCACAATATTCCGTGGTGTTCTTTTTTTAGGGTCTATTTCAGAAGGAGTTCGATGAATTCTTTCCACATCAACTTTCCCTTCTGTTTCTATTATCTCTGGACAGTTCTCTTTGATAATTTCCTGTAAAATAGAATCTAGGCTCTTTTTTTGGTCATAGTTTTCTGGAAGTCCAATAATCCGCAGATTATCTCTCCTAGATCTATTTTCCAGGTCTATAGATTTTCCCAGTAAGTATTTGACGTTGTTCTCCAGCTTCTCATTTTTTTTGTTTTGTTTGACTGATTCTTGGGTTCTCTGTGAATCATTCATTTCTATTTGTTCCATCCTGACTTTAAAGGAGTTATTTTCTTCTTTCACAGTTTTTAGTTCTTTTTGTAAATGCCCAATTTCGTTTTTAAATGAATTATTTTGCTCTATTGAATTTTTTTCCATTTCCCTTATTTTTTTTTGAGAATTATTTTCTTTTTCCAATTCAGAAATTCTATTTTCTTGAGACTTTTTTATCTTTTCCAATTCAGAAATCCTACTTTCCTGTGTTTTTTTAACCTTTTCTAATTCATAAATTTTGTTTCCCTGCATCTCCTGTGAATTCTTTATTTTTTCCAACTCCAATTTCAGGACGTTGTTATTCTCTATCATAGCTTCCCTTTCCTTTCCCCATTTTTCTTCAAACTCCCTTAATTTTTTAAGAGCTTCTTCTAGGAGAGAGTTATGTGATGGGGGGCAGGAATCGTTCCCCTTTAGGTTGTTGTCTGCTGATTCTCTGCTGTCAACGTCCTCGGGGTTGGATACCCGCTCTTTCTCTGTATAGAAGGAATCTATAGTTTGTCTACCTTTTTTGCTCATATTTAAAAAAATCTTTTGGGGTCTGTCCCTGGGGTAGGAAATTATTTACTTCTTTACCAGCTTCCGCCCAGACCGGATGGATGCAGTGGCCCCGCGCCTGAGCTAAGATAGAGCTCTGGGAGAGAGTTCCCCACCCCCTCCCTGGAAGTGCCTCAGAGGTGATTAGCACTACTGTGCTTCGAGGGCATAGAATAGTAAAGACAGCAGGAAGCCCAGCCTATGTGTCTGGGTGGGGAGTGGATGTCTGCAGCAGGTGACGTGAGAAGCCCCTGTGTTCAAACTGGAAGTGTCTGCCAGAAACCGAGGTCCCTAGTTCAAAGGTTCCGCTTCTCTGGGACTTCCTGGAGCTGAGTTCCACTCCCTCCAGCTAAGCTAAGCAGTGTGTGTTGCCTTGGGCTTTATCCACCCACTTGTCAATCTCTTAACTATTCTCAGGAGGTAGCTGAGGCCACACCCCCTGGTGCCAAGAGTTCTGCTGAATCACCCCCAGGATGGGGGAAAATCTAATCTGAGTTTTAAAATATTTTGGCTTTCTCTTCTGAACTGCTAAATAATTAGCAGAGAAGAGCTAACAGCCTGTGCCAGATTCCTTTACCTCAGTGGCTTCTCTGATCCCAGAGCCCTTCCCATTGCAATGGGCACAGTGTGCCACTACCCCACCGTCTGTGCTGGTCTCTCTTATTCCTCCCCTGAGATCTGACCTTTCCTGTTGAAACTCCAGATTCTCTTCAACTGGTAAGTCGTGCTTCCAGTCCTTGTGGTATCTGTCAGTCCTGAGCTAATTCTGAGACTTAATTTATCTAACTGGTTGTGAGGTAGTGAGGACGTTCACAGAGACGTGTGTTTCTTCTCCGCCATCTTGGCTCCGCCCTCCATTTCCAATTTTTCAATGACAAAAATGGTTCCAGCTTAAATCCATGACAAGGAAAGAATACCACTATGGTCTAATCTGATCATTTATCTGGAGAGTAGAGATGAAGTTGGGCAGCAGAACATTTACTATTATTTCCCCGAGTTCTCCAAGAAAAAGCTGAAATTAAGAAACCTTAAATCACAGAAGTGCTACTCTAGAGACTATTCTGTATATCTGCTTCACAGGTGTGATTGCTTCTTAAGGTGAATAAACAGAGTTTCTGAAAATCATTGAGAGTGTGCAGACAGTCCATCCGCCATTGAAGTTTTTGGGAAAGGACTTTGTTGGAAAATAGCTCAAAACCTAAGAACAGCTGAGGAGGTTGGGTTTGAATCTTTTTGGGAGAAATCAAGAGGCCCCGGGTCTGGAGGGCAGAGACAAGGAGCTGGCAAATCTGAGAGAGGTGTGGCTCATTGGGTCCTGCTAAGAGAATGTCATCCATGTAGTGGATGATATACACATCAGGATGACACAGCCTGAATGGATCCATAGTCTGAGCCAAGTATTTTTGACAGAGGGTTGGGCTATTAGCCATACCCTGAGGGAAGACCCTCCATTGAAAGTGAGGGGAGGGGCCCACACAATTAACTATGGGAAGGCTAAAAGCAAAGCCTTTGCAATCTTCTGGGTGAAGAGGGATGGAGAAAAAACACATCTTTTAGGTCAATGACAATTTTTTAAAATCCCCTAGGGATAGACACGGGATAGTGGCAGAGATTGTAGAGAAGGAGTTAGCAACATCTCCAGCTTCATTAATGATCGGCCAAGTGTAATTGCAAACCTAATAAGTCCCAGAGGAAGTCTAGGCAGAGTTCCAGCAGAGGTAAAAAGGCCAATTTCAGGTTTTTTGATTTGCTAAGAGGGCCCTTCTTGTAAGGCAGTGAGGAGGACGGGCGGCTGGACTTGAAGCCTGGAGGAGGATGGTCTTTGTAAGTGAATTTTGCAAGGAAGAAAGTTCAGTGGAGAGCTGAGCAATTTAGCAGATTACCTGATGACAGGGCTTCCTGAGGCAGGGGAGGATAAAGGGATTCTCTTTGAATGACTGTCATCTCTATGATAACAGAGGGGGGCCAAAAGGGAGGAGGCAATTCCACCACTGATAAGAGCTGCTGTTTGTCAGGGTCATTAGATGCCCATTCTACAATATTATGAATCAAGCCCCAGTAAGAGAAGGCAGTTGTGGGAACAGCATTCGGCCCTTCCTTCTGTTATTTATCATTTAGGTCTCTGCCTACTTTCTGCCGCTTCTGGGGATGAATCTCTGGTCCGTTCTGGTCCGAAACCAAGGACAAGTTTCAGTTATCAAAAGAAACTACCTAGCTAAATCTTTTTTCTTTACTCTAACCCCTCTTTCTCTGAGGGATGCTTTAAGGTCCTTTATAAAAACCTGCTCTTTAGATAACTTATACCAAATCTTTTTTCTTTACTCTAACTCCTCTTGCCCTGAGGGATGCTTAAAGGTCCTTTATAAAAGCCTGCACTTTAAATAACTTAGTAACCATTTCTTATAAGACGGACCATTCAAAACTTACCAAGGACTGGAACTCTCATGAGAGGTGAAAGTAGTCCTTCCAATGGGGGTCGCGACGACTTCTCTGGGAGGGGGTCCGTCCGGCAAGGGTCTGTACCTTGAGCCCCGCATTGGGCGCCACCTGTCCAGTCTACTGGGGCACAGTTATTCGGGGAGTCGAGGGGGACCCAGCCTGAAAGAGAAACGGGCGAGAAAGAAGAGTGAGACCAAGCAGGTTCTTGTCAAGGTCTCAGTTTATTGTTCTTGGGGTACAGCCTATATAGCAAAAAGTATGAGAAAGATAAGCAGGGTTGGGCCTGGGAAAGGAACATGGGAATGGCTGGTTCAATGAACAGGAACATTTTGCAGTTAGGATACACAATGTTGGAACATACACAATGTTGGAACATTCTATGGTCAGCTGATTCTTGGAAGGATCATGCCCACCTGTGGTCAGCCTGATTCTCAGAACAATTTGTCTAAGGGTAAGGCCCACTTAGGGGGGAGAGACACCTGGGCAGGCCCACTTAGGGGGGAGAGACACCTGGGCCAAAGCCTTTGGCTCCCAAAAGGAGGGCCTCAGAACTCAGGAGTCTGGGAAATGCATGCTGGGCTTTTCTGTGCAGAGGTAGGGAAGGGAGGGACTCTCCTGGAGCTTCTAGCCTTCCTCTTGGTTGTCAAGGAGCCTTAGAATTAAAGCCCCCCATAGCAAGATATCAATGGCATAATAATAGAATCTTTTCCTGTTGATTTGGAGAAGATCTAAATCTACAAATTCTTTTGAGAAAATCTGTGATACCAGAGCAAGATTTCAATATACTTTGGGGATTCAAGTTTCTTCTCCCCAACATTTGGTGTCCTGTGTAAAGATAGTCCTACATATATGTGCCAAAATGTTTGTGGCAGCTCTTTTTGTTGTAGCTAGAAACTGGAAGATGAATGGATGTCCATCGGTTGGAGAATGGTTGGGTAAATTGTGGTATATGAAGGTTATGGAATATTATTGCTCGGTAAGAAATGACCAGCAGGAGGAATATAGAGAGGCCTGGAGAGACTTAAATCAACTGATGCTGAGTGAAATGAGCAGAACCAGAAGATCACTGTACACTTCAACAACAATACTGTATGGGGATGTATTCTGATGGAAGTGGAAATCTTCAACATAAAGAAGATCCAACTCACTTCCAGTTGATCAATGATGGACAGGGGTAGCTGCACCCAGAGAAGAAACACTGGGAGGGGAATGAAAATTGTTAGCACTAATATCTGTCTGCCCAGGTTGCATGTACCTTCGGATTCTAATGTTTATTGTGCAACAAGAAAATGATATTCGCACACATGTATTGTACCTAGACTATATTGTAACACATGTAAAATGTATGGTATTGCCTGTCGTCGGGGGGAGGGAATAGAGGGAGGGGGGGTAATTTGGAAAAATGAATACAAGGGATAATATTATAAAATATATATATATATATAATTTAAAAAAAAAAAAAAAAAAAAAGATAGTCCTAAAACTCCAATATATATGGGGTTCAGTGTTTCTATGCTCCCATACCCCATTTTCATGACAAAAATTAATTTATACATTTCATCCTCTATCAATTAACCTACAAGATCTTGACAAAATAATAACAGAAAGGAACCAGAATAACAGAATAAAAGTAGGTGTATATTAAGGAAAATAATGACAGAAATGTATGAATGGAATAGTACCTTCAAAGTTCAAATTATTATAAAGCTTTAAATATCAAAATGATTTCATGACGGTGAAAAAGTAATAAATAATAGACAGAATTTATATTGTATTTTAAGGTTTGTAAAGCTATTTTATCAATATTATTGCATCAAAAAACAATTAATATCATCTTCTTTTTACAGATGAGGAAATTTAAGGAAGGTAGAGCTTAAGTAACTTATCTAGAGGCACAAAATCAACAAGTATGTCAGTCAAGATTTTTAACTTGTTTTCCTAACTGTAAGTCTACAGTATGCTCATTTCTTTTTGTTGTTTTTTTTTCTCCCATGGTTTTTCCTTTTTGTTCTGATTTTTCTCTCCCAACATAATTCATAAAGCGATTTGTGTTAAAAATAAATTTTTAAGTTTACCTAAAAATAAAATAACAGTAAGCTGTTTAGCTGATGAAATTCACTGTTAATTCAATTTCTATTAATTGTCTTTGTTGTTCTGAAGTATCTTTACATTATTTCTGAATTTATTCTTGGATTATCTTGCTAGAAATTAGTATATAGCTATATCTCTTTAAGTTGGAAATCACAAAATATGGGTACATCACTGAAAGTTTAAAATAGTTAGAGTCTCAAATTAAAACAAATTGGAATTATTTAAATATACATGTACATGCCCATTATTCATGTACACCGTAACATTTAAAAGAAAATGTTTTAATTTTAGTATCTTTCTATTGTCCTCCATCTGAACAAATTTTGGCTTTTACTAAAGTTAATACATTCTTCAAATATCAGATGTTTGCATACTATATATAACGAGAGGTAGAATGTGTGCATTTCCAAGTTGCATAAATTAATATAAGGACAAAAAAGCTTCCTTTCAAACTTTGTGAAACCATACGATATTTACTTGACCATAGATAAAGTCCATGAAATCTGTAGGAGAACAAATCATCTCCAACACATTTCCACCCCATTCTTCACCACCCCCAGGATAGGGCGAATAACCTGTTGAAGCCCAACCTACTCCGAGATGCATTGCTTCAGCTGTCACAAAAGGTTCTGTGTGGTCTCCTGTGAGTTCATAGTACCATTTCCTCTACTGAGCTGACCCTTCACTGATGCCAAGGAAAATATTGGGCTGCATGCTTTCAAGAGAAAAAAAAATACTAGTTGAAAAAAAATCTAAATAATTATTATCACTTTTATTTTATATTACTTTTCTTCAAGTATACTCTTCTGAGAAGAAAGAAATCAAAGCCATATCATTTAATTTAACATTTGCTGACTTAGTATACAAGTATATTCAGTCTTGACCATGAACATAATTCAATAAACAAAATGTTTGAGGTTCTGGTTAAATTATGCTTACACTTCGGATTAAGTAACAAATCAAGAGTTTAATGTTGTTGGGATTTTTTTTCTTAATTACCTTTCTATGATATTTGCAGGAGTATGGAAGTAATGCCTTTATTTTAAAATTAACCCTCTGGGCAAAAATATATGCAAGACATTTTTCAGTTTCATCTGCATTACTAATATTTCCTCCATTGTTTCTTTAAGCCTAATCAGGAAAAATAAATCCTTGATTTGTAGTGTCTGGTGATTTCTGAGGCTTTGATACTCATACAAAATTTAACAAATGGCTCTCAAGAGCAAGTTAAAATTGATTCTAGAATATCTCTGCCTATTTTGCATCATATATTTGAGTTCCTATGTTAGGGAACAACATAAATTAGTTCATGAAGGATAATCTTTTCAATTAAAAACCGTAAACCAAAACCAAAATTCTTTGAATGGAAGCAAAACATCAAATTTCTACTATAATAAGTTTTCTATTGCTTCTGGATAACATATACAGTTAAGTAAATATGTTTTCAAAATAAGGTATAGTTGAAGATAATTACAACAGAAAAGACAACGTTTTCTTGTTTCATTCTCTCACAAAAATGAACACCATGAAACCCAAGTTCCTTGAGGACAGGCCTGTTTGCTTTTTAATTGTTATCCACCGCACTAAGTGATGTATCTGGCATATGCTATGCTATTGATAATTGAGGTTGGCATATTAAAATGTAATCATATTTTCAATATCTTCTAGGAACACACTGAATCATCTCATTTTACTTACTTCTTTGAATACAGAAAATAGTAACATATTTACTTTCCTTGACCATCAACTTATTCCATCAAACTTCAGGTTTATTTAGCTATTCAGATGACCTACGATAAAGATAAGCCTCTGACTCAGTTTTGAGCTGGTATAATATACCTTTTTTCTCAATTTGTCCATTGTATAACAGTGGTAGTCAGGAAATACAATTGCCTGTGAAGAATTAAAAATAAGTATCACACAGAAGACAATGGACGGGTGCACAATGATTACGAAAGTACATGAAGGCTGCTAGGTGCAATCAGTGAATCACTTCAAAGATTAGGAGTAAAAGATAACATAAGGAATTTTATGATACAGAGAAAAAAGTGCTAGTTACATAGAAAGAACAAGTGATAAACAAATGAATAATGACTGTTTTTTTTTAACCATGTAAAGTGAAAATAAAGAAAGTCTCCAGCACATCTAGGTAGACATCCATGGTAAATGTATGGAAATATATAGACAAGAGTTATATAGAGTAGATAAACATGAAGGGGTTGTAATCTGCATCACTGGAAGAACTCTAGAATTAAGATCACAAATCCATTTCAGTCTTGGAATAAGGTAAATACTTTATGAATGTCATTCATGTAAATTCATGTAAAATAATATCTTAATGCTGCTCAATCAAAAAGTTAAAAGATTCAACTTCTAAAAGAGACTTAGTAAGTCTATATATCATTAGACTTTATTTAAAAAAGTGTCTGAGGCCAGATTAGAACTCAGGTGCTCCTGACTTCAGGGCTGGTGCTCTATCCACAGTGCCACCCAGCTGACCCCCAAAGATTTTATTAAAAATAATGATAACAATGAGACAACACCAAAATTTTTGAGATTCAGCCAAAATAATACTCAGAAGAAAATCGATATGTGTAAATGGTTATATCAATAAAAGAGAGAAAACAGAGGAAGAATTTGAAACTATATCCACTCACATGAAAGAGTGTTCCAAATCACTACTGATCAGAGAAATGCAAATTAAGACCACTCTGAGATACCACTACACACCTGTCAGATTGGATAAGATGACAGCAACAAATAATGATAAATGTTGGAGGGAATGTGGGAAAACTGGGACACTAATACATTGCTGGTGGAGTTGCGAAATAATCCAGCCATTCTGGAGAGCAATCTGGAATTATGCCCAAAAAGTTGTCAAACTGTGCATACCCTTTGACCCAGCAGCGTTACTACTGGGATTATATCCCAAAGAAATACTAAAGAGCAGAAAGAGACATATATGTGCCAAAATGTTTGTGGCAGCTCTTTTTGTTGTAGCTAGAAACTGGAAGATGAATGGATGTCCATCAGTTGGAGAATGGTTGGGTAAATTGTGGTATATGAAGGTTATGGAATATTATTGCTCTGTAAGAAATGACCAGCAGGAGGAATACAGAGAGGCTTAGAGAGACTTAAATCAACTGATGCTGAGTGAAATGAGCAGAACCAGAAGATCACTGTACACTTCAACAATACTGTATGAGGATGTATTCTGATGGAAGTGGAAATCTTCAACATAAAGAAGATCCAACTCACTTCCATTGATCAATGATAGACAGAGGTAGCTACACCCAGAGAAGAAACACTGGGAAGTGAATGTAAATTGTTAGCACTAATATCTGTCTGCCCAGGTTGCATGTACCTTCGGATTCTAATGTTTATTGTGCAACAAGAAAATGATATTCACACACATGTATTGTACCTAGACTTTATTGTAACACATGTAAAATATATGGGATTGCCTGTCATCGGGGGGAGGGAACAAAGGGTGGGGGGGGATAATTTGGAAAAATGAATACAAGGGATAATATTATAAAAAATATATAATTAAAAAATAAATAAATAAATAAATAAAAGAGAGAAAAAGGAAGAGCAACATATTGTGTATCTCACTAAAAACAAACTTACACCTTTATAAATAAATACCAAAGTAAAAATTATGGTAATAAAGTTTATAACAAAATATCAAGCTATCAAATGAAAATAGGAGCTGGGTTTTTTTTGGGGGGGAGGGGAATAGATAAGCCATTGGGTAATTTTATTTTAAAAATAGTAAAGGAAATCAAACTACTAGCATCAAAATTGAAAGGGGTGAATGTACAACCAAATGAACATAAAATTAAGGTAATTATTACCCATTTTGCCCAATTACTTGCCAAAAAAAATAATCATACGAATAATATGGATTAGTATTTACAAAAATATAAAGTAACAAAAGAAAATTAATAAAAGAAGAAAAATAATATATAAAAGAAATAAGATGGGGGCTGCCCAGAAGATTGCACTTGAATATTTAATGAGTATTGGCTAGGGAATCACATGAGGGACTTTTTGTCAAACAGAGCTTTTGCTTGTCCATGTTAGGTCAATTCAAATATAATTCATGAATTAACTGAAATAGATAAATATTTCCAAGAATATAAAGTGTCCAGATTAACCAAAAAAGGAAATAAAATATTGAAATAATACTACTTTAAAAAATGAAATAATGCATAAATGAACTCCTTATCCAAAAAACCCAGCACCACTTGTATTTACAACGGAATTATACCAAAAACTTAAAGAATATTAATTCCAATATTACATAAACTATTTGGAAAAAACAACAGATAAAGAAGTTCGTTTGAATTTATTTTAAGACACAATATGGTCTTGATACCTGATTCAAGGAGAGTAAAAACAGAGGGGGGAAACTATACATGAATTTTCTCAATGTATATTGATGCAAAACTTTTAATGAAATTTAAGCAAGGGGACTGCTAATAGCATTGTAAAAATCATATGCTATGAAGAAATGGCATTTATATCAGGAATACTGGACTGGTTAATATTAGGAAAACTAAGCAACCATGTAACAATAAAATCAACAAAAATGATATTATTATTTCAATACATACAGAAAAGAATTTTGACAAAATGCAATATTGATTTTTTTAAAAAGAAAACACACTAGAAAGCACAAGAATAAATGGTGCTTTTTCTTAGAAGAATAAGGAAAATTGATTTAAACAAAGAGCTACCATTGTCTTTAATGGGGATATACCAGAAGACTTTCCAATAAAGTCAAGGATGAAGCAAGAATGTCTATAATCACCATTAATATTCAATATTGTACTAGAAATGCTTGGTATAGCAATAAGACAAGAAGAAGGAATTGAAGGAATAAGGATAAAGAATAAGAAAAGAATATTTTTTCAGAAGGTATGATGGTTTACTAGCATGTCAACTAAAGGAGTAATAAAAATAATTAAACACTTCAATAAAGCTGAAGGATATATATTTTCCATATAAATATTCAGGCTTTCTATTTGTTACTAATAAAACCTAGCAGAAATTAAATTTAAAATAACTACAAAGATTAAGAAATACATGGGAGTCTACTCATCAGAACACTCACAGCAACTACATGAACAAAATTAAAATAGACTCTTCATATAAATGGAGCTCTATATAATTGGAGTAATGCTCATTGCCTATAGGTAGGTCAAGTTGATATTATAAAAATGACAATATTACCTAAATTGATTTAGTAATTCAGTGTAATGCTAATCAAACTACCAAAGAATGACTTTATAAAGAGATAAAACATAGTAAAATGCACCTAGAGAAATAAAAGGTTAAGAATATCAAAAGAATTAATAAAAAAGAAAAGAAATTAAAGGTGACCTAACAGTATCAGATATAAACTCTACTGCAAAACTATAATCATCCAAACAATTTGGTATTGGATAAGGAATAGGGAAGTTGATCACTAGAACAGATTAGATACATATCATTAAGAAGGAAATGAACACAGTTTTTGATCAATCTAAGCATCCCAGCATTTAGGGCA